>NC_090931.1:1356903005-1357599360 GCF_040938575.1 Ambystoma mexicanum | reverse complement strand
GATGCCTATGGAGTTGTCTAAAACTCCATAATCAAAGAACACAAGAGTAAACACACACATGAAAATACACAAGAGAGTGGGAAAAAAAGGCCCACACTTTCTCCAGGTAGAACAATGAAAATCCTCAAAATCCAGCAAAGTTTCTGGGGGTCTCTAAGTTGAAGGGAATTAGCACATTTATCAGAATTCTCCCGAACACAGAGCTGCCACTGTCCTGCTCAGTGTTTCGCCGGTGAACAGAGCTCCGGGCTAAGCAGCCATATTCCTTGGCTGTTCAACAGCGCCCCCATCCCATTTATTTTGAGTCCGTCGGACTCAATGGGGCATTTTTGGTGCTGTTACCACTGCAGTAATGGCGCCATGGTAATTGTGCCAAAAATGGGCAGAAAGGTGGCACATTCACCTCCAGCTCAGACCTGGAGGTAAATGCTATGAGTTTCCCCCAACTTGGGATTGGGTGGAGCGGTAATGAGGCGGTAAGAGTGTTAGCATCATATTTTTACCACTCCGCTCATCTCCTGATGAGGCCCTTTGGGCTCTATTAGGAGTGGGTAGTATCCTGGCGTAAATCTGCAGGATACCAGCCAGTACAATTAGTGTTACCGCAACTTGGTCCGGCATTGTTAGCACTGTATCACAAGTTCCTGTGGCACAGTAAATCCCCATTTATTTTGAATCCATTGGACTCAATGGGGCATTATTGGCACAATTACCACAGCAGTAATTGTGCCGTGGCAATTGTGCTTAAAATGGGCAGAAATTGAACACATTCACTTCAAGCTCAGAGCTGAAGGTAAATGCTGTGAGTTTACCCGAACACAGGATTGGGTGCTGCAGTAATGCAGCAGTAATAGGATTACAGCCACATTTTTACAGTTCCGCCCAACTCCTGATGACGTGTATGGACGTAAATCCTTCCATAAAAATCTATTTAGCGATCGCATCTCATTTATTTTTTAAAACTGTGTAGTTTTTTTTTTATCTACCTCCAACCTTCTAATTCCTTAGCTCTTAATGAGGCCAATACTGAGCTCATGATAATCGGTACAACTCAGAGATTAAAAAATCTAGATGACAACTATCGAAGCTTTAAAATCAACAACAACAACATCTTGGTTTCTGATCATGTAAAAATGCTAGGTGTCTTTATGGATTCTCATTGCTCATTTAAAAGGCACGTTTCATACCTTAAGTCTACCTGTGCCTTTTTCTCCAAACTTCTCTGGCAAATTTGTCCATATCTTTCTAAACCCAATCTGGCTAACGTAGCTGGCACTATAGTTGATTCCAAACTTGACTATTGCAACAGCCTGCTGATGGGCACTTCTAAATCCAACATATGAAAACTCCAAACTGTTCAGAATGGAGCATTTAGAGCATTAAATGGCTTTAGTAAGTACGTAAACATATCAGCAGAGAGAAGGAAGCTTCACTGGCTTCCAGTTGGGCATAGAATTAAATTCAAAAGTGCCATGATGATCTTCAAATGTCTTTCTGGTACAGCTCCCAAATATCTTGCTGATAAAATACAGAAAGCACCCATCAAAAGAAATCTATTGTCCAACAATAATCAAGAGCTGGTCCAACCTCGCCAACTCCTAAAGAGTTGGCAGCATTAACTTCAGTTTCTGGGCTCACAAGATTTGGAATTCACTGCCTCTGTTTATGAGGGAACTGTGGATCCATTGACTCCTTTAAAAAGCTGCTGAAGACCTGGTTATTTGTTGAGGGCACTGAGTAATTGCCCTCTTTCTTGCCTTCTAGTCTCCTGCTCTCGTCCTCCGATTCCCCTGCTACTTGACCGTCATGATTTTTTGTCTGTCTCTGTCACTGTGAGTGCTCTGAGGCCTTCAGGCAATTGAGCGCTATACAAAAATTAATATAGATAGATAGATAGATAGATAGAACTGTTTACTTGTTTCAGATGTAAATATCTATGCTCCCTAACACTCAAAATAATGTCCATGCAACCACTTAGAAAATTGTAGAAGGCTGTTTTCTTTGTTATTTTTATATATACATTTATTTTGTATAGATTTCATATTGAAAACGAGTAACAAAAAACACTTTTTACCCCTTTCTCCCATTTCAAATATATATTTTACATGTATATATTGAAAAAGAATATGAAACATATTTTAAAACTTTGGTTATAACAACATTAAATAAGCATTCTTTAAACCCTTTGGCAATCTAGCTTGGTGTGTGACTATAGAGTCATTGTAGAAAAGCCAGTCTGCTGCTCTACGCACCCATGTAGTGAAATGTCCACAGTGAATGAATGCTCCCTCATGAAAAATAATGCCACATGTTTTTAAGGTTTTTTTACTAATAGAATCTTGACTATGGACAAATTTCAATATTGACGTGTTAATTTTCCCTACATCTATACTATTGGCCTCATTACGACCCTGGCGGAAAGGGGTTTGCGGCAGCGTTAGCTGCGCCAACCCCTTTCCGCCAATTCCGAGTTCCCTTTCCGCCATGGCGGTTTTTACACCTGCTTTTAGCAGGTGTAAAAAACCATGGCGGTAAGGGAACTTGGTGTTAATTACGCCACCGTAATTTACGGTGGCGTAATTAACGCCTTCCCCACTCCCATTATGCCCTATGGGGCAAAAATGGGAATGGGGAAGGGTAAATGGGGATTGGGGACTTACCGCCCCGCCAAAGTCTGAATGGGGCGGTAAGTCCGCCAACCACCATGGCATAAACGTAGTTTACGCCATTGTGGTAAAGTCACGGCCCTGGCGGTAACTTACCGCCAGGGTCGTAATGAGGCCCTATATCTTTGAGACATAATTAAGAGGTACATATTAACAAGTAGATTTTGCAGTGTAGACTGTAAATTATAACCACAGTCACTGCATTGCATATTATGAAAAGCTTTTCTTACGGGATCCAAAACATTCACACTTTTCTGATCTGAGATAGGATATTGTTAAAACCTTTCTGAAATATCCTGAGTAGTATGGTCTTTATTACATTGCCGATACTTCTGCCTCCACTCATAAGAAATGTTTACAAATCTATTTACCCTAAGTTCTTACTGCAGTAGCACATTGAAAATAAAACATTCTTGACTACCTTTCTGTGTTATTTGGGACAAATGTTCACTTCCACTTGCAACAGCTACTACATTTTGGATTAATATTGCCAAATGTGTATTGTGTGGTCTTTCAGCTACAGATACTTTAAGAATTGAATGTTCCAAACACAGCTGTGTGTCTTCTGTTGAAGCTATTTCTTGCATCAGTGGTATCTTTTGTAACAGCATGCACAAAGGTGCTTTGGAATAGCATTCAACTCCTGTTTGATTACTAAATCTACAGTGGGAGTACTTCATATTTGTATGACTTTCCAACATGGCTAGATTCTCTTGTTTTGTAATCTTGAGAGAAACCACTTCATTTGAAAGTAGCTTCACTGGTACCTTATTTTTCCTTGCTAAGTGATTAGCACGTAAAAATATATGGTCAAGATGAGGAACATACATCACTTGAAATATATTATATTATTCAATGCAAGAAATGTCAACTGTCACTTTTGTTTCATCAAAGTTTATTAAAAATAAACCTTCGATATGTTTTACACGTGGCAGGGCTACATTATTCAAGTTCCTCTTCAACATTACTCATGCATTGATGCACAGTTTAAATACCGATTCTAGATCTGCGGTTTTAGAAATTGAACTTTCTAATTGAATTAATAAAGCCTTTGCTCGTTTATTTAACTAATGGCATACAATGGCATACAATGACCATCTAAAGCATTGCACAATTTTATTTCCAAAATGTCTTGCTTCTCAGAGAACAGAATTGTAGAGCTGAACTTGTTACACTTCAAAGCAACACAAGAAATGTTCTTTTCTTGAAGAGTCAACATGACATCAGGCGCAGTGCAACCTGTGTGAACCATGTTAGAAATCAGACTCCCTTTTAAGACTGCTTTCATATTCTCTGCAAGGATACCTATACAAATCCTATTTAGCATTTCTGCATGCTCTAAGTCTGCAGATTGCCTTTTATTAATAGTACATTCCTGTAATATAAAGCAATTACAAAGGTTAACATTACCAATGCTACCTATAGTTTTTTGACTATCCTTACATTGCAAACTGGTTGACCTTTCACAGGAGTTAATTGTAACAAATCGCTGGAAATAAGGACATGTTTACCTCCAAACAAACCATCATAGTCAATCTTCAAGACATCTTGCATTTGCAAGTGAATGAAAGCTAGCATCAAGTTAGACACCATGCTTACTGCATCTACAACCAAGGTATTTCATTTTCATAGAACTTTTCCTACTTATTGTTCTGCACTTGATACAGCTTTTTGATACTTTAATTTATTATCATGCTCTACTATTAGCATCAATAATCAATGCAAAGTAACACCTCCTATATCCTATATTGATTGCTGATGTACCTGTTGGAGCAGTTACAATACCTGACAGAGAGAAATCGGTTACATTTTGTATCATTGTTCTCAATGCATGATTTAAAAAAGATGTTCCTATTCCTGCTTTTCCATTAACATACATCAATAGAGGTTTCTACTGGACACAAGAACATTCATGCTTGTCATGTTGTAAACCGTGCAAGAACATATCTCTGATTTTACAATAAATTGCCTCTGACTCTACATTGAGTTTACTTACTAACGTAGCATAATTTGCATCTGCCACTTTAGTTTGTTACATTGCACTTTCTACTTCTTCCTTAGTGAGCTCAACATCAGTTTCAATAATTGGCTCGCCTAATACATTTTGACTACTTACTGCAGAATATTGACTGCCCTCACAATCATTTTTTGCCAATTCAGCAGCCACAAGTTCTTCTTGATGTAGTTATTTTTCCAGTAACTCTAAGTACTGCTCAAATCTGGGCTAATTAACCCTTGTGTTAGCATAACATGATTGTTCAAATGTTTGAAATTATTCAAGCAATCACTCTCTGCTCGTGATGGGAAGAACAACTACAAAAGGCATAAATACAATAATTCCCCTCTATTTGCAGTTTAGCAAGGCAGATTCACGTGGTTGATGAGATTTGACTGTTCATGTCTCACTAGACAACCAGTACATCCATGTACTTTAAACCATCCTCTGTTATTGTTTGTTTAATATTTCAATAATGGTAGCATTCTGATACTTCATATAAACATTCTCCAACTCTACAGACCTACTTGGATAATAGGTATTAATCAAGTTGGTTTTCAGAATCTCTTTACTATTGGGTACTATTAAGGCTAACTGCTCAATTTCACTCAACGGCTTCAGTACCTGATTTCTAGTACTAGCTGGGCCAAGATTTAACTATAGTACATAATGCTATGTCAATATAGAGGCAAACTAGTTAGCCGATCTGTAGCTCTGTAGCTTCCACACTATCTATGTGAGAGCATCCTCAGACAAAAGCTTAGAGGTTTGTGACTACAACTTTTGTTCACTTTTAAATCTGTCCTCACTTCAGCTGCATTACTCTTTAATGCTTTTGTCATGTATGCTATAGCATAATGAACAACAGCTGTTGTATCATCAGCAATATACTGTATATCAGTATTTGCATTCCAAAGCTGAGCAATGGCATGAGTGTATTCATTAATGAATTGGCATTCCCGATATCTCTTTAATTGTCACGTATTCCTCACTGACTTAACAGTGAAATGGCATCAAACAGATAACATTAGACTATTTACTCGACCAGCTGGTTTCAGAGGCTAAATCTGCTATGCGTGTAGTACTTTTCTCTACTTATATATTTTCTTGATAGTACTTGCCATATGCATGTCTTTGAAATCGTTCCACCTCGTCCCATAGATCAGCCTTCACATGCTGAGAAGGAATGGAACAAGTAACATATTATTTTTATAAATTCCAGCACACAGGCATCACTTTCTTTACCAAACTGAGGAGACCATGTAATCCACAACAGCATATGCATATGTGGAGCCCCATGTGCCTGGTACTCTTATCCCCAAATGAAATGTTCCATAGTGCCTAGCAGACCATTATCTTTATTACATACTAGCAGACGTACCCATTCTCTGAACCAGTTCTCATCAATTGTTTAATATGAATGATCATGTTGGTTGCTGTTCCATCTCACTCCGGTTTGGTGCAGTTTGTTGTGGTGCATTGCAGTGTAAATATCTCAGAACCCATGCATCCTAGTGCCTTGAACCATGGTGAACCTCGAGTTTTGTTCCTTGTGTTGGGACCAGTTGAGAAGAACATTTTCCCATCCCAGTGAACATTGTTTATAGCATTGTAAAGCTTGTTTAGAAACAACATTTATTCGTTTCCCTTCCCTGTGCACATGGTATATCACTTCATTGGCAGGCCACAGACCCACAAACAAATTTGAACTTTTGCTGAAATCCGGGGAAAGGGGTGGGATGTCCAAATGTCATGTAGCCAGTACTGTCCAAAGAGTCCTAACATGTAACTATGCAAAATGTGGTGCACATTGGTGAATTGTTTAAGGATCAACATTTCACCAAGCCACAAACTCGCAAATCCCACCACAAACCCACAGACAAATATGTTATGAAATGACATTTATAACGTGCCTATACACAGTTTCAAGGCGCGAATATTGACTTATATATATATATATATATATATATATATATATATATATATATATATATTACACGGTAGTGGCCATGTAGTTATGGTTAAATTGGTGTTTCCATAGGAAGAGCACTTTTTGGGCGGCTTATAACTTTGCTCCCCCTGGACGAATCCTCACCAAACTTTGCAAAAAAAGTATATGGCCCACTCTGATTTTTTGCAAAGTTTGGTGAGGATTCGTCCAGGGGGGGAAAAGTTATAGGGGGGGTCCCATAGACTGAATGGGAAAAAACATTGCGCACGGCTACAGCCCGAACCGCTGGACGGATTTACACCAAATTTGCGGCAGGAGCGGCGGCCTGGTCCCGAAAGCGTGCTTTTGCAAATTTGGTGTAAATCCGTCCAGTAGTTTTTTAAAAAATGACCAAAATGTAAGGCAAAAAAATTAGTGATATCTGTGTTCGCTTCGCGGACGGACTTCGTGTTAGCTGATTGGGCGGCGTGGTGCGTGATGCGCGTCAGATTTTCTGTCGCGCCCGCGATCTTGCATTTGCGGACGTCCGCGGACAGCGCAGTGAAAGTTTGTTCAAAATGTGTATTTAGTAGAGTGTGTTGGTGTGTAGAAGTCTATGGGGAGGATGGGGGAGTATGAGATAGGTTCAAAGTTGTATTTTATTTATGTGCTAGACACTTTTGTTGTGTTCGATTTGTCTGCAGACAACACGGCTGTTCTGGAATGTTCTTAAATACACAGAATGGATTCGCTGTCAACTTGAAAGTGTTCTAAGAACACTCGTGGGGTCTTGGAATGTTTGCAGGGGGTGTCCTGGAGACGTTGTCTGTATTGTTCGTTGGCATGGTGAAAATGTTTTAAGAACAATCGCTGTGTCCAGAAATGTTCATAGATAAAGAAAATGGGGGTGTCCTGAGGACGCTGTTTGTATTGTCCTCTGGCAAGTTGAATGTGTCCTAGGACCTTCCCCCTGTCCGCGGACATAAAAATGGTTGCAATGCTTGCATCTATGGGTGTGATATGCTGCGGTGGTTGTGGCTAGGGTATAGAATGTTAGGTGCATGGCCATTTGGCCATGCACCCAAGAGTGTATGCCCTGGCCACAACCACCGCAGCATATCACACCCATAGTGGCTTTTAACTTTGGGTCAAAAACTAATTTATAAGCAACAATGTTATAAGCTTGTTTGGGTGTGATATGCTGCGATGGTTGTATTTATCTTGTTATACGTACTATTTGGTTTAGTAACGGGAGTCCATGTTTTTCTTGTTCATTTCTGTAATAAAAGAAAATAGCATGTTAGTATTAGTATTTTATAATGACTTATTACATTGTACAATCAACATTTTCTTCTTTTTATTGACCCTCATATTTAGTAGATTACAAACCAGAGTACTGTGCAATGTGCAAAGTTTCTGTGTTTGTTGCTAAAATCATTGGGTCTGTGGGAGAAAAAAAATCCATGTTGGATTAAAAAAAAAAACGTTTTATGTTATGCTACAGTTTATTTATTTGTTTGTTTTCTGCGTTTACTTGTTCTTTCTGCCTAATGCTTTATGCATTGGATTGTTCCAGTTTTTGTGAGCAGTAAGATATTAGGTATTTGTTTGGATATTGTAAAATTTTGGGCCAGTTAGATACCAGTAGGCGTATTCTAACTGTTTATGTTTTGATATAATTTCGTGGTATTGATTTATCTGTTTGCATATTTGTAAATTTTGGGACAGTTAGATACCAATTGGCGTATTCTAACTGTCTATTTTTTGCTCTATTTGAGTGGTATTAATTTATCTGATTAGTTGTTGAATCTTTGGGCAGTTAGATAGGTTTTGAAATATTGTGACAGTTTATATTTTTTTACTACAAGTGTACTTAAGGTTTAAGTACAGTTCAGTTATCAAAGTTTGGTTTTAAGAACATTAAATACGCGTTTGTAAAATTAGCTGGTAATCTCTGCTTTAGATAATGGTACTATCATTACATTCAAACCATCCACATTTTTTTTTTATATATGCAGTGTAGTGCCCTGAGTTGGTTATGGCTCCTGCGTGGTAGATTATACCTATTGTTCTGAAGGTTTTCCTACCAAGTGATATTTAACCATGTGTGAATCCAGTCAGCTTGCAGTTGTTTTTCGTACCATCTGCATTGTAACGTAGAAGCATTAGTATTACGTATTTACTATGTGTTTGTATTACTAACGTGGAGCGATTATCTGAATTGCAGGTAGAGCATAATCTACCATGGTTTGCATTTTGTACAAGTTGCTGAAATGGAATGGATTCACAATTTGGTATTGATATATATATGAAGCGTTCATTGGGAATTTCTTCTTGTGTCACATTGTTGCACAGAGTGCATGCATGTTTCCACATGTATGAAATCTGGAAGATTTCCTTTATAGGTATGTTTTTGTTTTCCAGTACTTGTAGTAAGTACATTCAAAATTCTTGTGGATCTTCCTGTGAGTTTATAGTGAATTTCACCATTCCAGCACAGTAGTCCAATTCTTGTCTTATTCCATAAACACTATATGTGTTGTCAGGATTGTTTTTTGCGTTTCTATAAAGTACTAACATTTGCATACACAATGGGTCTCTAAAGTGTAAGTAAATGTTGTCAACAATTGGTGGTAATTGAAATAGAATATTCATTGCTACATTTGCATAGCAACTTACACCAACCATATTTGAGAATTTAAATGGTCCAGGTAGTTCTGTATCTAACTGCTTTTTTTGGAGTTTGTCTTCCTTCTTAAAGAAGTACCTGGTTTACTTTCTCTAATTGATTCTTTTTTGTTTGTGGTACTTGATGAAGTATTAGTTTCTTTTACTCTCTTTGGAGGATTTGCAGTGACGTCCTGTTGCATTTCTGTTCGATATAGTTTTCTTTTACAACGTTTTAGTTTTTGTGGAACAGAATATGTGTTTAGATGGGGAGAGTAAAGTGAGCGAAGTCTATTATATTCTAAAATGCAAGGAATATCAGCGTTTACTTCACTTGCATCAAAGTTGATTACAAATAGACCGTCAAGTGTACGTAAGCGTGATAGTGCTACGTAGCTCATGCCTTCTTTAAAGACTGTGTTACCAATATCTATCATTGCTTTGTCTAGTGTAAGACCTTGTGATTTATGAATCGTGACTGCGTATGCAAAGGTTAGAGAAAATTGTTCTCTGCGTACATACATATCTTTGAAGAGAAGGAATCTAGCTGTTTTACTTCTGAAAGTTTGTCAAAGAGTATATTGACAAACTGAATTTTGTTGTCACGTGGGTATGTTTGAAAGCCAACAAATGTACCCAGTGCTCCATTAACTAGTCCTTGGTCCACGTCAAGGTTACGTTTAAGCATTACTCTGCAATTTAAGGATAATTTTAACATCTTTTCTAAGCCTGCTGTGTTTGAGATTGATTTTTCTAAATTATTTAGTCTTGTTGTGGCTTGGTCACACATGGGTAGTGTCATACCATGTACATCTAGTTTGTCTGTGGCGCTAATTTCCAATATTGGTTGCATTTCTTTACTTAACATTATTTCATTGAATTTGAGACAGCTTGCAAGAGTTGGCATTAAGGCCATACAATTGACATTTTTGTGGGCTAATTGTTCCATAACATCTGTAGCACATGCATTATCGCCATAAAGTGCATTAATGTGCCGGGTTTTCAATGTTGCTTCTGCTTCTTTAGAAAGTATACCAACTCTCAAACTTTTTAAAATGTTGGCATAAGTTAGATCTGCAGATTGGCACATGTTTTCTGTTAATTCTCTGTATTGGAAATGTTGCCAAAGGTTGACATTTCCAATGCTGCCAACAGTTTTACGGCAGAGTTTGTGCCCTAATGTTTTAAAAATAGGTTCACCTTTTACTGGTGTTAATTGAAGCAGATCTCCAAAAACAATAATGTGTTTTCCTGCAAAGAGCTCTTCATAGTCTGTTTTGAGTACTTCTTATAATCTGAGGTGAATCAAAGCTAACATCAGGTTGGAGACCATGCTCACTTCATCTATTAGTAGCATTTTCATTTGTTTCAATACTCTGCGTAATTCCATTGCAGCTTCTGCAGAAAGTTTGTAATAGTCTAATTTGTTCTGGTGTACTACTGGTAATAGTAGTAAACGGTGTAATGTAACACCACCTATGTTGTAGGCAGCTAAACCTGTGGGGGCAGTGACAACAGCTGACAGTTTGTTGTTTGTCAATTGTTGAAGGAACTTACTAATGATTTTGATTAGGAATGTTTTGCCAGAACCAGCTTCACCACTGACGTACAGTAGAATAGGTTTATAATTATGGCAGGAACATTCTTTATTTTCATGTTTTACACCATGTGCAATTTGTTTTGTTACTTCTTGAAAAATGCTACTTTGCTCATTGTTTAGTTTTGATTGTAGTATAGTTAAGTCTTCCTTATCTTCATACTGACACATGGTGTTTTCTACTTCTATCATAGCTAATTCTGTCTCAGTTGTTACTAGTGGTTCTCCCAGTGGTTCTTGGCTTCCTGTTACAGAAGGTTGACTACTGTCAGGAGTATCCTTATCTAGTTGGGCTTGGAGTTTTTCTTCATGTTGCTGTTCATTGTGCAACATTGTTTTGTACTGTGTAAAGTTTACATCAGTTATAGTGTTTTCATTTGCTTTGAAAGCGTCCTCATATGAGTCATAGTTATCTAGTAATTGTTCTTCTTTTCTCCATGGTTTGAAGAGTTGTAGCAGGGACATGTAATATACTTCTTTATGTTGAGGAGTCTTCAATGACAATTTGATATGATTAATTAAATTTGGTTTAGTGAGTTTAACTAAGCTGCCTTCACAGTCTGTCACTCTATATTTACCTTTTTTTTCATCAGGTTTCATATTATTTTTGTATGTGTAGTTTTGGGCTATTTGGTATAGACACATGTTTTCCAAAGTATTACTTCTGTTTGGGTAGTATGTGTCCAATAAATTGTTTTTTAAAATGTCTTGGCTGTTGGGATCATGTTTTGCTATTGTTTCTATATCTTCATATGATTTTAGAACTCTTTTTCTAGATTTAGCTGGACCAAGACTTAGCCATACTATATTTTCAGATTTACCATACAATGAAGTACCAGTTAAACGATCAGCTGCTTCATAAGATCCACATTCTCTATGGGTGAGCATTTTTATGCCCAAGCTGTATAGTTTCTGAGATACTGTTGTATCTGATGACAGGTCATTCCAGAGGTCTTGGAGCTCTGTCTTTTCTGCTTTAGTTAAGTATGCTGTGACATATCGTGCAACTGCAGTAGAATTGTCTGCAATGTACTGCACATCTATGTTTGCATTCCATAAGTGGGCAATGATTGCATTATAATCATTGATATATTTTTCTTCTTCTTTTCTTTTTATGTAATATGTATTTTTAGGTGACTTACCTTTAACACTATGTCTAACTGAAGACATGAGGTTGTTTACTTGACCTGTATTTGTAACTGGTCTAGGGAAACCAAATCGGCATTTGGTGTAGTATTTGCCTTTGTTTTTGTATTTGCGACGACAATATTTTCCACATTTGTGTCTTTGAAATTGTAAAATTTGTGCATGAAGATCACTATGTGTGGCTTCTGATGGAATTTCACAAGTGACATATTTTTCAATAAACTGTAAAACAGTGGCATCACTGTCTTGACCAAATTTAGGAGCATCTTTAATCCATAAAAGCATGTGGATATGTGGTGCTCCTCTGTCTTGGTATTCTTTTCTCCAAAAGAAGTGTTGCACTTCTCCAAGGGGAGGAACAGTTTTATTACAAATAAAATGTAGCATAGCAATGAAGCGATGGTGAAAATATCTTGAAACATTAACAGGATCCAAAGAACAAAGTTCTCCAGGTGTTAGAATATCTATGTTTGTTTTGTTTTTATTTGATATGCGTAGGAAATCATGTAAATCTTCCCATGCATATTCTGCACAACTTAATGTAACAAACCAAGTGGGTGGGCCAAGGTTTCTGATCATACAACGTACATCTCCACGACGTCGAAACCAGTACTCTTTAGTACCACGCATATTTGCTAATAGATTTGTAATTTTTGATTGTAAAACCTCATCCTTTTGTTGCACTTTCTCTAATAATTGTGCAGCTGTCATATTTTGAAAGTGTGATCCTGATTTTAATATGTGTGCAACTCTGTAACATAAAGTTGCTGGTTCACTTTCAAAGAGTAGGTGGAATATGTATTCCACATTTTGTCTAAATCTGGGATCTTCAGAATACATCCGTAATGAGCGGTATTCTGAAGCTGATATTTGAATAGGTCTATCATCATACCTTCCTCCTTTGCCAGTAGGAAAGAGTAGAGGAAAAGCACGTGCTTCTATACTTTTTTCCCATATACTGATTGGCGATCCTTTTGTTTGACGCATTTGGCAAGTTTCCAGTACATCTGTTACGGTGTCATTACAGTGCAAAGGATGAATTGTATAATGGTCTAAAGTATTTGATATTGTAGCAGGATCTAGTAGCTCAAATTGACCAGCTTCTTGTGTTTCTTGAATTATTTCAGTTGTATCTTTCAAGTTTTCTTCAATATTAATTTCTTTGTAACATTCATTATTCTCTTTAAGATATTGGAAGGCGTGTCTAACTTTATATAAATCTACCAGCTGTTGCCATATTTTTTTGTCTTTTGTAGGTACTCCATTTACTAAGATAATTAAAGATTGCTGCTTTGGACGTTGCACTCCTAGAGTATGCACATTTTCTTTTAGATCTAATGGTAAATAAACTACTTTTCCACGAATGCCTTTTACCAATTCAGAGGGAGGTAATTTTGCTGTTTTTGGTTGAAGGCGTATTATTGCTTGAAATGGGTGTACTGTTTGAATTATGATGCTCTCATATAAATTAAGTTGTTGTAGAGGTTTTGGTACTGGGCATAATTCCAAATTGTTGTCAAGTTTTGTAGTGCAATAACTGCAAAGTATTAAGGGCTCAGTTATTTCATATTTATTTCATATTTATTTATTTGTTTTCTGCTACCTTGTTTTCTGCTACAAGGTAGAGAGCTAATTCAAACCATTTAGAATCTTCATTGTCTTCTATTTTGTATGATAGGTCCACAGTTTTTGTGTTACTTTTATAAAAAATTCTTCGGCAACATACACATACATGGTTTGGTACTTTAGCTGATGTACTTTTAAATTTTAGTATTTCTTTTTTGTATGTGTTTAGCAAAAGGTTGCCATGTGTAGAATTGTTGCTTAATTGGGTTAAAGCTATTTAATTCTGTAAATGGCTTTCACTTCCAAAATATTTTTTCTGGATATAGTGAAATTCTTCAAGTAGGTCTTTTGCTGTACCATGTAGAAGGATGTTATTTAACTTTGCTAGTGCTAAAGCAGGACTTTTAGCATAGTACAGTTTATAGACTAGATTTCTTATAGTTGAATGATGTGTTGATATCCTTTTGATATCATGGAAAGTGGTTTTACAAGTAGGTCCTGTAATGCAGGCCAATGAATGTCCTTGTAGTCCTGTGTACTTGCGCACTGGACAGGTATCTATATTTTGCAGTAATTTAATTTTGATTTTGTCTTTGCTTTTTACATATTTATTGAGGAATTGGCGTAAAGATTTGAAACATTGTTTGGGAATGTTACACATTGACGTGCATGGCCATTTGTACACTAGACGTTCTGATTCAGTTGAATGGAGGGGTAATTCTAAGTTTTCAGGGCATATTTTTGTAAGAAGTACTTCTTGTTCCATTATGGTACTATTCACTTTTTCATAACCTCGACCACTGAACCTGATTTCTCTCCTGTTTTTATAAGATTTTGAAAGACTTTGTGACGGTATATTTTGGCTAAAATACTTTTCTTGGTATGCTTACTTTGCACTATATTAAAATTTGAAGAAGTAGTTTTATCTGTACTGATAGCTGATTTTCTGTTAATTGTTTTTTGGTTTGTTTTACATTTTGATAGAGGAAGCAAAGTTGTTGTACTTGAAACTTCTTGTGTTTCACTAAATGATTGTATTAGCTGTTTTGTTTCAACTTTTTTTTACAAATTCTGCTAGAGATGGATGCTTATGTTGGACACCTTTATTTTCATTTGCTCTACTTTTGCGTTGCTTTCTACGGACTTGACTTTTGGTAGGCATTCTTTAGGGTCTGTTGAAAAAAATAAAGAAGGTATGGGTTGGGGTGTTCCGGAATGTATGTGTGCTGTGTGCATGAGTGTTTGAGTAAGATGATAAAGATGTATGTAATGGTGTGTGATTGTTCATTGGGAACTAAAACTAGTAGGGATAGGTATTCTTGAATTTATGTGTTACTAAATTGGGGTTCTGATGACAAAAAAAAGTAAGCTAGTGGTGTGGAAAAGTACAAATAGTAAATCTAATGTATACAATTAAAACAGTTGTTTGTTCTATAATATGAAAATTGTAGTGGTTCAGTTGGGTAATTTGTGTGTCCAAAAATAGAAATGTGTGGGCCATTCTGGCTGTAAATTGCTGTTTAAGACATGGACATTTTTGGACAAAATGGTACAAAATCTCTATTTTTAGAAACCGAAATAGCTCGTATTAACGTTATAGTATATTTGATTAATAATACAAATATTATGGTGATATGATATGATATGATATGATATAGTATTTGTAACGCGCCTATACACAAGTGTTTCAAGGCGCGACGAGGCAGGGAGGGGGGGGGAAACAAGGGGAAGACAGAACAAACGAGCCTACTAGGCCAGGTGTCATTCAGATCGCGCAAGTGCAGAGGTAAGGGGAAAAAGGAGAAAGTGCAAGGGGAGGAGGTGGGGGGAAAGTGCAGTACAAGGTAAGTAGCGTAAAAAAAATAAATAAAACGGGCCAGCTAGTGGCAAGTGCAAGGTAAGTGCAAAGCAAGTGCTGGGAAGGGGGCTGTAGGGATACAGTGACAGTCCCGCAGTGCAGGGGGAGCCAGGGAGGCAGTGCAAGTGGAGAGTGGCTGGGCCGTGGACCGAGGTCGCTGAGAGTGGCCCAGATGCAGGTTTAGTGCAGAAATCAGTGGGGAGTTAAGCAGGTTTAGCAGGGGAGAGGGAGAGAGAAAGCAGAAGCAAAGAGGAAGGTTTTGAGGTGCTTCCGGAACCGGAGATGGTTCTCCTCAAGTTTCAGGGAGGCAGGAAGGCTGTTCCAGAGGGAGGCCCCTGCTGCGGAGAGAGATCTACCCCCAGCTCGTTGCTTCGAGAAGCGGCTGACCATGAGGGAGTTGGAGACGGATGAGCGAAGGGCTCGTGAAGGAAGATATTTAGGAAGAGAGAGTTGAAGGTATTTAGGCCCCAGGCCCCAGAAGGCCTTGTGGACAATGCAGAGGGTTTTGAACTTAATCCTCGCAGCCACTGGGAGCCAGTGAAGAGATTTCAGTCCTGGAGAGATACGGTCCCTGGGCTTGAGGCCAAGGACAAGTCTCGCAGTTCTGTTCTGGATAAGTTGCAGAGGGCGGAGAGTGGAGGCAGGCAGATTAAGATAGAGGCTGTTACAGTAGTCCAGCCTTGAGAGAACCAGGGCTCGGGAGACAGTGAGCTTCTGGGGGAAGGAGAGGAAGGGAAGAATACCTCTGAGGAGGTGCAGTTGGTAGTGTGACTTCTTAGAGACGTCAGATATATGAGGAGAGAAGGAGAGTGTGGAGTCGAAGATGACCCCGAGGTTTTTAGCCTTGCAGGTAGGGGCAGGAAGAGGGCCAAGGGAAGCCGGCCAGAGAGCTGCTGGGAAGGAGGGAGTGGGTGTGCCGATGAGTAGAATCTCAGTCTTACTGGCGTTAAGGCAGAGGTCATTGGCGGCACACCATTCCTTGATGGCAGACAGACAGTCGGAGATGAGGGAAGGAGAGGAGGAGGCCGAGGGTAGCCTGAAAATGAGCTGGGTATCGTCCGCATAGCACTGGAAATAGGGGCAAAGAGCGGCGATGCGGTGGGCAAGGAGTGCCAGATACTGGTTGAAAAGCCAGGGAGAGAGGTTGGATCCCTGGGGGACACCACAGGTGGAGAAAAAGATGTCAGAGAGGAAGGAGCCCATTTGGACCTGGGAGGGTCGACCGGAAAGGAAGGAGGTCAGCCATGCCAGAGCCTGACCAGTGATACCCAGGTTATCACGGAGACGGTTGAGCAGGATGGCATGGTTGACAGTGTCAAAGGCAGAGGAGAGATCGAGCAGAATGAGAACACAGGGAGTGTTGGAATCGAGGTTCAGGAGCAGGTCTTCACGGATGTTCAGGAGAGCAGTTTCAGTGCTTCTGGCCGCTCTGAAGCTGGATTGATGGTCATGAAGATTACCAACAGATTCAGCATGGAGGTTAAGCTGGGAGACGGCCAGTTTCTCCAGGAGCTTGCCCAGGAAGGGAGTAATGGAGATTGGGCGATAGTTAGCGGGGCAGGAGGGGTCAGAAGAGGGTTTCTTGAGGAGGGGGTGCACAAGGGAGTGCTTGAGGGGGGATGGGAAGACTCCAGAGGCGAATGAGAGGTTGCAAAAGTCAGCCAGGGCAGGAGCCAGGGAGTCGATGTGGTCCTTGATGGTTTTGGAGGAACAGGGGTGAACCTGTTTAGACGAGGCTTTCATAGATCGGACTTGTCTGGAAACCTCATCAGCAGAAAAAGGTGGAAAAGCAGAGAAGGAGGGCGGAGGGGCGGCTGCAAGAGAGCAAGAGGAAGAGCCGGGAAGAGAGGAAGGGAGGAGAGAGGAGGAGAGCGAGGACAGGATGTCCTGAGTTTTTGAGATGAAGTGCGAGGCCAGTGCAGTGCAGAGGGCCTGGGAGGGGACAGGAGAGGTAGAGACTGCAGCAGGGTTGGCCAGCTCCTTGCAGATTTTAAAGAGTTCGGCCGAGTTGTTAGATGCCTCAGAGATGCGGGCTTGGATAAGGGCTCTCTTCTTGGTGAGAACGGAGAGCCGGTATTGCCTTTGGAGCAGGCGGCAGGCCAGTTTGTCAGAGGATGAACATGAAGCACGCCATTTCCTCTCTGCCACCCTGCACTTGCGTTTTAGGGTGGCGAGATCCGAGTCATACCAGGAGTTACATTTGGCTTTGGGCTTCAGGCGGATTCTCATGACGGGGGCAAGGATATCGAGAGTATCAGATATAGCGGAATAGAGCATGGAGAGGGCTGTGTCAGGGTGGGAGTCAGCCGAAGGGGGAGGAGGGGGCGAGAAGGTAGCGGCGAAAGCCTCAACTGACACGCGCTTCATGGGTCGGATGACCGAGAAGGTGGGTAGCAGTGAAGAGGGTGGCTTTGCCTGTGGGGTAGGGAGGGAGAGGTGGGAGGATAGGAGAAAGTGATCGCTCCAGGAGAGAGGAGTGGAGAGAGGGAGGGAGAGGGGAAGGTCAGAAGAGATCAGAGCATCAAGAGTGTGACCTGCAGAGTGAGTAGGCCCAGACGGGAGAATAGAGAGTGAGAGAGAGTTGCAGAGTTCGCGAAAGAGACCAGTGGGGGGACAGGAGGCATTGAGGTGGATGTTGAAGTCACAGAGAAAGAGGAGTTGGGTGGTTGAGGACAGGAGTGAGGAGGCGAGGTCAGCCCACTCAGAGAGGAAGGAGGAAATTTGACCAGGTGGCCGATAGATAGTAGCCACGGTAAGGGAATGGCTAGGAGAGAGAGAGAGTCGGCAGACAAGACATTCAAAAGAGGAGTAGGTCTGCGTAGGAGTGACAGTGGCAGGAATCCACTCAGGGAAGATAAGGGCAACACCACCCCCTGAACGGTTGGGCCTGGGCACGGAGAGGATCTTGTAGCCGTCAGGTAGGAGTGTGTCAAAGCTGGTGGCAGAGCTGGCAGTGAACCATGTCTCAGTGAGACCGAGGACGTCGAGGTCCAGTTCCTCAAGAAGGCGACAGATATCAGAGGAGTGCTTGATGGCAGAGCGAGAATTTAGAGTGGCAATGTGGAGAAGGTTGCCACCCTTGAAAAACTTCCGGGGAGGGGTACAGATCAGAGGTACGCCCTGCGGAGGTGTTAGAGAAGGAGTTGAAGAGGGAGCAAGAGAAGGGGCAGGGAGGGAGGGGAGAGGCAAGGTAGCCGAGGACAGAGGAGGGGGGACAGCGGGAGCGGAGAGGAAGTTGATGAGGCGTGGGAAGCGTCAATCAAAGAGGTGCAGGTTGGCCTGAGGGCCTTGGACCAAGACGGTCCCGTTAGCATAGACATTAATGATGGCCTTAGAGGAGTGGAAAGGGGCCAAGAGGACATCCCAACGGGTGCCACCATTAATGGGAGAGGAGGAGAAAGGAGAGAGCACAGCGACCATGTGAGGGGTCCATAGGTCAGGTGAAGGCACGAAAAAGAGAATGTCAGTGAGAGTTTCCTTGGAGCAGGCGCTCGTGTAGGTGTCAGCGATAGGGAGGCCTGGGTTGGAGACCAGGATGTCCTTTTTAAACTTTTTCCTACCGGATTTTGTGAGGAGAGCAGGATAGTCAATAGAGAAGCAGTTAGAGTAGATAGGCGAGATAGAGAGTACCATGGAGTAGGAGGGGAGGCGGACGACACGAGTATGCAGACAGGAAGTGAGTGGAGGGCACTAGTTTACCACAACGTAGAGCAAACAGTAATGCGTAGTAGGTCAGGGCCACCTAAGTGTGAGAACCCTGCGAGGGGAGAAAAGAAACACCCTAGTTTACCAGTAAATTGGAATAGGGGGGCGAGGCATCATGTGGATGAGGTGAGCAAGGTGGGGAGGGGTGGGCCGGAGAGCGGAGGAGCTGGCGCCTGGCGTCCCCTGCGGACACCTGCAGACACACAGGGAGCCGCAACTGTAAGAGTCGCCCTTGGCCTTGGGGCCCTTAGCCGCAGGGGCTGCCGGGCAGAGGGCTGCCCAGGAAGGGGGAGGTTATAGGAAGAGGGAGGAGAGGAAGGGGGGGGTGGGCGGGCAGGGAGGCGGGAGGGAAGAAGAGGAGAACCAGGAAGTGGGAGGGGAGGGGGGATCAGGCAACAACAACGCGCTCGGAGCACAGAGAACAGATGAACTTTTAAATTATTTTAACAGCAGCACACTTTACTCACGGATAGGGCAGGGCTTCCAGGGCCTGCAGTTCCCTCTGGGCTGCCGGCGACCGCTCAACCCACGCTCAGCTGGAACAAGAAGCGAGCAGGGGAGCGGCCGTCGAGTAGCCCAGGAGGAAGGCAGCCAGGCAGCCAATCAGAGGGGGGGGGTGGGCGGGCAGGGAGGCGGGAGGGAAGAAGAGGAGAACCAGGAAGTGATATTTTACTTACTTTTTTTTTAAATGAACAGGTAACTTCTTAGTTTTTCTTTCTTCTTCGAATTCGGCTGCTTCTTTTCAGGAAACTGGTCTTCACTGCAATTGTAAAAGCTTCAAATTAGTAACTTTGTTTGTATATAGCACTGTTTTTAATTTAGATATTGATTTTTTAAATTGAAATCCTCAGTGCCTTCTTTAAAACTATTAAACTAATTTATTTACATAAGATACATTGCATCAGTTCAGTACATATGATATGTTCTTAATGAACAAATTGTATTGAATGACTAACTGTAGCAAAAAAATATATCTTTACTATGTCTTGTGAAATTTATAATATATTAGTGAATACCACTATTTCTATAAGTAAACTGTTCTAGGTAATAGTGCCTCAATGTCATGTCTAATTTAAAGTAATTAAGTAAATAAATTAATCAAAACAAAAAATATGAAATTGTATAAGTATTTTTATAAAGGTTTAAACATAGATTGTGTTTGCATGCAATTTTGTTTGAATATATGTAGTTTATATATTTCATTTAAAAATTTTAGTTTAACATGATTTGAGTGTGTGTGTATAAAGAAAGTAAATAGTATAAAGGTTTATAAGTGATAGTTGATTTTAGGAAATTGAAAAAAGTACAGTAAATTCATTTTAAAGATTTTACAAGGTAATAGTCTGTTTGAAAATGTGTTCATCTACTATACAGAACATATGCATACCTGAAGTTTGTGTTCATGCATATGGATATGCATGGAGCTGCAAGTAGAAATCTTGAAGACTTGTACAGTATTTCTGGTAGATGCTGCTTGCCAATGATATGACACTTGTACTCAGAGAGATTCAGAGTACATTTGCAGTGCTGATCTATGATGATGCAGTTAGATGTAGAGGTCTTGAATGTGATTGGTGCACGGTCATGTGATTTTTGAGGTACATCCAATGAGGGAATGGCCGAGAGAGTGTAGTGGAAATGGTAGAAGGGCTGTTCATGTTACGATATGTCCGCGGACATGGCAGTAGTTCACGGACATTGGGAGTTACATCCGGGGATTTTTGGGTTCAGAAGTCATGCAAATGAGAATAAGCACTGAAAGGGATTGGTCAGGAAAGTTTGGTGGGTGTGTTGTGCCAGGAGAGATTTTCTCAGATACTCTTTTTGCTGAGAGAACAAAAGATAGCTATGGCTGTGTGTTTCAGAAAACAGATTGTTTGGATTTTAGGAGATTTGTGGATACATTGGTTGAAGGTGCATGCAGAAAGCTGTGGAGTAGCTGTAGATCTTGGATTCCCACATGTGGAAGTACACTGGCATGGAGTATGTGGAATGAAGTGGTTGGACTTGCTACCTCTCTGTGCTACTTTGGAGACAGAGCAACATCCAGACATAATTGTAAATCATTGTGGAGGGAACAGTTTAGGACATGTGACTGGAATTTTTTTGCAATTTGCTATGAAAGAAGGATTTAGGAAGGTTATGGACATGTTTCCTAATTCTCAAGTGATATTTTCACGGATTGCGCAGAGACAAATGTGGCTTTGTTCTTCTTCATTTGGTCCACAATGGAAAAAGCAAGGCGCAATGTTAATAAGGCTGTTTGTGCCTTTCTAAGAGATTTTGGCATGTCTTCTTTTCACAATGAAAATATTATGTTTTGTAGTAGATACATTTTTCGCAGAGATGGAGTCCATCTTACTTATGGTGGCAATCAGATTTTTCTGAGAAATGTACAAAATGCATTGCGACCTTTTTTGGAATTACAACAACGATTTTGAAGTAGATGTTAAGCATTTACAATTTTTGACTTACAAACACCATCCAAAGGCTCTTTTCAGAGCCACCACGTCTTTCCAGAGAAATTTTAACTGGGAAAGGCGGCTCTGAAAAGAGCCTTATTTTTTTGATTTTTGTAATTTTGTATTTTTTTTGGTTTTTTCGACACGACACACTAGGAGAGGAGGGTAAAGGAGGGTAAAGGGGGGGACACCAACCACAGGGATAAGAAAGGGCAAGCTGAGAGAGGAAGATGTAGAGTGGGTTTTATTTGGGTAGTGAGCAGGTCTTCTCGTGCTCTGAGACGATAGTCTCAAAAGCACTCCGAAGTCGCCCCCCCTGCAGAGTACTGTGTCACAGTACATACATACAACTGTGACCCTCGAAAGGTAAGGGTCATCAGCATGCTGTATGGCCTGTGAGGCACCTTGAGGAAGACGCTGTCCCACAGAGGTGGTCCTTGTGGTGACAGGATCAGAAACAGAGGATGAAGTAGAGGAAATCAACCTGCTACATTCTTCGCAAGGTACAACCCTGCGAATAGCCCCAGAGTGAAATGACCTCAGGTGTCGCTTCATAGTAGTGGTCCCAAAGCTGTACTTACCGTGCTTCCCGCGACTGAGTATCATTTTGCACTCATTGCAGGTAACACGGTTCGCACGAGCCTTAGGAACATTACCATGAAGGGTAAATAACCGCCACACCCAAGACTCACGCCTAGTGCGGGTAGTAGGGTTTTCCTCTACCTCATTCTCATCATCCTCTTCTTCCTCCTCTGCATCCTCACTCCTGTTCCCCTCTTCAGGCCCTTGGGGAGGTGGTGGTGGTGGAGGGGGTGGGTGTGGTGCTGAAGCAGGTGCAGCACCAAGTGGCAGTTCAGCAGCCAAGGATGCCATCTCGATGATAGTGTAGTCTGCAGGTGGCAGCAAAAATCACTGTGTTCTGAAGAATAGCCAGAAACACAATGGGAATAAGCTCTTGGGCGTGTTCTTTTATAGGGGTGCTTGTGCGCGGTTCGTGGACATGTGCACTGTCCGCGGACAGATCGAACACAAAAAATGGATCGGAAAGTTTCAAAAGGTATATAGAAACTCAAGATTGCTATGTGGGACTTGTGCCATGGTGAGATTTTATTGAAAAATATTATGGATTAACTGAAAATGTACTTTTAAATTGTTCGGGGACACGAACAGTGTCCGCATTTCAGGACACACAATGAGCGTGGGCGCGGTCATATGATCCTTTGGCGAACTAGTCCGCGAAGGAAGCGCCTGTCCGCAGGACACCAAGTGCACGGAGATTGGTTAGCACATGCGCATTGATGTCCTACGGACACTGTTCGGGTTCTGAAGTAATTAAAAGTGCGTCACACGTGAAACGAACATTTCAGGACACCGCATGTGTTCTTAGAACAGTTTAAACTTGGTAGCGAACACTACGAACAGGTATAGAGTTCTTCAGGACACCTCCATTTTCGTTTACGTACGAACATTTCAGGACACCAATAGCGTTCTTAGAACAGTTTGAACTTGCTAGCGAACAGTACCGGACAGGTATAGTGTTCTTTAGGACACTTTAATTTTTGTTTGTTTACGAACAATTCAGGACACCGCGTGTGTTCTTAGTACAGTTTCATGTTGCTAGCGAACACTACGAACAGTTGTACTGTTGTTCAGGACACATCATTTTCGTTTATTTACGAACATTTCAGGACACCAATTGTGTTCTTAAGACAGCTTTAAGTTGATAGCGAACATTACGGACAGATATAGTGTTCTTTAGAACACTTTAATTTTTGTTTCTTTACGAACATTTCAGGACAACACGTGTGTTCTTAGAACAGTTTCAACTTGCTAGCGAACAGTACGAACAGGTGTGGTGTTCTTCAGGACACCTCCATTTTCGTTTATGTACGAACATTTCAGAACACTCGCACTGTCCGCGGACACTTTTATTGTTTTTTTTAAAAAAAACTATTCACAATACAATATAAAAATTAAACTTTATTTAACATATATTAATAATTTATGACAGAGAAGGTGAGGCAGAAACAGAAACAAAAACAGGAGAATTTGGGGTTTCAACATGATTGGTATTAGGTGAAGAAGGGATGGAAGTCTCATCAAAACGTTTTGGATTATGGAGAGGGTTTGGGGATAATTGACTGGGATATGGTGAGGAGGGACAAGTACATGTGGGGCAATGGTACGAGGTTTTTGGTTTGAAATGATTTTCTACAAAAGTTTTTAAATTATTAAAATTAGCCAACAATACATCCATTTTTTCTTCTATATTGTGAAGACTGTTATCCATAACAGGGTTTTCTGTAGTTTTTTCTATTTTGGTATGCTCTGTACAAATAAATAATATATATGTTAAATGTATATAAAAAAAATAATAAAATAAATGGTTTATATTATAAAGTGTTTACCATTAGTTTCACTATCTTGTGACATTTTTTCATGTGGGAAATTGTCCTCTAGCCATTCCAGAGTACTAGACATTTCTGTGAGAAAAAAACAAAAAAGATAATATATTCTTTAATCTAATACAGAAAGTTTATAAATATATGAGTAAAATGAAGTACACTTACTATTTCTGGTAAGATAAGTCCTATGTATTCAGTGGGTCTGGTCTTGTTCTCAGTTCTGTTGTGTCTGTGAGGTAATTATGTTGGAATCCAATGTATCTTCTTGTGGTATATTCCATTTCAGAACATATTGTATTTAAATGAATGGTTAGTGTGTTACATATATGGGTTACATTTCTTATGTATTACTATATATAATGTGTTTGTGTGCTGCTTTTTGAATTTGTTAAATGTTCCTATATTATGATATAACAATCAAACATACCCCACCACCCCCCCCCACAGTTTTTTGGTAGTGGTACTGTTCTCCGAACATGTCCGCGAACATTAAATAAGTTCGCGGACATCAAGTTCATAAGAAGAGATCTAGTCAGTTCCATGTGACATGTATATAAAGTCAAAGTCATTATTGTTAAGTTGTGCTACTAAAAAACTATGAAATTCAGTGAAAAAACTTTGTTAAAGGGACGTTATGGTTAAGTTGCGCTACTAAAAACCTATGAAATTCAGTGAAAAAACGTTGTTAAAGGGACGTTATGGTTCCAAGTAAAACCGAAAAACCCTTGAAATTCGCCAGTTATGGTAAGCTAAGCAACCATAACTCGCGCCACCACCGTGCACTGCTAAGACTAACACCCAGGACATCAAAGATGACATCACAAATGTCATTGATGACATCTTAACCATAACGTCCCTTTAACAAAGTTTTTTTCACTGAATTTCATAGGTTTTTAGTAGCGCAACTTAACCATAACGTCCCTTTAACAAAGTTTTTTCCCTGAATATATATATATATATATAGTGTAATATGGCTAACAATCAGTGATTAAGATTTTTGGTTAAGAGGGGTACGAGCCAACCTACTACAAATTATAGTACAACTTTATGCCAACAATACTGCCTCAGTATGCTGGGGGCTGGGGGGTTGAATTAACTGATCCCCTTGAGGTGACCAGAGGGGTGAGACAAGGATGTGTTCTTGCCCCCCTTTTGGTTTTGATATACAGTGACATTGCATTGTCGAGATCAGCCAAAATTATGCCATGAAGTGGTCCTGATGCTCCTCTTCGCAGATGATGCAGTTCTTCAATCTACATCTGCAAAGGGGCCTGCGACCCCCCTCAAAGACTTTGTTGAGAAATAATTGGAGCTGTATTTTGAGATCAATATTGGGAAAACAAAATCATTCATTTTTTGTCCCAGATTAAAAAAGTTCATGAAACTCGAATTGAACATCAACGGATCTCCAGTGGAACAGGAGCAATACTACGATTACCTTGGGGTAAGATTCAACGACCAAGGTAATTGGACATCGCAGATAATCAAATCCAGTATAACACTGCAAAAAAATGGGGGTGCAATATGGAGATTTTTCACCACTCATGGCCATCTCCCCTTACAATGTATGTCGCACAGGCCAAATCAGCTGCCCTCTATAGGACAGAGAATTGGTGCCACTCGACCAGCAATACATTTGGCCTGGTTGAAAGACACTTCTCGAAAAGGCTGCCTGCGCTGCCAACATCATGTCCGGGTAACCCTGTCTATCTGGAACTGGGCATCAGCAACTGCTGCAGTTTGGATAACACCTTCAATGCCTTTTCCCTTTAAACTGCTCAGTCTGTTTTGTCACTGTGGACATGAAAACCAATATTTGCTTTGTTCATGAATTTCAATATTTTCATGTTTTTTTTTTTTTTATAAGCATTACATTTACGAACCATGTATCTATTAGGAAGACACAAGCTTGATCTTTGTGCAGGATGGCAGGTGACGTGGAAAACAAAATTAAGCTTGTTTCTTCTCACCCCAGCATAGATAGTTTTGAAAACATTGTTCACCATTGGTGGGAATACTGAAAAGTACAATATTAGGAAACATTTGACTATCACCATCTCTTGGGAGACCACTAGCCTTACTAACTTGTGGACCTTCTTTAATGAGAAAGCCAATTTCACCATCTGTAAGAATCTCTCTCCTTATTCCTGGATCAGAAGTGCTTGTGGCGGTTTTCCTTAATTGTACATCAGCACCCACTATGTTAAGACATTATACTGCAACGCAGTCAAGTTGTAAGTGAGGATGAGGTGGAAATTCTGATGATTGAGCCAAAGAAAGACCATGAGTTGAACATGCAAGGTACTGATCTTCAACTGCATATTCTCTTATGGTATCTCAGTGGATAGTCTCTTCCTCATGATATGAAACCGTTTATGGTATCTGCTCCTTTGCTTGGGAGAGAGGTGCCATTTTTGTGATCTTTCTGATACCAAATTCAAGCAGAGTTCTTCTTCATTGTCTTAGAGCCCTTTCACATTCTATTTGCTTTTGTCTTTCACAGACCCATTTTCATGTTTTTTTCCAATATCACACGCACAACCCATGTCCACACTGGTAAATAATTCTATTTAAAAGTCAAACAGAAGTATACATTTAAAAGCAAAACATTCATACATCCTTGGAGAAAGGACATCTTTTATTAAATGCACATTGCAGTATTGTCTAAGAGAGACTTGCCCTTAATGCTGTAGTTGATCCTTCATGGAACCCTGCAACTAGTTCTAAATCAGTCGACTTTACACACTGCATGCAGTGTCCTTTAATCAGGGGAGGAACCAACACTACATTATATGCTAGTATTAGTCTCAGCATTTTTAATGCAGTACTTTGATTCAAACCCACTGGCCTCCTAGGAAATTTTTAACATTTAACAGTTATTATTTAGTTCATGTCAAAGTAAACAGTTCTGAAACAATGACTAAGCACTGAAAACATTGGTATTACTGAAAGGTACTTGTAAACCTCAGAAGGGTGAAAGGCTGATTAGCCCAGTTGATATATGGACTTGAAAAGTGCAGGCATGTCTTTTAACTCACTGAGCAACCCACTTGCAAAAGAGCATGTTGTTTGATCAAAATATTAGAATATCTACTCACAATCCTTTCCTGTCACCTCCAGTCCCTTTTTAATACACAAGGTAATCACTTTTACCACATTTCCAAGTGGTCCATGTCAAATTCCTTCTACTTCTAGGCAATGTAATAGGTGTTACATTGATAAATATGTTAACCTCCAGAGGCGCAGGTTTGAGCCCGGGCAATATCAATTCAGCCTTTCGTCATTCTGAGCTCAGCAAATGAGCATTCATTTCGGTGTTTGAGGATCAATCATTTAATATAAAAATGTTCTATGTAAAATGCTACACAACTAACAGGTTATTATTAAGGATGCCTAAATATTTGCAACAATAAACCAAGTAAAGGCTTAAAAATAAATATCACACTTTAAGTGTTACTCACCGGACGGGGAGTATACCAAATCGGTGGCCGTAAGGCGCAGGACTGAACTATTGATTGAAGAGCTAGGTCGGGACCTCCAGCCTAGCCTCCTCTCTGTGAGGGCACAAGACCTTTTTAACAATATGACTCTCTGCTGGGTAGAACCAGGCAGAGAGACTGATCGCTCAAAAGGGCGGGGAGAACACGCCGCCACAAACCCAGCTGTAAAGGAAAAACAAGAGGTGAGCAATTGGGAATACAGAAAGATCCCTTTCCCTCGATACTTCTTTCTAGTAGTACCTGAACTATGCCCTCCCCTTGATTTAAGGCAACTGGAAACCACCTACAAGTAAAAGAAGAGAATGTAACCTGTCCTGACTATAGATGTCAATTAGCAAAGGAAAATGAATAGCCACACAAAAGAAAACCCTTACCACTAATGTGCTGTTGAATCTGTAATATCCAAAGGGTTCATGACAACGGAAGTGCAAAATAACAAATAGGTAGGTTAGTTAGGGAAACTGAACCCAGGCGGAACGAGGGCCACACTAGAGACGGGTAGGTGCACTATCCGCAAAGCGTCCCTGTGCACTACTGAAGAAAGTCCAATGGAAGTCTGATTATGATATGATATGGTATTTGTAACGTGCCTATACACATGTGTTTCAAGGCGCGACAAAGGATTGTGGCAAGAGGATGTTAACAGCAACAGCAAAGGACACAATTGAGTTGGAGTGTTGCAGGTGATATAGTTTAGCGGCAAGGTGCAATGAGTACAGGAGATGTGCTTGTTAGCAGGTGGTGAAAAGAAGAGTCTTACTGATGCCGTGATCACAAGGTTCCAAAGCGGCAGGCGAAGTAGTCCGTGAATGAAGAAAACAGGTCTGGTACACGAGCAAGTAGATTTCCAAAAGCGGCAGGCAAAAGCAGTCCGTGAATGAAGAAACAGGTCTGGTACACGAGCAAGCAGATTTCCAAAAGCGCCATGCAAAAGCAGTCCGTGAATGAAGAAACAGGTCTGGTACACGAGCAAGTAGATTTCCAAAAGCGGCAGGCAAAAGCAGTCCGTGAATGAAGAAACAGGTCTGGTACACGAGCAAGTAGCGTAGGGTTGAAGACGGAACTTCTAAATACTGGGATGCAACTTTTAATCAGAAGCAGCGTTTCGTCCGGTTCCGAGGTTTAAATCAGGAAGGGGAAGGCGGAACCGGACGAAACCGAGGCTCACGCGTCATCGCCTCTGAGCTGACAGAGGGAGGCGGAAAGCTGGGAATTGTAGTCCAAAATTGCCGCAGAGTGAGCCGAAGCCACTATTTTCCAGGGCAGTTGCCAGTGGGTATAGAATGGGTTTGCGCAATGACGCATACCCTTACAGAGGGCAACAACCTTCCTGCGGGCCTGCCGAGGCGTAACAGCATCCACCCCAAAGGCGGCACCACCCCCCTACGGGCATGGAAGCGGCGAAGCAGGGCCGGGGCATGGATATTAGATAAAGGTTCCCAAGATCTATCCTCAGGGTCAAATCCCTTCCAGTCAACCAGGTAAAAAGGACGACCCCTACGACGTTGGAAGTCCAGTATATTAGCCACCTCGAATTCATCATTGCCATACACCCGCACCGGGGGTGGGCGGACCGGCAACCGCATGTTGGCTGGGCAAGACTTCAGCAGACTGACATGAAACACTGGGTGCTGTTTCCAGGAAGAGGGCAATGAAAGACACACAGCAACTGGATTTAATACCTTTGTAACAGGAAAGGGACCCATAAACTTGGGTAAGAGCATTCGTTTACCAGGTATTCTCAGGTTGCGTGATGACAACCAAACCTTCATACCCACACGGTAGTTGGGTGCAGGTGTCCGATGCATGTCTGCATATTTCTATGCTTTTACCTGAGCATGGAGCAGGTGTTAACGAACGACCCCATGAATGGACTTGAGGTCCCGAACACACGCATGAGCAGCTGGATTGTCAATGGGAAGGTCAGGATCCAGGGGCAAGGACCGTGGATGGTGTCCGTAAAGTGCAAAAAAGGGAGATACACCAGAAGCGGCATGCAGAGAGTTATTATAAGCGAATGCAGCGGGTGGTAGCAACGCTAACCAAGAGGACTGGACACGAAGTGTAAGGCAGAGTAGGAATTGCTTGAGAGTAGCGTTGAGCCGTTCAGTCTGCCCATTGGTCTGTGGATGGAAGGCAGAACTGAACCTGTCATCAATGCCAAGAGATGCCGTCAGAGCCCTCCAAAAACGTGACGTAAACTGCGGCCTGCGATCCGAAACCACAATAGAAGGCAGACCAAAGAAAAGGAACACGTTTTTACGGAACAATGAGGCCAATGTCGGAGCAGAAGGCAAACCCACACAAGGAATGAAAAGCGCCATCTTTGTGAAATAATCAATTACAACCCAGATGGTGTCAAAACCGTCTACTGGTGGCAGGTCCACAATGAAATCCATAGAGACCATGTACCATGGCTTGTGAGGGACCGGGAGTGACTGCAATAAACCCAAAGGTTTAGACCGGAGACCTTACATTGAGCGCACACAGAACAGGAGGCCAAATAGATAACCACGTCTTGAGACATAGACGGCCACCAGGCCCAACGACGGAGCAAGTCCAGAGTCTTCTTTTGGCCTGGATGAGCAGCTATCAAGGAGTCATGGGACAACGCAAGGGCATGGAGACAAGCTTTTCCCGGGGGCACAAACAGGCGGCCCCGAATATAGGGAAGTCCGTGTACCACGTCAAGATTTAGGGCTACACATTCCTCCTTATTTGTATTCACCCAGTCAGTGATTAAAGAACGGAGCAAAGGGCGTGGAGTACATGCACATACCACCCTAGAAGGCAACAGAACAGGGCAATCGGGTTTGCTTTGCTCCGGGTGAGAGGGCAGGCGAGACAAGGCGTCTGCACAAACGTTGAGGCGGGCTGGCCGATACGTGATGGTGAAATTGAACTGAGAAAAGAAAAGGTGCCAGCGGGCCTGCCGGGCATTGAGAAACTTCATCGACTTGAATGCCAACAGACTCCGATGGTCAGAGAAGACTGTAACCGGATGACGGGCCCCCAATAGATGGTGACGCCATTCCAAGAAAGCGTCCTTGACTGCCAGCAACTCTCTTTCCGTGATCGGATAGTTGCGCTCGTATGGTGTCAGTTTTCTCGAAAAGAACGCAACCGGATGAATCTCACCCGAGTCCTGACAGGGTTGTGACAGTATAGCCCCGATGGCCGTCCCAGAAGCATCAGCTTCCACAAAAAAGGGTAGGAGCGGATCGGGATGTTGCAACACTGGTGCTGAAGAAAAAGCCGCCTTTAGGGCCTCGAAGGCGGATTGCGCTTCTGGTGTCCATCGGTATGGTTGTTTCAAACTTTTTAAAGCTGTTAAAGGAGCCGAGATGGTAGAAACCGAAAAGAAAAAGCGCCTGTAAAAGTTTGAGAACCCCAGGAATGACTGTAGGGCTTTGGTTGTAGTAGGAACAGGCCATTCCAAAACGGCCTTAACCTTGGACTGGCTCATCCGGATGCCCCAATTGGTAAGGTTGTAACCTAAAAACTCAGCCTCCGATGAATTGAAGATACACTTCTCGGCTTTGACGAAGAGACGGTTCTCTCTCAGCCTTTGTAAGATGAATCTCACATGTTCGGTGTGTTCACTCTTGGATGAAGAATAAATCAGTATATCGTCTAGGTAGACCACAACAAACCGGTCTAGACAATCGTGAAAGACATTGTTCATGAATGACTGAAAGGTGGCCGGGGCGTTACACAACCCGAAGGACATCACAAGGTATTCAAATAACCCGTACCGGGTCTAGAAGGCGGTTTTCCACTCGTGCCCCTCTCTTATGCGGACTAGGTTGTAGGCACCCCGCAGGTCAAGTTTGGTAAAGATTATAGAAGAACCTAGCTGATCCAAGAGTACAGAGATCAGGGGGAGAGGGTACTGGTTCTTAACTGTAATTGCGTTTAATGCCCTGTAATCAATGCAAGGGCGAAGGTCGCCTTCCTTTTTAGGGACAAAAAACAGAGGAGACGCTGCCGGTGATCTCGATGGTCTGATGAACCCTGTAGCCAATGCCTTGTCAATATACTCCTTTAGCACCTTGTCTTCTGGCAGTGTGAGCGAATAAACCCTGTCAGCAGGTATTTTACTCCCCGGTACCAGGTCGATAGCACAATCGTATGGCCTGTGTGGGGGCAACTGGTCTGCGCCACCTTTATCGAAGACGTCCCGGAAGGAAGCATATTCCACAGGGATATGAGGTTTGATGGCATTGGTAATGGCACCTATCAAGGCCATTGAGGCCACCAGGGCTTGACAGGAAGTACCGGAAATGCCACTGGTCTGAAAACACCTTTCGTTACAGACAGAGGAAGGGAATTGTACCACCTTCCTGGCCCAGTCGATGTCAGGATTGTGGGGCTGTAACCACGGAATACCCAAAATTACACGAAGCTGGGGGCCTTAATTAGGTCAAATGGGAGTGTTTCGGTATGTCCGTCGTCCGTCTGCATACGGACGAGTAACGTGCTTTGAGTAACCAGACCCGAGACCAGAGAAGAGCCGTCTACAGCATGTACGGCTTCAGGTTGTGGTTTAGAAAACACAGGAACGTTATTGCTCATGGCATAGTCATAATCCATATAATTCCCAGTAGCACGGGAATCAATTTTAGCCTGAGAAGAGAAGGAACAGTCAGTTGTAGTGGTAAATACCACTGGCAGACTAACAGGTATGGTAATTGCCACATTCGAGTCCAAAGATAATACCCCCGGCATAGGGACTCCTACTATCGCCGGGTTCTGGCGTTTCCTGCCTTCTTAACGGGTCTTTTTGGACAATCCTTGAGTTGGTGCTCAGGCGAACCACAGTACATACATAAATTGTTGGATCGTCAGTGTTCACGTTGTGCAGGAGTCAACGGACCACGCACTGCCCCTATCTGCATAGGTTCAGAAGAGGCAGAGGAGGGAGGATTGAAGGAATCAAGGGAAAAGTGGTACTGGAGCCACATTTTTCCGTTCTCCCTTCCTTTCAGATCGTCTAGCGTCTATTTGTAACACCAAATCAAGCAACTCCCCGAATGTGGTAGGAATTACTGGCACAGTAGCCAGGACGTCTTTTAACTCCTCAGACAATCCTTTGTAGAATACCGCAGATTTCTTCTCTTCTGGCCAATCTGTCTCGGCTGCCAACTGATTGAACCTAGTGAGGTATACAAACAAGGAAGACATACCCTGGCGTAAATTCAAGAATTCTAGGTCCGTGGCCTGTGACTTGTATCGGGTATCAAACACCCTATTCATGGCTGTGATAAGAGCATCACAGTCATACAAAACATAGCTATTGGATTCAAGCAGAGGATTAGCCAAGGCTGCCGCTGTCCCTCCAAGGTGTGAAAGTACAAAGGCTGCCTTCGTGGTAGGATTGGGAAAGGCAGAAGGACGACAAAGAAAATGTAATTTGCATTGGTTGATAAATATCCGGTATTGTTTTGGGTCACCAGTAAAACGTTCCGGAGGGGCCAATGGGAATTGTGTGGCAATCAGAACAGGGCCAGAGGTGAACCCAGAGGCGGAGGCTGTATGGGCTCCAGAGCCTGAGGCAGTAGCACCGGACGGATCAATCCCCAGAGTCTGGGGTGGAGGAAAGGGCCTCAGGTTATCAATCCAATGGTGTAAGGCATCATGCGCTGCAGTCATGTCTGCCCGTAGTTCGGATACCAAATGAACCAGAGTGGCCAACGGATCCGCTTCTTCCATCGCTTCTGATTTTGTTACTCACCGGACAGGGAGTATACCAAATCGGTGGCTGGAAGGCGCAGGACTGAACTATTGATTGAAGAGCTAGGTCGGGGCCTCCAACCTAGCCTCCTCTCTGTGAGGGCACAAGACCTTTTTAACGATATGACTCTCTGCTGGGTAGAACCAGGCAGAGAGACTGATCGCTCAAAAGGGCGGGGAGAACACGCCGCCACGAACCCAGCTGTAAAGGAAAAACAAGAGGTGAGCAATTGGGAATACAGAAAGATCCCTTTCCCTCAATACTTCTTTCTAGTAGTACCTGAACTATGCCCTCCCCTTGATTTAAGGCAACTGGAAACCACCTAAAAGTAAAAGAGGAGAATGTAACCTGTCCTGACTATAGTTGTCAATTAGCGAAGGAAAATGAATAGCCACACAAAAGAAAACCCTTAACACTAATGTGCTGTTGAATCTGTAATATCCAAAGGGTTCATGACAACGGAAGTGCAAAATAACAAATAGGTAGGTTAGTTAGGGAAACTGAACCCGGGCGGAACGAGGGCCGCACTAGAGTCGGGTAGGTGCACTATCCCTGTGCACTACTGAAGAAAGTCCAATGGAAGTCTAATTGTGGCAAGAGGATGGTAACAGCAACAGCAAAGGACACAATTGAGTTGGAGTGTTGCAGGTGATATAGTTTAGCGGCAAGGTACAATGAGTACAGGAGATGTGCTTGTTAGCAGGTGGTGAAAAGAAGAGTCTTACCGATGCCGTGATCACAAGGTTCCAAAGCGGCAGGCGAAGTAGTCCGTGAATGAAGAAAACAGGTCTGGTACACGAGCAAGTAGATTTCCAAAAGCGGCAGGCAAAAGCAGTCCTTGAATGAAGAAACAGGTCTGGTACATGAGCAAGTAGATTTCCAAAAGCGGCAGGCAAAAGCAGTCCGTGAATGAAGAAACAGGTCTGATACACGATCAAGTAGATTTCCAAAAGCGGCAGGCAAAAGCAGTCCGTGAATGAAGAAACAGGTCTGGTACACGAGCAAGTAGTGTAGGGTTGAAGACGGAACTTCTAAATACCGGGATGCAACTTTTAATCAGAAGCAGCGTTTCGTCCGGTTCTGAGGTTTAAATCAGGAAGGGGAAGGCGGAACCGGACGAAACCGAGGCTCACGCGTCATCGCCTGTGAGCTGACAGAGGGAGGCGGAAAGCTGGGAATTGTAGTCCAAAATTGCTGCGGAGTGAGCCGAAGCCACTATTCTCCAGGGCAGTTGCCAGTGGGTATAGAATGGGTTTGCGCAATGACGCATACCCTTACGGAGGGCAACAACCTTCCTGCGGGCCTGCCGAGGCGTATCATTAAGGGTCAGTACTTTGATTCTATTCTACGTCAGTCATGCGTATTAAAAGAACTGATGCAGTACTGGATAGTGGCAGCTATGGGTGACTTGGACTGAGTGTTAAGCAATGGATTGTGATACACCTTGTGAAATGGGGAACATATGATTAGCATGAACAATTAAAACCCAATGCTCCTGGCAAGTATAGCTGGGTCCTTGTCCCCGAAAGTTAACTGAGCTGTTTCTGTTCTATACCGAGGATAAAATGCAGATTGGGTAGCAAAATTATAAAACACATCTCTCTTGCCCATGAATTGAAGCCAACATTTTAAATATTTAATTTGATTTCACAAAATGCAGGGGACACATTATTACAGAAGAGAAGCCGATTGATATGATATTAACAACGCAGCTCCTCTTTACCTTGCAGAGAGAATAGTGAGAAGAACTTTGATCCGCCCTACCAGAGCTACCAATAACTACTGTCTTCAGATACCTAAATTCAGGCTAACAAAAACAGGCAGCTGTAGCTTCTCGGTTAAGGCAGCCCAGTATTGGAATGCGCTTCTGCTTGACATCAGAATAGAGCAATCGTATTTCAGCTTCAGACAGAATAGTCTCACATAGCTACAATCCAACAACCACCAAGATAAACCTTTTAATAGCCAACTTCTGAAGATCTAACCCAGCTCGTTTGTATATATGTATATTATTGCTCTAGATTTGCTTAGACTACTACCTATAATGACTTACTTGTACCCTGTGACCCACTTTGTAACTAAGTTTTTAAGTATCCATGTATTCTGTTCTCTGTTGCATCCAGTCACCTTTGGGTTTAGTGCGCCATGCAAATTAATAAACAAACAAACACACATATGGGATAACAGTAGGGGAATGCATTTAAGATTACAGACATACCTGGCCTGCTGTTTTCAGTCAAGGTCCTGGAGCACAACAGAGGCAGCCCTGGGTGCTGAATCTGCTTCTGAATGAGTCAGATGATTGAAGGCAATAGCAATACAGACCTAGAGAGTGAGGAAAACTGAAATGACCCCAGAGAGCGAGAGATATAGACAAATGCAAATGAAGAGGGAGACACATCCCCAATGAGAGACATCAGGATTGTATATGGGTAAGAGATTAAGAGAGGTTGAAGGAGTCGGGAGAGACAAGTGAGCAGAGCATGAAGGGTGTGTGTGTGCGTATGTGTGTGTGAGAGAGAGAGGAAACTGGGGGGATAAGAAAGCCCTGTGTGAGGAGATAAAGGAGACATTAAAAAGGGCTAGGCTACAGACAGATGGAGATGAAAGGGAGATGCCAGGAGGAGTGCATCAGAGAAAATGAGACATTAAATATCTGAGAGCCAGCCAGCAGACGTCTCTAAGGACGAGAGACAGGGGAGAATAAGAGACACACAGCAGGAGGGTGAGTGAAAATAGTAGTGAATGAAAATTAGAGAAAGTGTAAGATTCAAATATGAAGCCATGGAGTGAAAGAATGATCAAGGGAGAGAGAGCGAGAGAGGGGGTGAGAGAAAGAGAGAGAGAGGGAGAGAGAGAGAGAGAGAGAGAGAGAGAGAGAGAGAGAGAGAGAGAGAGAGAGAGAGAGAGAGAGAGAGAGAAAACATTGCTGAAAAGGTGTGAATGTCGTTGTAGCCGTACACGTGATATAATATGTGAAGAGATGCCACAAGAGAAAAGTGTGAAAGAAGAAAATAAAAGGATAAAAGGAAACTTGAGCGATAGTGAAAAGTAGTTCACAAGCTAAACAGAACTTGAGAAAACTATAAAGGAGACCAGAAAATGCGGTAGGGAATGTGACTAACAGAAGTCCACAGAAAGTGATAGAACATTCTAGAGAGAGATTATGTAAATTATATGCAAGAGAGATTAACAGGATAAGTGTTGATGACAGGATAAAAGAATCACAGAAAAATGCAGTAATAAGAGGCACACAGGAGAAGGGCAAAGGGATAGTACAATTTGTTAGTGCTTTGTTCACCAGCATGGCTTTGTGGAAGCGTTCACTATTGTACGGTTATTGTGATACGGCCTGTGGAACACAAGGTCAGCGTGGTGCAAAGTATAATACTGCCTAGATAGATGGGTAGCTTCACTTCTTCCACCCATTGCAGCCATTGTGCCAACCCCCACTCAACATATTCCTGCTTCTTAGGCACAGAAAACAGCCAAGGGGATAGTGGGTAGGGCAGGACTGGTCAAACATACGGGACTAAGCACTCAGAAGCAAGGGTCATGTCTTGATGCAATTTGAAGTCCCTGGCTGTGATTTTTCACAGCATGGACACAAATGATAACAGTTTGGCCTTTTGTGTAGGCATGGGAAAGGTACTTGCCAGGCACATCCATAGGGATAGTAACTGCCCATTGATAGTAACAGCTGCAAAAGTGTATCCATTAGCAGTGCCAGGCAAAAGCTTAACACATATATAGAAGTCACATTTCTTGGATTTGACAATGCTTGTTTTTAACAGGACTTTAGTAAAGGACACACAGAGTGCTTAGAAATCGAGTGGCTGAAGACAGACCTGGTTAAGACATTTTAGTTACACGAGTAGCACGTTTACAATTATATTTGAACCACTGACTCCCAGAAGACTGCTCTGAAAAAACACTGGCGGGCACTTTGAGTGGATACTTTGATGGTAAGGCTTGAAAAAGCTGCCTCATAGTGTTCCCATGAGGTGTTTTGGGTGGGGACGGATAGGAGTGGACATAGGGATTAGCATGACCATGGGCAGTCAATGGCCATAACCTACCAAACAACTCCTACAGACTGTGTGTCCCTCCTCATGTGCTATTCCTTCCTATCTTTATGCTAATACTGTAGTGTTGGCTTAGTAGCCCAAACTAACAAGTGTGTTTTTCAGGATGAGGCATGTAACATTCACAACTCACAAGCACCCATGATGGGACACTTGGTTATGCTGATCTTTTCAGGTTTTGTATCCAACAAATTGGCGTATAGCAGTAATTGATGTTTGCCAAGGGTGAGTGGATGACTTTTATGTATTAGCCAATGAGGAATGAGAACAACCCGCCTCTTAGGTTTCCATTCTCCAAGACCTGAGCTGGACTTAGGTGTGTATGATAATCTTCCAAAAATAACGTACTTTCATCTGTTGTCAAGTTGAAGACAGGAACGGAACTCACCTAGCACTACACCTGACCTTCCTCGCTCGGCTGGCTGGGAGTGTCACGTGAGCTAATGATGAGAGAGCGGCTCTGCTGGCTGGAATCCGCGGTAATGCCACCAGCCCTATGAAATCATGATGGCGACCGTGCCGCGATTCAAGATCACTAGCCAGCGCACCAAAGATTCTGTGGTGCTGCCGCCCCCTGGCTACTGTGTCCATTATCACACAGCAATACAGTATATACATGCACCAAGCGAAGTCAAGTGACATCATGTGGCTGTGCTTGGTGTGTGAATATTCCATGATGCATGTGCTACTATTAACGCACACAGAGTCAGTTGCCCGTTCAGCCCGTGGTGGAAACGGCATTAATGAGGCGCGCCAAGTGCTGACGCAGGCAGGTGGTCATTGTCCATGTCATCAGATCCTGCATACCTCTGCGGCTGCAAGTCCTCCCTCCCCTGAGGGCAAGGCCTGGGGCAGTTTGCCCCTCTCTCCCCAATCGTAACAGGCCTGTTCCTAGATGACTTTAACATTTGGTTTCAACTGATTATCTACAACGTGAGGCAGATATCGGTCCCCTAGCCTGGACGCTCTATGCCGTTTAGTCAAGAGAGCAATGACCTTGATACACTGCATGTTAAAAAGAGGGTTTTGCAATGATGATCTAGTAATATTCTCTCCATCACTATCCATAAATAGGGAGACCACAAAGGAATACCCTGATAACAGCAACAAAGACGATTCATCTATATGAACTACCTGCACATTTTGAGAAATCAAGAGTAACCACAGTGTCTTGGTTCACACCAGACCCAGTGGGGGGACGATGCCTGATGAGCAGGTGGTTCTAGACAAGAGTTTACCCATGAAAACACGCAAGTGCTGAAAAGGATAACAGAACCTAGAAACACATCCACGTACACCAACACCCGTGCACTCTTCCAATCTCTCTGTGAAGCTTTACACACTGATTTCTTGATCAAAGTTGACATGTTTCCTCAAAAACTAGATGACAAGCAATGAGCTGATAAGCAAGCAAATCAGGACAGCCAGGCAGCTTCAGGAAATGCTATCCATACAACTCCCCCCACAGACTGAAGTACTTCAAGCCAGTCACTGGTCCAGAATTTCCAACTAGACCCAGGGCCATCAAATATCTGCACGTCAATCCTCGTTCAGCAAGCTTCAGTACCCTATTACAGCCACTGTTCAACTCGTTATTAGCACAAGGATTGCACACCGAGACTTAAAATCATTCTTATTAAACCCCTCCCAATGAGTGTGACAGCAAACCTAAAGGACTCTGGCATCTACTGACCCACATTCGATGAACCATAACTGGAGAGCTTTGTTATGTTACTAATAACTGGACCATGTTGAAAGTAACAGCATTCTAAAGAATGTACAGTAAGGTTTCAGAAAAAAACAAAAAAGTTGCCTGAAAGCCAACTTGTGTCGTTCCTGTGTCAGCGTGCATGACTGGGGTGTTGAGGTGTAAAGACTGCTCACAGAGCAGGTAATGTATACGTAAGTACAGAATTGGACAGAAAACACTCGTTTAAAAAAATAAATAAATAACGTACTCATATCAGGACTGATTCAGAACGATGTCCATTTAAAATATGGGGGATGCAGGAATACCACCTAATACTGTGTAGCTGATTTCCAAAGCCTAAAACAAGGAACATCTGGAGATACCTGGAACACCTGCACAATGCACATGTGCAAATGTGATTCACAAAATGTTGCTCAAAGGCATCACAGAGATGGTCCAGGCATTAAGGATGTACACCCATTTTAGATGTTGAAAATTCATTTCAGTTCATTGCTCTGCTTTAGTGATATGTTTCAGTTTGGTGTATTTGACATACAGCACGAGTATACAGCGTGGGTTTGAGAAAAAGTAGCTGATGCATGTTCTGTGCTTGTTGGGGCACTCGTCAAAGATTCATATATTGCATTTTTCACAACTACATATAACAATGTCGTAATGTTGCGTTGCATTTGATATGTGTAATAAAGAAAGTGGGAGCAGAATGTTGGTGGAAAGCGAGTCAAGGCAAAAAAAGATGAGATGGGACACATAAAAAGCAAAATAAAAGGAAGTATCTTTTGAAACAACTAATTGTCTGTGTCCAGTTAATATTTTCACTATACGATCTCTGTTATACAAGAACGGGAAACTCCTTTCACTCCATCCCAGATCTACCAACCCTGAGACCATGCTGAATCCTAGAAAAGAGGATTAAGCCACATCTTTCCTAGGATTAACCCAACAATGACCACATTCCCTTCCACACGCATCTTCAATCAATATCCATCCAACCGTTTTCCAACCATCATTTGGACACAAAGGTCACTCTGCAGGCAAATGTCATGCTTTCTACAAACCTGCTGCTTATCACCTTGCTTCTCTCCAATACCATGAAATCTTCATATATAAGCTCTATGTGAAATGATTCTCTTCATTCTTCCAGATGGTGAGGATTATGTGAAAGATGGGAACTTGTACTCTTATCGCTACTGTAGCAAAAAAAAAACAAGACATGTCACCGGAGCCACAAATGAGGCAATTAACCTGGAAATAATGTTTCCACATGCAATTGGTCATGAGAGTCATGCCTCTGCCCATTTCTCCTCACAGAACATTCAGACCATGTGGACTCATCTATTTGTGTTGATATGGACATTGTAGAACAATTCTTAATAGAGAATACACTGGTACCTGATTGCCAAAAAAAAAAAACATTTACACTTAAAAAGAAATATCAGAAATAATTCTCTCATATTATTTGAACTTCTGTGTATCTTCAGAGAGGCTTTTGCCGGTGGCAAACCCTTTCTCCTTCCATTTTGCCTACCACAACCTTAGAGCAATATCTATGTGTTGAATCCTCTGTACCTGGTGCTCCCTGTGCGTGCTTTGTGTTCCTGAGCTCTGTTTTGGAGCCCTTCTACTCCCTCTCTGTATTGTATTCAGCCCCTCACAGTCCATCCTTCATCCACTCCACCTTGCCCACGACTGCTTCCCCATTGGTCTGTGATTGCTATCACGTTACCAGAACTTCTTCTTTTCAATGGCCCTCCTATGGCAGTCTTGCCCAGGCAGCCAGCTAAGGGCCACAGGCAAAGGGCAGCTCCCTTTGGCGGCTCCCACTACCTGTTTACCTGTTCACATGAGAGCCTCACAATGCGGTCTACTGCTACAAACAGGTAAGGTGGTAGGAATTGGGAGTATGGCCAGTGCTGTGCCCCCTAAATCCTACCACTACTGTATTACATTTCTCCTACCATGTGATTCCTACCGCTGTGGTGATTCTGCTGTGCTCCAAAGTTACTAAATGTATTGCATTTAGAAGAACCCTTAGGATAGCCAATGTATTGCACTTAGAGGAATACTTGAGAGTAGCCAATATATTGCACTTAGAAGAATTTTGAGAGTAGCCAACGTATTCCACTTAGAATGATTTTGAGAGTAGCCAATATATTGCAAATAGAAGAATTTAGAGAGTAGCCAATACATTGCATTTAGAAGAACCTTTAGGGTACCCTATGTATGTATGACTTAGAATAATTTCTTTTGTGAGTAGCTGATGTATTGCATTTAGACACATTTTGATAGTTGCCAATGTATTACACATAGAAGAATTTTGAGAGTAGCCAGTGTATTGCATTTAGTAGAACCTATAGGGTAGCAACGTAAACCATTCAGAAGAACCCATAGGGTAGCCAATGCATTGCACTTAGAAGATGTTGAGAGTAGTCAATGTATTGGATTTGGAAGATCCCTTAGGGTACCCTATATATTGCACTGAGAAGAATTTTGAGAGTAGCCAACATATTGCACGCAGAAGAATTTTGAGAGTTGCCAATGTATTGTGTTTAGAAGAACCCATAGGGTACCCTATACATTGCACTTAGAAACATTTTGAGGGTTGCCAATGTATTGCACAAAGAATTTTGAGAGTTGCCAATGTATTGCACTTAGAAGAATTTTGAGAGTAGCCAATGTATTGCATTTAAAAGAACCCATAGGTTAGCCAATGTATTGCACATAGAAGAATTTAGAGAGTAGCCAATGCATTGCATTTAGAAGAACCTTTAGGGTACCCTATGTATGTATGACTTAGAATAATTTCTTTTGTGAGTAGGCGATGTATTTGATTTAGACACATTTTGATAGTTGCCAATGTATTACACATAGAAGAATTTTGAGAGTAGCCAGTGTATTGCATTTAGTAGAACCTATAGGGTAGCCAACGTAAACCATTTAGAAGAACCCATAGGGTAGCTAATGCATTGCACTTAGAAGATGTTGAGAGTAGCCAATGTGTTGGATTTGGAAGATCCCTTAGGGTACCCTATATATTGCACTGAGAAGAATTTTGAGAGTAGCCAATGTATTGCATTTAAAAGAACCCATAGGTTAGCCAATGCATTGCACTTAGAAGAATTTTGAGAGTTGTCAATGTATTTTATTTAGAAGAAATGTTTAGTCAAGCCAATGCATTCCACTTAGAAAAATGTTGCGAGTAGCCAATAAATTGCATTTAGAAGAATGCTTAATGAAGCCAATATATTGCACTTAGAAGAATTTTTGAGAGTAGTCAATGTGTCAGGAATAATCATGCAGCCAGTGTTATATTAGCCCCAGCACCAAGAGTATGTCATGGAAGAAGCCAGATCTAGTTTTATTATAGACACAGAAGCAGACCAGCACCAATGTATGCCCACAAACCACAAAACAGACAAATAACTATGTTTCCCAGAAGTCTTGAAAAAGCACAAGCTCTAATATCTGCCCAGGACACAACCAAGCCAATGTGCATGTGCGTGACGCAGCCACGAGGCACCGCTTTCGCTATTGATCAGCAAATACGTCGGACATGTTTCTTGGGAGCTGCAGCAGGCAGTGCTTGGCGGGGTCCAGCCCAGGCATGTATCTTTCCAGTCCTGGCTCTGCAGAAAGTTAAGTGTAACGCTGCCCACCGCTCCAACTATTGTTCTCTCTCCATCGTTCTGCTAATGCGTTCCCCATACCGGCAGCCCAAGCCATATGCCGCAATGTTTTCACAGTTTTGCACTGCTAATGCAATACGTTCTGTAACCTACTAACTCCATACAGGTCCTAATATATTTGCAAATTTACGCCAAACACCACCACACTCATTCTACTTATAAGAACTCAATTTGCATTCCTAAGTGTCATGCTCATGATAGCTTGTGTTTCCATAGTTCAGGGACTTCAGCAAGAAAGCTGAACCGGACAGCCTCATAAAGCCAGAGCTAAGTAGCTTTATTTTCTTGTTATCTAAAGCTTGTTAAATATCGCAGTACAGTGTTTTGCCTTGCATGAGTTACGCAAGGTTCTCCCTAGACACAATGGGCCTCATTATAACCCAGGCGGGACGGGGTTAACGGCGCCGGTAAAGGTGCCGGTGCCGTTAACCCCGTCCCACTTGATTACGAGGTCCCCTCGCGGGACCCGCTCTGCACGTCTGCTTTCACCAGACATGCAGAGCCGGTCCCGCGTGGGCAGGAGGGAGCAAACAACGGGCCGCTCGTAATTGGACCGTTGTTTGCTCCCTCGCCCATTCCCATTCAGCCCTATGGGGGTTGACATGGGAATGGGGAAGGTCCGGGTTCCTAGAAGGAGGAATTACCGGGCCCTCTGAACTCGGAATAGCCCGGTAATTCCTCATTCAGGGAACCCAGACGCGATTTCGGCGGCAGCCATGCCGCCAATAGCAGCATGACTACTGCCGAGGTCATAATGAGGCCCAATGTACCTTGCATGAAGTAATGCAAGGCTTCTCTGAATTTGGCAGTAAGAATCTCGTTACACACCAATTTATCTTTGCATGGGGTAATGCAAAGCTCTTGTTACAGTAGACCAATGTATCTTTGCATGGGTAATGCAAAGCTCTTGTTACAGCAGACCTATGTATCTTTGCATGGGGTAATGCAAAGCACTTATTACACCAGACCAATGTATCTTTGCATGGGGTAATGCAAGGTTCTATTCGGATCACCAAGGTATATGGCATGGTCTGGGAAAGTGCACATCAGTGCAGCAGTATCAATGTGCATGTGAATGCAAATGTTCTATGAATCTTGGAGTAATTGAAGGAGTCAAAAAGCATCTACCCTAACATCCCCATACCCATCCATAACGTCTCCCTAAACCTCTTTCTGGGTTCCTTAACTCCCCATACCCAACCAATCCAGGGGACCTGAACCCTCTTTCCTCAACAGCTGAGGTGGTCTGTCTACTGTTTAGGTGCAGATGGCAAGACCTTACAGGGAGGTAGGAGTTTGTGCTACCTCTGCACAATAGAACCAGGAGCTGGGACACACAATGTATTGCACTTAAACATTTTTTGAGAGTAGCCAATGTATTGCATTTAGAAGAACCCTTATGGTAGCCAATGTATTGCATATAACGAATTTGGAGAGTTGGCAATATAGTGCACTTAGAACACTCTTGGAAGTAGCTAACGTATTGAACTTACAGGAATTTGGGAGTAGCAAATGGATTGCATTTAAATAAATGTTGAAGCATAGGCACTGCATTGATTAGGGTACCACTCCCCTCTGAATGCTGCATATGTGTTGGAAGCCTACTACACTCTGAAGCTTGCCACTGTACTAATCACTCCCGCTCCTTTCCTGCATATACACGCCCTAAAGGGCCAGACAGACTACTACCATACAAATATTACCCCTAGACTTGAACTGTGTACACCCAGATGTAATTGTAAATGTGCAGAGGGTTCCAGCTTCTGCACCACCACGGCCACCCTCTGGAATATTCTGGATACATTAGTCATGAAACATCACACATTACCTTCAGGAAACTCTTGAAAACATCGCTGTTTAACAAATATTCCTAACCTGTCTGTCTTCACCTATTTATCATGTACCTTCATGTACCTTCAGTATACTATTTAGACTCTTAACAACTATGTTTAACCTGACTAATGTACTTCCTGTCGATACATACTTATCCTTGACCAGCCCCGGGATAAATGTGGGGGTTTGGGCGCTACATAAAGGCTACAAAAAAATAAACAATAAAATTAAAAATTATCACACGGAAAACACATCCACAACAACAAACGTCCACAAACAACAAACAATGCCAGTCACTGGGCTTACCCCTTCTGACACAACAAGCCAGTGCACACAATCAATGTACACTTAGAAAGCGGACGCACACAGGTGGCAGTTTCTCTTGGTTCTGCAGGCATCAACAGATGATTTTCCCATCACTATGCCACCAGCCCTCTATTTTACAGAGCTATGTATAAAGAACTACACATGTATTTAGAATAATGTGCCTCTAAGCTTTGAATTATTTTGCTGTTGGTCACACATTTCAAGTAGGCTAGAGTTGAAGTCTAGCCTGGCTACCATTCCTAAAATGAAACTTCAGAGGTACAATGCATGTGTTTAGATTGAATGCTGGCGATGTTCTGGTGGAGTTGAAAGCCATATTTGTTAGCCACCTAAGTGATGTTGCATCTCGACCATAGGTAGCACATAACATCAGCTTTGCACGTTATAGAGTACACTGACTTACATCCAGGATCTGATGAAAGATACTCTTACATAGAGGGATGATGGAATTCTTCCGAATGTACATCATACCTACACATCTATTAAGAATTTTAAAGGATATGGCAGGCAAACACCATGCTTACAGTTCTTACCAACACCCTGTGGAATTTAATACCTTAAGAGCTCCACACACTTCAGAATCACCTGCTGCTTCCAAGAAAAGCTTCAGATTTGGTGTTTCCAAAAAATGTAAGTGTGATCCAAATTTCAACCACAACACAAAGGGAGTACATACACACAAGAGACTAAACGAAGGCCCCAGACAGCAATGATGTCCTACCAATACACAAAAGTCAAAACTCACTGTCCAACACAATGATTCATGACATGAACCCATTAGCACATGGCAGTCATCAAAGAGCCAAACGATGCTCTGCAGTGTTGCAACCCACCAGCAGACAAACCTGTTATCACAAACTGCCCTGTTTGAACCCTGTTGTTTTGTTCATATATAACTAATAACACAATGTTATGATAGGTACATCTCAGCCTCTCACCCTGAACAATAATTGTGTTTCTCTTACACCAACCCCCTACAAATATACCACAAGTCAAGAGACCCCTCCTGCCTCAAACTATTCTTCCCCAAAAGTACACTACCCCATTAACACTGAACACCTTTATCAACTTGTGAAAGTTCAGTCTATGTTAGGCTAGTTACAAAAGACCTGAACATCATGAAGTATTCATGAAGGATTCAAGGCACCATATGGCATGAAACACATCTCACCACACCAGAAGTTTTACAATGTGGCTAACCAGTGACACAAAACAGTCTTTGATCAGCGGTGAGGTAGGCCACATCGTGTTGGATTGCTTTCAGGGCTGTAAGGAGGAGTATGTGACCCCAGTCAGGGAGGTTGCTACCCCCCATGCAGGTGGAAGACTACCCAAGGTTGAATGAGGATTCTGACGTTGGAGACGAGAATGAAAGGTTTGATTTTTTCCAGGAGAGAAAGTTATGTTAGTACCATGATATCTGTGTTTTCTTCTCAATGTTGTTCTTGAAAGAGACATTGCTGAAAGAAAGGAATCCTAGAGATTTTTCATTAGAGAAGGATAGGGTTGGAATTCCACCAAGATTAATTTTGTGTTAACTTTCTTGTCTGTTTGGAGGATTATTTCCTGAGTAAAATGAATACTGTTACCCGGGTATACAAATTGAGGTTACTGCTTGACATCCAAGGCTGGATTAGGACCAGGCAGTGTTTCAATTGCTTCATGTAACTAATACAGCTGACATTCAAGTAGAGCTTATTCTCATCTGCATAATATTGAAACCTGGTTCTACGTTTTATAAAGGTGTTTCCCCAGATGTATTGTGTGCAGGTTAAAATGACTGTTCAGAGCATAGATCCATTTGGGTCCCCACAGTTTACAAACTAGCATTGGATTCCATATGACCCCAGCTCGATATGCGTATTACTATGCGTTTGTTAAAATATTAGCAAAAGGACCATTTTATTGACCCCTACGTAGTTGTTTGGATCTTGATAAGTGCCATGTGTTCAACTGCAAGGAAAGGTTGCAAATAATTCAATCAGGAGCAGAATTAATACATTACTTTAATTTAATTCAGGATATGCAGGTTAAAATTAGCTCAAATGAGTATATCCTGCTGCACCACTGAGACTGGTCATCCTGCCAGAGGATGTGTTTGTTGAGCTTCTCATGAAGATGGAGGATGACCGTTTTGTTGTTTAGCTTCCAAATTAACGAGATGTTATTGACAGGATTGTTTTTCTCTAAGACACGGGTTAGCCCATCTTCAGATCATGTAAGAAGCTGCCTTGCCTGGCGAAGGTGTTTACAGTGCGACAGATGGAAATACGTGCTTTGTCAGGGATGGATGGATTTCGCGATTTTAGAAGGGGATCTTGTTCTCCTTATGGGATCTGGCTTTGAGAGTAAGAAGGATACTTGAGGGATCTTTTTGGGATATGAGCTTTCTCCATTGAAGGGGGCCTGGTAGAAATTTGAGGGATATCCATAGAATGTTTAGTCCTATTGATTAGGTTTCTGAAATACTCATTGTTTTCAGTAAAACTCTTTTGAAATGTGTTGCATGTGTCTGTGTATTGATGTATGTTGGGTTTCTGTAGAGGACTGAAACAGTGTTTGCCAGGGGCGGCTCACTGATAATGGGCGAGGGGGCATCAACCCACCGGGTCTTGGGACCCTCTCACACATTGTGGAGGAACCAGCCCAGTGAAATGCAGACACTTCCCCAGCCGTGCAAGCTTAATTAGCTATGACGAGGTAACGACGGTACAGCCCAATGGTGATTTCTATAAAGCTATTAGAACCCATGGGCAAACACACACAAATTTCATGTAAAAATACATATATTTACACATTTTCTTTGTTGCGGGGGGGCTTAAATATTCCCCGTGGAATATTTAAGTTTATAAAAAGCATGAAAACAACGTGACAAAAAGTGAGGGATAGCAGAGAAAGCACATTTGAGGGGGCTGAGTGAGTGCACAATGAGGAGTGAGGGGGCACAGGGAGGGTAAGTGAGGGGGCACAGCCTGGGGCGAGTGCTCGGGCTCACGGAATGGAGGGGGATGAGGGACAAGTAAAGGGGTCCCTCTCTGACTTCACTGCGACCCACAACCATCATGCATTTAAACCAAAACGAAAAAAACATGGTATCTGTAGGCAAATGTTATTTTAAAGAAGGCCACTAGAGGGGGTGAAGCACTGTTAGAGATTGACTTTCTGACTACAAAAAAGCAAAGGCCACATTTGCGAGCTATAATGAAAATGTGAGCTATACCGTTTCTTATAGCCTGCAAATTGACCAATAAGTAAGGTGTATTCACCGGCCCATGGTTCTAATGGTATTAACGAGAGCCAATAACTGCTCCTCAAATAAAGGCATGTCCTTTGGAGGTCTATAAATAATCAGAATCGAGTGGCAGTCGTGCAGTCTGCTACCCCTATTGCATCCAAGTCTTTCTTCAGTGGCTACCATACTGTGAGGCGTGCTTCCCAGCTCCTACTACTACAAAAACTCATTACCTCCGCGGAGCGGACGCGGAGTGGCGGCGAGTGGCAGTCGTGCAGTCTGCTACCCCTATTGCATCTCAGTCTTTCTTCAGTGGCTACCATACTGTGAGGCGTGCTTCCCAGCTCCTACTACTACAAAAACTCATTACCTCCGCGGAGCGGACGCGGAGTGGCGGCGAGTGGCAGTCGTGCAGTCTGCTACCCCTATTGCATCTCAGTCTTTCTTCAGTGGCTACCATACTGTGAGGCGTGCTTCCCAGCTCCTACTACTACAAAAACTCATTACCTCCGCAGAGCGGACGCGGAGTGGCGGCGAGTGGCAGTCGTGCAGTCATGCCAGGCAAGCCTGGCAAGACTGCAAAGACGCCCACTCTTCCGCCGACACAAACGGAGCTGCAAGACGACGTGGGCCGTCGCTTAAGAAGCACCAACTCAAGCGCTAGTGCCAGGAAAAACACAGCGCAACCTACTTCAAACTTCCTCTTTGACATTGTCCAACCTCAGGCTCAGGCTCACTTTACTGCAGACTCCAGGCTGATGAGAGCAAGCGACACAACCTCCGCATCGTCGAATCCTCAACCTTCTCTAACCAATGGAAAACGTATATCAGACTCACCAGACTTATCCAGCAATTTGCGAACGCCAAGGGCTTCCCCTCCTCACGGAGAAGCTGAAGCTGATAAGCACATCGACAGCCCGGCAAGTCCGCGGCGTCCCTTGGAAACTATAGGGAACCCCACTTTCCCGCGTCCTGTGTCAGTTACGTCCGAAGCTCCGCCGCCCCCCGGAGGGGAGACAACGTTGAGATCTCTGGACGGGCTGACTGACGACGCGGTGGACGCGGTGGATGCCGGACACCGGAGTGGAGGAGCAGTCATGACCAAGGCCGCCGACAACCAGCCGAGGAGAGGGGGCCAGGAGGAGGCGGTCACCTCCCCAGAAGGGGCCCAACAAGCCAACCCAACGACTCCAACGGTACACGAACCTGCGAGCATCCCGGCCACCCGGGAGGTCTACCCACAACAACTTCTGCCTGCCACCGTATTAACGGTTTTAGCCCAGATCCATCAACCTACAAAACATGTTGCATACGAAGACCCACTACTTCTACCCGCCGTCGAACCTACACCCTCACCACCTACCACTGCTGACGAAATCCTTACCTCAACAAACCAGAAAAAAAGACCACGACCCACGGATGTTCCTTCTAAAAAAAACTAAAAAACACAGGGAAAGAAACAGAAAAAGAAGACTCCTAACCCCCCAGTAAAGCAAGGAGCCAACGACAACCCTGGAAAAGTAAACAAGACCCCCAAATCGAACCCAAGCAAAAACTTGAAAAAGGGAACAAAACAACTCCAGCAACCACTGAAACTTTTAATGGATTTTTTCCGTAGGCACTCAAAGGCCTTTCAAGGACTACGCCAAGACTTGACCAACGAGGAAATACTGGAAGCGACCATAGAAAGCACCCCCCCAAATAAACATCGCAGACTGAACCTCTCACCTAACATTTCTACCCCGCCCCAACCAAAAGCGGTAGAACATCCTAGGCCACCCCCATCCAAAGAAAACGGGCTACACGTGGCATCACCACCAGAATCACTTGTTGCCGTAAAACCTGACCTTCAACACTTAGGACCCACCACAACGGAAGGAGCCGCGACTATAACACAGCTTGCACCCCAGCTGCTAAACAGCACCGACATTACCTCAGAATTACCAGTGTTAATTGAGGGCGAGACTGGTCCCTCATTCCCTACAGAGAATAACCCAACATTACAAGATTCTATGCAGCCAGAAGGAGAGCCCTACGAGAATCTCCCAAACCATCCCACGGCCAGCCTAAGCCCAACCATTATCGGAAAAAGCCTACCGGACCATAGAACCGTACCAGAGGAAACCCCAGAAAAGCACGACTTGATCCCCTACGCCGAGGAGCAAACATCAGGGAAAGTCCTAACGAAAAAGCCCTCGCCCCCGGGGAGGGAGGATTTCACCAGAACAAACAACTCCCCTCTTGGCTTTCCCCAGAGATCAAAGCTTCCTCAAACGCCCAAACCAAACCTTCTAAATGAGAGATCCTTGGACACTTTCTATTCTAATCTCAACACCTACAATAACCAAAGAAGACACTCATTAGATCACCCCTTCAGAACATCAAATACAGGAACCACGTCTACATACCCATCAACCCCTCCGGGAAACATCCCCTTCTCTCAAGGTTCAATATCCTCAAAAGATCCCCCACCAAAAAAACTTGATATGTGTACTCTGATGTCGGCCTTGACAATCGCCCTTGCCCCTTTTACCAAACTTTATGAGACCATCGGAGACACCCTGAAAGATCAAATTTCAATACAGTCAACCATGTCAACTAAATTGACCTTCCTTGAAGGGTACATATTGGCCCTGGAACCAAAAAAAAAAACAGGAGGAGCCTCCAAAACCACAATATCCTGCAACACCTAACGACGCAGGAATCGTCACAGAAACAGAAGTGATCACGCGGTTACCCCACATATCACGAGAAGCGAAAGCGACCCAAACCGCTGTATTTATTGACTTAACAATGACCTCAAACCCACAAACAACGACAGAAAAAACCACAAAAGATCCTCCTGAGAGTACTACGAAACCGACGATCTCTCTGGTCCTAGAACCAATATTTCAGAACCAAGCACTCAGCAGGGCCGTTGATAAAGGCCCTAGCAGCCCAACCGACCTCACTGCTAACACCGAAGGCTAAACAAAGACCGCCTCTCGACGTAAACGATCCTGGTAACCCCTCACCAAGAGGGGTTCAGGAGTTCCTAAACCAAGAAGAGCTGATGAACATCACACAGCACCTAACAGAGGAATCTACACCTCTCTCAACGAAAGAAAATCCCATGTCGGATATAACCACGACCCAGGTCCAGCAACAAACCAGAACCAACGCAGAAGCCTCTGGATCAGAGTCTCCATCTTCAACCCCGAAGAACCGTCGAAGGTTCTTCACCAGGAAACAAGATGAAGAGAGCAAACATCACCTTCAACATATTAACTACAGCCCAAAGAAAAGATCCGCGCCCCAAAAGCGAGAAGATCGATCTCGCTCCTATCGCCGGCGGAACTGGAACGATTACCACGAGGTAACTAAACACCTCTCTCGAGACGGCAGAAGACTACGATCTCGTCCACAAGGGGCCTCTCATATACCCCCTACAAACAATAAATCAACCAGAGCCTCACTGCAAAAAGATCCTCAGATTAGATGGATTCTGAAGCTGGAGCAAGTTCAAGAAAACCATGACAGAGTCACTTTAAACAGAAGAACAGTCCTGGACCTCTTCAGCTACATCCCTAATTTGTGTGCGCTACAATCCGTGGACATCCGGATAGTTGACCCAAGTCATAGTCACCACAAGGCGATTGCCCATCTTTACATTTCTTCCGCAACCACGAATAAAATCTTAAGAGCAGCAGTTGAAGATCTGCAAACTATGGGCTACGACCTAACTGAATCGACAAGGGAAATAAAAGCACTTAAAAACATGGCAATAAAACCTACCACGAACAGCTCAAAGAGTAATACCGATCCAAAACACGCCCGCCAACACCAACATCGCCTCACGAAAAGTGCTAGAGACATAGGAAGACCGAACGACTACACAAACCGAACTGTCCGGAAAGAGCCTCTGACACTACCCACCAAACCAACTGGCTATTCGCGCCCATCAGGCGACCACTTCCAGGAAACGTCGCCCTTCTCAGCACTCGAAAGAGCCAACCTGGAACAACGACATACGACAGATCCAAGGAAAATCCAAAGGAAGATCCAAAACGAGACCTACTCAAACGTGGTCAAAACCAGGCCAGCTTCCACCCTGGAGACAATGTGGTCATGGCTACCTAAAGCCTTGAAGTCCCAGCGCCAAAAATAGCCACTAATGTACGACAACAACTGTGACATGTCCAACGATCTACATAGTCCGTCTTCCAACAGAATAAAATTATGCTCATGGAACACTAGAGGTTTCCACCACCTAACCACCCAGAGCTCTATTGACTGGAACGAATACGACATCATCTGCTTACAAGAGACCTGGCTCCTTCAACCGCCGATCATCGACGGGTTCGTGACTAATATAGTCTCAGCCAAAAAAGGTCTAACAGGCAGACCAACTGCTGGCCTACTTGTTGCGATTCGAAGCGACCGCGGCCTAACGAATATAGAAAAGCTGAAAGAGACCCATGACACGCTGATGATAAAGCTAAACTGGTCATTAGCCACTGAGAACACCTCAGCACACACAAAACCGATGATCATCATCACTACATATTGGAACCCGGCCACGACAAGCACTTCAAAATGTATTAAGGAACGAGACATCGACTGGATCCATCTAAACCACCAAATCGACCACATACTTATATGTGGGGATCTCAACATCAGATGTCGCAACCATGATAATCCTCCTCCAGCCAAACTGAAAGATCTCTCTACCGACCAAAAGGCATCCAAATGGCAAAAGTTGATGGAATCTAGAGCATTCTACAACCTCGACCACACCTTCCTCGACCCAACGAGGCTCCCAACATGGGAAAGAGCTAACTCCAAATCCACAATAGACCACATATTCGTCTCTCGGCCACTATTAAACCTGGTAACTACATTCAATGTGATAAGAACAGAAGAGAGTGACCAAAACCTCCTAGAAACCACCTGGAACTCAGTGGTGCCAACCAAGATCACGATGCCTAACAACATCGACCTAGCATCGCAAGGCACAAGACTGAAAATGACTGAAAAAGCTGTTAACTCGTTAACAACAGCATACAAAGACCTAACTTCGCAAAACCAGCTGCCGCCGATCGACTACACTCCTCTGCTGACAGCTTTTAGAATTCCACGTGGAAAGAACAGGGAAAACCGTCCACAGCGGACGCATACATTCGACAAATTAGTCCAAGAGAAAAAGAGAGAGCTAAGAAGATCAAAAAGACTCGCTCTGACACTGGAACAACCCTTCGCAGCAGCGGCCACCCGAACAGCTGTTAAATTCTACAAAAACTGGCAGAGAAGCCACCGACACAATCTTCTCCAACAAGACGCGGAAAACATCCTCAGGGCAATAAACGGCAATCACGCCAGAGACTTTTGGACGCTTATCCATTCAGCCACCCCAGGAGCCCCGCCCGACCAACTAAATGGAATCGCGGCCGCAACATGGGAGACACACTTCGAAGCCTTATTCAAAGAACCGAAGTCCACCCGAGGCTAATCCATCTGAATCCACCTCAGAGTGGATCAACATCAGCGATCAGGATGAAATCCAAACTCAGATAAGAAAACTAAAACCATCCCGTGCACCAGGACCCGACGGGATAACAAACGTCGATCTGAAAACCTACCAGGAGGCGTGGTCCCAACTCCTGAGTATTATTTTTGCTCGCTGCGCAGTTTCCAGATCAATACCTCCATCATGGACCCGGGCGAACATTGTTCCAATCTACAAAAAGGGTAATCCTACAAACTTCCGCCCGATAGCCCTTTTGGACTCAATAGGCAAACTGTTTGGATCCCTCCTTTTGCAACACTTCCTTAGGTGGGCAACCAACGCCCCATGTCAAGACCACCTCCAAACCGGATTTAAGAAGAACCTGGGAACCAACGCAAACATCCTGATATTGAACACACTGAAAAACAGGATCCTCGAAGGCAAACCCAACCTATACATTGTGTTCGTCGACCTAACACAGGCCTTCGACAAAGTGGATCGCTCCAGACTATGGCAGAAACTATCAAACTGGAAATGTCCAGCCGAGATCTTGAACCCGATTAAAGCCCTATACTCAGGCACGTCAATGAGAGTGAGGTTAAACCAGCAAGGGTCCCTCTCGGGCGATATAAAAACACTTAGAAGTGTCAAGCAAGGCTGCCCACTTGCTCCGGCGCTGTTCTGGACTTATCTAGGGGACTTTCAAGACTCCGAAAAACAAATTCGCTCTTTCCCTCCAAAGCTGGGTGGAATCCAAATCAGCCGCCTTCTGTATGACGATGACTTGATCCTGCTAGACCACACTCCTATAGGACTCCAACGACAACTAAATAACCTTCAAAGGTATATGGCGGAAAACAACTTAGAAATTAACGAGTCCAAAACAAAAATGATGAGTCTCCAAAAACCATCAAAGAGAGTGCAAAAGATCAATCTTCGTCTCGGCAAAACTCAAATCGAAACGGTCAACAGCTTCAAGTACCTGGGAGTCACGCTAGACAGCTCTGCGATAGATAAAGCAATGCAAGAATCCCTCATCGACAAAGTTAAAAGCTTATCCAACCAGGGTAAGGCAATCGACCTCAAACTTGGTCGTTACTCCATAATTCCAGTGAGAGACTTCTACAAAAAGAAGGTGATCCCCTCGATCACTTACGGATCAGACGCCATGCCCAATCTTCCCGCAGAGCTTTGGCTAAAACTGGAAGCTTTATTCTGGAGGAAAATCTTGTGCCTCCCGAAATCGACCCCGATGGCACAACTCAGGAGAGAACTTGGCCTTCTATCTATGGGAACCCTGGTCGCGTTGAATAGTATTCTACTCTACAGGAAATGCATTATGCCAGGATGCCTATCGTTTGATAAACCAAGAACTCGAATCGAAATCTTGCAACTCCCTTTCGAAATGGGAATCAAACATGCTTGCCCTTTTACATTCAGCAGAAAGCAGCAAGGAAGAGCTGAAATCCAACCCAGTAAAAGCTTCTAAAAAAATCAAAGAGTGGGACTGGATCCAAACCGCAGAAACAGCAAACAAATACAAACTCACCAGCCACCTACCTCCTTTCTTTAAGAAACAGGATACACTGCAAACCTACCTCAAACTTTTCCCAAGCAGAACAGCCCGTCTCTTCTTTCTGAAAATTCGACTAAATCTCCTACAGACAAACGAAATTCTGGCAATCAGAGGATTATCGAATACAAAACGATGCCGTCACTGCAATTCCACCACAGAAAAAGAAACGATTCACCATCTTCTGCTGAACTGCCCCAAGACACGAGAAATCCGTCGCACCTACCTGAAGAACAACATCTCAGACTTTGCATCGTTGGATGAGGAAAACTGTTGGAACAAGCTGATTGCAGGCGACAAGCCAGGCTGGGCCCTAGCCACGGTAAACATTATGCAACACATCATAAACTTGACGCGTCCAGATGCTTAGTCGACCGCTGTTCTTCTGTCGCCTTCTTCGCCAAAGGGCTGATCCAATTCAGGTCTCACTCCTGCCTCTCCGGCGGGCCCTGAGCCCCTCACCACTACGCTGTGCGCCACTACAACAGCCGCCTGTTTCTTCTTTTGGCATAGGAGAGTCGACCGCTTTTTCCAAAACGGATCTTCAGCCTTTTCCTTCGTTTTGTAAAAAATCTGAAGAGATTAAATTACAATAAAAAAAAAAAATAAAAAAATAATCAGAATCACAACTGATGTTTGGAGCTAGTTTTTATTTTAGCATGCAGGCTCTCACAGCCTTCTATACCTGGTTGTGATATGATATGATAGGTTATTTATAATGCGCGTACTACCCAGAGGTTTCTAAGCATGGACCCAGGGATCAAACCTGTGTTGCTCCGTGTCGTCTTGTTTCCAAGGTGAGCACGTTGCCTCTGAGCTATCCTCCCAAGCCTTGTGTAACTATATGGCACTCTAGATGTTTCCTGAAGAGGATTCCCCCCTCTTTGATTTATGCAATCTGTCCATATGACGTTAAAGGTCTGTGGGACAGAGATAGAAGCTGCCATATTGGTCGTATCATTCAGCCAAGTCTCTGTTATACCCATTTCATCAATATCAGAGCTGTTGAGGCAGTCCTCCACCTCAACCCTGTGTTTGACAAGGAAAAAAACTCAGCGAGCAAACTTGAGAATTGGCATGGTGGGGCAAAGAGGAAACACAGGGAGGGCTTGCTCTGGGTCTGTGATATCTGAAGAAACAAAGTTTAGCAATCACTGCTGAGGATGCCTGTAAAGGAGAACCGATAGTGGAGTGATACGCATCAGCATTAAACAGAGACTTAATTGAGTTAACCTCTGGGACAGCATGTATGGAATTGTTTTCATAGACGTGATCTGTATCTGTAATGCTTAGCTGCCGGCATAGGAATGGCAAGGATTCTGACTCGGGGACCATGCCCACTACAGCCTGAGTACCGCGAGAGGCAATCACTATGCTTTCATTGTTTAGCCCGGCAACAGGTGGTATTGAAGTACCAAAGCCGTCATTTCTAATATATTGTCCTCAAATGCTTTGTTGCTTGTTGTAGAAGCAATTGGCATTGTGGGGGTTGTAAGTGTGAGAGGCACAGGGTGAGTCGAACAGGTCATTAAGATGAACCATGGTGGACAGTAGTAGTGTCAAAACAGAGGCAGGCACCCACAAATTCAGCAAAAGGAGCAGAAGAGAGGTGGAAAACCCAATTACCTTGCCGAACTATACGAGGCTGGCTGCAGACACACACCACAGAGGGTCTTGAGAACCATAGGGAGTGCTGGTAAGTGAAGTTTCTGAGGACTACTGCACAGTCTAGTTACAGCATAGCAGCGTCTAACTAGGACCTGGCTACTGCATAATACACTTGCTCTAGTTTTAGGTGATAGATTGCAACTCACAGTATACACAATAAGTGCACAATAAATCTAGATGGATTGACAGGCAATTCACAAAATCAAATCTAAATGGTTTCGCAGAGATTTTCCAAAAACAAATCTAGATGGTTCCACATAGATTTCACAAAAACATATCTAGAGTTTGTCACAGCAGAGTAGCACATGTGCTTTGGTTGTTCTAGCAGGGAAATGCAAAGTTTAATGCACTGAGCCATTTAATTTGTGATTCAGTGATGTTTTTTATGCAACAATGGAGCGAGTCATGCCAAAACTGCAGCCTTCCAACCCTTTCAACCCTGCCTGTAATTCCACTATTAGATATCATCAAATTAAATTCTGGGAGCGGGCTTACGCAAGGGTGCAAGGAATGCAGAACAGAGACCATTTTTCTGTAATTCACTCTTTTCTGCTACCTGCTATGAGACACTGGTCCGCACCTTAATCTCAGTGAGATCTCAACCAAGAACAAGGAAGTGACAACACCCTAACCCCCCTCTGTACACTCCTCATCCCACAACTAACCCTTTGCTACAAAAATCCTGCATCCTTACACCTCCCACACTACTTCAGACGACCTCCAATGTCGACAGTACTTAATGGATTCAGTGTTCATCTTCTATCAACAACCATGCAGTTAATTTTTACACTCCACAATCCATGGACTGCCCATATGGCTAACATCCCTGGTCGGTGCCAACCACTATCAACAGAGATGTTCATATTTGCACTCAGTTAAAGGGTACTTCCGACCTGCATCCATCAACACAAAGGTTTCTGCATCTGCCGTCCCACTATAAGACTGACATACCCTGACCATTTTACAGAGCAAAGCTCAGCAAGGCCACAGTATTGGCAGAAGGGCACTATTTAAGGCCACTTTACATGACATGACATTCTGAGATGTGTAGTGATGAGGGTATTTCAGTTGAGTTTGGCAAAGGGAATTCAGGTTAATTTAGCCACATGCAAACACTGCCAGGAGTTAATAAAAATGCATTTTGACATTTCTAGTCCTGTGATAACTTCTGAACAAATGACTGTAAGTGCGACCTGAGACATGCAAGCCTGTCGTGCAAAGGCACTGAATGAATCAGATTTGTTTTTTAATTATTGATTACGTAGCTTTTTACAAACGTTTATTAATTCCTTTACAGCTCATCATGATAATATTCAAAATAAAATTTGAAAGAAGAAAAAAAAAACACAAATTCATCGCGTAACCTTACTACACAATAGGTCCATCACGTTTTACACAAATAATTGCTTTCTGAAACTGTATCAAAGCAAACATTAGACCACAATCTTTGCCACCCGCGAGACATCTCCAGAAGTTTTCTGCCTTTTTGTAGAGTCTTGATGTTATACACTCACCTAGAAATGTGGATCTGCGCTCAGTATAACACCTACAACCCACTAAAATGTGCCACAGTTTTCCTATATGGCCTTCAATTTGACAGAATCTACACTTATCTGTGTTGGATTTGCCATACCTCTTTAGCACTTAGTTCGTGGGGAGCAGGTTGAATCTCAATCTCATGAACTGTGTTCTGTACCAGGGAGATGGAAAGAATTCTAAATAGCGAGGCCTTTTGACACATGCCTTGGACTCCCCACCGCCTCATCGACCCTCGCTGCTGCCCATTGAACTATCAGCCCAGCCTGAACCCTTGACTATCCAAAACAGACTTTCTGCATCAGGTACGATAATATTGGCTAACCAGCCAACACTGCACCCTATCTTCCTAGGGACATTTATCCTCAATCTGTTTCCCTATCCAACCAATTCATACTATCTCCACCATAGCTCTCATATGTGCACTAGCATATTCGGCCCAATGTGCCCCCTGCACACCATATATATATTTGCACTGTCCTTTGATAATTGTATTTAGCCCATGTATGTTTTACAATTTGATAATTGCATCTAGCCTACATGTACCCTGCCATCTAATAGTTGTATTTAGCCCAGGTATGCTTTACAATGTGATAGCTGCATCTAGCCTATGTGTACCCTACCATCTAATAGTTGTATTTAGCCCATGCATGCTTTGCATTTTGATAGCTGCATCTAGCCTATGTGTAACGGCCATATGATACTGCATCTAGCCTATGTGTGCCTTTCCACTTGATAGCTGCATCCAGCCTATGTGTGCCCTGCCACTTTGATAGCCACATTTAGCTTAAGTGTGCCCTGCAACTTGATAGCTTTATTTAGCCCTGTGCGCCCTGCCTATGCGTTGTAGGCCCTCCCTTAACCTGCCTCTACAGCCTCTAGTTACAACACAACCGTCTTGTTTGGCCTGTTTACCTGTGTTGTACTAGCCCTATGCCGTTTTCTATGCCCTGCATGTACTAAGACTTGACCAGACCCATACCTAACTAGCTCCATGCCTACCCTGGGCCTATGCCTGTTCTAGACTGTTCTAGCCCTATGCCCACACTGTGCCCGTACTTGCCCTCCACCAATCTTATGCCAGCTCTAGCCCATGGCCTATTTGTGGTTGAATAAGCTAACTTAGACCCTCCTTACCATACTATACCGGATTCAGCTATGTTTGGCTGGATATTGTTCATCATGTTCCCATTCTGCCTTGTCCAAGCAGACACACCTTGCACAGGCAATCACTTCCTCATTCTTAGAAACAGTCTCACAAGATTGGCATGCCCGAGACATTACCCAATCCCATGTCCATCTCCATTCCTCCCGCCCACTCCTCCATTCCCTCCCACTTCTAGCCATACTCTCAGTTTCAATGACCGTAACATAATAGGTGAGGGAGAGCCTTCTCCATCAACTCACTCAGTTGACCTGTTACCACTCCCCAAACTCAATGCAAATGCCAAAACGTACCCCATTTTAGGAAAGGATAGGATGCCCCTCTAAGGGCACGTACTAAAGCACTCTGCCACAGCACCACTCCCACTACCACACCTTCCAGACCACTCAAACCAGTGGACTATGAGATGAACAAAAATAAAAAGTTAGCGCGTCCCATAGTAATAAACACGAACAGAAATCCTAATACTCCCACCATTCAAATAACCAATCATGCTCCCATAAAGGACCCCGAACCTCCCATCAGTATTAAAAATGCCATTGTTAAGGCCCAATCCCTAGGAGCCCAAGCTATTGAAATACATGACTTAATCATCAAACAAAATCTGGACTTACTACTAATCACAGAAACCTGGTTACACCAAGCTTCTGGACCACTGCTAGCACTGGCTATCCCACCAGACTATACCATTCTTAGAACCGAGAGAACCATCTCTACAGGAGGAGGTGTTGCCATCGTAGTGAAAAATTCTATCCAAATCAGATCTAGCTCCATTGAAAATATTGTAGGAAATGAATTACTACTCGCCAAACTCATCATGAATGCAAATACCACAATCAATATTGTGGTAATCTACAGAACCCCGAGCATTAATAGCCACCTATAAACAGACATCCCACTACTACTAGCGCCCATCTTAAAACCCAACACCAAATGCACAATCATTGGGGATTTGAATCTTGTTTTCAACGATGACCAAGACCTTAAAGCAGCCGCCCTTCACTTTGCACTCAAAGATATGAACTTTAGCCAACTGGTTAATGCTCCCACTCACATCAACGGCAGAACCCTTGACTGGATCCACACCCTCAACACCAAAATTACCTTAGGCTGAATTACTCCACTCAGCTGGACAGACCATTTCTGTGTAGAATTCACTCTCATGAATGATGACCCTTGCCCTCCTAAGGCCAAATTAATGGACACCTTCGAAAGCAGAAATCCCAGGAAACTCACTGTAAAGAACATTGACCCCATCCTGAACAACACACTAGAAACGTACTCAATCCTCAGTAATGATCCCACTGCCATTGCTGACGTTTACCATAAATGCCTCTCCATTGCTATCGATGTAGCAGCCCCCCTCACAACTAAAATGTGACGTGCCAATAGAAAAAACAACATATCTGGTTTAATGAAGAGCTAGTTACCCAAAGAAGGAACAAACTTTCCCTTGAACATGCCCACAGGATATTCCTCACCCCTGACTCGGCCAAAGCCTTCAAGGAGGCCAACAATGCCTACAAAACAGCCATCATCTTCCACAAAGCCAACTCTTACAATACCCGTATCAGCAATGCAGCATCCGACTCTCACAAACTTTTCTCTATCCTTAGGGAACTAGAAAACCCCATACCAGCAGAAACGCTCACCAACACAGGTAAAGAATGGTGCACTACCATACAAGATGCTCTTGCCTCCAAAATTGATGTTCTCCAGAACAAAATAATCTCCAAAAAACTACTACTAGCAGATAAAAACACCACCACCCCCAACTCCCCCCTACCACTAGCGACAACCCCAAGCCATTATTCCACTTCACGCCTGTCTCCCAAGAACTTGTATTCGACACCATCTCCAAACTAAACGCCTCCAATTGCAAAGGAGACACCGTCCCCGCCAAACTAATTAAAGCATGTGCTTCCACTTTGTCCCCCATCATTACCAAATTCATCAACTCCTCCTTCTTTTCCAATACAGTTCCAGCCTGCATCAAAGAAGCCTGGGTTACCCCACTTCTAAAAAAAACAAATCTAGACCCCACCATTCCGACTAATTATCGACCCATAACCATGGTCCCTTTCCTACTCAAAGTCATTGACACAGTAGCCTATAATCAAATTCAAAGTCACCTGGAATCGCACCAGCTACTCAGCACCAGACAATTAGGCTTTAGGCCAAACCATAGTACAGAAACAGCACTTCTGGACCTCAAAATCCAGATGGATGCCATTAGAGAGTCAGGGAAACTCTGCATACTCCTGCTGTTGGACCTCTCTGGAGCATTTGATCTAGTGGACCATGATAAACTTTGCACCTCACTCGCTCGGGATTTCAACTTTTCCAGCAAAGCTACTGCATGGGTGAAATCCTTTTTAACTGATCGCAGAGTGTCCATAGGCAAGGAAGCAGCCAACCCCATCCGAGTCCCCGTAAGAGTACCCCAAGGATCATGTGTATCCCCAACTCTGTACAACGCTTACACCAAACTCCTTTTCTCAGCATTAGATGACATGGGTGTCATCTACACCAATTTTGCGGATGACACCCAGATCCTCATTCCACTCACAGGCAACTATGACCAGGATACCGCAACCATCAACAAAATGTACGTCATCATCCAAATCTGGATGGCTCTAAATAGTCTCTGTATCAATGATAAGCAGACTGAAGTCCTCAACGTAGGTTCCCCAGCTAAAATAGCGTCTCTCCACCCAGACTCCTCAGCTATCAATATTGAGGGCACCTTTATCCCAGTGCTGAAGCAAGTGAAAACATTAGGAGTCTACCTCGATGCCAGCCTTACTATGACTAAACATATCAATGCGCTAGCCTCCTCCACGGCTTACACCTCCAAACTTATGGCTCTCTGCCGACAATTTCTTACACCAGCAAACTGCCTTACTTTGGCCAGGGCCTTAGTACTATCAAAACTGGATTACTGCAATGTATTACTACTAGGCACTTCCAATACCAACCTCTCCAAAATGCAACTATTTCAAAATAGAGTCCTAAGAGCAGCTTTAGGAATAAAAAAAATAGGACCACATTTCCAAGACAAGGAAGGACGCTCACTGGCTCCCAATCAAAGCAAGAATTATCTTTAAAACACTTTGCATTGCACATAAATGTCTGACCAAAAAAGGCCCAAGTTTCCTCAACAATACTCTACACCTTAAAAAATACACTAGATCACTAAGATCCAATGACAACCTCCTATTGGCACCCTCCCACCCCCCGTTACAGCAGGGCATGGGGCAGCAGCTTCCCTGTTCTAGCCCCCAAACACTGGAACACCCACCCTATTAACATCAAAATAGAATCTTCTTTCACTGGCTACAAGAAATTGCAAAAAATCTGGTTATTTAACCAATATTAGCACCAAGGGACATACCGCGCCGCAATGCGCAACCTGCCAGCGAAATCTGAAACTTGTAAATATTATCTTTGCTGTTTTGTGCGAGCTCGCCACATGTGCTTTAATTTGTACTCTGTAACAATGTATGACCAATCTCTAAACTGTCTTATAACCACGCCATGATACCTGAGGGTCTTGGGCGTGTAAGAAATAAAATAAATAAATACATTAATTACTAAGTCCCTGTTGCCGCCTATTCACATTTATTTCCTCAAGGGTTTTTATCCAATCTTGAGCCCAGATTTTGCTTTTGACTTTGTCTGGATTGGTCAGTAGAAGTTCGATAGTCGATCCCAGTGAGTCTAATAAGGATCTAAGTTGTTCTTCAATTGGAGCAATATACCAGGCTCCATTCCCCCTCATAGTGGGACGAATAGTTCAAAAGGAAGTAGCAGGGGCACCAATAAAAGTTTCTGAAATAGCAATAAAGCTTTCCAAACAGTTTTCGCATATAATGAAATAAGACCAAGCTCATACCTTATTATGGAATTTGGCGCTACATTTGGAAAATGTAAGAGCTTTCTACAGAAGTTACCTTCCAGAGATGCCCACACCTTGTAAGGCGTAAGAAGAAAGCCTTTGCCCCCAAGATCAAAGACAGAGAATCCTTGGCCTTGTAAAAGGTGACGACCGACTCTAAGGAAAATGTACTAAATTTCCTATGGAGTAACACAGCTTGAGATATCATCTTAGTATTCTTCTTTTTTAAAGCCAAGCACCTGGGACCATCATCTTTCCTGTTATTCACGAGGGCACCCAAGTAAATCACTGACTGGGTTTCTGATAATGGAGCATCTTCTAAGTAGCTTTTATATTCTGAGATACCCATCTTGGTACTACTCCCGAAAGTCAGGATTTTAGTTGTCACTAGGTTGATTTCTAAACCGTTCTCCCTCATGTTTTCCTGCAAAGCATTTAAAGATCGCTGGTGTCCAATAGGAGTCTGATCCAAATGGACCAGGTCATCAGCGAAAAGTAACCTGCCGATCTTGCTGATGCCTGATTTAGGGGGGAAAGCATTCACCCGATCCAATGTGATAGGTAAGTCTGAGAGAAAATGGCTAAAAAGGGTTGGGGCAAGAGGGCATCCTTGCTTCAGCCCTCTTTCCATGGCAATTGGGTCTGACAAAAGCCCTTGGGTATTAAGCCTGATGTAAACGTTGGTAACCTGATACAATTCTCTAATTGCTGCTAGACAAGCTCAACTCCTCTATTTTTCTCTAGAGCCGCTCCCTGTCAATGTTATCAAATGCTTTTTGACATCAGAAAAGGCCATATATATTTGGGATCCCTTTTCAATAACTATACCCTTCAAAATGTTCAAGAGAAATGCATTTAAATCTCTCCCCACGCCCTTTATGAAACCTGTCTGCCTAGGATCAACTCTGCCCATGGAAGCTATCCATTTCTGCAAATGAGATAGTAGAATTCCCCCAACGATCTTCCCCATCACGTCTAATAGTGCAATGGGGTGATCATTTTCAGGGTGCACCCTGTCTCCTCCCGTATGGATCGGAACTATCACTGCAAACTTCCATGAGTCTGGGATAGTCTCCAAACTCAACATTTTCTTAAACAGGGGATACATGATGGCAACCCATTCTTTCGTGGCTCCTTTTAGCATCATGTTGGTAAGGCCATCGGGGCCGGGGGCTCTGGACCTACTTGCCTTGTTAATGAGGTTAAGCAAATCACCTTTGTCAAAGTGTAGGGACCACCTCTCCTGTGTGCAATTCGCTGGAAGAGTTCCTTCCCTTTTGCCAAAGATGTTCTCATAATGGCATAGCAACCTGTCCTCAGACACCATATTTTCCACCGGCATCCTAGTCCTAGTTCCCAACTGATTCCGCAGTTCCTATGTGGCTCGCATGTCTCTTTCCACTATTGTCTTAAGCATAGGCTCCAAAAAAGCCTGTAACAATTTGGCTTTGTGGGGAGTTGCCCAATTCCTAAACATTTGCTTTCTCCTAGCTATTCATTTATTTCCTTTGTTTCAGGGCTCCTGTGTTCATCCCTCTTGCCATTTCTACATCATAGATATGAACATGTTCCCTTCCCCCTTTTTTAGAGGGATTATTAGATATTCTGAATTCATGTCTCAGATGGACATAATTCACTCCCTCTTTGCCCCCTCAAATTATTTCAAAATGCGGTTGAAGAGCTCTGATGTCCTCTCTCTTTAGTCTCAGCCTATTAGCTCTGTTCAAGAACTCCAGAGAGAAGTTCCAGAGCTCTTTACTTGTGTGGTCTTTCATTTGTTGTACCAATATGTTTAGCAGGGATTGATCACTACATTTGTTTTGATATGTTCTTAGAGAAATGAGTTGCTTGCTAAGGTTGGAGCAGATGAACACATAGGGCCTCATTACGAGTAGCCCGGTAAAAGCGGGTTCATTACCGGCATGCCGGAATGAGCGGGTCCGTGCTCGTATGAACCCGCTAATAGTGGGTCATTACGAGTGCGCGAGCACGCGCGTTCCCCCATGTCGGTAATGGCAATACCGCCATGCCGCTAAAGGGCCTCTAACTCCCCTATACCGGCATTGCGGGACCCGCCCATAGCGGTACCGCCTCATACCAACCCCTAAATACCGGCACGGAAATACCACCATGGTAATACCTTGTCCACAAAAAACGTACCCAGAAATTACATCATCGCGCAGGGACGGGAAATGGGGTGGTGGCAATCTTTAAAAACACAATCCATTGCCATCCTCCCCAACCACCAGTCAATTTGTGTTGTGCTGTGGCAGAAAATAACCAGGATGTCCAAGGCAACCAGGAAGATGACCCCCAGGAAGCGCAAACAGTGTTTTTCAGACGCTGAGCTTAATATGCTCGCTGACACCTTGGCCCAGCATGCAGACATCATCAGGTGTACTGACATGAAGCATGCGGCCCAGCTCAAAAAGAAGGAAGTCTGGCAGGAGGTCGCCCAGATGGTGTCAGCAGTGGGAACCACCCCAAGGACTGTGCGCGACTGTCGCAAGCAGTGGGATGACCTCCGCCACAGGGTGAGGAAAGTCCTGACAGACAACTGGAGGGCCGCCATGGCAACAGGCGGGGGCCACATTCACCAGTGAAGCTGATGCCATGGGAGGAGACAGCCAGTACCTTCATAGATCCCGAGTCCATAGAGGGATTCGGAGAGCAGGAGGTGGGCGCCGCATCATCCCCAGAAGAAGGTGAGTGACCCATCACATCCCTGTAGGGTAAACCATGATGTGGCACAAGTGATGTGGAAGTGAGACTAGGCAAGGCAGTGCATGTCCCAGGCCCACATCAACATATCCAGTCAAGAATGTGTGCCACACCCTGCCACACACAAATGCATGCTGAGTGCCAATCCCAATCCCAACACATGTGCAACATGACTCGACCGTGCCCATGCAACTCACCACACAGACACCATACCAATGCCATGCCACCAGCCATGCATTGATTGCCCACATGCCCCCTCAGAACACCAAATGACACACCCCTGTAATAATTGGATGCATGAATGTATGAACATATCACAGCGCAATAGACTATCACTGCCATGTGACACCATCACTGATGACCTGCATCTCTTCTATCCCGCAGGCACCGATGAGGAAGATGGCAGGCAGGACAGGGGTGCAAGTGCATCTACTTCACGGCAAGGGACCAGGGCCACCGCCACCGCCACCCCCCAGCCCCAGAAACTGCCCAGACCAACAGGCAGTGTGCCACACCACACAGAAACCCAGCAGGAAACACCTGCAGCCAGAGTCCAGAATCAGCCACCCACAACAGTGGGAGGCGTTTCCGTTCCTGCTGCGCCAACCACCGCGGACATTGCAGATGCTGATGTGGAGAACGAGGGTGACACAGTCGTTACCCCACACCCACCCCAAGCCCCATTACCAGCCTCCCTCCCCCTACAGAGGCCGAGAGCATCGACGATCCATGCCTCCACGACACGGACCTCGGAGAGTCTGACATATGCCTCTTTGAGGAGGACCGTTCCCTGGACGTGGGCCCCACGCAAGTGCCATCCACCACCCTGACTACCACCACCCTGGCTACCACCACCCTGGCTACCACCACCCTGGCTACCACCACGCTGGCTACCACCACCCTGGCTGCCACCACCCTGGCCACCAGCACTCCTGCTGCCAACGATTCCTTTGAGGCTTACCTGTCGAAGGTTGAGGCACGACAGGAGTCAATGCTTGAACTAATGCAGCAACAAATTGGTAATGACTCCATGAGGGACATCGCTACAGCCATCGCTGCAAACACTGCTGCCGTTGAGGCATCCACAACTGCCATGAGGGAGTGTCTGGGGGTACTTACGCAAGCCCTGATGTCAAAGCTGCCTCAAATGTAGCGCCCACACCTTGGGGCAGGCATGGGACCGGCCACTGACACCTCCACTGCCACAACCCCTTTGACCTCAGCCCAATCAAGCCCCATGCGGATGACGCGGAGGAGTGCACAGCGTTTGTTCATGGCACCCCCGGATCCCAAAATAGCGAAGAAGTAGAGTGGGCAGACAATGCCGTTGGACAAATGGACGTTGGTCAAGGGACCAGTGTTTGGTGTACATTTAGGAACATTTGGGGTTTGTAGGGTGGGTGAGGGAGTTCACTGGGGTATTTTGGGGGTTTGTAGGGTGGGTGAGGGAGTTCACTGGGGTATTTTGGGGTTTGTAGGGTGTGTGAGGGAGTTCTCTGGGGGCTGTGAGGGGAATGTTTACATTATTACGTGTCTGAAAAATACACCAGTTGTTTGCAAGAAAATCAATGGCTGGACATACTTCATTTTGTGCATGTAAATTTAATGTGTGATGATGTACAGTGGCGAACTTCTACCTGAACAAGTGTGTTACTGGCACATTACTTTCATGGTCCCTGCGTTTCAGAAGTATTCGTGGATTAGTGCTTGGCGTACAGCATGGCCATCCTGTGCATCACGTACTGGCAGGGGGGCTCCTTCGCCTCCGTCTCCATCCCCTTCATCCTCACCCGGCCCATGCATGTCAATGTCAGGTGGCAGTGGTACATTCCTCCGGACGCACATGTTGTGCAGCATGACACAGGCCATGGTGATCTTTGCCACCTTCTCAGGCCTATATATGAGTGCCACACCAGACCTGCTTAGGCAGCGGAACCGCGCCTTCAACAGGCCAAATGTCTGCTCCATCACAACACGGGTACGAGTGTGCACACGATTGTACTCCTCTTCATGGCTGTTCTGCAGGTTCCGCACAGGGGTAAGTAGCCACGGCCTCAAGGGATAGCCTCCATCACCTGCAAGCAGATACAAATAGGTGTGTGTCACTCTGAACTGCCACCTTCAGGGAGCACATTCATGGCGGCAGCTATTTTGTGTGGGCATGCACATGTCCCTGTACGTATACAAAATAGTCACCTAGATGCAATGTATACTGTAATGAGGTGTGGTACACTGGATGGGGTTAAATAGATGATGCAGGGTGTAATCATGCATGCTGAGGCAGATGTGCTGTGGTAGTGCGAAAATGTTTCGCCTCCAATTCATGCTGTATATTCTTCACAAAGCATGGTCACACTAGCCACATTGCCACAGTTGCCATCCTGTTCAGTCATGCATTGTTTGCCATCACCATGGTGGCCTGGTTGTACCTCTTGTTGTCATCCATATGCATTATTTGTGATGTGTGGCCAAGTGATGTGTCATGTTCCGTTTGGCTGGTTCAGGTGAGGAGTGTTTAGCTGTGCATGCATTCTCCACTCACTCGCTATTGCAACCCAGGTGCACTATTCCCCTCCCCCCTTTCCCACCCAGGTGCACTATTCCCCCCCCTTTCCCACCCAGGTGCACTATCCCCGTCCCCTTCCCACCCAGGTGCACTATTCCCCCCCTTTCCCACCCATGTGCACTATCCCCGCCCTTTCCCACCCAGGTGCACTATTCCCCCCCTTTCCCACCCATGTGTACTATCCCCCCCCTTCTGCATCCGCACACATCAGTACCCCACAGCACAGCCATGGGACAGTTGTGCAACTCACCAAGCAGCCAGGCACGTGGTCCAGCATGTCGCTCCATGTGACGGGGTCGCATGGAGTTGCGCAGTACCATGGTATCATGTGTGGATCCAGGAAATCGGGCGCAGCAATGGGTGATGATCTTGCTGGAGTCACATACCATTTGCACATTGATGGAGTCGTATAGCTTGCGATTGTGGTACACCGCCTCTATGGCATGGTGGACTACCAATTCCACATGGGTGCAGTCGAGGGCACCAACACAAATGGGCATGCCTGCCAGTGCATGGAAGCCTATTTTGGTTTCGGCTATCTCCTGGGCAGTCTGTGGTAGGGATATGCGGGTGCTTGCATGCTTCAGGAGGGCATCCAGCACTTGGATCAGCATGCATGAAAATAGTGGTTGTGAAATACCATGCAGCTGCCCCACTGTGTGTTGGTAGGTGCCTGTGGCCAGGAAGTGTAGCACAGACACCACCTTTAGTAGCAGGGGGATGGCAGTGCATATTTCTATGAGGCTGGCAATGTCGTTCTGTATCATGTCCACTATGGTGGTGATGGTGTCACGGTCCAACCGGTACAGGGTGTGGATCTGCTCAGGGGAATAGGTTTAATGGGCAGGGTCTGGTGCGAGGGATTGGTGGCTGCCTACGAGGCACTGGTGGCTGCGCTGGTGGTAATTGCTGGGCCTGTCTCACCCTCCTTCTCCTCCTGCATCTCCTCTGTGCTGCCTGTTGTTGCTGCTGTAGTTGTTGTTGCTGTTGTTGCTGCTGTAGTTGTAGCAGTATGGGCATGTCCTCCAGCGCCATGATTGCAACAGCTAGTGGTAGCATTTTGGTGTTGGAAGGGGTGTGGTGTGTGTGTGTGCTCATTTTATACTGACCCTGCCTCCATTTACTACACCTGTGGGAATTGTGTGCACCTGTGGCAGTTGTATCCTGATTGCTGTTTGCGGGTGGTCCGCAATGCCTTTATGGCCGGCATCGTGCAGCCCATGATTACCGGCTTCGTAATGCCGGTATTTACATGTCTGCGTGGGTTGGAATTTCCCTCTATTACCGGCATGCCGGTATTTGCTCCCTGAAGGGGCACGTGTACGCGCCTAATACCGGGTTACCATACCGGCATCGTTTTTGCCTTACTGCCAACCTCGTAATGAGGCCCATAATCCATTGTGAAGGAAGAGACTCCATTTGACCAGGTAGTCGTCGGGTGATATGAAATGATATGATATGACATTTGTATACACAAGTGTTTCAAGGCGCAAGGAGGCAAGTGAGGGGGAACAGAGGGAAGACAGACAACAATCTTACTAGGCCAGGTGTCATTCAGATTGCGCAAGTGCAAAGGAAGGGGGGAAAAGAAAAGGGTGGGGGGAGGGGAAAGTGCAGTACATGGGATAATAAAATAATAACATAAAATAAATAAAGAATGGCCAGCTGGTGGCAAGTGCGGGGTGAGTGCAGATGTAAGTGCTAGTTTGGGGACTGTATGGATAAAGAAATCAATCCCCAGGTGCAGGGAATGCCAGAAGGCAGCACAAGCATGCAACTGGGAGGGCTTGGGCCTGAGATCAGAAGGGTGGCCAGGTAACCCGTGCAGTCTCAGTATCAGCCAGGACTTCAGCAAGGGAAATGGGGAGAGAAAGCAGGAGCAAAGAGAAAGGTTTTTAGGTGCTTCCAGAACCGAAGATGGTTCTCCTCAAGTTTCAGGGAGGGGGGAGGTTGTTCCAGAAGGAGGCCCCAGCCGATGAGAGAGATGTACCACCAACTTGTTGCTTGGACAAGTGACTGACCCTGAGGGGGTTGGAGGTGGATGAGTGAAGAGCTCAAGAGGGAATATATTTAGGAAGAGAGAGTTGAAGGTATTGAGGCCCCAGGCCCCAGAAGGCCAGTGCAGGAATTTCAGTCCTGGAAAGATACGATCCCTGAGCTTGAGGCCAAGGACAAGTGTCCCAGTCCTGTTCTGGATGAGTTGCACAGGTCATATAGTAGAAGCAGGCAGATTTGGAAAGAGGCTGTTGCAATAGTCCAGCCTAGAGAGAACCAGAGCTCTGGTGACAGTGAGCTTCTGGGGGAAGGAGAGGAAAGGAAAAGGTGGCCACCTCCTTCCTCAAAACCCTTAACCTTGGATAAATCACAGGCTTCCATTAGCTCTAACCAGTCCACTGCTCTCTGATACGTGGATCCCCTGTCTCCCAATGATTTTTTCAAGCTCGATCCTCCTTGGCCAGGTCGGGCAGGTTTAAATCACCACCCACAAAAATACAGACAGACAATAAGATTGTTAATGGACTGCAGACGCCTAGAAGAGTTAATCCCCTTTGGGTTCCAATAGATGTATATAAGGAGTAAGCAAATATAGGTGTGTGGGTACAGACGTCCCATTCTCAAACAAGTGGCCTGCACAAATCTGTTTGGACACTTAAGGCCTAATTCATGGAAGCGTTTTATAATGGAAAACTCCTGTTGAAAAACGTCTGTGAATCAGGGCCTTAGAGTCTAGAACCCACATATCTCGTCCATTCTTTATCAATGTTAGTATGCCTGCTGAAGGCCTACCTTTCTGCCCGATAAGGCAGGATTGATATAAGAGCTATAGCCTTCATATACGGGTGCAATTGATAGGTTTCTTGGAAGCAGAAGATGTTAATTTCTCCTGCAGCAATGTGATTGTCCCTTCCCAAATGCGAGAACGGTCTAGTATTTCAAAAGCCTATGGCTAATCCATGAGCTCGTTGTTAGTTTCCATCAAATGCCTTCCCTTTGTTCTTTTGGCTGAAATATAGTCTTGTAGGTGTTTTACTTTGAGTGAAAAAGAGTCATTTTGGGACATATGGTCCTGTGGGTGCATCTGTGCTAAGTTCAATCAAGTGTATTCTGGGGCATGACATTGTGTGGCGCCTACGTAACCAGTGGGACAGAGTACATTCTGGAACATACAGTCCTCTTCATGCATTCATAAAGGAACTGAGAAAAATGAGGAAGATCTAACACTTTAGAGATTAGATTTGAGGTTATGGATGAAGTGATTTCTTAACTATAAATAAAACGCATGGACACAGTATTCGGGGTAAGAAATACAATAGTAATAAGCAGCCACGTTGTGTGCAAACTTTTTTGAACTGTCAGAAACTAACTTGAACTTTCAGCCACTGTGTGAGGGTAATAAAACAGGCCTGCTCTTTGCAGAATTGCATTCACACTGCAGCACCGGTCGCGACTCTTTTTTGTTCTTTTTTGATAACTAGATTTGTCGAAAACATAATGAGCTTCCAGGTACAATGATGCACATGTTCGCCTCGTTTAAAGGGTCTGCTAGAAAGCCAGACAATGGCTCATTACTTGGCTGCGTTTGATTTTGCAGAGTGTATGTACCCATCTATTATTCAAATCACTCTGCGGTGTGGTAGCTATTGGCCGGCTGGCATAGATTGTGGGTTATAATGAGCTGTGCAGACATTCTGTGCTAAATCAAGGGAACTAACAATGAAGTGAAATCTTATCTACTGTGAAAATTGAAGGGTAGACAATAGCCATGCGTAGAGACCCGCAGTTCATTTCTTGTCTAGCGCGAGGACACGGTGGATGGCCATAGTCTGAAAGCATTCATCGAATAATAAATATATCATATCACTATCTTACCATGGTTGCTTTAATGCATGCTAAATATACTAAACCGCTCCAGTGAACAAATGTCAGTAACTTTTTTGTAGTCGATTTAATGCCTTATTCTGCATGTGAGCAATGTTGATTTTCAGTCCTCACTTTCCATGCAGATTGACAGAACGCTTGCATAACTGTTTCATCCAATATATATGGTACAATGTACCCCCTATCATACATCATAAGGATATTGGAAGTCACTGACGAGTTGTGTGACCAAATAGAAGAACGAGGCCAAAGGTTGAGATTCTTTGAGAAGCCACAGTGAATTGCAATATCCTTTTTACATCTGGTAGGGGATATTTAATCTGTATAATACATGGCCAAACACGTTTGTCCCTTTAAATGCCTGGTCTCTAGCTTAATGTATTGTAAGAGATCTTCCAGTTGTTAATTAATTAAATTATTTATAATTCATATAATCAATGCAGAATCAGTTTGGATTGAAATACATAATATGAAGCTTGTAATGTGTCACAGAACAATATATTTTAAGCAGCTGAAAATGTGCTCCTATAAAACGTGTTCGTTGTGTGCTTTGAAGTAAGCAATAACATGCAGATTCTTGGTCTCGTGTGTTAAACTCTAGCAGTGCATGAAATGAACTTTGTACCATAAACCATGCCTTATCACTTAATGGCTGTAAAGTGTCACAGAAAATGATTTGACAAGAAAGGAATTTGTAAAGCTTGTGCTCACTTTAATTAACTGCTGCAGTGGCTCGTGGAAACCTGCTCTGACCTGATTCAAGCAGCAGACATTGTGATGTCACACCTGACACATAATATTGGGAGTCAGTAGTGATGTCAGCACAGGCCTGATTAATCAGAACAATATCTACAGGCGTTCATACTGACATTTCAATCTGCTATGTATTATAAGAAAATATAATTGATTGAAAGATAAAATGTCCCAATTATAATTGTCCCTAATCTCATGGAAAGGGCTATGTTAACTATTGGAGCATTATTCCAAGAATGCTACTGAATTCTACCTCTGTGAATATGAAGTTTAGCTTAATGTATAAGTTGATACAGAACGCTGCACTGCTTGATGGGCTAAACACGTCGAAATAAGAAGCAGCGTTATAATGCACTCCTCAAAACAATCATATCCTAGGACGACCAGATCGGTAAAACTGAGCAATCAGTAATTTGCTAGAGTACGATGGAAAGTCAGGATTTTATTAAGGACACGGGCAAGTAGTATACAATGTAATCTCTTTAATTTCTGGCAGTGGAAAGAAGTTTAAACAGATTATTTAAAAAAAAACACATTGAATTGCACTAAAAATCCCATAATTCCCTTTTATAGAATAGCGAGGGATAGTCCATCGCCTGTCCTAGTTTCTACTCCTTCTTCTCTTTTCTCCATCTTGTGTAAACACCTGAGCAGAACTCGTTAATGGCGTTCCAGTTTAGGCATTTCCAACTTCAAAATGGAACAGAATCATCACCTGAATCCAGAGCTCAAATGGTGAAGTGGGAAGACTCAGGTTGTGCCAAAGTAACCAGAAGGATCCCAGTGGATTGACATTATGAACTTCTGTGCCCTTAATAAAAGCTCATCTTTACTTTGTACCCTAACAAAGGCACCATTTAATCGCAGGGCATGGAATTCTCCTACTTTGCATAGTTCAAAGCATGTATCACCAAAGGGACATGAGCAAGAGGTTCAGAATTAACAGTATAAAAAACACATTCATTAGAACAACTAGCAGACCTAGAAAATGTTCTCGACCCAGGCACAACTCAATAAGCATTGCAACGCATGAATTCCCTCAAAGAATTTGATTCAAAGGAGGATAAGTCAATGCCAGCATGAGCAATGACCCAATGGACCCATCGAGAAAAGGTACGCAATGAGACTAGCTTGTGGGTCTATAATAGGAAATACATAGTTGAGAATGGAAAGATCGTTGGTCAATGTTTCATAACGTTTGAGGTACAAAACTACACACACCCGGGCCTCATTACGACCCTGGCGGTAAGTTACCGCCAGGGCCGTGACTTTACCGCCATGGCGTAAACTACGTTTACGCCATGGCGGTAAGGGGATTTACCGCCCCATTCCGACCTTGGCGGGGCGGTAAATCCCCAATCCCCATTTACCCTTCCCCATTCCCATTTTTGCCCCATAGGGCATAATGGGAGTGGGGAAGGCGTTAATTACGCCACCGTAAATTACGGTGGCGTAATTAACACCAAGGTCCCTTACCGCCATGGTATTTTACACCTGCTAAAAGCAGGTGTAAAAACCGCCATGGCGGAAAGGGAACTCGGAATTGGCGGAAAGGGGTTGGCGCAGCTAACGCTGCCGCAAACCCCTTTCCGCCAGGGTCGTAATGAGGCCCATAGTCTTACGTGGGTTTGTTAAATCCATTTTATTTTCTTGTGCAAAAGACCAGCCAACACGTGTTTTGACACAATGGGGGTCATTATGAGTTGGGCTGTAAGGGATACTGGGCACCCGTAAGGGGACCGGTGCCGGTAAACTCTTACCGCCCAATTTCGAGGTCCCTTAGCGGGCCCGTTATTAGCACCGTCCCCATTCCCATTGAGCACTATGGGGGCTCAAATGGGAATGGGGAATGGTTAGTTGACCCGGTAAGTCCCCATTCAACCAGGCCGGTACCGGACCCAGTTTGGGAGGCAGCTATGGTTTTAATAGCAACATGGCTACCGCCCAACTCGGAATGACCCCCTATGACTTTTAACTCAAGCATTACTAAAACAAATAATCTTTTGTCAAACTGCATTTACCAAGCGTGAAGTGCAAGGGGTTTTCTTCTTTCTCTACTTAGTCTGTGATTCCAAAACACTGTCGGCGTAATGCAAGAAGCAGTCGCCAGGCCAGATATTCACCTGCTTTTGGAGGAAATTCATTTATCAAAACTTTGATGACAAAATTGAAAGGGAGAATGGATAAAATCGAAGACAAAATGGAGGCAGTGGAAATAATGTACTCTCCACAGATTTAATTGATGTGAAGTTTGATGCTAGAATACAATATCTAGAGTTTAAGAGAATAATATCTGGCCCTGAAAGTTGAAGAGCTTGGAAAATGGGGAACTGCGATGTAACATCCGCATTATGGGTCTGCAAAACAAGACAAGAAGAATCAGCTTCTTCTCTTAAAAGATCAGTTTAGGAACTTATAGCAGCTCTCCTCAAAGGTTCTGGAGACACCGAAATCATGTTTGTTAGGGTACACAGAAAGGTGGCTCCCTGGGAGGTTCACGGAAAATGTCATTATGTAACTATTTTAAGCAGAAAATTGAAATATTGGCCACAGCGAGAGAGAAAGGCACGATAGATTATGAAGGTTCCAAGGTCTGCATTTATCAAGACCTGTCAGCCTTGACCAAGCAGAAAGAATGTCGCCCATTGACTCAATGGCTACACAAGCATGATATAAGCTATAGATGGGGTTACCCATTCTCACTGTGTTTTGAGCATCACTGGGATGTCAAGGGTTTTGACCCATGCTGAATCAATAGACTGGGTAGTTGTGGGGATGAGCTGCCGCCGCCCATCATTTCATCCCAGAGTCCAGGAGAACTGCGCAGTTGGCACAAGACCACTCCAAAGATACAACCTTCTTGTGGGGGGTTCCACATCACCACTCTACTGTAAGGATGCCATCAAAACAATGTTAAGCAAGGGTCCTATACTATCAAGCAAAAGACCACTCTATTGAAATGCAGTAATTCAAGACAGATCCCAAAAATGGATGCAATACCGGTACTCACAACTATCAGAAAGCCGGCGTTTTAAAACCACCAGACTTTTGTGTAAAACTGAACAGAGGAACCCAAACTAGGCCGAGGAAAGACTTGCTAAGAGGTGGATACAATGTAAAACTATATTCTGAAATGACTTGAAGGAAGTAATTATTTAATGTACATGTAAAAATTGTAAGTTTTGATTTAAACTGGGAACTAAAGTGACATTTAGCTGAATTCTGCCTGACAACAACCCCCAACAGGAGTTGAGACTTGATCAAACTGCATTCCCAGGCCTGGCTGCCTCCCGCTTCCCCGCCAAAAGGATATCACACCTCCCTGATTGAATTAAGGGGGAGGGGACCTGCAGACTGCAGGAGGTTGAACAAAGCCTTGTCCTGGACTCAGGCAAATGTTATATTGGGGGGGGCCGTAAAGTGGCTTCCTCTTGGGAGAAGTGGGAGGAGAAGTGCCTGTGCGAGCCAGCTGAGCTTGGGGGAAGTGGATAAACCAGTTATTCCACCATGTGATGTGGGAAGCCACACCCCTTTTTGACCAGGGCATAAGTTAAAAAGATGGATAATTCATAGTACGGACTTGTCAGAATTATATAAGTAATATCATTATTCTTGTGATTTTTCTGTGCACGTTTTAAGAGGTGTTAGGACCCTGTGGTGTATTCTGGGGGGTTGCTAGCGGAAAATAGGGTCTTACTCCAAATGTCTGCATGTTAAAAATCTGACACTTCATCAATTAATGTCCATACTCCTTGCGCACATGTGTGTAATTTTTGGTAAATGTCCGATATTGGTAAACCGGTTACAAAGTGCAAAATGTTGTCATTTTTGAATGCAAGCCCCAGGAAGATCAGAGGCGGACAAGCATGGACCATAAGGAATATATAATGTGTACATGTAATTTCAACAAATTGTGTATCTGGAAACTATGTATTTGGATCAAATATAGATTTGTGGGCAAATTGACCAGGGGAGGATCCTCTGACCCATAAACAGACCTCATCATGATGACAATCCATTTCCTTCCCCCAATCATGGGAGAGGGGAGAATTGGGCCAATGACAAGTAGAGAGGGGCAGGCTCAGTTATGCCATGCATACACCCACTTCCAAAACACATAAAAAGAGACTGCTGGGACAGGTAGAGACATTCAATTCCATTTGCTGCAGAGCATGCTGACCGACAACTTCACATCCAGAGATCCAAACTTAGACTTCCAAGCTAAACAGAGACTACATAACTTTGAACCAAGAAGGCCCACTGCAAACAAAAGTATTTCTCAGCAGGCCTCAGCATCCTTAAAATCATTTGCAAACTATTCCACAGCCGGGCGAGCTGTCTGAATTTTTTGCCAAGAACCTTTGCCAGTACCCACAAAGCAGTGTTACATACAGAATCCACTTGATCCAGACCGGAAAGCAGAGCAGTATCCAGAACCAGAGGCCGCTGTATCCAGAGAGGCTAGACCAGCAGAGCAGAGCTGACCCAGACGCTGTGAGCAGAACCACCCGAAGTCCAGTTCAGTTGACCAGATCCGTGACGAGGCCCATTCATTTCAAAATTAGGAGTGAGTATCCCGCAGAACTGTGCAGAACCCAATCTCTTAGTTAAAATAATCTAATTCAAACTATTTTAACCTAATTAGAACAGTCTCCTAGAAATCGTGTGATCTGTCATTTCTAAAGCTGCACAACTGTCACCTGTCAATTCTGCAGCTGCAAGCTGTCACCTGTCATTTTGAGTTTTACTTTAAATCTGAAAATCTACCTTTATTAAATTGTCCGTATCTCTTGAACCGTTTGGGCTAGGAACGAAATGTAGCTTTCATTTTAAAGCTGGGATTATAGGCTTTCCAACGACTTCCTACTCCTTATACTTCTGCCGTAATCGCGATTTACGCACTCGCAAAATTTACCGCGATTTGCAATTTGCCCTGATTTCGTCATCTGTAAAAAGATAGCCGCTTTTTGCCTGAACTGCTAAAATTCGTTTGCAACCTAATAACCATCCCTGAACCATTGTTAGGGCTGACCTGAACTGATTTAAAGTGTCTACGACTCACCCTGAACCTCCTATAGGGAATTAAAAGCATTTTTTGCACATTTCTCACTTCATTGTCATCACATTCAAAGCATTTTGGGCCTTTGTTTCAAACTTCTACCTGTTTCCTCTAAGCTTGCTGGGGGGGAACTGAATTTCGCATTGTATTTGATTGTATTCCTGAAGACTGTGTGTGTTACTTCCATCTCCTTGCATTGCATATAGGGGGGGTGAATTGCCACCAGGGGAAAAGTGAACATATTATCTCTTGTGAAACCATATCAGTTTATTTTCTGTACTGCATTTATTCCACCTTGCATTTCCTTGAAACCATAAAGCATTTCAGCTACCTCATCCTCTATACTACTTCTAAGTAACCAAATCAGTTTACCAGTAGAACATTATCCATTGTTGATTACTGTCATATTTTAAGTGTGATATCCAATATTAATTTATTATAAAAGTGTGATAGATATATATTGTTATATTTCTCAAATAAACCTTTTAAATTTGCAAAACAGACCTACTTCTTGGCTCAGTGGGGTCAGGGGGATTCTAAGAGAGCGGTGTTATATAAGGGTTGTCATCCAGAGTACATGAACTGGACCTAAAAATATATCAATAAGGGTTTCCCTCAGCATCCCAGACTAGGCATTGACTTAGCTGTAGTGTTGAAGTGAAGCCGCTTAACAGGGAAGACTACACAATAAAATTGGCTTAGGTGGTGGAGAATGTCTTTGCCATATTAGAGCTGATGACTGTGCGCCCTGACTAACGGAGGAGCATAGCACACTAAGACCTGCCGACAGAGGTGCAAAACATTTACTGAGGGAGGTTCCAAAGAATGGATCTAGGAAATTCCGTAATCTGAATACTCCATACTAACTGTAACTGCAATTGATTAGTTGAATAGGGAAGGTTTTGCAAAGTGAAGGTGGATGTGACCCTGTAGATAATGTGATATCTAGAGGTGACTTACAAAATGTCTTGACATGTTGCAATGGGGAGGTGCTCATATTTCTGGTGTCATATGTTTGAACGGGTGTCCCTTATAAAGATTATGTTTTCCCGGCGATGAGGTGGTGGAGGGAGGCAGGGGTCCGTGGAAAGGGTTTTGAGGGGGGAACAACATGTTGAATGTGATGCTGAAAGTGAGTCAGATTGGGGTTTTAATGGGGGTAAGGGATATGAAGAGATGGGATGTGAAAATGTTATTAAGGAATTGAATTATGTAAAAAAGAAAGGGGAGGGGCTGTGTGAAGGGAAGGAAATGATTGCTAGTTCGAATCTAGTTATAATCAGGACCCTGAACGTGAAGGGCCTGAACTCTCCCCAGAAAAGGTCAATGGTGGTAAGTGAGTTTAAGCAATCAGGCTTGGATGTTCTGTTTTTCCATTAAATTAAATTTAAGAGGGGAAGAATATCATATCAAAGGGAAAGGTTTGAGTGCAGTCTTGTGGGCCTCAGGTGAAAACGGGAGTGGGATTGATGGTGTGAACATCACTGGGTCTGGAAATATATGAGATAAAGAGGGAAATGGATAATATTATTATATTTTATTTGTATTGCGCTAGAACACAAGTGTTTCAGAAGTGCTAGAGCTTTTAGAAGGATGGAAAATAGGGATTTTGATTTTGTGGAGGAGATTTAAACATGTTGGCAGACCCACAACTGGATTGGTACTCCCTTAGAGAGGGTACAATTCAGTCCTCGAGTGGCTCCGAAGAAAATATTAGTACTATTATTCATGGATTTGGGTCATTTGAGCAAAGTGCAATAATTGGTGGCGGTATTGACGTAGTCAATTTCACTGCAAATCGATTTGAACTTCTGGCAAACAAACCCAAACATCCCTTGCACCATCCGCACACCCCCTCCCCGACTTATCTGCTTGCCTCTGCCTCCCCTGCACCACTGCAGCATCAGATCCGTCCCTCTAACGTGGGTCAGAGCCGACACTGGTGGGACCCTTTTCTTTCCTGTTTTTCTTTCAGTCCCCCGCCTGCAATGTTGAGCAAGCGGGTGACACCCCTGCAAACCCTCAAGGCTAAAAACCAAACATGTGGAGGGTAGGGGCAGCCCACAATCCCTGCTCTACATGTTCAATATTTATTTATAATCGATCGAATGGTACTGGTCGAATTCAGTCAAATGTACATTTCGATCGATTATAAACAATCAAATTGGCTAATACCTTATGCAGAGATACGACCTATTTGAATTTGGGGAGTACTATACACCTGGAACAGTGACCATACACATTTTTATCCCCGCCTCACAAGACAAATACACAGAATTATTATATTTTGGTAGATGCAGCGAACAAAAATGACATGGTGGGTGCAGATGTACAAGTGTACAAATGGTTAGTTAGTCAGACAATGATATGTGTAGCTTATCATAGGACTGGGGAGGCCCCAAGGCATATTGTGTGGGAGGCAGCAAAGGCCACCTTCCGAGGACTATTGATCTCGGAGGAAGGAGCAAAGAAAAGGGAGAGGGGTCTGAGAGAATCTGAACTCATACAGTATATATGAGAATCGGAAGAGGACTTGAGAAATTACCATAACCCTTCGGAAGATAAAATATGAGAAATTACAGATTTGAGACTGGAGCTCAGAGATTTATGGAAGGGTAAAGCCTTGTCTCAACTTTGATATTTAAAGCAAAGATATTATGAAAATGGAGACAAGGCTCATACATTATTAGCTGCTCATCGCAGAGTGTTACGCTCACCTGGCTCCCACAGAGGCGTCGATCTGGACTGGACAGCTGCGGTCTCCACGTGACGCGTAGGGCCGAGATGACGGACTGGACTGGCCCACCTAGCTTTTTTTGCTTGGCCTTAAGGAATATTCTTCTGTAAATGGAGAAAGGGAATTAACCACCCGTGGAGTTGAGCTTAAATCCCCCCACCCCCACTGTTCTCCCCACAGATCACCTTTGATGTCCCCTCTTATAGTCTCACCTGATGGTTTGAAAAGATGAGCTCTCCATCCTGCATTGAGCACAGGGGCACGTTGATAACCAGTTGCTTCACTGGCTCGAAGGAATTGGTGAGTTCCAGAACAATATTGACTCCGAAAAATATGTAGTTCGTTAGAGTTCACATGTCTGACTTTCACTCTTGTCTGATTCCTTGCAGTTTGCAGCTTGACCCCAGCGATGAGTTCCTCGTGGTAGCTGACGAAGTTCAGGTAAGGATTTGGCTTATCCTACACAGTTCAATAAAATAAGGCCAGAATGTAGCCTGTTGCTTGCTCCCTTATTCAGGTGTGGAGAGAAAATATGAAGTTCGGGGAATAATGCCTCTGGCGGTAAAATTAGGTAAGTCTATTGCGGTGAGAAGAGTTCCCCTTGTTTGTCCTTTGTCTCACCTTGTTGTCCTTTTGTTCCCCTTAGGGGCCGGGGTACGGCGAGGGTGCAATGGAGACTGCGCCGACCCGTGAAGAGGAATAGTACCCCGGCGGTAATCAGGTAAGTCTATGGGGGTAGTTACTATTGCCTCTGTTTATTCCCTTGGCTCTCCTTTGCTGTTCTTTTGTTCCCCTTAGGGGCCAGAGTGCGGCGGGAACGTGCAGAAGGATGCGGTGGATCGTGAGGATGCTGCGAAGGCCGGTGAGATCAGCGCGGCGGTGCAGCAGGCGAGGCGGCACACGTAAAATGCTTCTTTCTTCCAGCTCGAAGGTGCGGTGGATCCGGAATTCAGGTAAGGATCGAAGGTTTTGCTCTTATTCTAACCTTTTCTCCTTCTGTTCCTTCCTTTTTTCTAGGAGCTGCAGACTCGAGGCAGGCGTGGCAGAAGACTGGATGCAGGCTTGCAGGCACAGTGAGCGTTATGGTGCTGGATGCAGAATAACGTGAAGCGTGTGCTACTCTTCGGGCGTGGTTTAAATAGCCTCCAAAGTATTCCCAGCTAAGTATTCCTCCCCAGCCCCACCCGAGTAAAAAATAGTCCCTAGGGAAAATAGTCCCTTCCAAGCCTCATTTGGCTTGGAGCTCTGCAGCATGGTCTGCATCAGGTAAGCTTGCAGTATGGTCTGCATCAGGTAAGTTCCACTCTATGAACCTGGTGCCTATGGCGCCAGGACTGACTCTCCATATGAGCCTGGTGCCATAGGCGCCAGGACCGCACCCAAACAGCCCCTAACAGGGGTTTTTGGGATTGCTCAAAATAACGTGATGCCTGCTTCCGGGAATTCTGGACCTGGTCTGGTTCCCGGAGGTAGGCATCATGACAGCACTCCCCCCCAAGGCCCCTCCTAAAGTAGTTCTTCTGTGGTTTTGGTTTGTCTGGGAAATTTCGGTGGAATCTTTTCACCAATCGAGGTGCATGTACATGGTCACTAGGTTCCTAAGACCTTTCCTGTGGTCCGTAACCTTTCCAGTCGATTAAATAAAAAAGTTTTGACTTCACCATCTTGGAGTCCAGGATGTTCATAACGTCGAATTCGGGTTCCCCGTCTATAAGGACGGGGTCTGGTGGCTTGGTTAGTCTTGTCCCTGGTTGCACTGACTTCAAAAGTGACACATGAAAGACAGGATGAATTGCATATTAGCAGGTAAGTCCAACTTGACGGCCAGCGGGTTGATAATGGCCTTAATAGAGTAAGGTCCCAAATATCTAGGGTTAAAGGTCCGCGTTCCCTTGAGAGGTATGTGTTTTGTGGCCAACCATACCTGGTCCCCTATCTGGTACTGTGGAGTATCACTTCTATGCCGATCAGCATCTTTCTTATATTTCTCCTTTGCCTGCTTTAAACCTGCAGTTGCCTCCTTAAAGGCTTGTGTAATCGTAGCATGTAGATGGTCCACTGCGGGCATTTCTAAGTGTTGGTGTGAGTCAAGGTCTGAGGTTCGAGGGTGGTGCCCATATAGTGTATAAAAGGGACTTTGTCCAGTTCCAGAATGCACTGAATTATTGTATGCATATTCGGCGATCCAAAGAATGTCCTTCCAATTACTCTCAGTTTGATGTAACATACAACGCAGGTATTGGTCAAGAGTCTGGTTGGTCCTCTCTGTTTGACCATCGGTCTGGGGGTGGTGACTGGTCGATAATCTCACGTTGATTCGCGCCAATTGACAACATTTCTTCCAAAAATGTGAAATGAATTGACTGCCCCGGTCAGAGACCAACACGGACGGAAATCCATGTAAGCGAACAATGTTTTCGAGGAATTCTTTGGCCAGGATTGAGGCTGAAGGTAGTCCTTTTAAAGGAATAAAGTGGGCCATCTTGGAAAAAAGATCCACAATAACTAAAATGGTGTTAAACCCATTACAAGGAGGTAGATCAGTAATAAAGTCTAATGATAAGGTGTCCTTGTGAAATACAGATTGACTACCCCTCTCTTTTAGTCTTGTATGGATCCCAGGTCAGGAATCAGAGCAACCTGTGTATTACATTGACTAGGTTATCGCTTAGTTGAGAGAAATTGCGCAACAACTGCAATTTTATTACAAAATATGAGGGGTAGTCAATCTGTATTTCACAATTTACCTTCACAGATCGTCCCTTCCATCAGATTAGACCCCCCGTCAACAAAAAATAGGGATTACCCTTTATTCAAAAAAACGAATGATAAGGTGTGCCATGGTGTAGGCGGAATGTCTAAAGGTTGTAAGAGTCCAGCTGGTCTTTTCTTTTGACTTTTGTTTTGGGCGCAAATACCACAAGACATCACAAATAATTGAATATCCTTTCGCCAGGTGGACCACCAGAATTGTCTTTTAATTTTAGCTTCAGTTTTTGCAATACCTGGGTGCCCCTCCATTAGGGTATCATGATAACGGGAAATGACTAGCTCTTGTAATTCTTTGTGTGGCAGAAATAGTCGCCCTTGGTAATAAGGCAGATCATGGGTGACAGAGTAGTCCGGGCCTTTCTTTACCCAGTTCTGCAGGGCTGTAGGATCAAAGAGTTGCTGGATCTCTACCTGAATGTCCTCTAGTGACTGTAGAGTAGTCATGCCAAGAATCCTTTGTTCGGAAATTATAGGTACTGGTTCTGGGTTCACTTCTGCCTCTCCCATCCCTATTCGGGATAAGGTGTCTGCTTTACCATTCTCACAACCTGGTCACGAAATCGAACTCGGCAAAGAACAATGCCCATCGGAGTTGACGTGACGATTGAGCCTTGGCTGTTTTTAAATACTGTAAGTTCTGTATGGTATGCCTGGCACCGAGAAGATAGTGCCGCCAAGTCTTGAAGGCGGATTTAATGGCTAATAACTCCTTGTCACTAACCGCATAGTTTAACTCGGGTGCTGAGAACTTTCTGGACCAAAATGCTACTGGGTGAAGCTGGACAGTTTCAGGGTCTTTTTGAGACAGGTCAGCTCCCATGGCTAGACTGGATGCATCAGTTTCCACTATGTATGGAAGTTCAGGGCGTGGGTACTTTAACACAGGTGCAGACGTGAATTTCGCTTTCAGCTCTTGGAAGGCTTTTTCAGCTTCTTCAGACCAAATAAAGCATTTATTTTTACGCAAGAGTGCTGTGATGGGATGTTCGACATGTAAAAAATCTGGGATGGATCTGCGGTAGAAATTGGCAAAGCCGAGCATGCTTTGTACTCCTTCAACTAAACTTGGTGATGGCCACTTAAGGATTGCATCCACCTTTCGTGAGTCCATTCGGACTCCCTTTGGGGTCAGGATAAACGCAAGGAATTCAACTTCTGTGGCATGAAAAACGCATTTTTCTAGTTTTGCATATAGTTTGTGCTGGCACAATTTTTCAAGGACTGCTCGGACATGCTTCACATGGTCAGATTTTGAAGAGGAGTATACTAGAATATCATTGATATACTCAACAACACAAACGTCAATGAGTTCATGAAGGACATCGTTCATGAAGTATTGGAAGGCTGCTGGTGCATTGCACAACCCTAAAGGCATCACCTGGTATTCGAATAACCCATACTTAGTGCGGAAAGCAGTCTTCAATTTGTCGTCCTCTTTTACACGTACCAGATGGTATGCCCCCCGGAGATCTAATTTAGTGTATATACAAACGTCCTTCACTTGGTCTAGTAGTTCAGGGATCAGAGGCAATGGGTATCGGTTCTTAACAGTTATCTGGTTCAATGCACGGTAGTCTATGCACGTTCTGAGGTCACCTTCCTTTTTGGGCACAAAGAACAAAGCTGAAGATGCAGGGGACTTGGATGGGCAAATAAAGCCATTGGCAAGGTACTGGTCTAAGTATTGTCGTAGGTGAAGGTTCTCAGGTTCCGTAAGGGCATAGATCCTGCTACAAGGGGCTTGTGCACCGGGTACAAGATCGATTTGACAATCGTACGATCTGTGAGGAGGTAAGGTGTTTGCCTGTTCCTTTTGGAAGACATCCTGGAATTCTTGGTATTCTGGAGGTAGTTGTATGACTGCTGTGGTTACTGTGGCCAGGCCTGCGTTCTGATTTTTCTTTGGGTAACAGGTTTGTGCACAATCCGGAAGGTCATTCTCTTCTCTCGCCAATCAATACAAGTATTATGTGTTTCCAACCAAGGTATCCCCAGTATTATTTGGAACTGTGGGGCTTTGATTAGATCAAACACAATAGTCTCTCGATGCCCATCCTGACCCAATAGTGTCATCTCTGCGGTGGAATGAGTTACAGGCCCAGAGGCAATTTCAGTTCCATCAAATGTGGTGATGACATCTGAGGTTGTTTTTCGGCAGAGAGGCAGATTCATCCTGGAAGCCAATTCATAGTCCACATAGTTTCCTATGTCCCTGCTATCAATGTATGCCCTTACTGCGTGCATACGCGATGGCTGCCCTGTATCTACGAGGACCATTGGTATGATGAAATGCCAGGTCTGAATATCCTTCTTCAAGCTCGGCAAGCGGACCTCTACGCTTGTCGGGCATGGTCGTTTCCCGAGTCTGACTCCATCTGGCTTTTATCAGCAGCTCCTACCACCTTCTTGGGTGGTTTTACAGGGCAATCCCATAGAAAATGTCCAGAAGTTCCACAATATAGACGCAATTGCATTTGCCGTCTCCTTTCTCTTTCCTTCTGGGTTAAGGGACCTTTAACCCCTCCAATTTGCATGGGTTCTGAAGCATCTGCTCCTTTGGGGTTAGCGTGGGTTTTGACCAACACCTGATTCTCAAACTTGGCTCGATCAGCCTTTCTGTTCTGAAGTCTGTGATCTAACTGGACCACTAAGTCTATATATTCAGCGCAGTCTTGAGGTGGGTTCACAACTTGAGCCAAGACATCCTTGAGTTCTCCCCAAAGCCCTCGATGAAATAACGTGATTCGTTTTACCTCAGGCCATCCAGTTTCCACTATCAACCTATTAACCCTTTAAGTGCCAAGGACGAGGTATCTCGTCCTTGGAAGTGCACACGCAGTGCCAAGGACGAGATAGCTCGTCCTTTTTGGCACCTTGTTTTGAGCGATCCCTGCAAAGCAGGGATCGCTCAAAACTGTAATCCAACCCCCGGGCTATGTGAGGGGGAGGTCCCCCCTCACTGCCCGGGGGTTGGATTTCCTTCAGTTTCACGTCGGCGTGCGTAACGCACGTCGGCGTGAAACGAAAGTAATTCCAACGCAGCAGCCATTTTCGGCTGCTGCGTTGGAGAGAGAAGGTGAGTGCCCTTCTTGTTCCGCCTCGATCTCCGGCTGTATTTCAAGCCGGAGATTGAGGCGGGTATCGTTGGAAAGGGGAGATCTTCCCCTTTCCAACGATACCCATTGTGTGGCTTTGCTGCCCGCGGATCGGGCGCAGGGCGCCTCGATCCGCGGGCAGCAACGTCACGGATCAAAGAAGATCCTTTTGTGACGCGTGGGGGAGGGGGGGCTGCTTACTAGGTAAGCGGCCCCCTTCCCCCGTGGCCCCAAAGCATGGGGCCACAGCGCCAGGGACCCCTGGGGGCAGATGATCACTGCCCCCAGGGGTGGGGAAAAAAAAAAAAAAAATCGAGGGAAGGAGGGAGGTGGGAGGGGGTTTTGGGCCCTGGGGCCCACTGGGCCACCAGGTATTGACCTAAAAGTGGTGTCCCTGGAAAGGGGACTTTCTCCCCTTTCCAGGGACACCACTCATATGCCGCATTGCTGGTCACGGATCAGCGCAGAGCGCTGATCCGTGACCAGCAACCCACTGAACCACCATGGATCTGTTTGTGAGTTGGGGGGGAGAGGGGCTGCTTCAGGTAAGCAGCCCTCCCCCCCCCTGGCCCCCAAAGCATGGGGACACATGAAAATGAACCCTGGGGACAGATGGCTGACCATCTGCCCCCAGGGAAATATATAAAAAAAAATAATAATAATCCGAGGGATGGGGGGAGGTGGGAGGGGGTTTGCGGTCCTGGGGCCCACTAGCCCACCAGGGATTGAACAAAAAGTGGTGTCCCTGGAAAGGGGACTTTCTCCCCTTTCCAAGGACACCACATATGAGGCATTGCTGGTCACGGATCGGCGCAGAGCGCTCGATCCGTGACCAGCAACCCACTAGACCACCATGGATCTCTTTGTGAGGTGAGGGGGGGAAGGGGGCTGCTTCAAGTAAGCAGCCCTCTCCCCCCTCCCGACCCCAAAGCATGGGGGCACGTGCATGTGAACCCTGGGGCAGATGGCTGACCATCTGCCCCAAGGGAATGTAAAATAAAATAAAAAAAAAATGAAATGATGGGAAACAGGGGTGGGGGAAGGGGTGGGGGCCACTAGCCACCATGGATTTTTTTACTGAACGAAAGGGGGGGTGTCCCCCCATGGGAGGGTGCCCCCCCAACCCAAGTAGAAGGGGGCACCCCTTGTAACCCTCCCTGGGGGCAGATATCTGTTCCTAGGAAGGGGCATCTGACCCCAGGGAGGGATGCATGAGGTGGGGCCCCCCTATCTGCCCCCAGGGAGGGTTGCATGAGGTGGGGCCCTCCATTTGGGGTGGGGGGGGTTGAGGGCCACCCCCCGTTGCGGTACATCAGGCGCTGCCAATTTAGGGTGGCCCTCAGCCCCCCCTAAAAAGCAGCCTGTGATTTTGCATTTTGTTTTTTGTTTACCCAACTTGGCTTGGTGCAGATGGGCCCATTAGTGTGGCTATCTGCCCCCAGGGTGCCCAAACCCTACTGCCCCATCTATTGGGGGTCCTGCCCCACCTTTTGGGGTGGCCCTCTCCCCCCTCACCCCAAATGGAGGTGGGGTGTACCTCACGCAGCCGTTTGGAGGAGGCCCAGGGAGGCCTGCATGAGGTGTGTCCCCCAGCCATTGGGCGTGGGGGGGGCACCCCAAAAGGTGGGGCAGGACCCCCAATAGATGGGGCAGTAAGGTTTGGGCACCCTGGGGGCAGATAGCCACACTAATGGGCCCATCTGCACCAAGCCAAGTTGGGTAAACAAAAAAAAATATACAAAATCACAGGCTGCTTTTTAGGGGGGCTGAGGGCCACCCTAAATTAGCAGCGCATGATGTACCGCAACGGGGGGGTGGCCCTCAACCCCCCCCCACCCCAAATGGAGGGCCCCACCTCATGCAACCCTCCCTGGGGGCAGATAGGGGGGGCCCCACCTCATGCATCCCTCCCTGGGGTCAGATGCCCCTTCCTAGGAGCAGATATCTGCCCCCAGGGAGGGTTGCATGAGGTGGGGCTCTCCATTTGGGGTGGGGGGGGGTTGAGGGCCACCCCCCGTTGCGGTACATCAGGCGCTGCCAATTTAGGGTGGCCCTCAGCCCCCCCTAAAAAGCAGCCTGTGATTTTGCATTTTGTTTTTTGTTTACCCAACTTGGCTTGGTGTAGATGGGCCCATTAGTGTGGCTATCTGCCCCCAGGGTGCCCAAACCCTACTGCCCCATCTATTGGGGGTCCTGACCCACCTTTTGGGGTGGCCCTCTCCCCCCTCACCCCAAATGGAGGCAGGGTGTACCTCACGCAGCCGTTTGGAAGAGGCCCAGGGAGGCCTGCATGAGGTGTGTCCCCCAGCCATTGGGGGTGGGGTGGGGGGGCACCCCAAAAGGTGGGGCAGGACCCCCAATAGATGCGGCAGTAGGCTTTGGGCACCCTGGGGCCATATAGCCACACTAATGGGCCCATCTGCACCATGCCAAGTTGGGTAAACAAAAAAAATATACAAAATCACAAGCAGCTTTTTAGGGGGGGGCTGAGGGCCACCCTAAATTGGCAGCGCATGATGTACTGCAACGGGGGGTGGCCCTCAACTCCCCCACCCCAAATGGAGGGCCCCACCTCATGCAACCCTCCCTGGGCGCAGATAGGGGGGGCCCCACCTCATGCATCCCTCCCTGGGGTCAGATGCCTCTTCCTAGGAGCAGATATCTGCCCCCAGGGAGGGTTGCATGAGGTGGGGCCCTCCATTTGGGGTGGGGGGGGGGTTGAGGGCCACCCCCCGTTGCGGTACATCAGGCGCTGCCAATTTAGGGTGGCCCCCAGCCCCCCCTAAAAAGCAGCCTGTGATTTTGCATTTTGTTTTTTGTTTACCCAACTTGGCTTGGTGCAGATGGGCCCATTAGTGTGGCTATCTGCCCCCAGGGTGCCCAAACCATACTGCCCCATCTATTGGGGGTCCTGCCCCACCTTTTGGGGTGGCCCTCTCCCCCCTCACCCCAAATGGAGGTGGGGTGTACCTCACGCAGCCGTTTGGAGGAGGCCCAGGGAGGCCTGCATGAGGTGTGTCCCCCAGCCATTGGGGGTGCGGTGGGGGGGCACCCCAAAAGGTGGGGCAGGACCCCCAATAGATGGGGCAGTAAGGTTTGGGCACCCTGGGGGCAGATAGCCACACTAATGGGCCCATCTGCACCAAGCCAAGTTGGCTAAACAAAAAAAAATATACAAAATCACAGGCAGCTTTTTAGGGGGGGCTGAGGGCCACCCTAAATTTGCAGCGCATGATGTACCGCAACGGGGGGTGGCCCTCAACCCCCCCCACCCCAAATGGAGGGCCCCACCTCATGCAACCCTCCCTGGGCGCAGATAGTGGGGGCCCCACCTCATGCATCCCTCCCTGGGGTCAGATGCCCCTTCCTAGGAGCAGATATCTGCCCCAGGGAGGGTTGCATGAGGTGCGGCCCTCCATTTGGGGTGGGGGGGGTTGAGGGCCACCCCCTGTTGCAGTACATCAGGCGCTGCCAATTTAGGGTGGCCCCCTGACCCCCCTAAAAAGCAGCCTGTGATTTTGCATTTTGTTTTTTGTTTACCCAACTTGGCTTGGTGCAGATGGGCCCATTAGTGTGGCTATCTGCCCCCATGGTGCCCAAACCCTACTGCCCCATCTATTGGGGGTCCTGCCCCACCTTTTGGGGTGGCCCTCTCCCCCCTCACCCCAAATGGAGGTGGGGTGTACCTCACGCAGCCGTTTGGAGGAGGCCCAGGGAGGCCTGCATGAGGTGTGTCCCCCAGCCATTGGGGGTGGGGTGGGGGGGCACCCCCAAAAGGTGGGGCAGGACCCCAAATAGATGTGGCAGTAAGGTTTGGGCACCCTGGGGGCAGATAGCCACACGAATGGGCCCATCTGCACCAAGCCAAGTTGGGTAAACAAAAAAAAATATACAAAATCACAGGCTGCTTTTTAGGGGGGGCTGAGGGCCACCCTAAATTGGCAGCGCATGATGTACCGCAACGGGGGTGGCCCTCAACCCCCCCCACCCCAAATGGAGGGCCCCACCTCATGCAACCCTCCCTGGGGGCAGATATCTGCTCCTAGGAAGGGGCATCTGACCCCAGGGAGGGATGCATGAGGTGGGGCCCCCTCTATCTGCCCCCAGGGTGGGTTGCATGAGGTGGGGCCCTCCATTTGGGGTGGGGGGGGTTGAGGGCCACCCCCCGTTGCGGTACATCATGCGCTGCCAATTTAGGGTGGCCCTCAGCCCCCCCAAAAAAGCAGCCTGTGAGTTTGTATTTTGTTTTTTGTTTACCCTACTTTGCTTGGTGCAGATGGCCACATTAGTGTGACTATCTGCCCCCAGGGTGCCCAAACCCTACTGCCCCATCTATTGGGGGTCCTGCCCCACCTTTTGGGGTGGCCCTCTCTCCCCTCACCCCAAATGGAGGTGGGGTGTACCTCACGCAGCCATTTGGAGGAGGCCCAGGGAGGCCTGCATGAGGTGTGTCCCCCAGCCATTGGGGGTGGGGTGGGAGAGGGCCCCCAAAAATGGTGGGACAGGCCCCCCCAGTGGGTGGGGCAGTAAGGTTTGGGCACCCCGGCGCCAGATTGACACACCAATTTGACCCTCTGCACCAAGGGGAGTTGGGTTACCAAAGGAAAAAAATGAAAATGGTGGAACGGTTTTTAGGGGGGGGCCGTGGGGCACCCCAAAGGGTCAGGGAATTTTCTAATGGGATGGGGGGTTGACCCCCTCCCCCCCGCCCGCAATGGAGTGGGTGCCAAGTCATGCAGCCCTTCCTGGGACCAGATATCTGCTCCTAGGAACGGACGCCTGAGCCCAGGGAGGGGTGCAGGACAGCCCCCCCCCACTTATCTGCCCCCGGGGAGGGCTACATTTTGCTGGTGTGACCGTAGGTAACACATGTTCTTTGTTTTGTTTACAGCTTTTTCTACCCAAGCAGCTGCAAAGTTATGTGAGTACTGTTTTTTATTATTCTATGGTTAGGGCCCACTGTCAGTGGGGTGGATGAGACTGGGGCTGGATTGTTGGTGGTGTGGGTGGGAATGGCCCGCCTGGGCAAATCACCTCCAACTGTCCTGGAGTTGCGGCTGGGCTGCATTACAGCTTTTCCCTTCGGGGAGGTATTGGCACACTGCCGAGACTCCTTGGTGGGGAGAAGCTGTAAGGCAGGGCAGCCAGGGCTCCAGCAAAGTCGGCGGTAATATCCCTGGCCTTGGGCACCCTTCTCCCATGTGGGTCTTTGCTGGTGGTTCTGGGTATTACATTCTGGGCCGATTTGCGTAAGTCAGACCTCTGTGGATTCCCACGGGTGTCTTCTTTTGGGAAATGCATGGGGTTCCCCGTTTCCCTTGCTGGCTGCGACACCCTAGGCCCAAATCTGTAGGTTTCCCACATGAACAACATGGGCAGTTACGAATGGCTTGGGGTTCCCAGTCGGTTACCCTTTTCCTTTTGAGCCCCCGGTAGGTGCACCCACACATGTGAGGTACCGTTTTCATCGGGACACGTGTGGGGACGCGGGAAGGTAGGCCACGTGTTGTTGGCGGTGTGTTTCGGTGGGTGGCCAGAGCAAAATGTCTGAGAATTGTCTTTATTTCCGGCCAATTTCAGAGACAATTCCCTGTGTCCACTCACCGAAACACGTCGCCAACAGCAGGTGTCATACCTTCTCATGTTCCCACAGGTGTCCCGACGAAAACGGTACCTCACATGTGATGGGTGCACCTACCTGGCCGCCAAGGGGAAAGCCTAAAACACAAGTAACCCCAAGTCTGTTTTCAGAGGGAAATGTCAGACATTCTGCCGACCGGCACAACGTACAGATATGGGCCTCGGGTGTCCAAGCCACCGAGGAAAACTGGAAACCCCATGCATTTTCGAAAAGAGGACACCCGTGGGAATCCGCAGAGGTATGATTTGCGCACATCGCCCCAGATTGTTTTACCCAGAAAGCCCTGCAAAGTCCGAAATGTGGGGGAAAAAAAATGCTTTTTCCGCACATTTCGCTCGCCGCACCCATCGAAACACGCCCCCAACAACACATGGCCTACCGTCCCGTGTTCCCACAGGTGTCCCGATGAAAACGGTACCTCACATGTGTGGGTGCACCTACCTGGCCGCCAAGGGGAAAGCCTAAAACACAAGTAACCCCAAGTCTGTTGTCAGAGGGAAATCTCAGACATTCTGCCGACCGGCGCAACTTACAGATATGGGCCTCGGGTGTCCAAGCCACCGAGGAAAACAGGGAACCCCATGCATTTTCGAAAATAGGACACCCGTGGGAATCCGCAGAGGTGTGATTTGCGCACATCGCCCCAGATTTTTTTACCCAGACATCCCTGCAAAGTCCGAAATGTGGGGAAAAAAATGCTTTTTCCGCACATTTCGCTCGCCGCACCCATCGAAACACACCCCCAACAACACATGGCCTACCGTCCCGCGTTCCCACAGGTGTCCCGATGAAAACGGTACCTCACATGTGTGGGTGCACCTACCTGGCCGCCAAGGGGAAAGCCTAAAACACAAGTAACCAAAAGTCTGTTGTCAGAGGGAAATCTCAGACATTCTGCCGACCGGCGCAACTTACAGATATGGGCCTCGGGTGTCCAAGCCACCGAGGAAAACAGGGAGCCCCATGCATTTCCGAAAAGAGGACACCCGTGGGAATCCGCAGAGGTATGATTTGCGCACATCGCCCCAGAATTTATTACCCAGACACCCCCGCAAAGTCCGGGGCACATTTCGGACTTTGCGGGGGTGTCTGGGTAATAAATTCTGGGGCGATGTGCACAAATCACACCTCTGCGGATTCCCACGGGTGTCTTCTTTTCGAAAATGCATGGGGTTCCCTGTTTTCCTCGGTGGCTTGGACACCCGAGGCCCATATCTGTAAGTTGCGCCGGTCGGCAGAATGTCTGAGATTTCCCTCTGACAACAGACTTGGGGTTACTTGTGTTTTAGGCTTTCCCCTTGGCGGCCAGGTAAGTGCACCCACACATGTGAGGTACCGTTTTCATCGAGACACCTGTGGGAACGCGGGACGGTAGGCCATGTGTTGTGGGGGGCGTGTTTCGATGGGTGCGGCGAGTGAAATGTGCGGAAAAAGCGTTTTTTTCCCCACATTTCGGACTTTGCAGGGCTGTCTGGGTAAAAAAATCTTGGGCGATGTGCGCAAATCACACCTCTGCGGATTCCCACGGGTGTCCTCTTTTCGAAAATGCATGGGGTTCCCTGTTTTCCTCGGTGGCTTGGACACCCGAGGCCCATATCTGTAAATTGCGCCGGTCGGCAGAATGTCTGAGATTTCTCTCTGACAACAGACTTGGGGTTACTTGTGTTTTAGGCTTTCCCCTTGGCGGCCAGGTAGGTGCACCCACACATGTGAGGTACCGTTTTCATCGGGACACCTGTGGGAAGTCGGGACGGTAGGCCATGTGTTGTGGGGGGCGTGTTTCGATGGGTGCGGTGAGCGAAATGTGCGGAAAAAGCGTTTTTTTCCCCACATTTCGGACTTTGCTGGGCTGTCTGGGTAAAAAAATCTGGGGCGATGTGCGCAAATCACACCTCTGCGGATTCCCACGGGTGTCCTCTTTTCGAAAATGCATGGGGTTCCCTGTTTTCCTCGGTGGCTTGGACACCCGAGGCCCATATCTGTAAGTTGCGCCGGTCGGCAGAATGTCTGAGATTTCCCTCTGACAACAGACTTGGGGTTACTTGTGTTTTAGGCTTTCCCCTTGGCGGCCAGGTAGGTGCACCCACACATGTGAGGTACCGTTTTCATCGGGACACCTGTGGGAACGCGGGACGGTAGGCCATGTGTTGTGGGGGGCGTGTTTCGATGGGTGCGGCGAGTGAAATGTGCGGAAAAAGCTTTTTTTCCCCACATTTCGGACTTTGCAGGGCTGTCTGGGTAAAAAAATCTGGGGCGATGTGCGCAAATCACACCTCTGCGGATTCCCACGGGTGTCCTCTTTTCGAAAATGCATGGGGTTCCCTGTTTTCCTCGGTGGCTTGGACACCCGAGGCCCATATCTGTAAGTTGCGCCGGTCGGCAGAATGTCTGAGATTTCCCTCTGACAACAGACTTGGGGTTACTTGTGTTTTAGGCTTTCCCCTTGGCGGCCAGGTAGGTGCACCCATACATGTGAGGTACCATTTTCATCGGGACACCTGTGGGAACGCGGGACGGTAGGCCATGTGTTGTGGGGGGCGTGTTTCGATGGGTGCGGCGAGTGAAATGTGCGGAAAAAGCATTTTTTTCCCCACATTTCGGACTTTGCAGGGCTGTCTGGGTAAAAAAATCTGGGGCGAAGTGCGCAAATCACCCCTCTGCGGATTCCCACGGGTGTCCTCTTTTCGAAAATGCATGGGGTTCCCTGTTTTCCTCGGTGGCTTGGACACCCGAGGCCCATATCTGTAAGTTGCGCCGGTCGGCAGAATGTCTGAGATTTCTCTCTGACAACAGACTTGGGGTTACTTGTGTTTTAGGCTTTCCCCTTGGCGGCCAGGTAGGTGCACCCACACATGTGAGGTACCATTTTCAACGGGACACCTGTGGGAAGGCGGGACGGTAGGCCATGTGTTGTGGGGGGCGTGTTTCGATGGGTGCGGCGAGCGAAATGTGCGGAAAAAGCGTTTTTTTCCACACATTTCGGACTTTGCAGGGCTGTCTGGGTAAAAAAATCTGGGGCGATGTGCGCAAATCACACCTCTGCGGATTCCCATGGGTGTCCTCTTTTCGAAAATGCATGGGGTTCCCTGTTTTCCTCGGTGGCTTGGACACCCGAGGCCCATATCTGTAAGTTGCGCCGGTCGGCAGAATGTCTGAGATTTCCCTCTGACAACAGACTTGGGGTTACTTGTGTTTTATGCTTTCCCCTTGGCGGCCAGGTAGGTGCACCCACACATGTGAGGTACAGTTTTCATCGGGACACCTGTGGGAACGCGGGACGGTAGGCCATGTGTTGTGGGGGGCGTGTTTCGATGGGTGCGGCGAGCGAAATGTGCGGAAAAAGCTTTTTTTTCCCCACATTTCGGACTTTGCAGGGCTGTCTGGGTAAAAAAATCTGGGGCGATGTGCGCAAATCACACCTCTGCGGATTCCCACGGGTGTCCTCTTTTCGAAAATGCATGGGGTTCCCTGTTTTCCTCGGTGGCTTGGACACCCGAGGCCCATATCTGTAAGTTGCGCCGGTCGGCAGAATGTCTGAGATTTCCCTCTGACAACAGACTTGGGGTTACTTGTGTTTTAGGCTTTCCCCTTGGCGGCCAGGTAGGTGCACCCATACATGTGAGGTACCATTTTCATCGGGACACCTGTGGGAATGCGGGACAGTAGGCCATGTGTTGTGGGGGGCGTGTTTCGATGGGTGCGGCGAGTGAAATGTGCGGAAAAAGCATTTTTTTCCCCACATTTCAGACTTTGCAGGGGTGTCTGGGTAATAAATTCTGGGGCAATTTGGGCATATCATACCTCTGCGGATTCCCACGGGTGTCCTCTTTTCGAAAATGCATGGGGTTCCCTGTTTTCCTCGGTGGCTTGGACACCCGAGGCCCATATCTGTAAGTTGCGCCGGTCGGCAGAATGTCTGAGATTTCCCTCTGACAACAGACTTGGGGTTACTTGTGTTTTAGGCTTTCCCCTTGGCGGCCAGGTAGGTGCACCCACACATGTGAGGTACCGTTTTCATCGGGACACCTGTGGGAACGCGGGACGGTAGGCCATGTGTTGTTGGGGGCGTGTTTCAATGGGTGCGGCGAGCGAAATGTGCAGAAAAAGCATTTTTTTCCCCACATTTCGGACTTTGCAGGGCTGTCTGGGTAAAAAAATCTGGGGCGATGTGCGCAAATCACACCTCTGCGGATTCCCACGGGTGTCCTCTTTTCGAAAATGCATGGGGTTCCCTGTTTTCCTCGGTGGCTTGGACACCCGAGGCCCATATCTGTAAGTTGTGCCGGTCGGCAGAATGTCTGAGATTTCCCTCTGACAACAGACTTGGGGTTACTTGTGTTTTAGGCTTTCCCCTTGGCGGCCAGGTAGGTGCACCCACACATGTGAGGTACCGTTTTCATCGGGACACCTGTGGGAACGCGGGACGGTAGGCCATGTGTTGTTGGGGGCGTGTTTCGATGGGTGAGTCGAGCAAAATGTGCGGAAAATGCATATTTTTTCCCACATTTTGGACTTTGCGGGGGTGTCTGGGTAATAAAAACTGGGGAGATTTGGGCATATCATACCTCTGCGGATTCCCACGGGTGTCCTCTTTTTGGAAATGCATGGGGTTCCCTGTTTTCCTTGGTGGCTTGGACACCCAAGGCCCATATCTATATGATGTGGGAGTGTGACATTTCCGGTGTGAAAACAGACTTGGTGTTACTTGTGTTTTAGGCTTTCCCCTTGGCGGCCAGGTAGGTGCACCCACACATGTGGGGTACCGTTTTCATCGGGACACCTGTGGGAACGCGTGACGGTAGGCCATGTGTTGTTGGGGGCGTGTTTCGATAGGTGCGTCGCACGAAATGTGCGGAAATTGCGTATTTTTTCCCACATTTCGGACTTTGCAGGGGTGTCTGGGTAATAAATTCTGGGGCAATTTGGGCATATCATACCCTCTTTTCGGAAATGCATGGGGTTCCCTGTTTTCCTCGGTGGCTTGGACACCCGAGGCCCATATCTGTATGATGTGAGAGTGTGAGATTTCCGGTGTGAAAACAGACTTGGGGTTACTTGTGTTTTAGGCTTTCCCCTTGGCGGCCAGGTAGGTGCACCCACACATGTGAGGTACCGTTTTCATTGGGACACCTGTGGGAACGCGTGACGGTAGGCCATGTGTTGTTGGGGGCGTGTTTCGATGGGTGAGCCGAGCGAAATGTGCGGAAATTGCGTATTTTTTCCCACATTTCGAACTTTGCGGGGGTGTCTGGGTAATAAATTCTGGGGCAATTTGGGCATATCATACCTCTGCGGATTCCCACAGATGTCCTCTTTTCGGAAATGCATGGGGTTCCCTGTTTTCCTCGGTGGCTTGGACACCCGAGGCCCATATCTGTATGATGTGCGAGTGGGACATTTCCGGTGTGAAAACAGACTTGGGTTACTTGTGTTTTAGGCTTTCCCCTTGGCGGCCAGGTAGGTGCACCCACACATGTGAGGTACCGTTTTCATCGGGACACCTGTGGGAACGCGGGACAGTAGGCCATGTGTTGTTGGGGGCGTGTTTCGATGGGTGAGTCGAGCGAAATGTGCGGAAAATGCATATTTTTTCCCACATTTTGGACTTTGCGGGGTTGTCTGGGTAATAAATTCTGGGGAAATTTGGGCATATCATACCTCTGCGGATTCCCACAGATGTCCTCTTTTCGGAAATGCATGGGGTTCCCCGTTTTCCTCGGTGGCTTGGACACCCGAGGCCCATATCTGTACGTTGTGCCGGTCGGCAGTATGTCTGAGATTTCCCTCTGAAAACAGACTTGGGGTTTCTTGTGTTTTAGGCTTTCCCCTTGGCAGCCAGGTAGGTGCACCCACACATGTGAGGTACCGTTTTCATCGGGACACCTGTGGGAACGCGTGACGGTAGGCCATGTGTTGTTGGGGGCGTGTTTCGATGGGTGAGCCAAGCGAAATGTGCGGAAATTGCGTATTTTTTCCCACATTTCGGACTTTGCAGGGGTGTCTGGGTAATACATTCTGGGGCAATTTGGGCATATCATACTTCTGCGGATTCCCACAGGTGTCCTCTTTTCGGAAATGCATGGGGTTCCCTGTTTTCCTCGGTGGCTTGGACACCCGAGGCCCATATCTGTATGATGTGAGAGTTTGACATTTCCGGTGTGAAAACAGACTTGGGGTTACTTGTGTTTTAGGCTTTCCCCTTGGCGGCCAGGTAGGTGCACCCACACATGTGAGGTACCGTTTTCATCTGGACACCTGTGGGAACGCGTGACAGTAGGCCATGTGTTGTTGGGGGCGTGTTTCGATGGGTGAGCCGAGCGAAATGTGCGGAAATTGCGTATTTTTTCCCACATTTTGGACTTTGCAGGGGTGTCTGGGTAATACATTCTGGGGCAATTTGGGCATATCATACCTCTGCGGATTCCCACGGGTGTCCTCTTTTCGGAAATGCATGGGGTTCCCTGTTTTCCTCGGTGGCTTGGACACCCGAGGCCCATATCTGTATGATGTGCGAGTGTGACATTTCCGGTGTGAAAACAGACTTGGGGTTACTTGTGTTTTAGGCTTTCCCCTTGGCGGCCAGGTAGGTGCACCCACACATGTGAGGTACCATTTTCATCGGGACACCTGTGGGAACGCGGGACGGTAGGCCATGTGTTGTGTTTGTGTGGTTTTCATAACGTTTTGACCCATTTGATGGAGCCCTTTGTCTCACAACCCTTTCTTTTCCCAAATGTGACCTACATTTAGTTGCTGCTTTAGCCACCATACACTTTTGTAACCTGCACAAGTCACCTACCCTTGAAAAGGTCTGCCTGTGCTCTTTTAAAAAATGTATGGCTGCCGTTCCTCACCACATTGGTTTTCCCAATTTACACATGCTAAATGCGTCTGGTCAGGCCGTGAGCGTAAAACTCCTGTGTACCATGGCTTGGTGTTTGGCTTGTGGTATTGCTTGTTTTGTACAAACACTACAAAAATGGTATGCTCTCCTAACTGCAAGAGTCGGGGGAATGTAGCGGAGCATTGCTTTTCTCAAAATTCATAGAAGCCATTGCCGTACCAAGCCAACCATGTCCAACACATACCTTTTTTTCAGTCATTTTCCCGCTTTTCCCCCTTTCGATGGCAGTTTCCCCTACCTAGTTGTTGCCTGACCTATGCAAATCACCCCTTCCTAAACTTGGAATTTTGTCTACTTTTCAGAAATATATGCCTTTCTGTCTTCCAATTTGGCTTTCCTGCCCTTTTCTTCCATTCCGTCCATGCATGTCCAATTGGCAAAAATGGCAAAAATCGCCTACCTCTCACAAAACGGTTGATAACCCCATCAAAACAATTTTTTCCCATTTCCACTCAACCTGTTCCTGAAAGCCAACACATTGGGGAACTCAGCACAGCAAACCATTTGTTTCTAGCTCGTACAATGAAAAAACCACAGGCTTCTTTGTACATAATTTTATTGGCATTTTTTAAAAAAACCCAACATTTTTGCACTTTTTCCTTATTTTCTCTCACCCCCCTACAGCAACCTGGGATTCCTGGGTGGCGTTACGACCGCCTACATGTGGGAAAAAAAGGAGCCAAATTTGGCCGAGATATCTCATGTAACAAAAAAGTTACAAGCCATTGAATGGCCACATACCAAAATCACCAAAAAAGGCTCTGGCACTGGGGAGAAATACCCATGGCACCTAAAGGGTTAAAGGTCGCGATGTAGGATAGAAGGTCCTGGTTACCCTGTCGTAGGGACAAAAGTTCGTTATTCAGGGCCTGTCCTTGGGAGTACCGGGCAAAAAGTCTTTCCATGCTAGTTTGAAAGTCCTGAAAATCCCGAAGAATTGGGTCATCCTGAGTAACTAGTGGAATTGACCAATCAGCTGCACTGCCGCTGAGATATGACAATACAAAGGCTACCTTGGCTTGATCGTTTGGGAAGGCTCCAGGTCTGCATAAAAAGTGCAAGCGGCATTGGTTCATAAACACGGCGAACCTTTTGGGATCTCCGGTAAACCGTTCGGGTGGAGCTAATGGAATATTTCCTGGTAGGTTTATTTGCACAGGGTTACTCGATAACACAGGAGCTGGATTTCCCCCGGAACAAGGTAGGGGTGCTTGTCCAGCCTGGCTTTGCAAAAGTTGCCTAGCAAGGTCATCAGTTCGTGCCTTTGACAAAATCAGTTCTCTCCTAAGAGCAGTGGTTCCTTGAGGGGCGGAATGCACTTCAGCCCTCAGTTCCCCTAGTAATTGTGCCAATTGGTCAGTCTCTGAGGTATCCATACTGCCCGGGTGGGAATTTGTGGGTAGGCTTTGCGTTCTGTTATGCTCACCTGGCTCCCACAGAGGCGTCGATCTGGACTGGACTGCTGCGGTCTCCACCAACATGATGCATAGGGCCGAGATGACGGACTGGCCCGGCCCACCTAGCTTTGTTTGCTTGGCCCTTAGGAATATTCTTCGTAAATGGAGAAAGGGAATTAACCACCCGTGGAGTTGAGTGTAAATCCCCCCACCCCCGCTGTTCTCCCCACAGATCACCTTTGATGTCCCCTCTTATAGTCTCACCTGATGGTTTGAAAAGATGAGCTCTCCATCCTGCATTGAGCGCAGGGGCGCGTTGATAACCAGTTGCTTCACTGGCTCGAAGGAATTGGTGAGTTCCAGAACAATATTGACACCGAAAAGTATGTAGTTCGTAAGAGTTCACGGGCCTCATTACGACCCAGGCGGTAAGTTACCGCCTGGGTCGTACCTTTACCACCATGGGGTAAACTACGTTTACGCCATGGTGGTTGGCGGACTTACCGCCCCATTCCGAGGTGAGTGGGGCGGTAAGTCCCCATTTACCCATTTACCCTTCCCCATTCCCATTTTTGCCCCATAGGGCATAATGGAGGTGGGGAAGGCGTTAATTACGCCACCGTAAATTACGGTGGCGTAATTAACAACAAGGTCCCTTAGCTCCATGGATTTTAACACCTGCTAAAAGCAGGTGTTAAAACCTCCATGGCGCTAAGGAACCTCGGAATCAGGCGGTAAGGGTCGGCGCTGTTTACACCGCCGTAAACCCCTTACCGCCTGGGTCCTAATGAGGCCCCACATGTCTGACTTTCACTCTTGTCCGATTCCTTGCAGTTTGCAGCTTGACCCCAGCGATGAGTTCCTCGTGGTTGCTGACGAAGTTCAGGTAAGGATTTGGCTTATCCTACACAGTTCAATAAAATAAGGCCAGAATGTAACCTGTTGCTTGCTCCCTTATTCAGGTCTGGAGAGAAAATATGAAGTTCGGAGAATAATGCCTCTGGCGGTAAAATTAGGTAAGTCTATTGTGGTGAGAAGAGTATCCCTTGTTTGTCCCTTTGTCTCACCTTGTTGTCCTTTTGTTCCCCTTAGGGGCCGGGGTATGGCAAGGATGCAATGGAGACTGCGACCGACCCGTGAAGAGGAATAGTAACCCCGGCGGTAATCAGGTAAGTCTATGAGGGTAGTTACTATTGCCTCTGTTTATTCCCTTGGCTCACCTTTGCTGTTCTTGTGTTCCCCTTAGGTGCCAGAGTGCGGCAGGAATGTGCAGAATGATGCGGTGGATTGTGAGGATGCTGCGAAGGCCGGTGAGTTCAGCACGGAGCTGCAGCAGGCGAGGCGGCGTGTGTAAAATGCTTCTTTCTTCCAGCTCGAAGGCGCAGTGGATCCGGAATTCAGGTAAGGATCGAAGGTTTTGCTCTTATTCTAACCTTTTCTCCTTCTGTTCCTTCCTTTTTTCTAGGAGCTGCAGACTCGAGGCGGGCGTGGCAGAAGACTGGATGCAGGCTTGCAGACACTGTGAGCGTTACGCTGCTGGATGCAGAATAACGCAAACCGTGTGCTGCTCTTCGGGCATGGTTTAAATAGCCTCCAAAGTAGTCCCAGCTAAGTATTCCTCCCCAGCCCCACCCGAGTAAAAAATAGTCCCTAGGTAAAATAGTCCCTTCCAAGCCTCATTTGGCTTGGAGCTCTGCAGCATGGTCTGCATCATGTAAGCTTGCAGCATGGTCTGCATCAGGTAAGTTCCACTCTATGAGCCTGGTGCCTATGGCGCCAGGACTGACTCTCCATATGGCGCCAGGACCTCACCCAAACAGCCCCTACCAGGGGTTTTTGGGCTTGCTCAAAATAACGTGATGCCTGCTTCCGGGGTTGCGGGAACTGGTCTGGTTCCCCGGGGGTAGGCATCATGACACAGAGGGGGGGGGGGCGATATATAAGATTAAGGGAGATTTGGGTACCATCCTGACCCATACTAAAGATATAGCTCAAAGATTTGGCCAATGTTGTGTCTGACTATATACTGCTGGGGGACAACAAATATATTAGAGGTGCAATAATATCTTAATGAATTATCCCTTCCGACATTAACCGTTTAGAAGAATGTCCGACTGATGCTCCAGTGGAAATGGATGAAGTGCCCCAAGCAATCTTGAAGTTGAAGTTGGGCTCTGCAACAGGGCAGGAAGGATGTACCATGACCTTCTATAAGAGGCATGAAGAGGAATGAAGCCCTTTCCTGAGTAAACCTTTTAATTGCATCCTGGAAGGGGAAGGGGCTCCTGATTCATTTACCCAGGTGAGAATAGTAGTCATTCCAAAAGATGGGAAGGATACATTGAAATGTGGGTCTTATCGTCCAATATAATTTTTGAATGTTGAAGCAAAATAGTACACAAGTGTATTGGCAGAGTGACTGGGGAAATTTCTACCCAAATTTATTCTTACTGACCTAGTGGGTTTTATTAGAGGTAGGCAGGGAGTAGATAACATTTGCAAAATACTGAACCTCATGGCAGGCATTGGTGAGGGAGACCGGGAACGTTTTTTGGTGTCACCTGACCTTCTATTGGATGGCATGGCAGTTTTTCATAGTGGTTCTATAAAAGATTGGATTGATCTTGAAGCAGCTCACAACAATTATGGCACTATATGAAACCCCAATGGCATAGCATCAGAGGAATTCAAATTGAGTAGGGGAATGAGACAAGTATGCCCCTTGACCCCTTGATTTTTGCCTTGGCACTAGAACCACTACCTGTGTCAATAAGGATATAAAGGCAAATCCAAGGACTAGAGAGATATGGGAAGGAATACAAATTGTCAATTTCTGCTTATGCCATTCTAGCATACATATTGACATATCACACCCAAATAATCCCCTGCCCAAACTCATAGAAATGGTAGAGATATTTGCCATCTTGTCAGATTTTAAAATACATTTTAATTTAATTCAGATGCCCTTCCCATGGGAGAGTATACAACAACAGTGAGTGGCCTGCTCTTTTCTTATATGGGGTTGAGAATGCAAACCGATGGACTAAAATATGTATTGTTACATGGGAAACAGATTTGTATATGCCGAATTATCCTCGCCCATAGGAAAGGATTAAGAAAGACTTAACAAGAGGGGCTGGGACAATGTTATCGTGGGGGTGTTCTTACTACGCTAAAGATTAATATTGTGCCTAGATTAGTATTCCAATTTCCAGCTTTACCAGTAGAGGTACCAGTGAACTTCTTTGACGGAACAAAGACAACATTTACACACTTTCTATTGTGGGGCACAGATAGCATATGCAACACTGACATTGCCTAAGGAAGATGGTGGAGTGGAGGTCCCAGAGTTTATCAAATTGTATAGGGTGCCGCAACTCGGAATTCTAGTAGACTATTTGAGGGAGAACAAAGACAAACAATGGATAGTGCTTGAAAATCGTATATTCTCACTGGTTTCTTTGGGTGAATGGCTATGGGTTCTTTATAGATGTTTACCGGTGAAAATACAGACACACTGAATTTGCACCACATTATGGAAATCATGGAGAAATCCAAAGGAGATTGGGGGGGGTTGACTTCATGGCTCTCACCACTCATTTGTTTATGGGCACCTCCCATTAGAGACAAGATATCTGAAACCCTATGTTACCAACCCTGTTATGAGGCAGGTCTGGTAGGAATGGGACAGTTATTTTCGGGGTGGGGGTGTTTTATTAGCAAAACTATATTAGCCAAGGCGTTGTATGTTAAGCCTGTGTCTCATTTATGTTTCTCCAGTTTAAGGGAGTCCTAACAGACCCCAGTAGAGAAGGCCTGCTGAGTCGGTCTTTCACTCAGTTTGAACAGATTTTAGATAACAACAAGGCTCTAGAGGCCTCATATCGAAGCTGTAGAAGGCATTGTTAACCAGAAGACATATCATTGCCCCACTCACAAGGTTGCCATGGGACAGAAATGTGGGTATACAGGAAGCGGAAAACACATGTCTTGCCATTTAAAGAAAAATCTGGACTTCAACAATTTCTATGCATTATACAATGCATAAATATAGACTCTTACAGAGATGGCAACTGACGCCATATAGGCTAGCCAAATGGACCCTGGAATGTGCCCATGTTAGGGAGAATTCTCAAGTATGGCTAATTTACCTTACCTAGTGAGTCCCTCAGCAGCTTTGCTGGATTTCTAGGATTTATTTTTTTCACCTGGTAAGAGTGTGAGCCCTTTTTCCCACTCTTACATGTGTTTTGCTGTGTGTGTTTAACATTTTTGTGTTCATGGACTGTGGAGCCTCACCTACTCCACAGGCATCATCTTTTTACTGTGTGTTACACAGAACCCTCAGTGCAGTGACACAGGGTTGTCTTTTAGACATCCCAACTCAGACTCCATTTTCTGGGGCTGACTACTGTCCCCCAGAACATGTAAATTTGCCATTCACTTTACTTATCTCTTTTAACTCCACAGACCCAGTACAAACCATCTTACATGGAGTACTGGAAAGGGTTAATTCTTATCCCTTTTTGTCTGTGTCTCTTGGGGCATTGTTTTGCTCCCTTTCCATTAAGACTTGGCTGGTGGCAGTGGTAACTACCCTATTATTTCTACCATGGTTATCTTAAATAACCATGGTATTGTTTTAGGCTATCTTGGTAGCCTCGAAATGAAATCCTCTTGACCATATTGTTTTAATATTGCTCCGGCTGGGTTTAGTCGCAGTTTCTTTTTGGAAAAGTCTTTCTCGTGTTCGTCTCTATGCGCCAAACCAGGTTGGGTTCCTTTGTTCACCGTCTTTTCATGGGCTTCTGCACAGAAGCCCTCCTTAAGGCACCGGAAAGTCTGGGTAGGCAGGATGTGAGGGAGGGGTTTTAGGACCCCTTCCATGGGTTGCTTTGGTAACCCAAGTCGCACTTCTGTTAGATTGGCTGGGTGACTGTCCCCACCAGGACAGACACCCTGCTGTGTGATTGACAGCCAAGCTGTGTGAATGGAAGAAAACTGCATAAAAAGCAGGTCTCTGGGTCTGGAAGAGCAGAGTCACTGCTGGAACGAGAGAACCTGAGAGGGGCTGACAGAAGAGGACCCCTACAAAGAGTAAACTGCCCGGTGAAGCTCTGCTACAGGTCCAAATCTTCATACTCCAACGACAGAGAGGATCTCTCAAATATCTTCTTCCCTTGAACTGGTGGGACCAACCAGTTCACCCAAACTCCAAGTCAGGACCCTCTCTTCTTGTCGAATTTGCTGTACAGAGCTACAGTGGGCTGGATAGCCAGGAAGGTCGGACCCTGCTTGGGTTTTAAGGAGCACACCTTTTATTTGTTGCTTTGCTCTGCTGCTGGTGTCTTCCCTGTGTGGTGCAGGACCCTCCAGTCTTCCTACTTCGTGTCAGTCCGACAGTCGCTTCAGGAACCGTGAGCCTGCTAGAACTACCAGGAACGTCCGCCGCAGCTGCAGTCTCTTCTCCATATAAGGAACTGTCCAACATCCGGTTGTTCGTTTCGTCCAGCCGCGGTGGAAGGGTGTGAAACCTTTCGCCAATCCGAGGGCTTGTCCTTCTCTTCTCTTTAAGCTAACTTTTCTGCCGACCAAATTCATTCTGAACTCTTGGCAAATACTTAAACGCGAACTACCCTGAACTGTGTGATCTTGAGGAAAAAGACTTTTGTCCTATTGACTTTGGACCTAATTGTCATGACCACTGTGAGGGGGCACAAGTTGTGCCATAAGCAGTCTCCCACCAGAACCTTGAGGGCCTTAAAAACACTGCAAAAGGACCCTTTGAGCCAGTCGTGGTGCCTTTGGCACCAGGCTCATATGTAGGAAGGAAGGGCTGTTCAAAATAGGTCCCATTCATGTACATGGGCCTTTAAACATGGAAGCACGCACACTGTCTAGTTCTGAGAACCAAGCCATGCGGTCTAGTGTTTTGGGTGTGGCAAGCCTGGAACTACTTCCCCTGGTACTACTTTACCTGGGCTATATAAACCACACCCTGACTGCAGAACACGCTTCGTGTTATTCGCAACCAGCAGCGTAACGCTCACCATATCCAGCTCCTGGTCTGCAGCATCTTCCTGTAATCCTGCAAGAACAAGAACAAGATTATTCTGTCTTACCTGAGAAAACACCATCGAGCACTCAGCATCTCAACTGGGCTGCAATCTGTGGAAACAGAGAGAAGAAGAAACATCACTCACCTGTGAGTACTAGCTTAAGGACTTCCGGTGAACTGCTACCACAGCTGCTGTTCGAACCTTACGACCTGCAATAACAAGAAAGGGAAAAACAATATTAGAACGCGCGCTTCCAAAACATCAAATTCCATCAGTCTTACCTGAATTCCATCGCGCTGCGCCACGCTTCCAACCGGAGCACCACAGCAACATCTGCAAAGGAAAAGAGACATATTCAAGTTCGCTTTCAATATTAAACAACTGCAAAGCGCTGTACTTACCTTATTGGATTCCAGGGGCCTGTTTTTCATCGCGCTCTCATCCACTCGCAGCACCACAGCTGCCTGTGAGGAGAAGAAGAAGAAAACACAGGTTAGCTTTAAAAGACAATAAAGGTGCTGCGCTTCGCGCTTTCTCTTACCTAGAAAACGTGCCTCTCCATCTGACACGCCAGCATCAAGACATTCGTACCTGAAAAGAAGGAGATAAAGACATTGACGAATTCCCACCATAAACAGAACAAAGAAATACTATTAACAAACCTACCTGCCTACCAGCAGATATGGGGTCACAGCAGGCCCGGGCCCAAGGAAGGCATACTGCACCAGTGAAGCAACTCGGGCAGCTCACCAACAAACGTCAAGCGCCCCTGCACAAGAAACACAGGACGGATAGTTCACCCTACAAATAACTAAGATTCATTATTCAGCACTGGGCAACTACGCATCCAGGGTTCCAGATCTCAGAGCCTTCCAGACGCCACTGGGGATATCAGGTGAGCATGACACTAAGCCTATTTTTCTTGATTCCATCACTGTAGTTCCTCTTTCTAGATTGCCCTGCTTACTTATCTGTTGGTACTGCTTCTTTTCTGCCTAACTGTGTCTTTCCCTCCCTTTTTAATTAACAGAGTGCCATTTTGCTCCCATTTCATTTTGTGAGCTTAATTTGTCTGTAAACTATTGGGAGTGGCATGGTGTATTAAGAGTGTGATTTTTGAACTGCTTCTTATACAACTGAAGAGTAAATAAATGTATATTCTTTTACTTGGAAACCTTGAGTCAGTGTTTGTTTGAATCATAGAAACTTCTGTCCTTTGTGTAACTATTGATACTGCTCACTTGCTCTTGAGATAAGTCTGGCTGCTCAACCATTGATACCACTTTACTGTGTAGTACAGGCTGGAACCAAAGGTGAATGTGTACTGCCACTTGTAGTCCTAATTGTGTGTAGTGGTCCCATGGGGTACTGCATATAATTCTGCCTAACACTGGTTTACAGCAGTGAGGATCAAGTATAGTAATTACACTTAGAGTGCTGCAATTACCTTGGATCAACTAACCACAAGGCTAACATCACTAAAAAGCAACATTAATCATGTCTGATATGGAAAGCTACAGTCAGGAGACCCTCCTTAGTTACACTGTGGATTATTTAAAATCTGTGTAGAGAAAGGAATCTCTCTGCCAAACTCTGAACTAGTTGAAAAGTTGTTAAAGAACCAAAGTCTGGGGACTGGGTCTGAAATGCCTATCTCTCCAGCAAATGTGGAAAATAATGAGGATGATAATGTGTCTATTATTGATGAGTTAGAGGAAGTAGTTGTGTCTCTTAATGTAGGCCTCACTGCTCCTTTACCTGCTCAGCAACCTCAACCTTTGTCCACTGAGACCCCATCAGGTCCTACACTCAGTCCTGAATTCATTGCTCTAGAAAAGAGGAGGCTTGAACTGGAATTGAAACGTTTAAATGCTCAAACTGAACAAAAGCACCAATAACTTAATCTCATAGAAATGGAGTTGAATCATGAACTAGAAATGAAAAGATTGTCTCTTGAAAATGCTTCTCTCCCAGAGTCCTCTAGGTCTTCCAGTCCTAAGAGACCGTGTATGCCTAAAGAAATTATGGGTATGTATGAGGTTAAGCTTGATGTTTTGGATTGGTTGACAATGTTTCAATATAACCATGGGATTCAAGGTCTCACAGGGAACCAGTTGCTTTCCAGGTTCTTCTCTAGGCTACCCCCTATTGCATCTGATGTTGTAATGGAGTTGGGGGAGGAGGATAGGAGGGATCATGAGGGTGTGAAGCTAGCTTTATTTACTTGATTTGGGAAGAACCATTCCCAGTACCTTAAGAGGTTTAGGACCCTTAAAAAGCATGATGGTAACCCTTGGGCTACGTGGGTATGTGAATGTTTGAAAAACTTAGATGGTTGGGTTAAGAGTTACAAAGTGAACACTTATGAAGGTATGAGAAATCTTGTTATGTTGGAGTCAATTTATGATGCCTGCTCTCCTGAGCTCAGACAGCACTTGGCAGATTCTAAGGAAATAGAACCCAAGAAGTTAGGTAAGGCTGCTGACTTGTGGGTTGCCAACGGGGCTACTCACAAGGATTCTGGGGCAACTCAGAAGAAAGATGAGGGGAAGGAGCCAAAGAAAGTTAACGAGAAAAATTCGAATACCGCCAATCCAAAAGAGGGCCACACACAGCAACATAAGGGTAAACCACAAGGGAAACCAAATCAGGCTAGTGCACCATCTGGACCCAAACCAGATGGAGGTCAGAACAAACCCCCATTCATCAAGACATTTGGGAAATGTTATGCTTGTGGGTCAATTTACCATGTGAAAGGGGATACCAGATGTAAGGGTAAACCTTCAGGGGTCCACACAGTCTCCTTAGCCTTCTCCCCAGACAAAGAAGTACCTATGGCTAGTGGAAACTTTCACCTACTGGCTGATGAACCCATGAGAGTCTCATCTAGTGTTTCTTTAGTGTCCCTGGGCTTGTGGGAACAACAGAATTTAGATGTCTATAATTCCATCCCAGATAATACTAAAGAGTATTATAAAGATAGTGTTCTTGAGAATGGCCAGGAGACCCCTGCCATCAGAGACACTAGAGCCAGCATAACTGTGGTGGATGAATCATTTTTCAAAGTGGAGGATATTGCTTAGGCACCCAAATGCCTCATCAAGTTAGCTAGAGGCCCTGTGCAAATGCTTCCCCAGTTACCAGCTCTTATCCAGTGTAATGATATGACTGTCAAAATACCTGTTAGTGTGCAGAGTGAAGTACCTGGGAGAGTCCTGTTGGGTAATGACCTGAAAACTCTTGGAGTTGTGTCAAGCACCCCCAGGCCTCCCAGTAAAAGGATACAGGAGCTCATTAGGCCTGCAAGGGAGAGGAAATTGAGAGGCTTTCCGGAGGAGGTAATAGCGGAAACTATCACTCCCACTCCAGAGGAGTTGCTCACTGCCATTTCTAAGAAGAATGAGGCAAAGGGGAAATTGAAGACCTCAAGGAAAAAGTCAGACAGCACCCCTGTGCTACCAACAAGGACATCCCCAAGATTGTCCAAAGTGACACCTGTGACTCCTCCACCTGCTGAGGCAGAGTGTGAGGTGCAACCTTGAGTGGTTGAGCCAGTTTCTGAAGAATCAGATCTGGAAGAAGACACTGTCTTAGTTGGAGATCTTGACCCTGTTGACCATCCTGAGCTGTGGTCTTTACTGGCAGAAGGTGGACCCAACAGGGCAGACTTCAGCAGAGGACAAAGAGAGTGTCCTACTCTTGAAGGTCTTCGACAACAGGCTGCTAACCAACTTGATGGGCAAGAAGTTGGAAAGCACAAGTTAAGCTGGGAAGATGGCCTCTTCTACAGTGAACCGACTGAGTCTATCCCTCGGGACTGCAAAAGAATTGTAGTGCCCCTTGCCAACAGACTCCAGCCCATGAGATACCTTTGGCTGGTCACTTGAGCTTCAAGAAGACCAAGACCAAGGAAAGGCTCTCCATCTACTTCTCTGGCCTAAAATGAGTGCAGAAGTTGACAAATTCTGTAGGAGCTGTCACACTTGCCAAACCTCTGGCAAGAGTGAAGCCAAGAATGTGGCAAGCCTGGTGCCTCTCCCAGTGGTAGGAGTTCCTTTTGAGAGGGTGGGCATCAACATTGTTGGTCCCCTTGTCCCTCCCACAACTTCAGGGAGCAGGTTTATCCTGGTTGTTGTAGACCATGCTACAAGATACCCAGAAGCTATACCTATGAGAACTTTTACGCCTCAGGCTGTGGCTAAGGCTCTACTTGGTATTTTTACAAAAGTAGGGTTTCCTAAGGAAGTGATATCTGACAGGGAATCCAATTGTATGTCCCACTACATGCAAACCATGTGGAAAAACTGTGGTGTCACTTACAAGTTCTCTACAGCCGTCCACCCACAGACAAATGGACTGGTAGAGAGGTTTAATCGTATCATGAAGAGCATGATAGGTGTTTTAGCGAACCCCTTAGAAGAAAGTGGGACCTTCTACTGGTATGCCTTTTCTTTGCTTATAGAGAAGTCCCTCAGGAGGGAGTTGGTTACAGTCCTTTTGAGCTTCTCTATGGCCATTCAGTCAGAGGTCCTTTGGACCTGATTAAGGAGGGGCTGGAGAGTGCTCTTTTCCCCAAGTCAGTCAGAGTGACTGACTATGAGATAGGTCTCTGGGGGAGAATGTCGCACATGATGGCAGAAGCTAGTGAGAACTTGAAAGCAGGTCAGGCTCTGGCCAAACATTGGCATGACCAGAAGGCCAGCATGGTTAAGTTTACTCAAGACCAACTTGTATTAGCTATGGTGCCAACAAGGCAGAGGTCCTTGCAGGACAAATTGATAGGACCCTTCAAGGTTGTGGGCAAACCTGGAGAGGTGAACTATTTAGTGGATTTAGGCAGAGCTAAGGAGGCTCCCAGAGTCTTTCACACCAACCGTTTGAAGACATATGTCTGGAGACCAGAAGGGGGATATTTGCTTCTAGCTTCAGCTTAAGAAGAGGAGGAGAGTGAACCTCTACCTGACCTCCTCAGAGGCCAACCTTTGGATGAGAAAATAGGAGTTAACCTATCTTCTCAGCTGACTTCTGAACAACAGGAGGAGTGCAAAGTTCTATTGAATCAGTTTGCCTCCCTGTTTTCACTTTCACCAGGCTTGACCACTTGGGGCCAGCATGATATTCTCACTGGTAACTGTTTACATGTGAAAAGCAGAGGTTACAGAATGTCAGAACATGTGAGATCCCACATCAAAGGAGAGGTCAACAAGATGCTTGATCTCGGGGTTATAGAGCCTTCTACAAATTCATGGCCTAGTCCCGTTGTTCTAGCACCAAAGGCAGGATCCAAGGAGTTGAGATTCTGTGTGGACTATAGAGCTCTAAATACAGTCACTAAGACTGATGCCCATCCTTTGCCAATGACAGAAGAGCTCGTGGATAGACTTGGTTCAGCCAAGTACCTCAGTACATTTGACCTAAATTCAGGCTATTGGCAAATAGCCCTGACAAACCAAGCCAAGGAGAAAACTGCATTGTCAACACCAGCAGGCCTCTACCAGTTTAAGGTTATGCCTTTTGCATGAAAGAATGCACCTGCAACATTCCAAAGGATGGTCAATCAAGTTCTGAATGGGATGGAGAACTTCTGCATGGCATACTTGGATGATATTGCAGTGTTCAGCCCTACATGGAAAGAACATATTGATCACTTAGGATATGTTTTGCATGCTCTTGAACAGGCCCATCTGACCATAAAGGCAAGTAAATGTCAAATTGGTCAGAGCAAAGTAGTCTACCTTGGTCATGAGGTAGGAGGAGGTGAAATAAGGCCATTGCCCAGCAAAGTACAAGCTGTGCAAAACTGGGCCACCCCTACTACTCAAACCCAAGTGAGAGCTTTCCTAGTTCTCACTGGGTACTACAGGAATTTCATAGAGAACTATGGGACCATAGCTTCTCCCTTGAATGTAATCTCCTCTCCAAAATTCCCTAAAAAGTTTAGATGGAATGAGGAAAACACTCAAACCTTTGAAAGCCTGAAGAAAGCCCTTTGTCAAGCTCCAGTCCTAAGAGCTCCTGATTATCACCAACCCTTCATTGTTCAGACAGATGCCTTCAATATAGGTATAGGTGCAGTCCTTAGTCAACTGGATTGAAAAGGTAGGGAGCACCCCATTTGCTTCATCAGTAGGAAACTGAAGGAACCAGAAACAAGGTGGGCAACCATAGAACATGAATGTTTTGCCATTGTGTGGTCTCTGAAGAGGTTAGACCATACTTGTGTGGATCTACTTTTGTGATTCAGACAAACCACCAACCCTTGTGATGGTTAATGCAAATGAAAGTGGAAAACCCAAAACTTCTGAGATGGTCAATCTGCCTGCAAGGGTTTGATTTCACCATTGAGCACAGAGCAGGATGTCACCACCAAAACGCCAATGGTCTCGCTAGGATGTTTTTAACCGATTAGAGGTAGATATTCATCCAGGAGTGGATTCAATCCTCCTGTCCCTTAGTCTGGGGGGGTGTTAGGGAGAATTCTCAAGTATGGCTAATTTCCCTTACCTAGTGAGTCCCTCAGCAGCTTAGCAGGATTTCTAGGATTTTTTTCCTAGGATTCCAGGAAGGTCGGACCCTGCTTGGGTTTTAAGGAGCACACCTTTTATTTGTTGCTTTGCTCTGCTGCTGGTGTCTTCCCTGTGTGGTGCAGGACCCTCCAGTCTTCCTACTTCGTGTCAGTCCGACAGTCGCTTCAGGAACCGTGAGCCTGCTAGAACTACCAGGAACGTCCGCCGCAGCTGCAGTCTCTTCTCCATATAAGGAACTGTCCAACATCCGGTTGTTCGTTTCGTCCAGCCGCGGTGGAAGGGTGTGAAACCTTTCGCCAATCCGAGGGCTTGTCCTTCTCTTCTCTTTAAGCTAACTTTTCTGCCGACCAAATTCATTCTGAACTCTTGGCAAATACTTAAACGCGAACTACCCTGAACTGTGTGATCTTGAGCAAAAGACTTTTGTCCTATTGACTTTGGACCTAATTGTCATGACCACTGTGAGGGGGCACAAGTTGTGCCATAAGCAGTCTCCCACCAGAACCTTGAGGGCCTTAAAAACACTGCAAAAGGACCCTTTGAGCCAGTCCTGGTGCCTTTGGCACCAGGCTCATATGTAGGAAGGAAGGGCTGTTCAAAATAGGTCCCATTCATGTACATGGGCCTTTAAACATGGAAGCACGCACACTGTCTAGTTCTGAGAACCAAGCCATGCGGTCTAGTGTTTTGGGTGTGGCAAGCCTGGAACTACTTCCCCTGGTACTACTTTACCTGGGCTATATAAACCACACCCTGACTGCAGAACACGCTTCGTGTTATTCGCAACCAGCAGCGTAACGCTCACCATATCCAGCTCCTGGTCTGCAGCATCTTCCTGTAATCCTGCAAGAACAAGAACAAGATTATTCTGTCTTACCTGAGAAAACACCATCGAGCACTCAGCATCTCAACTGGGCTGCAATCTGTGGAAACAGAGAGAAGAAGAAACATCACTCACCTGTGAGTACTAGCTTAAGGACTTCCGGTGAACTGCTACCACAGCTGCTGTTCGAACCTTACGACCTGCAATAACAAGAAAGGGAAAAACAATATTAGAACGCGCGCTTCCAAAACATCAAATTCCATCAGTCTTACCTGAATTCCATCGCGCTGCGCCACGCTTCCAACCGGAGCACCACAGCAACATCTGCAAAGGAAAAGAGACATATTCAAGTTCGCTTTCAATATTAAACAACTGCAAAGCGCTGTACTTACCTTATTGGATTCCAGGGGCCTGTTTTTCATCGCGCTCTCATCCACTCGCAGCACCACAGCTGCCTGTGAGGAGAAGAAGAAGAAAACACAGGTTAGCTTTAAAAGACAATAAAGGTGCTGCGCTTCGCGCTTTCTCTTACCTAGAAAACGTGCCTCTCCATCTGACACGCCAGCATCAAGACATTCGTACCTGAAAAGAAGGAGATAAAGACATTGACGAATTCCCACCATAAACAGAACAAAGAAATACTATTAACAAACCTACCTGCCTACCAGCAGATATGGGGTCACAGCAGGCCCGGGCCCAAGGAAGGCATACTGCACCAGTGAAGCAACTCGGGCAGCTCACCAACAAACGTCAAGCGCCCCTGCACAAGAAACACAGGACGGATAGCTCACCCTACAAATAACTAAGATTCATTATTCAGCACTGGGCAACTACGCATCCAGGGTTCCAGATCTCAGAGCCTTCCAGACGCCACCGGGGATATCAGGTGAGCATGACACTAAGCCTATTTTTCTTGATTCCATCACTGTAGTTCCTCTTTCTAGATTGCCCTGCTTACTTATCTGTTGGTACTGCTTCTTTTCTGCCTAACTGTGTCTTTCCCTCCCTTTTTAATTAACAGAGTGCCATTTTGCTCCCATTTCATTTTGTGAGCTTAATTTGTCTGTAAACTATTGGGAGTGGCATGGTGTATTAAGAGTGTGATTTTTGAACTGCTTCTTATACAACTGAAGAGTAAATAAATGTATATTCTTTTACTTGGAAACCTTGAGTCAGTGTTTGTTTGAATCATAGAAACTTCTGTCCTTTGTGTAACTATTGATACTGCTCACTTGCTCTTGAGATAAGTCTGGCTGCTCAACCATTGATACCACTTTACTGTGTAGTACAGGCTGGAACCAAAGGTGAATGTGTACTGCCACTTGTAGTCCTAATTGTGTGTAGTGGTCCCATGGGGTACTGCATATAATTCTGCCTAACACTGGTTTACAGCAGTGAGGATCAAGTATAGTAATTACACTTAGAGTGCTGCAATTACCTTGGATCAACTAACCACAAGGCTAACATCACTAAAAAGCAACATTAATCATGTCTGATATGGAAAGCTACAGTCAGGAGACCCTCCTTAGTTACACTGTGGATTATTTAAAATCTGTGTAGAGAAAGGAATCTCTCTGCCAAAGTCTGAACTAGTTGAAAAGTTGTTAAAGAACCAAAGTCTGGGGACTGGGTCTGAAATGCCTATCTCTCCAGCAAATGTGGAAAATAATGAGGATGATAATGTGTCTATTATTGATGAGTTAGAGGAAGTAGTTGTGTCTCTTAATGTAGGCCTCACTGCTCCTTTACCTGCTCAGCAACCTCAACCTTTGTCCACTGAGACCCCATCAGGTCCTACACTCAGTCCTGAATTCATTGCTCTAGAAAAGAGGAGGCTTGAACTGGAATTGAAACGTTTAAATGCTCAAACTGAACAAAAGCACCAATAACTTAATCTCATAGAAATGGAGTTGAATCATGAACTAGAAATGAAAAGATTGTCTCTTGAAAATGCTTCTCTCCCAGAGTCCTCTAGGTCTTCCAGTCCTAAGAGACCGTGTATGCCTAAAGAAATTATGGGTATGTATGAGGTTAAGCTTGATGTTTTGGATTGGTTGACAATGTTTCAATATAACCATGGGATTCAAGGTCTCACAGGGAACCAGTTGCTTTCCAGGTTCTTCTCTAGGCTACCCCCTATTGCATCTGATGTTGTAATGGAGTTGGGGGAGGAGGATAGGAGGGATCATGAGGGTGTGAAGCTAGCTTTATTTACTTGATTTGGGAAGAACCATTCCCAGTACCTTAAGAGGTTTAGGACCCTTAAAAAGCATGATGGTAACCCTTGGGCTACGTGGGTATGTGAATGTTTGAAAAACTTAGATGGTTGGGTTAAGAGTTACAAAGTGAACACTTATGAAGGTATGAGAAATCTTGTTATGTTGGAGTCAATTTATGATGCCTGCTCTCCTGAGCTCAGACAGCACTTGGCTGATTCTAAGGAAATAGAACCCAAGAAGTTAGGTAAGGCTGCTGACTTGTGGGTTGCCAACGGGGCTACTCACAAGGATTCTGGGGCAACTCAGAAGAAAGATGAGGGGAAGGAGCCAAAGAAAGTTAACGAGAAAAATTCTAATACCGCCAATCCAAAAGAGGGCCACACACAGCAACATAAGGGTAAACCACAAGGGAAACCAAATCAGGCTAGTGCACCATCTGGACCCAAACCAGATGGAGGTCAGAACAAACCCCCATTCATCAAGACATTTGGGAAATGTTATGCTTGTGGGTCAATTTACCATGTGAAAGGGGATACCAGATGTAAGGGTAAACCTTCAGGGGTCCACACAGTCTCCTTAGCCTTCTCCCCAGACAAAGAAGTACCTATGGCTAGTGGAAACTTTCACCTACTGGCTGATGAACCCATGAGAGTCTCATCTAGTGTTTCTTTAGTGTCCCTGGGCTTGTGGGAACAACAGAATTTAGATGTCTATAATTCCATCCCAGATAATACTAAAGAGTATTATAAAGATAGTGTTCTTGAGAATGGCCAGGAGACCCCTGCCATCAGAGACACTAGAGCCAGCATAACTGTGGTGGATGAATCATTTTTCAAAGTGGAGGATATTGCTTAGGCACCCAAATGCCTCATCAAGTTAGCTAGAGGCCCTGTGCAAATGCTTCCCCAGTTACCAGCTCTTATCCAGTGTAATGATATGACTGTCAAAATACCTGTTAGTGTGCAGAGTGAAGTACCTGGGAGAGTCCTGTTGGGTAATGACCTGAAAACTCTTGGAGTTGTGTCAAGCACCCCCAGGCCTCCCAGTAAAAGGATACAGGAGCTCATTAGGCCTGCAAGGGAGAGGAAATTGAGAGGCTTTCCGGAGGAGGTAATAGCGGAAACTATCACTCCCACTCCAGAGGAGTTGCTCACTGCCATTTCTAAGAAGAATGAGGCAAAGGGGAAATTGAAGACCTCAAGGAAAAAGTCAGACAGCACCCCTGTGCTACCAACAAGGACATCCCCAAGATTGTCCAAAGTGACACCTGTGACTCCTCCACCTGCTGAGGCAGAGTGTGAGGTGCAACCTTGAGTGGTTGAGCCAGTTTCTGAAGAATCAGATCTGGAAGAAGACACTGTCTTAGTTGGAGATCTTGACCCTGTTGACCATCCTGAGCTGTGGTCTTTACTGGCAGAAGGTGGACCCAACAGGGCAGACTTCAGCAGAGGACAAAGAGAGTGTCCTACTCTTGAAGGTCTTCGACAACAGGCTGCTAACCAACTTGATGGGCAAGAAGTTGGAAAGCACAAGTTAAGCTGGGAAGATGGCCTCTTCTACAGTGAACCGACTGAGTCTATCCCTCGGGACTGCAAAAGAATTGTAGTGCCCCTTGCCAACAGACTCCAGCCCATGAGATACCTTTGGCTGGTCACTTGAGCTTCAAGAAGACCAAGACCAAGGAAAGGCTCTCCATCTACTTCTCTGGCCTAAAATGAGTGCAGAAGTTGACAAATTCTGTAGGAGCTGTCACACTTGCCAAACCTCTGGCAAGAGTGAAGCCAAGAATGTGGCAAGCCTGGTGCCTCTCCCAGTGGTAGGAGTTCCTTTTGAGAGGGTGGGCATCAACATTGTTGGTCCCCTTGTCCCTCCCACAACTTCAGGGAGCAGGTTTATCCTGGTTGTTGTAGACCATGCTACAAGATACCCAGAAGCTATACCTATGAGAACTGTTACGCCTCAGGCTGTGGCTAAGGCTCTACTTGGTATTTTTACAAAAGTAAGGTTTCCTAAGGAAGTGATATCTGACAGGGAATCCAATTGTATGTCCCACTACATGCAAACCATGTGGAAAAACTGTGGTGTCACTTACAAGTTCTCTACAGCCGTCCACCCACAGACAAATGGACTGGTAGAGAGGTTTAATCGTATCATGAAGAGCATGATAGGTGTTTTAGAGGAACCCCTTAGAAGAAAGTGGGACCTTCTACTGGTATGCCTTTTCTTTGCTTATAGAGAAGTCCCTCAGGAGGGAGTTGGTTACAGTCCTTTTGAGCTTCTCTATGGCCATTCAGTCAGAGGTCCTTTGGACCTGATTAATGAGGGGCTGGAGAGTGCTCTTTTCCCCAAGTCAGTCAGAGTGACTGACTATGAGATAGGTCTCTGGGGGAGAATGTCGCACATGATGGCAGAAGCTAGTGAGAACTTGAAAGCAGGTCAGGCTCTGGCCAAACATTGGCATGACCAGAAGGCCAGCATGGTTAAGTTTACTCAAGACCAACTTGTATTAGCTATGGTGCCAACAAGGCAGAGGTCCTTGCAGGACAAATTGATAGGACCCTTCATGGTTGTGGGCAAACCTGGAGAGGTGAACTATTTAGTGGATTTAGGCAGAGCTAAGGAGGCTCCCAGAGTCTTTCACACCAACCGTTTGAAGACATATGTCTGGAGACCAGAAGTGGGATCTTTGCTTCTAGCTTCAGCTTAAGAAGAGGAGGAGAGTGAACCTCTACCTGACCTCCTCAGAGGCCAACCTTTGGATGAGAAAATAGGAGTTAACCTATCTTCTCAGCTGACTTCTGAACAACAGGAGGAGTGCAAAGTTCTATTGAATCAGTTTGCCTCCCTGTTTTCACTTTCACCAGGCTTGACCACTTGGGGCCAGCATGATATTCTCACTGGTAACTGTTTACATGTGAAAAGCAGAGGTTACAGAATGTCAGAACATGTGAGATCCCACATCAAAGGAGAGGTCAACAAGATGCTTGATCTCGGGGTTATAGAGCCTTCTACAAATTCATGGCCTAGTCCCGTTGTTCTAGCACCAAAGGCAGGATCCAAGGAGTTGAGATTCTGTGTGGACTATAGAGCTCTAAATACAGTCACTAAGACTGATGCCCATCCTTTGCCAATGACAGAAGAGCTTGTGGATAGACTTGGTTCAGCCAAGTACCTCAGTACATTTGACCTAAATTCAGGCTATTGGCAAATAGCCCTGACAAATCAAGCCAAGGAGAAAACTGCATTGTCAACACCAGCAGGCCTCTACCAGTTTAAGGTTATGCCTTTTGCATGAAAGAATGCACCTGCAACATTCCAAAGGATGGTCAATCAAGTTCTGAATGGGATGGAGAACTTCTGCATGGCATACTTGGATGATATTGCAGTGTTCAGCCCTACATGGAAAGAACATATTGATCACTTAGGATATGTTTTGCATGCTCTTGAACAGGCCCATCTGACCATAAAGGCAAGTAAATGTCAAATTGGTCAGAGCAAAGTAGTCTACCTTGGTCATGAGGTAGGAGGAGGTGAAATAAGGCCATTGCCCAGCAAAGTACAAGCTGTGCAAAACTGGGCCACCCCTACTACTCAAACCCAAGTGAGAGCTTTCCTAGTTCTCACTGGGTACTACAGGAATTTCATAGAGAACTATGGGACCATAGCTTCTCCCTTGAATGTAATCTCCTCTCCAAAATTCCCTAAAAAGTTTAGATGGAATGAGGAATGCACTCAAACCTTTGAAAGCCTGAAGAAAGCCCTTTGTCAAGCTCCAGTCCTAAGAGCTCCTGATTATCACCAACCCTTCATTGTTCAGACAGATGCCTTCAATATAGGTATAGGTGCAGTCCTTAGTCAACTGGATTGAAAAGGTAGGGAGCACCCCATTTGCTTCATCAGTAGGAAACTGAAGGAACCAGAAACAAGGTGGGCAACCATAGAACATGAATGTTTTGCCATTGTGTGGTCTCTGAAGAGGTTAGACCATACTTGTGTGGATCTACTTTTGTGATTCAGACAAACCACCAACCCTTGTGATGGTTAATGCAAATGAAAGTGGAAAACCCAAAACTTCTGAGATGGTCAATCTGCCTGCAAGGGTTTGATTTCACCATTGAGCACAGAGCAGGATGTCACCACCAAAACGCCAATGGTCTCTCTAGGATGTTTTTAACCGATTAGAGGTAGATATTCATCCAGGAGTGGATTCAATCCTCCTGTCCCTTAGTCTTGGGGGGTGTTAGGGAGAATTCTCAAGTATGGCTAATTTCCCTTACCTAGTGAGTCCCTCAGCAGCTTAGCAGGATTTCTAGGATTTTTTTTTTCACCTGGTAAGAGTGTGAGCCCTTTTTCCCACTCTTACATGTGTTTTGCTGTGTGTGTTTAACATTTTTGTGTTCATGGACTGTGGAGCCTCACCTACTCCACAGGCATCATACTTTTACTGTGTGTTACACAACACCCTCAGTGCAGTGACACAGGGTTGTCTTTAAGACTTCCCAACTCAGACTCCATTTTCTGGGGCTGACTACTGTCCCCCAGAACATGTAAAGTTGCCATTAACTTTACTAGTCTCTTTTAACTCCACAGACCCAGTACAAACAATCTTACATGGAGTACTGGAAAGCGTTATTTCTGACCCCTTTTTGTCTGTGTCTATTGGGGCATTGTTTTGCTCCTTTTCCATTAAGACTTGGCTGGTGGCAGTGGTAACTACCCTATTTTTTCTACCACGGTTATCTTAAACAACCATGGTATTGTTTTAGACTATCTTGGTAGCCTCGAGCTTAAATCCTCTTGACCATATTGTTTTTAATATTGCTCTTTCAGCACAGAAGCCCTCCTTTAGGCGCCTGAAAGTCTGGGTAGGCAGGATGTGAGGGAGGGGTTTTAGGACCCCTGCCATGGGTTCCCTTGGTAACCCAAGTTGCACTCATGTTTGATTGACTGGGTGACTGTCCCTGCCAGAACAGCCACCCGGCAGTGTGATTGACAGCCGGGCTGTGTGAATGGGGGAAAACTGCATAAAAAGCAGGTCTCTGGGTCTGGAAGAGCAGAGTCGCCACTGGAACGAGAAAACCAAAGAGGAGCTGACAGAAGAGGACCCCTACAACAAATGAACCGCGCGGTGTAGCCCTGCTACAGGTCCGAATCTTCAGACTCCAACGACAGAGAGGATCTTCCAAGAATATTCTTCCCTTGAGCTGGTGGGACCAACCAGTACCCAAACTCCAAGTCAGGACCCCCTCTTCTGTTCGAATTCGCTGTACATAGCTACAGTGGGCCGCATAGCTAGGAAGGTCGGAACCTGCTTGGGTTTTAAGGAGTGCATCTTATATTTGTTGCTTTGCTCTGCTGCTGGTTTCTTCCCTGGGTGGTGCAGGACCCTCCAGCATTCCTACTTCGTGTCAGTCTGACAGTCGCTTCAGGAACTGTGAGCATGCTGGAACTACCAGGAACTTCTGCCGCAGCTGCAGCCTCTTCTCCATTTAAGGTACTGTTCAACATCTGGTTGTTCGTTTCGTCCAGCCGTGGTGGAAGGGTGTGAAACCTTTTGCCAATCCGAGGGCTTGTTCTTCTCTTCTCTTTAAGCTAACTTTTCTGCCGTGCAACTTCGTTCTGAACTCTTGGCAAATACTTAACCGCAAACTACCCTGAACTGTGTGATCTTGGCCAAAATACTTTAGTCCTATTGACTTTGGCCCTAAGCCTATTTTTCTTGATTCCATCACTGTAGTTCCTCTTTCTAGATTGCCCTGCTTACTTACCTGTTGGTACTGCTTCTTTTCTGCCTAACTTTGTCTTTCCCTCCCTTTTTAATTAGCATAGTGCCATTTTGCTCCCACTTCATTTTGTGCGCTTAACTTGTCTGTAAACTATTGGGAGTGGTGTTGTGTATTAAGAGTGTGATTTTTGAAGTGCTTCACTTTAGTGAAATGTTATACAACTGAAGAGTAAATAATTGTATATTATTTTACTTGGAAATCTTGAGTCAGTGTTTGTTTGAATCATAGTAACTGCTGTCCTTTGTGTAACTATTTGATACTGCTCACTTGGTCTTGAGATAAGTCTGGCTGCTCGGCCATTGCTACCATTTTAATGTGTATTACAGGCTTGTACCAAAGGTGAATTTGTGCTGCCACTTGTAGTCCTAATTGTGTGTAGTGTTCCCAAAGGGTACTGCATATAATTCTGCCTAACAGCCCACTATGTTGGAGAGAATGTGGAAACACAGGTACCTGTTGGCATATTTTGTGGGAATGCCCATTAGCCCAAATGGTTTGGAACAATGTCTTGGCATGTGTCAAAGCGATAAATGGAAAAGAGAGGCCCCAACTCCCACTATTGTTACTATTAGGCCTGGAAGAATCAGGCTATTTATGGATTGTCCCATATGACAAGGAACATATTATCAGCCGTGAGGGTGTGAGTAACGCTTCATTGGAAAAGACAACTCCAGATACAGAGATTGGGCCACAAAAGCATATAAATGAGATGCAGATCATGACTGAAACTCATAATAATGTAGATGCCGAGTGGCTTCCATTTTTGTCGAGGTATCATACATTAGTACCAAGATTTGGGAGATTTTCTCCAAGGGAATATGATTGAATGAATGGAAGCATAAACATATCAGATGGTAACTGTGTAAAAAATGGAAAAATACTCCCATACACATGTAATGTCCACCGATTAGTACCCTTACAGAATGACAGATAACTCATCCTAGTTTGTCCAGAAACAGGGGAAGGGTGGGCAGACAGAGGCGGAAAAACTGATGTGACAAAGCATTGCAGGTTGATGGAAGATTTTCAAGAAAAGTGACCAAATCCTTGAAAAGGTCCTATTGTTGTTTTTTGTTATGTGTTTTCTCTTTTCTCACCGATTTATTTATTAATTTTATTTATGTGTGTGCTTATATAGCGCCAAAGCCCGTAGGCATCAAGGTGCTTGACAAAATCATACAGATGACACAACAAACAACAACAAAAACATTTGGAACTGAACACAGATATCAGAACACCTAACTTTACCAGCAGGTAATGGAAACAAAAATAACATGGCCAGAGTGCTACAAGCAGAACAGATATGCATCAAAGCTAAAGTAAGAACACAGCTGTTATTCTAGACTGCTACCCTTCCCTAATTAGTTCAGCACAATTCTAAGATTAGTAGATGAACATACATGTTGTGAAATGAAGCATCTATTTAAGTACATTGGTAGGCTACTAGACCCACAACCCACGACAATACAGTCAGTATTGACGGTGGAACACCACTTGTCAATTTGAGTTCTCCGGAACACTTTTAAGTCATGCGTTCTCACACGATTAGGGCCCAATATGAAGTTAAGCTAAGCCAATATCTTGTTTTTCAGGGCTTCCCGGGATTCAAATTGGCATGACCTGGCCACATTAGTAATTATAAAATTCCTGGGGTCCAGGGCAGAGCTCCTGAGACTAGTGTCCACAATGTTATCCATTTTAGATTTTCTTTGTCGAATGTCACTGTCAGATGGGCGGCCCACAATGGGGGAAGAGTTAGTGAGTGGTTTCATAGTTTCTCGCATGACTTTGACCCCCCCCCCTGTCCCGAAGCTGGGAGGACCCTCTTAACCTTGAAGGGGAAAGACAGAAGGACAGTACTCTATGCTGGCTGCTTGACAGTCATAAGTATTATTATTCTTAAAAGGGGAAGTTTGTGAGGAGTTATCTGTTCTATCAATTTCAGAAGAAATCCGGGTCTTTACAGTTGGTGAAGAAGTAGTGAGCGAATTAGAACCAACAAAGGCCACCCATTTCTCAAAGTCCCTTATATTAGAACAAGCCTCAAGGTCCCGCCGAAACTGCTCTTGGAGAAGTCACCATGGCTCTGAGGTATTGGAGTCCACCCGGCCCTTGTCCATTTTAGCTGCTGCATTTTGTTCTAGAAAATCCCCCTTTGTCTTTAGCTGAGCTAGCACAGGAAAAGCTCCCATCAATGTGTCTCCCTCTGACTGGTCCACTTCTTTAGTCTTATCCTCCACCCCATTTAACCCTCCTATGTTGGCTTGGGAGTTGGCTTATATTGTCTGCAGGGGTGTACGAGATTGCGTCAAGGGGTCAACAACGTCATCCTCCCCATGGAGATCATGATGAGACTCCTTACTGATAAGCAAGAGGTTAGAGCAGGCAAGCTGTTCTTGCTGTAGCTTTAATCTATGTTTGACACTAAGCGTTAGTGCCTCAGATAGTTACTGTTCCTCTTGCTATCCCCACGAGGTGTCAGTAGTGGGAGAGGCAGCTGGGGTTCCTCCCTGTACATGGTGGGGGTCAGGTCGGTATCCTTAATGATACCTGCCACTGACTGTGTCCTCATCACTGGCATGATTGAAAACAGAAAGTGATAGACCAGGCTTTCTCAACGCCAGAATGACAGTCACTAGAATGGACCTGAAAAGAAAACACAAGTCAGCGTTACCCGCTTACCCGCAAAGTGTGGCGTACAGCCCAGTGAGCGCTTAAGCGCGTAACTGGACAGCCTTCTGAAATGTTTGGAGGTCTGTGCTCTGATCCCCGTGTCAGAACGGCAGCCACCGACCACCAAGGTACAGACGAGCGGTGACGGGAGAAACAGCTTACCAAGGGGCTTAACAGGCAGTGTGCTGGAAAGCAGGGTCTAGAGGCCATTGTGAGCGTGCAGAAGCCCGGCAGCGTTATATACATAACAGTTGGGCTCCACGCATAGCTCCGGTCGCTGGTGCATACTTTGCTGTCATGCTTGCTCTGACTCTCCAGCCTCTCTGGTCTTCGGATGTAGAAATCCGAGGAAGGGACCCTACAGGAACAGAAGCAACATCAAGCCACACTGCCTTACGCGGCCTACTCCGACGTTCACTCCGATTGAAGTTGTATGTTATATTGTATTGTTATATGAGTTTGTATTGTACACAAACCTTGATGCTCCTTGAAAATTCAGTAAATAGTACATTTTAGAATAAAAACTGCATCACTAGGACTAGGGTGGCCTGTTGCTTATGGATCTGACACAGTAACCTTAGGATCATGGAAAAAGAAGGCAAATAATACTTCATGCCTTGAACTCACACTTCAAACAACAGACCAGTAACCATGGATATATGGGTCTGAAAGAAAACTGAAATACTGAGAGCTGTGTATTTAGCCTGGAGGCAAAATGTAATCATGTATTAGGTCCTATGAATCTGAAAGTGAACACAAAGCGGGCATACAGGATGCCAGATGCAGGATTTTTTGTGATATATCACAATCCTCAATCTAGCACACTATTGAGGAGCCCGCACAGAAACTCCACCTAAACCATGAGTAACTGTGTAAGACACTATTCCCAGAATCTCATTGCCAATTCCACCAGGGACCAAGAGTAAGTAACCAGTAATTTGTTTATTAAATTTGGCTGAAAAATTGTCACTATTTAGAAAAATGGACTACTGCACACTTTCTTTTTTGAAGTTTTGGATTTAAAAGACGCAAACATAAGCCCTAAAAAATGCATGCCCAATGAAGTCTCTATTGTCGGCCATGGACCACAAGTTTAGATTTCTGCACACCTGACCCCCCACCCTCCCAGGATGCCATGTGATTCTAAGATTAGACTGCCAGGAATCGAAAATTGCCCTGCTGTTCCAGACTTCCATGTGGGACAGCCCCATGTTTTCTTCACCCTGGCTTCCCGTGAGGAAGTCACTCAGCCTGAGAGGACATGTGTTGATGTAGGCGGCTAATGTTCAGTCTTTCGAAACCCTGGTAATAAAGGGGCACTGGGAAAAAGGCATTGATTCACAAGGACAGAAGTCTGATGATCCCAGCCAGAGGATGAACTGAAACACCCCGGGCGGGTAACAACAGAAGGTACAGCTATTTTTAGTAACCTGATCTTCACTAGAGGCAAATGAAGGGATCTGCTGCTGCATGTATGTGAAATCCTAGAAAGTCCTTCTGCTGCAATGTCATGACCACTGACTTTTTATGATGTATGACAAACCCCGGTCCTGGTAGGAGATTCTGGGTTGTCTGCAAGTCTCAAGAGGCTGACAAGATAAGTATGGCATCCAGATAAATAGGCATTCAAATGTAATGACTTTGTAGGGTCGAGGTAAACGACAGTTGAGGCATTGTGATGCCCCACTGTGTAGAAGATATTCCAAATGTAAGGCAAGTGAAAGACATTTATTTCACCCCAAGTGAATTCAAGGAAATGATAGTGGTGGAAATATGGGGGCTAATAGGTAAGCATCCTTGAGGTCCAGGCAGACCACCCAATCTTCCTGCCAGAGCACATTCTTCCAAAGATGGAACATTTACATCCTGAACTGTCTGAGCACAAAAACATGCATAACTGATGGAGGTCCATAGTGCTTTTCTCTAACCAAAAGGAGATTGCTTAATAAACTTCAAGGAGAAAACCAAATCTGTGTTTATACACATTTCAGGAGAATGTGTACTTCCTGAGCAACGCCTCACAGATCTCAGTGTAAAAAAAAAATAATGTTTTCTGTGATATCAGGAATGAAAAGGCAGAGATGAAAACTATATGAGGAATCCTTACGCCATATGCAGAATTCAAGGTTCTTTTCTTTTTTAATCACCCTCACATAAGGTGATGAATGCAGCCCCGCATGTTGGTTCGAATGAGAAGTGACAAACACAATTGAAATGTCCTGAGTTAGCTTGCTGTCTGGAGAAACCGCCTCCACAATAATCACCCCTCTATAAAAAATAAAATTAAAAAGTATTATTGGTGTTTAGGGGCAAGCAAGTAACCTCTATCTTTGGAAGCACTTGCAGAGCCTGAGGTCCAGTAGGATTGGCCAGTGTAGAGCTCCTAATGCTACGTGCACTGGATATAACGCTGATAGAATAAAACGTTGTCTTTAGGGTTCTCTGGGCCCTGCAGTCCGAGAAAAATGGTTTAACATATTTTGCCACTTCCTTCAGATAAAGCGCACTTACTATTCCTGAGATTGAGCATGTGACTTGGGGTACAGTTTGATCTTGATCTTCAGGATGAAGCCCTTTGTACATTCTGCACTAATGGAGGCATTAGCGATTCCCAGAAAACATGTCACTCGGCGGGCCATATTATTAAAGAGTCCTAAGGAAGCCTCTTGTTTGGCAAGATTTTACTAAGGGATCACAGTATCCAGAACCCTATCATGACAGGTGAACCATGCCATGTGTGATTTTCACTAGGATCTTCACTAGGATCTTTTCACTAGGATTTTCACTAGGATCTTTGCTGGGTTTGGCTAAACAATGCATTTTCCCTCATCCAATGTTGGTGTAGATGCACATTATTTTGGCAAGAAGCGTATTGGACTTTCCGGGTGCAAACTATCCATGCCTGTGGATAATCCATCCTGGACATAATGAGGTTATTGATGTGGCATGCGGCCAATTCCTTGGGATTAAGGTCAAGGCTAGTCTGAGTGTCAAACAAGAGATTCTCTGACATGCCCTGCATTCCACTGGGACCATGAGTGTCAACTGCCTAAGGTGATCAGGGTCAAGCAACTCTAATGAATCTGGGGTATCCAGAGCAACATAAGTATTACCATCATAATCAATGTGCTCACCACAGTCGAGGGAGTCCCTGAAACCAATCAAGTTCAAATGTGCAAATAGCACTAAGATAATGTGTGCTCTCATTTCTTGTTCAATTCACTCCTCTAGACGACAGGCCCCATTGTTACGGTAATCATAGCCCCAGGCTGTGAGAACATTGAGACAAACAAATTGAATTCATCCCTTGGTATAACAGGCTGGGTTCCCCTCTTTCTGTCCCAATTGGGTGAGCTCATTTCGACTTCTGTAGTAACTATTGGTCCTTTCACTAGGGAGGTAAATGCAGGTATGAGAGGGTGTGGGGCCTTACAGACGACAATGCAGACTGATCTGCCAATTTGAGAGCATAGGTATTTTAAATTGGCATACATTGTTTTTTGTTATGGACCCTGAACCGTGGTGTCTCTAAGTGCAGCCAATTGCCCAGTCCCATTAGTCTGAATCCCCGCCTCCCGTAATATTTAATGCAATTTCACCATTGAGCAGTCGGTCTCCCCTTGAGCTCCAAGATTCTGCCTCCAAGCCATGCTAAGTGTAGATATGATTTTGGGAAACATGCTCAATTGGAGCAAACGTAAAGTAGCCAGTGAACGAGAAGTGAGCATATAGCGCAGTCCTGCTTGCATGAGTGCAGGCCAGGGATTTGACTCACGACTCAATCCACACTGTGTGTGTGCGATCCAAATTGTTACTGGAATTTCAGAAATTAACACAGTATATGTGTTGCACTGTTCTAGTATTAATAAGCCACATTAAACTGGAGCAATTATAAAATAAGCAAATACGTAGCTTGTTAGCAGTAGCAAGAAAAGTGGAGAAATGGTTGTGAGTGCCATCTTTTATGGAATACAGGAAATAAGATGGTCTGCCCTTCCATTTGGATGAAGAGGGAATTATGGGACTTGTAGTGCCACTCAATGTTTTTTTTTTCTTTTTCTAAACTGTTTAAATGTTTTGCTTCTAGTAAAATGTAAAGAAATGAGATTGCATAATAGAAGGTATGTATGCCGTGCAATGACATATACATTTTCATAAGGTGTGTTAGTTTCAGACACTTTGAAAGTATAATCGAAATAGTTCAGATTACAATCTGTACATTGCTGAGAGATATATTACACAATAGTTTGAAACAGGGGAGTTGCTAGGTCTGGAAAAGACCCGGGGCTAAGCTGATGTCGGAACTGTTGGGAATGGGGGCTAGCTGGTCTTTTGGCTGTAGCTCCTGAGATTCTATCCGGGGCTACAACCAAAAGATCAGGGGCTATAGCCCCCTTAGCCGCCCCCTAGCAACGCCCCTGGTTTGAAAGATAAGATCAGCGAATTCTGCAGTTATCATCCTATGTGATGTGCAGGTTCATGGATGAGCTCCACGCACTATCATGACCTGAGATCAACAACCAACTCAAAGCCAACATGTTATTCTACCTTACAGTCCCCTATATTTGATATAACAGAAAAAACAGTGTATGAGCACTGACTGAACCCATGGGTTGGGGTTTCACTAATGATCAAAAAGAATGATCGTGTCTTAGAATTGTGGTCCTCAGTCCTTCCTTGTTCCCTTTAAGCAAATCACTTACAGTCACTATGGGTTTAAATGTCCCCCTTGTAAGAGGGACATTTACCATCTAACAATCTAACATCTTTCTAAGCACCATGTAGAATGTTTCTTGTCTTGGTCTGGACATTTTAGGAAGACAGGTCGATCCTCCTAGAGTATAGTCGAACCTGGCACCACACCGATGGTGCCTCAGGTAAACATGATGGGGGTCAAGCATAAGACACTTATGCAGATGTTGAAGGCCAGCGCCGATAGGCTTCTCTCCCCTTATTGTCGTGTGGATCTAGTTCAGATGGTGCTTACTACACCAATGGATGATTTGACTTAGGAATACATCCCTGGGAATGTTCCCTGTTCCTCCTTTCACATCCTTTCTCTTCCTCTGGCTTCCTGGACCACTGGTTTGAGCTTTCCACCTTAGCAGTTATCTTTCAATGATGCAACACTAAGTTCGTACATACTTGGTTCAGTTCCATGCACGTTATTGCTTTTGGCCACATTACTGCTAAGTTTCCCCACACATAACATGGCAACAGTAGTAGAGCACAGTGTGGTATGGAATGCCAATAAGGTTTGGGATGGACAGGGGAATTCAGGGGGACCCACCACATACCCCTGCGAGGGCCTTCTATACAGTGGTGGTGGTACACAGGGTTCTACCAGTCCCAACCTCTGACCTAAAACATGGGTCTTTCTAGAGCACCCTCAACTGACCTCACAAGATGTTCCCACTCAGTAGTAGGACTTACATCATTTTAGCAAGCAAAGGTCAATACAATTTGAAGGACAAGTCAGTGGTTTTTGAAGCTGCTCTAATAATGTGCTAGACAAAGCTTTGAATACCATTGAGCCACATGCATTGACGAGTGCTTGTTATGTGTGTGTGCACACACTAAACTAACTGGACTCAGTTTGTTCCCTTCATAACAATGAAAGGCTGCTCTCTTCCTTGCTGGATTAGAACACACGGCTATATGGACACCTTTGCAGAAGGAAAATGTAATCCACAGTGCTATCTCACCAAGAGAAAGCAAGAGGAAGAAAGGACAATGCATATACAGTATCTGTATTGAAGACCAACAATGTAGTCTTCTCTTCCACCTTCTAATAACTTGTATGAATATTACCATAGCACAATGTTTTCAAATTGAGAATGACGAAAGGGCTGGTCTTTATTTTCATGAGTTGGTGTTTTGACCTGCTGTGACCTTATAGATTTCTGTAGAGGTGGCATTAGTCAATTTAGTTATCTTAGCCAACGGCAGGCTTTACAGGACAATGTCAGACTTGTAGAAATGTACATAGTGATAACACACAACAGAGTGTGTTCTTCCCTTTTAAATAAATAGGTGTATCTTTCACCTAGGCTATTGTTTTTGTAAATCTGTACTTTTAGAGTATACAAGGCAATACACATGTAATGGGTTGACCTCATATTCACCAAATAAATTCTGTAGCTTGAACTATAACGCATTGTGTTTTTAAATAAAATGCATAGTTCACATTATTTACTCTTTAAAGGTTGCACACAAACATGTTCAGTCGTATTCTTTCATATCCACTCAGATACCCACACATTCACTTACTTTTTAGTCTTCCTTCCTTCAAACATTTAATTCCTGCAAACCTTTCCCGCAATCCTAAACTTAATTTAGCGAGATTAGATCACCTTTTTATTTTATTTGGGAAACAAGCTTCTATCTTTTTCTAGCTTCTATTGATTGCTGATTTAGTGGCAGACAACCGTAAATAGATTGATGTTGTGCACCACAGTCTGTGGGGTTCGACAAGGACCCTTTTGTTACCTAGTCATATTCAATCTATATGTGGAAGCACTGGGGGAACTCTCCAAAATCCTTGACATCAAGATCTACGAACAGATTGACAACATCACTCCCTTCCTAAAGATCAGATTGTCTATGACATCAATCATGTAACAATCTGCCTCTCACTAATTCAAGTATGGATGTCAAGTGGCAACGTGAAACCTAACGCCAACATGCCAGAAATCGTCCTCTTCAGGTATTTTATCAACGAGGTTCAAACCCAGAACTGGCTGAGGACATTAAACTTGATGCTTTCTCTCCACAACTCAAATCCAAAGCTATGTTCTTTGGATTCATCATTCATAGTAACTTGTCCTTCAAGAGCTACATAGAGCTACATAGCAAAGGATATCAAAGAAGTGTCTTTCCAGCTCCAGATTTCATAGCGGCAACCCTGATGAGGTCACTGGAAATCTTGGGGTGGCACATCTAATTTTCTTTTTTTTAAAAATTTTATTTAAAAAGTAAACATCACATGTGTACACATCACATCATGTACACATCACATCATCCCCAACCATCCCAACGTTAGTGTAATTGAGTCTCATAGTCCTGGTATGACAATCACCAGGTGTCGCCTCCATGAGGACTATGTAGCGACATAGACAGAAAATGTGGCCAAGTCCCCCTTGAGTGTCGGCAATTGCAGCAATTTTTCTAACAGTCTCAGGAAGCGAATTAGTGAATAGCTCAATTGCCTCTCGCCACTATCGAACATTGCCTGCCACCAATCATCCGCCCTTGGCGTTTGATATTTCATTAGCTGAGGCCCCAGTGTCAGTGTTCTTTGCTGGCATAAGCCAGTACAGAAGAGTATCAAGTGTTTTAGGTTTACTTCGTTCTAATTACAGAATCTACAAGATGCGTTAGTGTCATCGAGATTGCGTAACTCTCTTAACCAGACTGTAGTTTTAAACGCATTTAAGAGAAAGCGTATATACAAAAATCTGCTGACACTGTCTGGTTACTGTTCAACATAGTTCTGCAGAATGTTTAGGTTTCTGGATTCACATGGGACATCTTTCATCAGTTTACTATTGTTCCTTTGAGTCCCAGTCAGAATCCAGTCTAGTCTCAAGACTTTTGTTTTGGCTAAGTTTGGATTTTTGTGTCATGTTTTTAGATCTATTTCGTAAAAATCCAAAATTTCCTTGCACCGATTGTTCCATAATGTCAGCATGTATGCAGGGTTTCCATCACCAGTATTGTGCAGCATTTCAAACTGCTGTGCCACTTCCTTCATTCTCATTTTCCAAAATAAGCTCAGGAGATTACAGCTGATTCGTGCATTGATTGAGATTAAGTTTAGTTCATATTGAATATAAGCAGTAGCTGTTCCCTTCGGTAGTTTAGTTTAGTTTAGTTTATTTATTTGTACCGCGCGCCGAACCCTGGGGTAGCTGGGCGCCGGAGACTTAGAAACAGTTACAGCATGGCAAAAATATACAATACAGACTGTGATAAAACAACAACGGTGTAGTAGACCGGGTTACAGGTGGTCCACAGAGGCATGCAGAGAGGAAGTGCATTAAGCAGCGTTTTTGTTGGAAAGCCATGTTTTTGTTTTGGCTCTAAAAGTCCAAAATGAGGGTTCTGCTCTAAGGTATGGTGGCATAGCGTTCCATAGTTTGGCAGCTAGGACCGGGAAGCTGGCGCCACCTGCTTTTTTTAGGAAGAATTTGGGAACGGAAAGGCAATGTGCGTATGGTGTTCTAGTTGGTCTAGTTGAGGTGTGATTGTGGAACTTGTCTGCCAGGTATTTGGGTGCGTCATTAGAGCGGCATTTATGGACGATGACGAGGGATCTGAGGGTGATTCTGTCTCGTACTGGGAGCCAGTGAGCATCTTGTCTGAAGCTGGAGATGTGGGCGTTTCGTGGGATACTGAGGGCGGCTCTGATGGCATTATTTTGAAGTACCTGTAGTTTGTTCAGGTTGTGTTCTGATGAGCCAAGAAAGAGGGTATTGCAGTAGTCAATTTTTGAGAGCACTAACGCTCTGGCTAGTGTAATGCAGCTGGAAGGTGATAGGAAAGGTTTGCAGGCGTTGATGAGCTTATTGGTGTAAGCTGTTGAAGAGGCAGTTGCGTTCACCTGTCTTTTGAGCGAGAGAGTAGAGTCTAGATAAACCCCAAGGGTTTTAATTTCTTTGGCTACTGTGATTAGGTTACCGTCTATGTTGATGGACGCGTAACGGGGGTCTAGTTTGTTTAGCCGAGGTTGGGAGCCGACAATGAGGAGCTCAGTTTTCTCATCGTTGAGGCATAGGCCGTGCTCTGCCATCCAGGCTTGGATCTCTAAATAAAGGTTGTTGATTCTGGTGGAGTCCTCGTCGTAGCACCCTGATAGGGTGATGAGAACCTGGGTATCGTCAGCATAGTTTGTGTATGTGACACCTAGGTTATCCAGGCGGTCAAACAATAGCTTTGTGAAGATATTGTATAGGGTCGGCGAGACGCACGAGCCTTGAGGAACGCCGCAGGTGATGGGGACAGGGAGTGCTGATGCCCCTGGGGAGAAGACCCGGGTGGTTCGGTTGGTTAGGAAGGACTGGATCCAGGCAGTCGCCTGGTTAGAGAAGGCCGCTGAGGTCATCAGATGTTCTGTGAGGATCTGATGGTCGACGAGGTCGAAGGCAGCTGATAGATCTAGCAGTAGGAGAATGGCTAGGTTACCCTTGTCCTTTGCCTCGTCCATCTGGATTTTTAGGTCCAGTAGGGCTGACTCTGTTCCATGCCTTGGCCTGAAGCCGGATTGTCTGAGACCCAGGAGGTTGTTGACTTCCAGGTGCTTCTGTATTTGCAGGTAGGCCACTCTGTCTAGGATCTTTAGGATGTAGGGAACGGTGGTGATTGGCCTGTAATTAGTTGGGTTATTGGGGTCTAGATTAGGTTTTTTTAGAAGTGGCATGACCCAGGCCTCCTTGAGGCTGCTGGGCACTGAGCTTGATTTGAAGGATGCATTGATGAGGGCTGTTATGAAGGGGGCCAGAGTGTTGGCGCCTTCTTGGATGATGGGAGCTGGGCATGAGTCCCCTTGGCATCTAGAGGGCTTGAGGCCCTTGATGATGCTTTCTACTTCTTTAGTGGAAACTGGTGAGAAGGAGAAGGGGGGGCAAGTGGGTGTTTTGGGGGTGGTGGGCGGAGGGTGGTTTGTTTTTTTGTTTGTTTGTTTGTTGTTTGTTTTTTTGGCTCTTACCCAAAACATGTTTTCCAGAGTGGACCATAGATCAGAGGAGCATCCAAATGTGTTTTCCTCACCAAATATTAGGGCAGGCACTATTTTTTGGCAATAGAAGTTCCTTAGCGGCTTTATAGAGAATGTTCTGTACTTCTTATGTATTATACTTGTTTGACTTGCACATTTTTGGCATTTTGTTTTGGCAATCTCTTCCCAGGGACTATCATTCAATTTTGCAGTGATTTGCATGCCCAGGTATCTTGTGTTTGTTACATTGCTTAGACACTCTTTTCCTAAATACCATTTGAAGTTTTTCTGCTCTTCCTTTTATTTATGTGTAGACCATTTGCGCTTACATACGATTCCACGGCATCCATTTTTTGCTGCAATCCTATGGGGGTGAAATCCAAAAATATCAAATCATCCGCATATGATATCCAGATTATCGGAGATTTGTGTATTCTCTGAGAGAAGGAACGAACACTGTCGATGGATCTTCCAATGTTCAATAAGAATATGTTGAATATAATTGCAGCAAGTGGACAGCCCTGCTTTACTCCACAGAAGGTGTTAATCGCCTCTGACAAGGTGCCCTTTTGGTCTAAGCAAATTTTAATGCTTGTTCCGGTTTGCAACTCTCGGATGGCCGCTAACAAGCTTGCAGGACAATCCCATGTCTTCAGTTTGTCCCATAATAGTTCTCGGTTTATGCTGTCGAAGGCATGGGAAAAGTTGATGAGAGCTAGGTACACCTTGGTTCCAGATCTTATGGCTTCCATTTTTAGGAGATTTATCAGGAGGGGATTTAGGCCACAACCCACTCCCTTGACAAAGCCAGTCTTGCGCGGGTCCATATGGTTTGAATCAGCTGCCCATTTCTCCAATTGCTGCTGTAGAAGAGTTGCATAAACCTTCCCTAGCATGTCTAAGAGTGCTATAGGACAGTAATCCCTTGGGTCAGTCTATTTCCTTTCTTAAAGACTGGAATAATAATTGTGCTTTTCCAGGATTTGGGGCTTTTGCAGTTGACCGATATTTTCTTAAACTACTCATAGCATAGCTCTGCCCACATCTCTGGATTTTGTTTGATGGTATGATTCGTTAAACCATCGGGACCTGGAGCTCTAGAGGAGCTGGCTCTTTTAATCACCTCCTCAATGTCACTTTTTTCGTATTTTAAATTCCAGTTTTCAAGTGTGGGTGAAGAATTCACCCTTTCTACTCCCCTTTTGTTGTACAGTGCCGAGAAGTGTTTTATCCAATCGGCTTCAGTTATCACATTGGCCAACAGTGCCATTTGCGGAGCTCCATCGTTGTTTATTAGCTTCCAAAATTCGGAAGAGTTTTTATTTGTAGTTTTTCCATTATTATTTAAGAATCCTTTTGCAACATGGACGCTTTGTGTGTTCTAAGCCAATTTTTATATTTTTATTTACATTCTCGTTTTGCGGTTAAATAGAGATTGCAATCCTTTTTAGACAGGTGTCTTATCTGTACTCTCATATCACGCTTCCTTCTTACAACCTCTAGGTCGAACCTGTGTTTTGCGACAAACCCATGTACCCTTGAGCCCTGTTGTTTCTCGTTGAATGAGGATAGTAGATGGTTATACTCTGTTTCTTCTTGCCCCTCCACATATGATTTTACTATGTAATTTACATCTGTCTCCTTTAACCTTAGCCTTACTCTGTTTGATTCAACCATGAAAGGCAATTCCATAACGAGAGGTGAGGATCAGCAGGTGTTGAGACGGACACTATTACTAGATCATGATCGCTGGGGCTCATACGGTACACCTCCAATGAGATCGTTTTTTAATGTATTTTCTCAGTGACAAAGAAGTAGTCCAGCGTAGATTTCTGGTTGCCTCTAGACCAAGTTGGTTTGGCCAGAATGTCTCCTGCAGTGTTTCCATTCAGCAACACCAGGTTTCTTAGTTTCAGCTTTAGAGACCATCGTCTAGCAAGATGTATTTTGGCAGGATTGTTCACTTTCAAATAATTGTTTAGAGGTAAGCAGTTTATATTCAGATCTCCACATATCACGATGTTGGCAGTGGCATCTAACCATTTGTCTATTACTGCTGTTACTTGATCTATAAATACAGCTGTGCCTGCCAGTTTGTGGTTCCAGCATAGGTTTAAGATATGGATCATTCTTATGTTTAATTGTCGTCATCTGAATGTATGGAGACATGTTCGTGGTTTCAATGATGTGGTATCCAGAGCTTTTTTTCACTATGGTTAGCAGACCGGCCATAGGCCTACCCTTCGGCTTTTTAATTGCAGGATTAAAAGAGACCTCATAATCTCCAGAAATGGGACATTCATCTAACCATGTCAAGCAGACAACATCCAGCCCATGGGGCCAACTTTCTTGGAACAGGTATATAAATCCTCTGGTATTCCACGACCCGAAGTTATACGTTTGGATTTTATCCTCGAGTTGGCATTAGCTTTGAGTCATCTTGTTCAGGGCCTTGGATAGCCATCCCAATTATCAGAGTCCACAATCTCACTTTTTCTGGATTCACTTAGGCTGCATTTTTCATTAGAAGCTTGGTTACTGGCGAACGTTATTGGAATTTGTTCCCCCATACATATAGGCTCATTTACCTCTTTTTTTAACTCCACTTTATTTTTTGAATTCCAATTACGCTGGTTCAGAGGAGCAGGTTGTGTTTTCTCCGATGTCCATACGGTAGTAGATTTTTTCCATGATGGCATCTCTGGATAAACAACGGATTGGTTGTATTTAGGATCTTTGTTTTTACAATTATCCATTATTTCCAAAGTATCAAAACCTAATGACATCAACTCAGGGACCGCCTCTAGAATAATATGTGTTATCATTTTGAACTTTAAATGGAGGATCACATTGTTGTTTTGTCCTTCTTGCGGAAATTCAACTGTTTGAATGTCATTGGAATGGACGGTCCTGAGGCATGGTACACAATGAAAAAGGCGTAGAACGTTGTGATTCAAGATGAGATTGTCACATCTCTCAATTCGTTCTAGCTTCACTCTATTGGTTGATAAAGAATTTTTGACGTCCCTTTTGTCCATTTGGTGTATCAGCCGTAGGTTTTTGTCTGAACACACCTGTCTCTGAGCAGGTTCCTTACGAGTGGAAGATCCCTTCCCATTATAATTTAGGGGTAGATAATTTAAGTTATCATTTGTTGAGGCTAATTGAGGTATATTTTGGACTTGTGAGTTTTCCTTCCTCTCTTGGTCGATTTCCTTCTGAATTATCTTTTCTCGCCTTTCTTTTATGGTGAGGAAGATCGGGCTTGCATCCTTAGATGTACCTCTTTCATCCTGTGAGATCCCTTGTGTCAACAAACAGGTTCTTTGAGGAGGTGTTTGTTTTGGAACAGAGGGCAGAGACTTAATCTTAGCTTCTATAGATAATGTATTCATATCTTGCAATGAGACATTAGGGCCTATTGACACCCCTAATGACACCTCTTTTTCAACTAAACCGGGATCAGCCACATCATCGTAGACAGACAAGTCCATGTTCAATTATTTGATCATCTTCCTCACTTATTTCTACGGTTCTATTCTCAGTGAGCTCCACCAACAGTGAAACCTCAGAAATCTTCTTGTTCTGGTTTGATTTTTCTGATCTTAGGTTTTGATTTACAGTAACATTTACTGTCTTTATATTGTGCAAGAACCTTCTAGAGTCGTTGCAGTGACAATTTTTTTTATTCACTGGTTTTTAGACTTTTTAGGTTGGATTGTTTTTTTTGCCTGGTTTTTTGGCGGTTCATTCAGTTGATTGGGAATAGCCTTGAAAATCGGAAAAATATCATTGTGTGTATCGTCTTCATTATCCAATTTTGCTGGTTGTGTGAGTTGTTGAACTCCACGTCTGTCAGGGTTGGAAGAAGTTGACGGTGTTTGAGGATCAAGAGTGGCTGGATTTGCCATTGCCCTCGTTTTTTCTGGGATGCTATTAAAGCTATTAAAGCAGGAAGTGGTTTTCGATCCTGGAACACATCCTCCAGCTAGCTGAGGCAGAGTTAAGTTTGAAAACTTGGACTGCGTCGAGCTCTCAGATACTCTTCTGGACTTCCAGGTTATTACTCACAGATTGGTTATTTAATCGACTTTCCTCTTGTGTTTTTTCGAGCTGGATACCATCATCTGTCATTAGTTCTAAGGGTGGTGGCCTTGCATCAATCACCTTGGTACTTCCACTTACACTCCGTGCAGCTTGTACATTTGTGAGGCCACCGGCTGCCAGGTTAGGTTCCGGCACCTCTGGCACATGTCTGCCAGTTGTCATACTCTGGTCACTCATCCCCTGTTGTTTCAAGCATGGGCCATTAGTCCCATTTCTAGTCGGTTCCATCATAGATTTCTTTGTTTTTAGTAAATTCAGGGCTTCCTTAGTAATTTCCGCCATCAACTTCTTTTCCATTCTGTTACTTTTTTGTTGATCCGACAGCATGTTTAAGGAAGCCTCTGTGTTCTTATTAGAGTCCCGCTGGATCTGATTCGTTAGTATATTTTCCATGTCCATGCTAACCAGTTTTGAGTTTATGAAGGCTACAAGGGTAGTTAAGTTTTAAGGTTCCCATCAACTTGCTCATACAGTTTTAAGAATGGGGCAATCAAGATAGAAAGAGATGACACCACAATGGGTTGCATCTCGTTCATTATACTTCCCACTAGCTCCATTTGGCGCTACTGGTTCCTCTAGTGTAAAGTAGGCTGATGTTGTATTTTGGAGCGCCTTATTTTAGAATAATTTCGATCCATAATTGACGAGTCAGTGGATGAAGATTCAGATGTGGTTGATTTACTGACATCGTACATCCCTTGTGTTTTAGACGAGGCTGGTGTTCGCTTCTTTGCAAATCAGATGTTTTGGTGCCTTTCCTATGAGAGCAAGGCAGTTTGGGAGATTCGCTGTTTTCAATGCGCCTTCGTTTGCCATACACATTTTTCCATTTTGATAAAGGTGAGGCACACCATGTTTCTTTCATAACTTCAGCAATGTTTTCAATGGCATCTTGAGACCTGGACTTTTGACTCACAGCCACTACATTATCTTTGTGTGCATAGTTGCAAGACTTATTTATTTGAGAGATGTCATTTAATATTTTGTTAACCACTTCTAACAAGTTTCTTCTATTTGTTCCATTAGAGTTAAACTCGTTGCTGCAGAGGTTCTCTCTGGCAGGATGAGGATCCTGATGAAACACTTCTTCTTCATTGGGTGTTTCATCAGAGTCAGAAAGCCTATTCTGAGGTGGTGGAGAACTGAAGGCTGATTCACTGCTAGTAGGTTTTAGCGTTGAAAGAGGAGCTGACTCCTCAGGCAGTGGAGGCATTTCTTGCCGATCTTCAGCATTTATGTCCACAACTTTTATTATGTTCCCCTCCAGTCCACATTCCAGACGACACTGGGGGGTTTTGGGTAAGAGACTTTCTCCAATTTTAGGGTGGCTTCACTTAAGCTCTTCTCCCCAGTTATTCGTAGGCATCATTTCGCACACATCATTGCCTGACATCACTCCCTGCCCAGCTGAGGTGGGAGACCGGCAGGGGGAGACAGAGGGGCGTGGCTCGTGACTAAACTCGATGCTAGTCGAGTCGTCATAAGGTAACTCTCCTTCAGGATCTTGTGTGGCAGGACATAGATCTGCGGGATAGCTCATTAGCCGTTTTACACTCGCAAAGTGTGGATACTTATTGGTTAATGGAGAGCATGATTCTTGCTCGTGTATATGGGAGTTAGCATTTATTTGAGATTTGTGTGCTGCACTTCATCCCAGACCTAAGCCTGCACCATGGTTGTAAGCTTCTTCCGGGTTTATGAAGTTTATATTGCACGCCAAGTCAGTGTTTGAAAGACCCAAAGAGGCGCTTGTGGGTTTGCTGGACGCTTGGGAGTTCCATCGCCGCAATTGTTGCTTGGTCTGGGGGTGATTCTGTGCCTCAACATATGCTCCGACAATCGGCAGTTGTTTTGCACGCAACAAGTGTTCAGCATTTAATTTCCCAGCCATCCCTTGCCAAGATTGTCAATATATGAGTAAGTTAGTACAGTTAAATTAATCTGCAAGAAAGTGGCGGAAAACAAATCACCCAGCACTCTCTGGGATCAAAGGGATCAGATCCCGCAGTCTCCCGGAGCCAAGATCTATCATTGTGTTTAAGGTATCACGTGGTGTTTTGCGGATATTATTCTGCACAAGCTAAGAATATTGTTTACCTTAAGACCACGGTAACTTTCGTCACATGTCTCTCGTCAAAAGACGCGAGTGCATCCAACGTTGCACTCGCAGCCGCTTGTTGTCTTCGTATGGTCCGAGTGTCAGTAGCTAGTGCTCAAATGTCTCAATCATGGCGAGATCACGGAAGATCATTTTTCGTCCACATTCCGCTCCATGTTCCGTGGTAGAATGGACCTTTTGAATGTTTGCACAGCAGGCAGAGCGACAGGGCACACCTCCAGCCACGCCTCCAGGCAGTAGCAACGAAAAACCGACTGGGCACAATTCACAGTTCACTAATCACGGAAGATCACTTTTTGTCCACTTTCCGCTCCTTTAGGCACACCTAAACAAACACATGACCAGTGGGGGGGCCAGCATTTTTATAAGGGTGGCCATGGCCCCCCGTGGCTTTCCCATGGTGGCGCCTCTGACCAGCTCTAACTCCAAAAAAGGAAGCTGTGTTTTGCAACCACAAACATTAGAATTGACATTTGATTTATTTATATCGCGCTCAAAGACAGACTTAACTTTATCTGGGCACAGGTGGAAAAACAAAAGCCTTGAAGTGTGGTGCTGAGCAGATCATGTACAAATTCTATCCCTGAGCTGAGAGGGTCTAATTAAACAGGTGAGTTTCTAAAGCCTTCCTAAACTGGACCAATGGCTGACAAGCTCTAATCGCCATTGGGAGGGGATTCCAAAGCTTGGGCCCAAACACTCCAAATCTCCTATCCCCTCTGGAGACAAATTAGGAGTGTGGGACATTCAGCCAAAGACTATCTCCTGAGCGCAATGCTCGGGCAGGGTAGTAACGATGGACTGAGGTTTTGGTTCCCTTGATCCCCTTGGGCCTCTTTCAGGGGTATGTACAAAAGGAGGCAGTAGTAATGTGAACCTATTGAGGTGGATTCCTAATACCAACCCCTTATTGGTGGGGAGACAGATGTGAGACAGATGTGTATTCCTCAAAACAAGTGTTTCTTCTCAAAATGTGTCAGTGTGCATGATCAGGATTCAGAAAACCTGGTCCTAGAACTTTGATTTCCAAATACTACCACCCTTATGACATACCTCTGAAATAGATGTTGCGCCATCACGGGGACAGAAACAAGTAGGGATGATTTTTCTCTGTTGCACCAGTGCAAGGTAAACTAGGGCAAACAAAATTATTCCCTATTTTATTCAAAGTTACATTTTTTTCTTTTACCTTTTTTTTGTTTAAAGAACGTGGGATATGTATGTACCTTCTGTTCATGTAAATTGGCCACTGTCATGTGATGCATGGTAGAGTTTTATATTGATTTAGTATCCAGGTATTCATATATTTTTTTTTTTTAACTGAAGGCCAACTAGTAGCTGTTTCTCAAAACACAGAGGAATGTAAGCAATCGCCTGCTCGTTTTCTATACCCCATATGAGGTGCTTTTTAGATTTGATATGTGTTTTAATACTGGAGTTAATACTGGATTGCCACAAGGCGCATGCCTATCAGCTCTCCTATTCCACCTCTATATGTCCACCCTCCCTGGAATCATCTGCTTGCATAATATCCTGTGCTACAACTACACCGAAGATACCCAAATCATTGTTAAACACCACAACTCAAACTCAAACTCTCATCCCGACCTTGCAGCCTGCCTCCTAGATATCGACTGTTGGATGACTACAAACCATCTCCTCCTAAACCCCACTAAAACCAAAATCATGGTATGTGGCAACACTGAGCTCCTCCCTCGCCCACTCCCCTGGCCTCCTACCATGGGCCAACCGCCCACCCCGCCTGTCACAGTAAAAAACGTTGGATGCACTATGTACTCTGGTATAACCTCCTCCCGACAGATCAACAATGTATCTAAATCTTGTCAATATCATCTCAAAATTCTCAGGTGCATTTTTACCTACCTCTCCTTCCCAAACAGACTTGCCGCTGTTACATTCATTGTTATGTCCAGACTGAACTATGCCATCTGCCTTTACCTAGTAGTCCCAGCATAACCACTTAATAAACTCCAAAGAGCGCAAAACGTTGCTGCTAAAATGCCCTGGGTCTAGAAGACCATACCTCTCCAGCTCTCAGAACCCTCCACTGGCTCCCATTAGGACGAAGGGCCCCTTTCAAGACCCTGTGCATTACTCATTCTGCAGTGCACAAGACCGGCCCTTTATACCTGCAAGCTAAGCTAAAACCTTACATCCCACCCTGCACCCTAAGATCAAGCTCTGCCCTCCTTTTAGTGTACCAAACCACCAACTCCATCGGATCAGAGGATCCACCCTTTCAGCATTGGCCCTGACTCTGTGGAACTCGCTTCCTCCTCACATCCGACACACCAAAGACTATATGACATTCCACAAATTACTAAAAACATGGCTCGTCACAAAAGACAACCCTAAAATTATGTCTGAACTCCCCACGACCCAATGACTAAATACACAACGAGACCCTCTACCAAGTGTTCAATGACCTCCGATCCTACCCACAGGAGAGGATAGATGGATGGAGTGGATGAAGGGAATGGACTGAGGGAATGGTTGGATGGAATGATGGATAGAATGGGTGGTGTGGATGCATATATGGAATCACAGATGGATAGAATGGACAAAATATAGTGGCTGGAATGGATGAAAGGGACAGAGTGGTTGGAATAGATGAAATGGATGGAGTGGCTGGAATTGGATGGAGTGGCTGGAATTGGATGGAGTGACTGGTATTGGATGGAGTGGGCGGAGTGGATGCATCACTGTGTACCCTGCCCTCCTGTCCCCCGTGTTGTTGCTATACATCCGTATCCCCCCCTGTCGCTGTAATCCCAGCCCCTGTCTGTATGTGGCCGGGTGTCACCCTGTTACCTGCCATCCTGTTTGCGTGCCTCATCTTGGGCCCTTTAAAGATAACCATTATATCACATCACTACGTTTACTCTCTACTTTACACCATCAGTCAACTAGAACACAGCTATACCCCTGATTAATTCGGCCTAGCTGTTGACATACGAATACGACCCCATGAACACCATATCGCTCTCATAAAATGAGGGGCCTAGTTGCTCACATATGCATCCTTCAGGCCCTACGCAGCCAGAACCCATTCTAGGTGCCCACCCATCAGACTGCAAACATACAACTGATATCTCCAGCACCACACCTACCGCTAGGATGCAGCTACCACCCCTCAATTACACAAGTTGCACGCATATCCGGTCCACCCATGCACCCTACGACACTATCTCTCTCGACTGACCAGAACTATGGATCCCAAGGGCGTTCAACCTACCAGCGGATTGAGGTCATACCAATGATATATAGAGTGCTATATACATGCCAAGTAACTTAACATAACATAACAAAGTGAATTTGTTCTTGGCGTATCACTGACCAAATCTTGTCATGCAACTTCCCATGTTCCACTCGTACATCAGCTAATTATTTTGTGACATCTTTTTCTGTGATGTCATTGATGTACAAACATTTGCAAATAAGGGGTCAGAGCACATCTTTTGATGCCCAGGGCCCTGCTAATCCTAGGGCCAGCCCTATCAGTTTCTCAATGGCTGGATCGCTGCTTTTCAGTAGGAACAACCACTGTCTCACTCTCTGACATGTGTTCCTCCAAAGAAAACCATTTGTAATGGCATGCACAAACACAGTTACTTTCATCTGTGCATGAAATTGTGCTCGTATAGTAATTCTGGTACCAGTTATTGGTGCTCAATCCCATATTAACATTACATGTTTGGGCTCTTCTACTAATTTGTGTAGGAAGCCGCAGTGGTACTGACTTCTTTTTTTAAGTGGTGATGCACTTTTGTGTGAACAAAATTCACATGATTTGTTTGAACATCTGAATTATGGGGTCCGACCATGCCCTCCTCACTATCCAGCCGCCACAGTCCCCCTCCCCCTGCACGCACTCACCCCATGCATCTCTACACCCTGTGTACACAAATAGGTATACATCAAAAGAAACTGGTTGAAGTCTGTTCGTACTAAAGGGCATGACCAAAGTAACCTCTTTAAAAATAAAAGAAGACGGTAAAAACATGTGATATGGTTTGCAAGCACTTTTATGCAAAGAAAGAGAAGTTCCAGTTTAAAATTAACATATGCAAGCTGTGGCCTGCGCTCAGCATCTGAAAAATGGCACATGCAAGGAAATGCGCAATGTTTGCACTACTAACAACTGGAGGCTGTTCTGAGGATGCAACAGGCTTGATTCACTCATCCCTAGATAATAGGAAGTCCACAGTACAGCGGGGAGACACAGCGTCCGAGCAAGCCACAGTGACTTGTGGAGTTCCTCAAGGGGCTAGCTTGTCGCCGGTTCTTTTCAATGTGTACATGAATCCCCACTGAAAAGGGTGATACAATTTATGCTGAAGACACCCAGCTATTGGTAGAGTCGGCGGTAACTATAGCAAGGATGCAGACATTCTAGCTTCCATCTTTGACATGGCCAGTTACTGGATGTCGACAATTGGGATGTGGTTAAATAGCTCAAAAACAGAATTGATGGTTTTCGCGCAGCACAGGCCAGGGCAAAGCTGGCTCCCAGGTAATCGATCTTTAGCATCAGGAACGTGAAATATCACTGGAAACTGCTGAGGCAGACACATCCATTTGTCTCCAGAAAAACACAGTGAAACATTGGCAGGAGCAGTAATCATGCCTCGAGTGGATTACTGCAATGCACTTTGGAGCCAGTAAAAGCAGTACTCAAAGACTGCAAGTGATACAAAACGAGGCGGTCAGGATTGTAAGGAACATTTAGAGGGGGGGGGGCACATTTCTGCCCCTATGGAAGACCTGCATTGGCTTCCTGTGACTGCCAGAATGCAGTTTAAAATAAACACCATATCACACCAGTGCCTCTATGGTGCTGCCCCTTAATACTTGAAAAAAGTTTGAAATTATATGAACAAAAAAGAACACTATGGGCCTCATTACACGTAGTGCGGTAAACCATGGTGCTGTTAGCACCATGGTTCATGCCGGTAATTTAACGGTACCGCCTTGGAGGAAAGTGGAATTACCGCCCTATTCCAAGGTTGGGAAGGTGGTAATTCCGCCTTCCTCCATTGCCCTTCCCCATTCCCATTTTTGCCCCATAGGGCACTATGGGAACGGGGAAGGCGCTAATTACGGTACCGCAAATTGCGGTACCGTAATTAGCACCCTGGTCCCTTTGCGGGTTGGTTTTTATGCCTGCTAAAAAGCAGGCGTTAAAGTGCCAAGCCGCAAAGGGACCTCGTAGTAAGGCGGTAAGGGTTTACCGGTACCAGTGCCCTTACCAGTACCGGTAAACCCATACCGCACTACGTGTAATGAGGCCCTATGTTCTTGTAATACAAATCACCTAGTGTGTCCAAGAACTAGGTGAACGAGGGGGAACGGCTGTCCCTTCCAAGTTGAAGCTGCAATTGCATGCAACATCTTAACAATCAAGTTGCGACAGGAAAGACATAGGGCCTCATTACAAGATTTGCGGAATGGGTTTACGGTGCCGCTAATGGTGGCGGCACATGTTAACCCATTCCACAATATTACGAGGTCCCCTTGCGGGACCCGGTAAGCACGCCTGTCGTTACCGGGTCCAGCAAGGGGACCAGGGAGCTAACAACGGGCCGGTCGTAATCGGCCCGTTGTTAGCTCCCTGCACCCATTCCCATTAAGCTCTATGGGGGCTCAAATGGGAATGGGGAAGGTCCGGGCCCGGGTTCCCTGTAGGGGGAATTACCGGTCCCTTCAAACTCGGAATTGTCTGGTAATTCCCCATTCATGGAACCCGGACCCGGTTTTGGTGGCAGCCATGCCACCAATAGCGGCATTGCTACCGCCAAAAACGTAATGAGACCCATATTCTCTCCTTTAGGAAACTTCTGAAGGTCTGGTTATTTGAAAAAGGTTTGGGCAGCTGATGGCTCCTAGTGTTGTACCCGTGTGTAATTGTGCACAAAGATGCCTGTGGGTTTTTGGCGCATAATAAATAAATAAATACATAAAATAAACAGCCCATATACAATAAAAGTATATGTTCAATATTATTTGCAAAAACACAAACAAGAATTATTGCAAACATAAAGTGGAAAATACAAAAATCCATCGTGTGGATTGCCTGACCATCAGGCACCATCTAGTATCCTGCTTTCTAATTGGTCACCATCTGATGATAAGGGGATGGACCTAAGGAGCCTGATCGCGGAGTCGGCCTGCACTAACGGCTTGCACTTAAGACTGTGGGAGCCTGTCTTTGCCTGTTCTTGCATGACTGGCGTGAATGGTTGATCCGTGGTTTGCCGCAGGCCCTTTGGCAGAATGGAGGCTAATGAAACAAGACTTATCCCTGCTCACCACCAGTACCCCTGAGAACCAGTAGGAATTGCAACCACAGCAGAAGTATCTTCTAGAACGCTACTGATTTATGTAATTACGATCTCTACTAATGTCTACCCCACTGCACCTCCCCCTACACTTTTTCTACAGCCCATTCATAGCAATACACCCCAGGTGATCAAACTGGCGCCTTGTCTTATGGCCGCATTTAAATACTCTGCTTCAGTTGAAGATGCTGCTACTTGCCGCCCTTCTCACTCCTTTCCTCCCCTCACCCATTTCTTAACCCCACTGTCCCTAAAACGCTATTCAATTTGCCCAAACTGCCAAAACCACTGCCAGCTCCAACATAAGTGTGCTGCTGCCCCCTCAACAATGACAGAGTCACTGATCTCTCTCTATCCAACCCAAACCCCTCGACCCCCACCACGTACTTGCCTGCACTCTACAAGGTCATCCCACCAGCGAGACCTGTGAACCATGCTGCAATGGAGTGTGCGCCCACCACCATGCACCTGCCTGCTCTTCACCAGGTCAGCCCACAAGTGAGACCTGTGACCCATGCTGTAACGCTATGGATGCCCCCCACCATTCACACGCCTGTGCTCCAATGGGACAGCTTACCAATGAGATCCAAGACCCACAGCTCATACACCCTTACCCTACTCCTACTACAACAGGATAGCCAACCCACTCGAGTGATCACATTGCAGCCCACTTCCAAGCCTCTTACTGCCTCCATCACTGGCCCACACCCATCCGTTGCACCTGTCTACCTTGCCCACACTGACCCTTGCCATCCCAAACAGTCTCACACTTGATCAGGGTCGCAACAATGCCACCAGTGCTGTGCCAACAGTGTTATGAACATTGTAAGGACCTCTTCTAACATTTGTCAGGTAAACCCAGACTTAACAGGTTCTCCTCATTGCCCCACCCCACCCACTTATCACTCCCCCATCATCTCCATACATCCCAAGCCCACCTGCAACGCCCCTCATGCTACCACCCCTAACTGTACTGCTTCTCACAACTGTACCATGATGAACGTCTGCTCTCTCAGGGCCCCATGCTACAATAATCCATGACCTCATATTGGATCAGACTCTAGATATACTTGATGTCACAGAATCATGGCTTCATAACGTCTCTGGTCCCCTCCTCTAATTGGCCATACCCACTAATTATAACATACTGAGAACAGATAGACCCATTTCTCCCAGAGGTGGAGTTACAATCGTCACCAAATCATTCCTACACCTTAGACAGATCAACACACCAACCATTGCAGCACACAATATGCTCCTCACTAAACTCACTATCAGTCCCAAGACCACCTATAACTTTCTGCTGTTATACCGCCAACCTAACTCTCACACTAGCCCAGAGATTGACCTACCTCTGCTACTTACTCCACTCTTGAAACTCACCACCAAACTCATCCTACTAGGAGACATACAATTGGGGTTCAATGAGCCCTTCAACAGCAAAGACACCCCCTGGTTAAATCTCTTTTAGACATGAATCTAATACAACACATCCAAGATCCAACCCAAAACATTGCATTTGACATGGTTGTATCTGTATTACTTTGGTTGAATTTAATTTACTTTGCCTATGGCACCTTTTGTTGAACATTGGGCTTGTACTACCATGACGTAATATTGGTTCACCAATGTAAGTAATTTACTTGTACACGTGATGATATAACTTAGCCTCAGAAGAAGAGCTTAGGCTCAAAACACGTGTCAGGCTGACTCTGAAAAATAAATATAGTGTTTGGCACAGTGTGATTGTATACTGTTATTACTATATGCCCATAAATAGCTCTTGCCTGCCAACTCTGTACTTCAAGTAACGTTTACCACGGCGACCTAGCCTCCTTGGATCGTTAATACCCCAGTACGGAGCTTAAATTATTTATCAGTATGTGACACCATTTAGCTGTACTAGCCAGGCACTTCAGATGTCACTGAATATGTTATAAAGTGTAAGAGAGAAAAAAACACCTTTTGAATTTGAACATTTGGATTCACTTAATCGCTTACAACGTTTGAACAAAAGAGAGACTTAATTATGATAAAAAAATAATTTGCAGCTTGACATTTTCTTCAGATGGATGTAAACATCTTTTTTATGTAGGTTAATTATGCAAGTTAAGTGAATAGGAATACATTTGCAAAATAATGGTGCATGCCAGTGATTTATATATCCTAACGTCCATGCTGAATAACCCTTTACTGTGGATTGGAAATTGTACTGTGCAAATGTATCAGAGCAAAAAAGTTCATAATTTGTATCACACATGTCGAGGAGCAGGAAGACGTCTTCTCACTAGTTCCTGCCCCCTCACTGCCATCATACTGGAATAGTCAGAGAAGAGCAGTAAATAGGACCCGTGTATTTTTCCTTTACTGCATTAAGTGTATGAGAGACACTATGCCCTCACACAGCCATACAGAATGTAACCCTTGCATTGAAAGTGTGAAAGAATGCCACATGCAAGGATGTCAGCATGCACCTATGGGCATCATGGAATGTTTAGTGAACGAGGGCAGAGTGATGTCATAAAGAAGATATGAACCTATGCTGACACGATATAAAAATATTTAAGAGTGAAGATGTAACTCAAGCACTAAGAGAAACATGTACCTAAAGCTAAATTAATCATGGACATAAAGTAGATGAAGTAACTTACTGTCCAATCACTGTAAATACTAACATAAGATAGAAAGGAAGCATAAAGAGCTTTGCCATAGAGGAATAGATAACGTGAGTAGGACGGCCAAAACAGGAAAATGGACGTCGGTTCATGTCGAATTCAACCAAGCTACCCCAGAGACAAACAAAGGCTGTAGAATCAGGAGACGCAAAAGAATAGCTCTATGTGCAGAACCGACGATGAGTCAAGGCTGGCCCAGAAGTAAGGATACTATTTTAAGGAATAAGCAAAGAGCACAAAGGGAGTTACAATGATAAGCTCTCAATGTGGGACATTCCTCATAGATTGAAAAAGAAGAAAGCATCTGCAAGAGCCATCTGTTGGTCAATTAAAAGTGTACACAGTTCATATAGGATAGAGTGATCACGTCTCTAGAAGACAATAGGAGCAACAGCACCCAGCATAATTAAATCAAATAGCAGTAAATAAGAGGCTGACATGGGCACATTTGTGGTCTCTTCACATGTGAGACACAAATAGAAAACAAGGGATGTTTATTAGAGCCTTATACAAAGATAGGGGTGTGTTCACACTCCCATGAATGTTCCAGGACAGTGAGCAGCCAGCAAGGTCAACTACAAAAGAAAGACTTTGGCTTATGGCCGACCAATGAGAGATGATGGACTAATTGGGAAGACGGGGAGTAGTCTGACGGGATTCAAACAGATATGTTTTGTTGCACATACGTGCTACTAAAGAGATGAAAATCCAAGGTTGGGATAGCATGCCAACCAATCAGTGGGTTTGATGAACAACCTGACATACATAGACCAATCTACTGCTATTTTATCTGCTATAATCAGTACTATATGTGTTTGGAGGTAGTTCAAGGTGTGCCCTAAAGATAAGGGATAGCCAATGATGCACTAATCCTTAGATGCTCTATAAGTAGATATTTTTCCTTAACCAATCCCGTCCTTCAATAGTTTTGTTTTTTGCCACATAAAATGACACCATAGATTGCTCAATTTGAGATATAATACCTTTGCATAAACAAGCTTAGTTTTGAGTGTGCATGCATCAGTCCGATGCATGCCAGTTCTTCCTGCTTTATTAAATTTGAATACAGTAGTACTTTGCCATATTCCTTGAGTCTGTCTGATTATTTGGTCTGAGAACATTATTTGTAATTCCATCCAGCACAAAAGACGCTTCAAGGTGCTAGAGCACACACACATTCCATGTCATGCTGAGATCACCCTAGCATCATTTAATTCTCCTGAGTGAGAGCAATCTGATGAACCGATTAGTTATATGACCCTTGTATGAATATGGTATTTTAGAAAGTTACAATTGTGTAATGTAAACATCTTTAAGATAATACCATATTAAATGGGTGGCACACTGGATGGAGAGGTAACACCCATTAGACTGTTCTATTTGTCAAGATTTCCAATGAGCAGCAGGAATAGGTCCGTTTAGAATGATGTCACATTTGGAACAATGTCCAATCACATTATTTATTTTATTTTATTTATTTGTTTATATAGCGCTAAAAGCCGCGGGCATCAGAACGCTTACATATAGACAGGACAACAAAACAAACGAAGACTGGACTAGACGGGATAGGCCTAAATTAACTCGGGGTGATAAGATGAGTTTCCAGGATTTACTTAAAAAGGAAGGTTTTCAGTTTTTTCCTGAAGATGAGGTAATTGGGCTCAAGTTTTAGTGTAGTGGGTAGGTCATTCCATTTACCAATGGCTTTTGTCGGAAAGGCCTTGCCAAGGCCGTGTTGTTTTTTTGTGGTAATAGGTTGTAGGGTGCCTTTATCTGATGATCTGAGGCTCCTGGATGGCTTGTACCAATTAAATTGTCTCTTGAGGTAGGCCGGGGCTGTGCCATAAAGACAGCGATGTACTATGGTGAGAGACTTGAAGGAAATTCTCTCCTCCATAGCCAACCAGTGGAGGGCTTTCCTTTCTCCGGAGATATGCTCTCTCCATGATTTCCCAGTGATCGTTCTGATGGCGTTATTTTGGATGGTTTGGCATTGTTTCAGGCACTTGCTGTTGGCTCCCAATAGTAGGGAGTTTCCATAGTCCAATCTAGATAATATAGTGGCCCTAGCAATGGTGATACTATTCTTTTGGTCTAGCAGAGGCCTGATCTTTTTAAGGAGGATTTGGTGGTATTGGCAGTTTTTTTTAAGGTAGCTTGTGTGAGCTTCAGCGCCAAGAGAGGCTTGAAGATACACACCTAGGGTCTTTACTTTTGCTGATATTGGGATCTGGATGTTTTTGATGGTAAATGAGTTAAAGGCAGAGCTCAGCTTCCCTCTGGCTTGAGTGGATCCAAAGATCATGAGCTCGGTCTTAGAGCCATTTAGGCACATCCAGTTTTCTTTCATCCAGTGTTCAATGGTGTTGTATAGGATAGAAAGTTTATCGTTGTCTATTTGGTGGTTTCCACTGAGTTCAAGTACCAGTTGGGTATCGTCAGCGAAGTTGGTAAAGAAAATGCCCATCTGTGATAACATAGTACAGAGGCATACATTGAGAGGCATACAGATCACATACATTGACCAATTAAATTAGAGAAATTGTATACACCTCTAAAGATAGGTGGTTTCTGCTCTATAAAAGATCAAACCTGTAGATTCTGGGGGACATTCACTCATGTATTCACTGATGGACGGGAAGAAGGAGAAAAAGGAGAATTAATATCAACAGAAAGGATAATAGAACAGATTGCCTTCATTTTCTGACCTATTTTTGATTAAAAGCAGCCCACTTCAAGAGAAGCTTATCTGAGGTTAAAGCACCAGTGCTTCTTTAACGGGAAAGACAGCAGACAGGCCAAAATACAGAAAGAAGGGACCAGACTGAGGAGGCAAGCTGACACCTTCTTGCTGCCCATCTATTCCAGTGGAGTAGAGTTACATCAGTACTTGAGAGAGTTCCCAACTTTCTGTGAAATGGCCAAAACTAGAGCCCTTTGTGAGTATATTGCCAAGGGGAAATATTCTTCTGAAGGAAAAACATACTTGAAAGGGTAATAGACTAAACCATGGCCTCTTTCATGTGTAAGCATTCAGGGGTGGGGGTATTTAAATTGAAAAAAGAAAACATTTAAAAAACATATGTCCTTCTAGGTTTTACATTTGATTAACTGGTAAGCAACTATCAAGAAGAATTGTTGCTAAATGGTTTTGAAAAATACTACCATAAAGTTAATTAAGAAGCCACTTCACTCAGAGGAAGGGTTAAGTTGACCATACAATGCCTCTTTGATCATGAGCAGCGGAGGCAGGGCTGGCATAACGAGACACAGCAGGATGGGGTTGTTTACCCAGCTCTCTGCCAATATGTCCTTATAAACAACCGGGATTAAAACAACAATGATTTGGTCATCTATAGCTGGAACTTAAGAGGCTTTAATTCCTTTAGAAATGATGATCTCAGTGTAATGCTAAGAGACGGCAGAAAAGAAGACCAGTGAGTGGGCTGTGGGTGGAGGTTAAAATGGAAATGAGGAGGTCTTTATATCTAGTGAAAACTAACATAGAGGGCCTGTTGATTTCAAAAGTAAATGATTGGCAGGATGGTTATGAGGAACAGCTCCTCCTTATTAATATTTTATTTACAAATGTGTTTGAAAAATGTGCTAAAGAAATTGAGAATGTTCTGCTCCACTGGGAGAAAGAAGGGGAAGGGATGCCAATCGTCTTGGGAAGAGATTTCAATTGTCACGGTAGTGTTGTAACAGGTGATTTCTTAGAGCCAGATGATAGGTTGACTAAAGTCATGTCTAGTGGTTGGAACAAAAGGGTCAACTTAGGGTGGACATTGTCTAGTTTTATGGCCAGCTGGGATTTTACCCAAACAAATTTGATGGGGGGTGGGAGCATTCAGGATACCCCAAGTTGGTCTAATTCATTTAGTTCTGCAGCAATTGATTACAGATTTGCAAAGAATAAGTTAGGCTCAATCGCAGGGGCAATCTCTCCAGATATATCAAGTTCACAAAAGGGGGTTGTCAAGATTGTATAGTGGCACCTACCTTATTCAACTTTTATATGGCAGACCTATGGAAGGAAACTCTGTCCTGGGGTCTCTGCTCCAAAATGGGGGGATTTGAGGGTGAGCTGAATAGCCTAGGCCAATGATTGGTTCTTGGTGGACTATACTTTGGTGGGATTGCAGTGATGCCTGACTGGGCTTTCAGAATAACTTTCTTAAGGCGAATCACTTCAAATCTATGGTAATGACATGCAGCCGTAGGAAGAAGCAAACCAGCTATACATGAAGACTTAAGGACGCACCAATTAGGAAGGTGGGGTGCCTTGAATACTTAGGATTATCTGTTTGCTTTAAAAGCAGAAGGACAATTGAGGAAAGAAAGATGGAAAGAAGGGGCAGGGCATGTCTATCCATGGCCAAGAGAGTCAAGAGGACTCTATGTGAATTCTCCCTACTTCCTTTCATAGAGTTATATCTGGCAAAGATCTCTGCAGAGGCACTGTATGAGTGCGAGGTATCCACCGGCAAGAATAGAACATTCTTTGACACTATGTAAGGGAGGATCATGAATAGGGCTCTTGGGCTGTCAACCTTGCTCCCAGTTAGCACGTTTAAACATGAGCTTGGGGTGGTGTCTTGGTGGGCGCAATTGACGAAGCAGTGTCTTACACTATACTTCCTTCAAGTACATCCCAAGATAGACTTCTATAAAAATGCCTTGATGGAAAAACGATCTAATTCCTTCCTGTCTAATTTTTTTTTTTAAATGTGTGAAGTTCATGGATGAGTTAGAACTTGGGGGTCCTGTTTCAGATTACATAGTCATCCTCTACCCATGCAAAGCTTCTTTGTTGTCTGGAGCCTCCTTCTGCCTTGACCTTATCACCCACTGATTGCCTGCCTGAGCATTGTTAAACCAATTGCCTGGACCGTGAGGCAAGAGCCGCCCAGCCATTTGGATGCCCACATCTGGGCCCTGGAGGAGTTCTACAGTCATCCTCTACCCAAGCAACAGCTGGTCCCGCTCTTTTGTTTTCATCCGGCATCCATCTTGCCTGCAGCACTCTTGCCGTGCTACTACAACACCTGAAAGGTAAGACCCATTCATTTGGGCAGAAGATTCGCTGTGCATGACTCCCTGCATGCAACTTTTTTTTAAAAGTGCAACATAGACAAAACTTGTGGCGTGCATGCCGTGGACCACCGCAGATAGCACAATTAAGGTGAAGGGGTCTTCTCATCTCCCCTACCTTGAAAAGGAGCAGGGATGCAACGGCACAACTGTATCTGATTAATTTTATTCAAAAGCATCTTTGTTGTCTGGGTCCTCGGCCGCTCCAAGGTGTCGGCCCGCATATAGGGCCTGGAGCCTCCTGCTGCCTTTGCCTTGTCCCCCACTGATTGGCTGCCTGAGCATTTTTAAACCAATTGCCTGGACCGGGAGGCGGGAGCTGGCCCAGCCAGTCGAAGGACCACATCGAAGGCCCTCTCTGCTCCCTGTGTGCCGTCTGGCTGGGTCTGGGTGGCCATCCCGCACCCCTGACTATCGGAATGGTGCTGCGCTTCTGGACTTCTCTGGTGAATCGGAACCCAGCTTGACTCCTCACTTCTCCATGGGTTAGTCACCCCTACACACTATTGCCTACTGCCCCCTCTGACTGTCCCACCCTCAATACGTCTCGCCTGGACTCCCTCTCCTATACCTACAGTAGTGCCCTGGGCTGTAACTGTGTTGCAATATAGTTGTTGGCTAATTTAAGCCTAGCATGCCCTGTGTCTTTTACTGTGTTGTCACCTAGTTGCTAATTTAAACCTAGCGTGCCATGGGCTGTAACTGTTTTATTACCTAGTTGCTAATTTCATTCTAGCATGCCCTGTGGCTGTAACTGTGTTCACCCAACTGCAAATGTCTGTTTGTTGTATGGCCCAGTGACCGCATTGTGCTACCCTGTCCTGCTGTTCTGTCTTGTCCACCTCCTGCACCCCCTCCTCACTCTCCTCTTTCTCTTCCTCTATTTCACCTATCTTCTCCATCTGTTTCTCCATTGACTATCCTACCCTTCTCACTAAGTCTGGCAGGAAGAAGTTCAAAAAGGATATTGTGTTCTCTAACCCTGAACTTCAAATGGCTGACACTTACACCAGCGCTTCCGCCAGACAGACCCTCACTGACATCCTCTTTGTTGTTCCTTCAACAGACCTATGGACACTCCATATGGTCTCTGTGCTTTCTCCTTTCTGCTCCTCTCCCATTAATGGTGGCACTCCGTGGAAGGCCATCCTGGCCTCCTTGCACTCTTCTAAAGTCATCATTAATTTTTACTGGAACGGCACCGTCTTAGTCCAAGTCCCCCAGTCCAACCTCCTCCTCCTCTTCCTGTGCCTCATCAACTGCCTTCCTTCCCCTGCTGTGCCTTCTTTCTATTCTCCGGCTGCCTTGCCTCCTTCATCTATCTCCTCCATGTCAACCTTCCCCTCTCCTCCCTCCTCTTCTGCCCTCCCTCAAGCTCCTTCTACACCTCTGCAGGGCATACCTCAGTTTTTTACCCCTCCTCAGAAGTCTTTCAAGGTTGGCAACTTTCTCCATATTGCCACTCTCAACTCTCGCTCCGCTGTCAAACACTCCTCTGACATCTGCCGCCTATTTGAAGAACTCGACTTCGATGTCTTACCGAGACATGGCTCACGGCTAGCTCTGTCATGAGCTTTGACACGCTCCTCCCTGATGGCTACAAGATCCTCTCCATGCCCAGGTCCAAATGTCATGGCGGGGGAGTAGCCTTGATCTTCCCGGAGTGGATTCCTGTCTCTTTGATTCCTATGCAGGCATACTCCTCCTTTGAATGCCTTGTCTTCAGGCTTTCTCTCTCACCATTGCCACTATCTTTCAGTCACCTGGTCAGACTACCTCTTTCCTCTCCAAGTGGGCCAACCTCTCCTACTCCCTCCTTGCCTCAACCACTCAACTCCCCCTCCTTGGTGAACTCAATATCCATCTGGATACTCCTGTCCCTCCTCCGGACTAGTTTGTGACCTTTGCGACAGACTCTCTCTTTCTATTCTATTCTTCCCTCTGGTCTGAATCACTCTGCAGGGCACACTATGGATGTTCTTATCTCCTCTGACTTCCCCCTCACTAACCCTCTCACCACCCCTCTGTCCTGGAGTGATCACTTTGTCCTTGCCTCCCATCTGTCATCCTCTACCCCGCAGGCCAAGCCAACTCCAGTACTGCCACTTACCTTCTCTGTCATCTGGCCCATGAAGCGTGTGTCAGTTCAGGCTTTCGCTGACACTTTCTTTCCCCCTCCTCCACCTCTGGCTGACTCTCACCCTGACACCGCCCTTTCCAAGCTCCACTCTGCTATCTCTGAAACTCACGATGTTCTTGCCCCTGTCATGAGGATCCGCTTGAGGGCCCAAGCCAAGTGCAGCTCTTGGTATGACTTTGACCTTGTCACCCTGAAACGCATGTGCAGGGTTGCTGAGAGGAAAAGGCAGGCATCTTGTGCATCCTCTGACCAACTGGCCTGCCGCATTCTCCAAAGACCATACCAGCTCTCTGACCATACTAAGAAACAAGCCCACATTCAAGCCCACATCTCTGCGGCATCTAACAACTCACCTGAAAATCTGCAATGAGTTGGCCAATCCTGCTGCAGTCTCTACTTCTCCTGTCCCCTCCCAGGCCCTCTGCACGGCCATGGCTTCTCATTTCATCTCTAAAACCCAGGACATCCTGGCCACCCTCTCCTCTTTGAACCCATAAACAGAGGGCCCTTTAAGATGAGGTAGAAATACTTAGAGATAGATGGGGATGCAGAAATTACTCAAATATCAATAATCAAAACCAACTCAGGAAGTTGACAAAACTTGGTCTGTTTTATTTGCAATTGTCTAAAACAGTGAGTTACAACGGACATCAATAGACATTAGCTCGATTTCTCTCACCGCATATTATAAAAAACTGAACTTTTATGTTCAAAACTCATCATAAGTGACATCACACTACGTGACAAACTACAAAAACCTACTTGGGGATGTGATACGTCTATGTATACATTCCATACTCACGGGGAAAGTGATTTGGTCTCTACTGTTAGGTGGGCAACTAAGCCCATCCCAAGTGCAAGTCATCTTCTGTGTCACACTAATACTTCATCTCGAGCATGAAATATTACTCACCTTTACCACCTTCTCTTCAGACCTTATAGAACGTCCATGTTCTTTTATCTCATGCATCTTTTCTAGGTGTGTCAGCTCTGCCCCGCATGACGTCACCAATCCTCTCTTTCACTTGTTTTCACACTTACTCCGGGACTTTGTCCAACCGGCCCTTATTTCTCTGTGAATGCATATAAGGTTTTCTCAATGGATACCTTGTTTCCAGGATTCTCTGCGGTACCGTCATTCTTACTGGTATTGCAAGTGTCTCAATTTCTGGCTTCCAACATATAGATAACATGGGGGCAGAGCTTTTGGGGGGGTACTTGACTCCACCTCTACATCTTCTCCTCCTCTTCCTGCTTCTCTCTCTGCTACCTCCAGCCCCCTTTCAGCTGCCTCTCCTCCCTCCTTCTCTACCTTAACTCTGTTATCCCCCAATCCCCCAATGCATTGGTGAGGTCGATGGATTTAGTCTCAAAAGTCAGGCGAGCTTGCTCTACTGTGGATACCGAGTTGGGCGCGGTAGTGTTGGTTCGGGTTGGTCGTCTGTTTAGAGTTATCTTAGGCGGCCTTACTGGTATTTCAATATCTTTTTGGTTCAATAGGTCAGCAGACCATATGGCGCATCCGTTTTTGAGAGCTTTTCGACTCGGGATTTCCAGCTCGTGTGTCTTTGGGGGCTCGTTGGCCAATAGATGGTGCTTTCTAGTGTTGACTGTGACATTCTCCTTTGGTTTTGTTAATGGAACGGTAAGAGGGTCTGCGACCGCATGTTTTGCTTGATTCTGGCCCAGAGGTAAGATGGTTGCTATAGGGGCTGCCAAGGTTTTGAATTCTTTCGGGCAGCTTCCTGTAAATAGAAAGGTTTTGACAGTGGTCTCTTCTGTTTGGGTGGCGAGCTGACGTTTTGGTACCGGTGCCAGCTGCTCCGATTGTGATGAGGCCTCTTTCGTGAGTGGTTTGTCTCTATCTTTTGCTGTGATATACCCTTCGATGTAAGAGAGTCCTGTTTGAATGTATGCCATTAATGTCACTTGGTCTTTTGCTCTGTCGTTAAGAGCTTCATAAAGCTTGGTGAAAGGGGCCAGTGCAATTGTTAGGGTCCACATGATGGAGAATAGGTCTGGTCTTTTTGACGGAGTAGAGGGACCAGTATCACCCAAAAGGTCGCTCGATCGTGATGTTTTTCTCAGAGTATTGATCATACTTGGGGTTGTTTGGGAATCACGGCTGATCATAATGTTGCCAGCTGTTGATCGGCTAAGATTAGTGGGCGTCGTACTCGCCATGGTCTTAAGGAGAGAGGAGATGACTAGTCTGTCACGTTCTAGTGCCTTGTGATCGAACAGGTTGGCAGAAATCGAGTCAGAGGGATCCGCCGAGTTTATCATCTTTTTAGGACTTTCTGATGATCTCGGCGTAAGGTCTTCCGATGTGAGTATCAGAGTAGGAGAGAAATGTGTAGTTAGTTGGTCTGGCGAGGTTTTTGTTGGCTTAAATGTCGCTTTTAGCCCCTTCGCTTGTGGGGGGCTTCCTGTTTCCTTCAAACGCTCAGACTTCAAGTGCCATCTCTTCAAAAAGGCTATTTTTCACAGCGAATCGTTCTCGGTCTCCTGTATTGGCACAAAAACTCTATGGGGTGGGGTTTCTTGGAAAGGATCGATTGACAGATCTTGGTATGTTCCTTTGAGTAGGTCAGCATCTGATATCTCACCTTTTCCTTCGGCTTGGGGATTCTTCTTTTTTACAGAAAAAAAGTCAGCAAGAGATTCCGTAGTTGGAGTTTTTGACTTTGATGGGAGTGAGTGCTGTTTGTGTTTCATTATATGTTTTTTTTTAGCTGGCCATTTGTCAGGTTTGGGGTCATGTTTTGAATAGGACTGCAAGCAGTCCGTTCTGGGCAGGATTGATTTGAGGGGGCTCCTGTGCATGCTTACCGTTGGCGTGGAGTGTTGCCCCTTGGAGTTGGATGGCCTTAGAGGGGTAGAATGACAGTTGGGGTCAGCAATGGATAACTCAATTTCATCCTCTGAGTATTCTATGGTAGAGTATGAGCAGTCATCGATTGTGGGGGCCTTAGCACAGATATTCCGGGGGCTGGCTAGATCCTCTTGAGTAGGAGTGTAGTGAATATCTGCCTTAATGCCCTCTTTGGCTGTTGTTTGTACTTGCTGAGCTAAGGTGTCTGTTATCCATGGAGGGGGCGGGATTGTGGTTACTTCCCGTATGTTGGAAATAGTTTTTTGATCAGCCATCACTTCGCATGGCTTTCTCGTATTATTGTTGTCTGATGGATTGAAAGGGGTTAACTCCGACTCTCAATGTCGATCCAGGAAGGGGCTGGGCGCCACCTTCGATGTAGGTTCCGGCTCCGGGTGCAGCAGTCACGTGTGTATCGATAGGCGTGGGCAGAGGCAGGGTGAGAGTGCAGGAATAGAGTCGCTATTTCGCAACAGCGGTAGAAAAGAAACGGGCTCCTGCGTGAGGGGCCACCGGGTGGGGTATGGACTACTCACCGGTCCCCGACGCAGGCAGACCCAGACTTCTCCAGTTCAGTTCACATTGCTGGCAGGTTCAGCTGCGATCATCAGGACGTCTCGACACCATGTAGATTCTGCGTAGTAGGATGCAGGGTCGAGGGTGTCCCAAATGCAGCGGACGTGCACAGGTTGTTACCACAGCAAGGCAACACGGCAACCGCATTTACTCTGGTCCGGGCGCACACGTCTCACTTCAGACCTGGGAATGCCAAGTGTACGAAATTCGGTGTGAGGGTGCCGTGGACGCAGAGCAAGCAGTAAACCAAGTTTCGAGGGCTTCCCCGAAACGGCGGCGGTGCCAGACAAAAGCGTCCTGTGTAAGCTGGTCAGCCCACTGGTTGGCCCAGGTACACTTCCGAAGAGGCTTACTTGCAGGGTTTGATGAATGTGCCGGGAATTGTTGATCCCACTATTCCATTGGGTCAAAGCACCTTTGCAGACCTTGTAGGACGATCAGATGCAGATGGGTCTCGCCGGACGACAGCATTTCAGGGTGCCAAACCTTCAGCGGATCACCAGTGGTTCCTCTACTCAGCTTCTTGTTGCAGGATACTTGGCTCCTTATCCCTTGTTCGGTGTGAACTCAGGAGATCGACATGGTAGTGGTGTTTTCAGCCTCCTCTTATCCAAAGTTCCCTTCGCCCCAAAACAGAGAGGACCGAATGGGAGATCTGCTCACAAACACTCACACCATACGTGGACCTATCACGGACCACAGTGGTCCCAGGCATTCAGGACACTCCAGACTCTCAGGCACCCAGGATGTGTATTGGGACAAGACATCGCAGCCCACATCCTGGAGGCACACACAAGGCATGCAGAAGCCCGCAAAAGCATTGTATTTCACGGGAAAGTGCATGACCAAATAAGGACTGCCCAGGGTCGGCTCAACCAGGGGGAAGGTGAAGGGGCAAGACGGTCAGCGGGCAGGACAAAGAACCTTGTGGGATGGCCATTTTGGAGCCAGGCCAGTTACTCGTGCCAAACGCGGTAAGCGCAGATAACATGGCAAAAAAAAGGGTTCAAAACACAAAAGAAACGATAGCTGCCACACTTGCACAGTTCATAATAAGTCCAGCGAGAGGTTTCTAGGGTCTTTGGAATAACTAGAGACCCGGGAGTGCGGTAATGTAAGTTAAGGTGCACTCTTGTGTTATGTTGCACAAAAGCTGCAACATGAGAAAGGGACTAAGGGAAACGAAGTCTCCCAGTACTGACTGTCTTAAGGGACTAAGGGAAACGAAGTCTCCCAGTACTGACTGTCTTAAGGGCATGTCAGTTTCCCCATAAGAATTGAGCGAATGCCCAGAGGAGTGCGGCGGAAGTTTGGGCTTCCCAGGCAAAGTCTAGATCAGGGTGTAAAACAGCAGCAAAAAGTTTGGGGGTTGCCACATGGAGGAAAAATGACATACAATATGAAATCTTTCCTAACAGAAGGGCGCTCGATGTCAGGACGGACAGCTTCAGGAGACTGGATGGAGCAGATGCTGGCACCTCACCAACCCATACCTCCAGGGGGCTTCCTCGCTCGTAGTAAGATGGTCAGGTATTTGGGTGGCCATGTTCGAGGCAGGCACTTCTTGGGGATTCGTTGGGTTTAGTGTGGCGCTGCAGGGAGGAGGTGGTGGGTGCGCAGATCCATTTTCTTTACCTCCACATGGCTCAAATGTTGTTGGGTCTTTTAACAGAGGTTCAATGCTTGGTAGCACCCAGCCGGGCTCCTTGCTGTTGTTAACAGGCAGTTCCTCCCTCGGCATTGGTGTTTTTGAGGGGGATTTGTGTGAGCCACTAGTGCCGTTCATCTGGTACTTGTTGCACAAAGTAGAAGCCTTTGTTTCCATTGGCTTTGAGTCCCACATGTTATGGTTTCCGGATTTGAAGGTGCTTTTCTCGGGCGAGACCACGGTTTCAGCGGACTTCGATGCTCCTGGCCACTGTCCTCGCTCTGCGTCCGCTGGCTTTTTAGCCAGTGCCCCTCATCGCTATTCTGTCAGGCAAGCATTGTCATGGGCGGCGGGCCATGGGGTGGCCACAGACTGCCACAGACTGCGAGCACCTCAGTGAGCAGCTCAAGGGCTGCTCCATGGCTTGAATGAGGTTTTTTAGAGTGTTTGGTCATGCCTCTGCCCAACAAGGAAATGAACAACAGACTGCTCACAGTGCTTCCTACAGACTGCGAGCACCTCGAGTATGTGTGAAAAAAATCCCCACAGCTAAATTGCGAAATTGGTACCTAAAGTTTAGGCTCAATTTTCACCCAATGCTTGAACTATCAAGGCCCAAGTGGGGGATCCCTCTGGAGTTGAGAACCTGTAGATTATGCTGGCATTAATTAGAGATACTAAAACACCTTGTAATGGATTGTCAAAAGCTAATGGGTAAAAAGAGTCTTTTATTGGGTCCTTTTGTAAATTCAACAATGGGCCTCATATCAGTGGATCTGTGGCTCAGACTCCTAAATATGTCTCAGATCTCTCTTACATTGGCCATGGTAACATTCTTTATTGTGATCTTTGAGGGCAATGATGAGGTTATGATGGTAGCAGAAGCAGAGGTGGAGAAACTGAGGGCGATCGAATCCACGTTTGACCCTGCAAAATAACATGGACTAAAATGACTGGTAGTAGTGTTTTTTTTTTTTTCTTTATGACTAGTGTTGAAAATGATTAATGGATTGGCTACTAAGGAGCCATTTGTAGTGATATGTAATATAATGAAAAAAGTGCTATGTGTACTGAAAATATCTGAAACAAAAAGATTTGATTAAATCCATCCTATGGTCTGTACATGGCGACATCCCCTGACTCTTTCTCTGTGTATTCCACAAGCACAGACAATTAAAGAGCATCTCACTATGTGCAGACCTAGAAAAATGAAGTAACTGAAGACATTTCCTGGTTACACAACCACCAAGCAACTTAACCATAACTTTACCATAACTACACTGCTACAATCTCAGGCCATGTAATTACACGGCCCACAGTAGTGGCCGTGTAATTATGGTTAAGTTGCTAAAACCATAGGAAGAGCACTTTCTGGGCAGCTTATAACTTCTCTCCCCCTGGACGAATCCACACCAATATTTGATAGATGTTTGATTCTATGGGTGTGATCTATGGGTGTGATATGCTGCAGTGGTTGTGGCCAGGGCCTAGAGTCTTGGGTGCATGGTCTATGGCCTGCGGCCTTCGGCCATCCACCCATGACTCTAGGCCCTGGCCCCAACCACCGCAGCATATCACATATAGAATCAAATATCTAACAGATATACGCACATCTACAGTTTGTGTACTGTTTGATTTGTATAGTTTGTATGTGAAGTTTTGGCAACGTCGTATAATTAAGATTGTAGAGTTTGGTAACAAGCACTGCAGTATAACATATCCATGGAAATACACATTTTGGATTGTGGTGTATGGTTAGATGTTTGCTTCAATGGTTGTGTTATGGAGCAGAATTTGTGAGTTGAATTATAATATACTTACTGTTTGATTTTTTTGTGATTGGATATATTTTCTTCATGACTTGCGTAACTGGAGCAGATATTCTTTTTCAATTTCTGTGATAAAAGAAAAGATCATGTTAGTGTAGGTAGTTTATAAAGAGTGATTGCATTGCATAATAGACATTTCTGCATTATTTCGGCCCTCATATTTAGTAGTTTACAAACCAGTGTACTGTGCAATTTGCTCAGTTTCTGTGTTTGTTTCTTAAGTCACTGGGTCTGTGGGAAAAAAAAATCCATGTTGGATTAAAAAAAACTTTTTTGTTACGGTACAGTACATTTCTTTCTTTGTTTTCATTGTTTATTTGTTGTTTCTGGCTAATGTTCTATCTGTTGGCTGGTTGCAAATTATTAAATACCTGTTGGTGAATTCTAACTGGTTATAGTTTTTTATTTATATTTTCAAGTTGCTCATCTATTTGTTGGGTTGTTGCAGATTTTTGGGGCAGTTAGATACCTGTTGGCATATTCTAACTGTTTATTTCTTGTTATATTTTAGTGGTATTGATTTATCTGTTTGGTTGTTGCAAAATCCTGGGGCAGTTATATACCTGTTGGCATATTTTAACTGTTTATTTCTTCTTATTATTTAATGGTATTGATTTATCTGTTTGGTTGTTGCAGAATCGTGGGGCAGTTAGATACCTGTTGGCATATTTTAACTGTTTATAGTTTTTTAATTGAAGTTTTATTAATGTTTATGCACAGATTAGTTATACAATTTTGGTTTTAAGAATATTAAATAAGTGTTTATAAGATTTGCTGGTAATCTCTGCTTTAGAGTAATGGTACTATCATTACATCCGAACCATCCACAAATCTTTTTTATATATGCAGTGTAATGACCTGCATTGGTTGTGGCTCCTGTGTGGTAAATTATACCTATTGTTGTGAAGGTTTTCTTACCAAGTGATACTTGACCATGTGTGAATCCAGTCAGCTTGCAGTTGTTTTTGGTACCATCTGCATTGTAACGTAAAAGCATTAGTATTACGTATTTACTATGTGTCTGTATTTGTAAGGTGGAGCGATTATCTGAATTGCAGGTAGTACATAATCTGCCATGGCTTGCATTTTGTACAAGTTGCTGAAATGGAATGGATTCACAGTTAGGTATGGATACATACACAAAGCGTTCAGTAGGGATTTGTTCCTGTGCCACATTGTTGCAGAGAGTGCATGTATGTTTCCACATGTATGAAATCTGGAAGATTTCATTTATAGGTATGTTTTTTGTTTTCCAGTACTTGTAGTAAGTACATTAGTAATTCTTGTGAATCTTCCTGTGAGTTTATAGTGAATTTCACCATTCCAGCACAGTAGTCCAATTCTTGTCTTATTCCACAAACACTGCATGTGTTGTCAGGATTGTTGCTTGCATTTCTATGAAGGACTAACACTTGCCAACACAACTGGTCTGTATTGTGTAAGTAAATGTTGTCAACAATTGATGGCGATGGGAATAGAATATTTATTGCTACATTTGCGTAGCAATTTACACCAGTTATATTTGAAAATTTGAATGGACCAAATAGTTCTGTTTCCAAGTCATTTCTTTGGAGTATGTGTTGCTTCTTTGAGGAAGTACCTGAGTTAATCTGATTAGTAGATTCTTCTTTGGTTGTAGTAATTGATGAAGTATTAGCTTCTTTTACTCTATTTGGAGGATTTGCAGTGAGATCCTGTTGCATTTCTGTTTGAAGTAGTTTTCTTTTACAACGTTTTGCTTTTTGAGAAACAGGATAGGTTTTTAGATGGGGGTGTACAGTGAACGTAGTCTATTGTATTCTAAAATGCAAGGAATATCAGCGTTTACTTTACTTACATCAAAGTTGATTAGAAATAGACTGCTAAGTGTACGTAAGCGTGATAGTGCTATGTAGCTCATGCCTTCTTTAAAGACTGTGTTCCCAATATCTATCAATGCTTTATCTAGGTTAAGACCTTCTTATTTGTGAATGGTGACTGCGTATGCTAGAGTTAGAGAAAATTGCTCTCTGCATACATACATGTCTTTGAAAAGAAGGAATTGAGCTGTTAAGCGTCCTATCCTTTTTACTTCTGATAGTTTGTCAAACAGAATATTGACAAAATGAATGTTGTTGTCACGTGGGTATGTGTGAAAGCCAATAACTGTACCAAGTGATCCATTAACTAGTCCTTGCTCCATGTCAAGGTTACGTTTAAGCATTACTCTACAGTTTAAAGATAATTTTTATATTTTCTCCAAACCAGCTTTGTTGGAGATAGAGTTTTCTAAGGTGTTTAGTCTTGTTGTGGCTTGTGGACACATGGGTAGTGTCATACCATGTACGTCCAGTTTTTCTGTGGAGCAAATTTCAATTATTGGTTGCATTTATTTTTTCAACATTGTTTCATTGAATTTTGAACAGCTTGCAAGAGTTGGCATCAAGGACATACAATTGATACTTTTGTGTGCTAATTGTGTATTTATTTGTATTTATTTTTGTTTATATAGTGCTTTACACCAAAGACGCAATTTTTACATGACATCAGTACCACATGAGTTATGGCCATACAGTGCATGGATGTGCCAGGTTTTTAATATTGATTGTGCTTCTTGAGGTATGATATGATATGATATTTCTATTTGTATCACACGTGTACACAGGTGTTTCAGAGCGCGACTAGGAAAAGGAGGGGAACATGGGAGAAGAACAAAACCGATCTTACTAGGCCCAGTAACATTGAGAACGTGCAAGTGCATGGGAAAGGGAAAAGGGGGAAAAGTGCATTGAAGGAGGAGAGTGGAAAGTGCAGAGCAGAGGAGAGCAGATACATAATAAATACAAAATAAAAAGAAAATGGAGGCAATAAACAGTGGTTGTGCAGCCAAGCAAGTGGCAAGTGCTGTTTTAAGGCAGCAGACTGAGTAACTCTGATAAGTGCAGAAAAAGGAGAACATGGGGTTGGGGGTTGCATAGGTACAGATACAGTCCCCAGTGCAAGGGGTGGCCAGGAAGCAGTACAGGAGGGTGGCAGGGTGAGCTGGTACATGGGCCCAGGGGACATAGGGTGGCCAGGTGCACAGTGCCAAGAGAGAGCAGATCAGCAGGGAAGAGGGGGAGCGAAGGCAGAAGCCAAGAGGAAGGTCTTGAGGTGCTATCGGAGCCGGATATGGTTCTTTTCATGTTTTAGATTGGCAGGGAGGCTGTTCCAGAGGGAGGCCCCAGCCGAACATAGAGATCTACTCCCAGCTTGTTTCTTTGAAAAACGATTGACCTGGAGGGAGTTAGCGGTAGAGGAGTGAAGAGCTTGAGAGGGGAAGTATTTGTGGAGGGATAGCTGAAGGTATTTTGGACCCAGGTCCCAGTTCGCCTTGTGGACAATGCAGAGGGTTTTGAATTTAATCCTTGCATCCACTGGGAGCCAATGGAGAGATTTCAGAGCTGGAGATATACGATCCCAGGGCTTTAGGCCAAGGACAAGTCTTGCCGTCCTGTTCTGGATAAGTTGCAGAGGTCGGAGAGTAGAGGCAGGTAGATTTAGAAAGAGGCTGTTACAGTAGTCCAACTTAGAAAGAACCAGAGCTTGGGAGACAGTGAGCTTTTGAGGAAAGGAGAGGAAAGGCAGAGTACCTCTGAGGAGGTGCAGTAGGAAGTTTGACTTTTTAGAGACCTCAGAGATAGGGGCTGAGAAGGAAAGTGTGGAATCAAAGATGACACCGAGGTTCTTAGCCTCGCAGGTAGGGGTGGGAGCAGGGCCAAGGGAGGCCGGCCAGAGAGTAAGGGAAAAGGATGGAGATGGTGTGCCAATGAGGAGGATCTTGGTCTTGCTGGCATTCAGACAAAGATCATTGGCGGCACACCAATCTTGAATGTCAGTTAGGCAGTCAGAGATGAGAGAGGGAGAGGAGGTGGGCGAGGGCAGCCGGAAAATGAGTTGAGTGTCATCAACGTAGCACTGGAAATGTGACCAGAAAATGGCAATGCAGTGGGCGAGAGTTGCCAGGTATTGGTTGAAGCGCCAGGGTGAGAGGTTAGACTCCTGGGGAACCCAACAGGTAGAGAGCAAGATAGATGATAGAAAGGACCCCAGTTGGACCTGGGAGGGTCGATCAGAGAGGAAAGAGGTCAGCCAGGCCAGAGCCTGATCAGTGATACCCAGGTTATTATGGAGACGGTTGAGCAGAATGGTGTGGTTGACCGTGTCGAAGGCAGAAGAGAGGTCAAGAAGGATGAGGACAGAGGGAATGTTAGAGTCCAGGTTGGAGAGCAGATCATCACGGATGTTCAGGAGAACAGTTTCCATGCTTCTGGCCACTCTAAAGCCAGACTGGTGGTCATGGAGACAGCCAACAGAATCTGAATGAAGGTTAAGCTGAGAGATCGCCAGCTTTTCAAGGAGTTTGCCCAGAAAGGGGTAATGGAAATTGGGCGATAGACGGACAGGAAGGATCAGCTGTGGGTTTCTTGAGAAGAGGATGCACAAGGGAGTGCTTCAGAGGGGAGGGGAAGGAACCTGAGGCAAAGGGGTGGTTGCAAAAATTGGCCAGGGCCAGAGCGAGAGTGTCAATGTGGTCCTTGATGGTTTTAGAGGAGCTGGGATAAACCTGTTTTGATGAGGCTTTCATAGATCGGACTTGTCTAGTAACCTCGTCAGGGGAGAAAATAGGAAAGGAAGAGAAGGACAGTGGGGGGTGGTTAAAGGGGGGTCTACAAGCACAGACTGAGAGGGAATAGTGGGGGCATGGGAATAGAGGGTGGACAGGATGTCCTGGGTTTTTTAGATAAAGTGCGAGGCAAGGGCATTGCAGAGAGCCTGCGAGGCAAGAGGAGGGGTGGAGACTGCTGCAGGGCTGGCAAGCTCCTTGCAGATATTAAAGAGTTCTGCAGAGTTGTTAGATGCTGCAGAGACACGGCATGAATGTGGGCTCTCTTCTTAGTGCGGACAGAGAGTCGGTATTGCCTTTGGAGCAGACGACAGGCCAGTTTGTCAGAGGATGAGCAGGAAGCCCTCCATTTCCTCTCAGCCGCCATACAATAGATATTAAGGATGACTCTGGAGGAGTCGAAAGAAGCCATGAAGACATCCCAGAAAGTGCCACCATTAATGGGAGAGGTGGAGACAGGACAAAGCACAGAGATCATATGGGGAGTCCATAGATCTGGCGAAGGAACAACAAAGAGGATGTCAGTGAGGGACTGTCTGGAAGAGGCGCTGGTATAGGTATCAGCGATAGGGAGACCAGGGTTGGATATCTTTTTTAAATTTCATTTTTCCAGACTTAGTGAGAAGGGAAGGATAGGTGATAGAGAAGCAGTTGAAATAGATGGGAGAAACAGATAGAGCCATGAGTGGTAAAGGGAGGAGGCAGAGGGAGGAGTATGCAAGTAAAGCAGTAGTACACCAGTACGCAGTAGTACACCAACCCTAATACTTTTTTAAAATGTTGGCGTATGTGAGGTATGCAGACTGGCACATGTTTTCTGTTAGTTCTCTGTATTTGAAAAGTTGCCAAAGGTTGACATTTCCTTTGATGCCAACAGTTTTACGGCAGAGTTTGTGTCCTAAGGTTTTAAAAATAGGTTCATCTTTCACTGGTGTCAATTGAAGACCTCCGAAAACAATAATGTGTTTTCCTCCAAAGAGCTCTTCGTAGTTTCTTTTGAGTACTTCTTGTAATCTGAGGTGAGTCAAGGCCAACATTAGGTTGGAGATCATGCTCACTTCATCTATTAGTAGCATTTTCATTTGTTTTAACACTCTGCGTAGTCCCATTGCAGCTTCTGTAGAACGTTTGTAATATTTTAATTTGTTTTGGTGTTATACTGGAAGGAGTAGTAATTGGGGTAAAGTGACACCGCCTATGTTGTAGGCAGCTAAACCTCTGGGAGAATTTACAACAGCTGACAGTTTGTTGCTTGTCAATTGTTGAAGGAACTTGCTGATGATTTTGATTAAGAATGTTTTGCCTGAACCAGCTTGACCACTGGCGTATAGTAGTATAGGTTTGTAATTTTGGCAGGTTCATTCTTTATTTTCATGTTTTACACCAGGTGCAATTTCTTTTGTTACTTCTTGAAAAATGCTACGCTGCTCATTGTTCAGTTTTGATTGCAGTACAGTTAAGTCTTCTGTATCTTCTTCATAGTGACACATGGTGTTTTCTACTTCTGTTATAGCTAATTCTGCCTCATTTGCTATTAGTGGCTGTCACAGAGGTTCTTGGCTTCCTGTTATAGAAGGTTGGCTACTGTCGGGAATGTCCTTATCTAGTTGGGCCTGGAGTTCTTCTTTGTGTTGCTGTTCATTGTGAAACATTGTTTTGCACTGTGTAACGTTTACATCGGTTATAGTGCGTTCATTTGCTCTGAAAGTGTCTTCATAGGAGTCGTAGATATCTAGTAACTCTTCTTCTTTTCTCCATGGTTTAAAAAGTTGTAGCAGGGACATGTAATATAGTTCTTTATGTTGAGGAGTTTTTAATGACAATTTGATATGATTAATTACACATCGTTTGGTAAGTTTCACTAAGATGCCTTCACAATTTGTCACTCTGTATCTGCCTTTATTTTCATCTGGTTTTATATTATTTTTGTATATGAAGTTTTGGGCTATGTGATATAGATACATGGTTTCCAAAGTGGTACTCCTGTTTGGGTAGTATGTGTCTAGTGAACTGTTTTTCAAAATGTCTTGGCTGTTGGGATCATTTTTGGCTATTGTTTCTATGTCGTCGTATGATTTCTCTAGTTTTAGCAGGACCAAGACTTAGCCATACTATATTTTCAGATTTTCCATACAAAGCAGTACCGGTTAAATGATCTGCAGCTTAATAATAGCCACATTTTCTATGAGAGAGCATTTTTATGCCTAAGCGGTACAATTTCTGAGACAGTGTTTTGTCCGATTATAGATCATCCCAGAGGTCTTGAATCTCTGTTTTTTCTGCGTTGGTTAAGTATGCTATAACATATCGTGCAACTGCAGTGGAATTGTCTGCAATGTACTGCACATCTATGTTTGCATTCCATAAGAGGGCAATGATTGCATTGTAATCAGTGATGTATTTTGCTTCTCTGTTCTTTTTATGTAATATGTGTTCTTAGGTGATTTACCTTTAGCACTATGTCTAACTGAAGACATGAAGTTGTTTACTTGACCTGTTGCTGTAACTGGTCTAGGGAAACCAAAGCGGCATTTGGTGTAGTATTTCCCTTTGTTTTTGTATTTGCAACAACAATATTTCCCACATTTGTGTATTTGAAATTGGAAAATTTGTGCATGAAGATCACTATTTGTTGCTTCTGATGGAATTTCACAAGTGACATATTTTTTGATAAACTGTAAACAGTGGCATCACTGTCTTGACCAAATTTAGGAGTATCTTTAATCCATAAAAGCATGTGGATATGTGGTGCTCCTCTGGCTTGCTATTCTTTTCTCCAAAAGAAGTGTTGCACTTCTCTGAGGGGAGGAACAGTTTTATTACAAATAAAATGTAGCATAGCAATGACGCGATGATGGAAATATCTTGAAACATTAACAGGATCTAGAGAGCAAAGTTCTCCATGCGTTAGTATATCTATGTTTGTTTTGTTTTTGTTTGATATGCATAGGAAATCATTTAAATCTTCCCATGTATATTCTGCACAACTTAATGTAACAAACCAAGTGGGTGGGCCAAGGTTTCTTATCATACAACGTACATCTCCGTGACGTTAGAACCAGTACTCTTTAGTACCACGCATGTTTGCTAACAGGTTTGTAATGATTGATTGTAAAACCTCATCTTTTTCTTGCACTTTTTGTAGTAATTGCGTAGCTGACATATTTTGAAAATGGGTACCTGATTTCAATGTGTGTGCAACTCCGTAGCATAGAGTTGCTGGTACACTTTCTAAGAGTAGGTGGAATATGTATTATCTATTAGCGCCATGGTTCATGCCGGTAATTTACCGGCACCGCCTTGGTGGAAAGGGGAATTACCGCCCCATTCCAAGGTTGGCGGGGCGGTAATTCCCCCTTCCACCATTGCCCTTCCCCATTCCCATTTTTGCCCGTAATTAGCTCCCTGGGTACCGTAATTAGCTCCCTGGGTCCCTTTGCGGGTTGGTTTTTAACGCCTGCAAAAAGCAGGCGTTAAATTCCCCAACCCGCAAAGGGACCTCGTAGTAAGGCGGTAAGGATTTACCGGTACCGGTAAAATACCGGTACCGGTAAACCCTTACCACCATCCGTGTAATGAGGCCCTATGAATGAGTCAGTTAAAGATCAACAAGTAATCTTAGCCATGATCCTGACCAAGCTTCTGTATTTAGAGGGTTACGTAACGGCTAAAGAAAAAACAGCACCTAACAAAGAAATGACAGATCATTTGATAGACGACACGATGAACAAAATCCAAGCTTTACTGCAGGAGTCAACTCACCTCAAATCGAAATTTAAGATAAACAACACAAATGACGCGGGAACACAGACTAAGATCTATATTGATCTAACAGCGGAAAGGAATAGACCTGAAAATGTGGAAGTACCAACACAATCAAAGGTCACAATTGAAGGGCCCAGTACCAAAGATAAAACAGCCGTGAGCAACCAAAAACAGGCCACCAAGATAATGATGGTCCTAAGTAAAGCATCGATAAGTAATAAAATTGATGCAGTAGTAGAAGAACCTACATATGCAATTTTTGATCCATCTAAAGACAAGGATAAAGGGAGTACTGGAACTACCACAGCACGCAGCAATGTAATCCCTCAAAGAAACTGCATTAATAAACAAGTGTCAGGCAAAGCCCAGAAAACGGGGCACTCGCTGGGCCCTACTTCACTGCCATTAGATAAGACACCAAAGAAGACCATTGACAGACAAGTAACGGTAATAGACAACATGACGAGAGAAAATGAAAAAGAAGAAAAACCCATAATGATAAGGAATCAGTCTGAGAAGTCAGATATAGAAGACACACTAATGAACCTTAGTGTGTACCCGAGTGATGACACCAACAGCCTCGCAACGTCAGTTCAACCTAAACAAAACACAGACAGCACACAGCATACAGTTCACGAAGCACCCAAAATCTTGAACAAAAACAAAGGACCAAAAGAGCGCGATTTCGAAACGCTTGAGGAAAAACGAAATTGCCTGATACATCGATTTCAAATTTCTGAGACAGAAAGGTGGCACCGCGAAACGCACACCTTGGAACACAACACTGAGACGGAAAGCGATACTCAGACACAAAATAAGACCAAGACTGAATACATCAGCAACAATAAATCCAGAAGTAAGAGAAAAGTCACACAAAAGAAGTTGAGGACTAACTCGCTGAATCAAAGTAAATCACAAACTTCACACCAAGAGTCAAGGAGAAAATCAGACAATGAGTCGCATGAGAAATAAGATGCAAAAATAGCAAAAAAGACTAACAACAAATCCAGTAACACACGATCAGATAAAAGAGAGCAAAGAGACCTAGGCAGAAATCGCTCGCCAACACCTGCGAGAAGACAATCAGAAGCCGATTCACATAACAAAGACAAGAGGAACAAGAACCATAGATGGATCACCAGGATGACTCAAAGAAGTTGTAACAAAGAAGATGTCATCCTAAATAGAAGATCCGTCTTGACTATACTTCACCAAGTTGATAAACTACAAGAAATTCAATCCGCAGACATTAGAATCGTGGAACCCTGGCATAACAGAAACAGGGCAGTTGCTCTGCTCCATCTGGATTTGTTCAGGATGCATAAAAAGATCCAAAAGCACCAACTTGACATCTATAACTGTGGATATCACATTGAAGATGCGTCGTTGCAACAAGATCACAAGCACACGGATACTGGCTTAAATAGGCCAGAAAGAGCTACTAGGTCCAATCATATCAAACCAGACTACAAAGAGCATGTTGAAAATTCACAGAAAACACATGATACAATAAGAGGGAGAAACTATGCTCGAAGTTATTATAGATCTCCCAATGCAAGAAATAGCGACAAGCACTTCAACACAAATAACGGTACTTCAAGTCGCAAGTCAGCCGAGGAATGTTTAGGGATAAAACAACAACAGACAAACAAGACTCCAAGAGCAATGAGAAGAACATGCACGCGAACAACAGATAACACTACAACAGTGCAAAGCAAAAAAGAAACAACTGACAACAGCAAAACTGGGCTTTGGGCCTGGTTACCGAAAGTGCTTACAGCACATCGCAAGACATAGCCATGCCTGCAGGTTGCGACCGCGACAAGCGACCCGTCGGAGGAAGGAGAAAATGATTTTACGCTGTGCAGGGGGGAATAAAGGGGGACACTCACACCTAACGGCATTAGGGGGCCCAAATCTTGGAGAATTTTATCTCATTTGTCTCCAGGAGACCTGGCTCCTGCAAGCGCCGACGATGGAAGGCTACTAGATCTGTCTCGCAACAGCAGCAAGAGGAAGCAAAGGGCGACCAACTTCAGGACTAATGATAGCCTGCCGTAATGGATCCGGAGCCTCGATAACAAAAGCCATAACTCCAAATCAGTCAATTCTAGCAGTACTCATTTCTTGGCAAGATGTAAATAATGCCAAAATGGAAAATAGACAGATGGTTATCATCAATTCATATTGGAATCCGGCGATGCTGAGTGCAAAATAATTCACTAGCCTATGTGAAGATGCGATTGAAGTAGCCATGGCTGAGCATCCTATGTCAACTATACTTGTGTGCGGAGATCTAAATGCCACATGCACAGTTACAAAGAATACATCAATTGCCCAACAAGCATCCGCACGACGAGGCACAGCATGGCTAAAGTTTGCCGATTCGCGTGGACTGCACAATCTAGCTGAGGCATTTCCTGGAGTAGGCAGAATTCCGACTTGGGAGCGCTTACCTTCCGCTTCGACAATAGATTACATCTTTGTCTCTCAGCCGCTACTGCACGCCATCAAAATGTTCAATGTGCGGCGTACGTCCACCAGTGATCACAACCTACTGGAAATGTCATGGCAATTCAAAACCAAAAAAAAATACAATTCAGCACACAAATTGAACCGACTGCACAGGGCACAAGGTTAAGAATAAGCGCCGCAGGCATTAGTAATGTGACGGCAAAGTACCATGCAGCTGCATATTGTGAATCAGGCAATGGCATTGAATACCATCCTCTCTTGATCCCGTACATGCAACAAAAAGGGTACGTTGTAGATCAAGAAAAACCACAAAACACGTCTATAATAAAGAGCTAATTGAAAAAAGGCGTGCATATAGACGAGAATTACGTGCAGCATGTAAGCACCCGACGTCAGAAGGGTTTGAAGATATAAAAGGTATCAAAAACAGGCACAAAGCATGGGTAAGATTTCACAGAAACAAACTAACTCAAGCAGATGCGGAGCAAATAACGAGAGCAATTATCACGAATAACAACAGAGACTTTTGGTCACTAATAAGAGACGTGGACACTTCGTTATACAATCAAATTCTAAATAACATCTGCCAACGGACTTGGGAAAACCATTTCGAAACAGTATTTACATCAACGTTAACAAACACCACGAAAGAACTGCAAACGGTAGAAGCTGAATGGGTTAACCTTGAAAAAGAAGAGGACATTCTAGATATCATCAAGAAGTTAAAAAACTCACGTGCGCCGGGACCAGATGGCATTACCAACGCGGAACTAAAAAAAACATGCAGCAGAATGGGCCAGACTGCTGAGTGCCATATTTGCTCGGTGTACTGAAACAAGATCAATTCCTCAATCGTGGACAAAAGCCATCATAGTCCCGATTTATAGGAAGGGTAGCCTAACAGACTCGGCTAATTTTCGCCCGATAGCGCTACTCGATGTATTGGGTAAGGTCTATGCCTCATTATTGATGACCAAATTCCAAGCCTGGGCAGCTTCAGCCAAATGTAATGATGATCTTCAAGCTGGCTTCAAGAAAAACGCGGCACAACATGTAACATTCTGGTTTGTAACACGCTAAAAGCAAGAACTCTGCAAAAAAAACAGCAACTGTACATAGTCTATATAGACTTCACACAAGCCTTTGATCGCGTGGAAAGACCTTTACTATGGCATAAGCTAAAAATCTGGAATTGTCCTGAAGACATACTAACTCCAATACAAGCGCTGCATTGCAACACCACAATGCAAGTCCGACTCAGTCGAGCAGGAGACTTGTCATCAGAAATTAAGAGCTCACGAGGAGTGAAGCAAGGGTGCCAGCTTGCATCAGTACTCTTTTTGGCATACATCGGCGATCTACAAGAAATAGAAAACAAAGTAAATGCCTTTCCGCCAAAATTGGGGACAACACAAATCGGCCACCTTCTATATGCCGATGACCTAACAATCTTCGACCAGATGGAAATAGGACTTCAGCGCAAGTTGAACGCGTTACAAGCATATGCCATGATCAACCATCTCGAAATTAACATAAGTAAAACAAAGATCATGATTCTTCAAAATCATGAAAAAAAAGAAAACAAATTCCAGTGCTATCTAGGTAACATAAAAATCGAGATTGTACCAAGGTTCAAATACCTGGGAGTTACCATGGACAGTTCACGGCAGGAGTCCGCCATGCAATTGGAACTACATGCAAAGATCAGGAACCTGGCGGCACAGACCAAAGCCATTGATACCACATTTGGGAAATTCTCTCTTGTACCCACTATAAATTTCTACAAGATGAAGGTAGTGCCTGCCATTACATATGGAATGGAAGCAATGCCCACGATTCCAAAACAAATATGGGCTAAGCTGGAGGCATTCTTCTGGCGCAAGGTGCTAAGACTACCCAATGCCACTCCAGGGGTAGCGATCAGGCGAGCACTGAGTCTACAATCCTTAGAATGTACAGTGATTTGCAATACCATCATGCTATATCGAAAATGCAGAATGCCTGACAGCAATAAGATCTTTGCGAGGCTACGGCATGAAATGGATAACAAAAACTGTGTTATGCTAAAGATCTGGCAAACTGAAAACCAAGCTGTGCTATCAAGAATGACATCAAATGAAGAAGAACTCATTGCCAATCCATGCAAAATCTTAAGAAAAATAAAAGATGCCGACTGGGCCACAACAATTGAAAATGCGGCTAAACTGAAACTCACTGCCCATCTACCAGTAAATATGTTAAAACAGAATAAACTCCAAAACTACATAAGACAATTTCCAAGTAAACAGGCTAGGAACCTCATTCTGCGAGCACATCTCAACCTTTGCAAAACAAATGAGATTCTATATATTCGAGGCCAAGCCCCAACAAATAGCTACCGCTTCTGTGGAAATAGAACACAACCACCAAAAGAGACTCCAAGGCACCTACCTACTCATGGAATGCTCTGCCACCGCCTCACTCAGACAGCAGTACTTATTGCGTATGGCAGGCTTTGACATTTTTACGGAAGAACACTTATGGTGGTGCAGACTAGAAAAGATGACATGGCAATTCGCCATGGCCAACATGATAGAATCGATTGACAACAATTTGTTAAATGTTAACATCCCGTTAGTCTGATAGATTCCAGAGATTCTTGTGATTGGCAGCATTAACTTGAGACGAATTCCATACAGCCACTTCTTTTCTCTCAATGTATCTGCTTTGATGTTGTGCCCAAACTTCGAATATCGCATGATCATAAGCTTCTTAAAACGTTGAAGTTGAATCATATTGTAAAAATCTTATTTTGATTGAACAATAAAAAAAAATTTAAAAAAAAGGACTTGGGAAGGTCATGGACATGTTTCCAAATTCCCAAGTAATTCTCGTATTGCGCAGAGACAAATGTGGCTGCGTTCTTCTTCATTTGGTCCACAAATGTAGAGAGAGAGGCGCAATGTCAATAAGGCTGTGTTTGCCTTTTTAAGAGATGTTAGCAGGTCCTCTTTTCATAATAAAAATATTACGTTTTGTAGCACATACATTTTTCGCAGAGATGGAGTCCATTTTACTTATGCTGGCAATCAGATATTTCTCAGAAATTTACAAAATGCATTGCAACCTTTTTTGGAATTACAGCCATCCATTTTGCAGTAGGTGTTGACTATTTGAAGTTTTTCAAACACAAAAAAACACCACCAAAAGGCTCTTTTCAGAGGCACCACTTCCTCCCATAGAAAAGTGCAATGGTTATGATTGGGCAGCACCCCAACATTTTAGATGTCCACAAACTGTCCGCGGACATCTAAAAAATGCACAGGGCCCTGCACTATTTATTTGTCACTTCCAATGTTAAACTGTGAAAGCCGGCTCTGAAAGGAGACTTTTTTTGTTTTATATTTTTTGTTTTTTTTTACACACGACACACTAGGAAAAGAGGGGAAAGGAGGGTAAGGACACCAACCACGGGGATAAGAAAGGGCAGATGGAGAGAGGCAGGTGTAGGGTGCGCCTTATTTAGGTAGGTAGCAGACCTTCTCATGCTACGTGACCACAGTCTCAAAAGCACTCCAAAGACTCCCCCCCTGCAGACTACTGTGTAGCAGTACCTACACAATATTGTGGCCCTCGAAAGGTAAGGGTCAACAGCAGGCAGCTGGAGGAATACTTGGTCCCACAGGAGTGTCTCTTGTGGTGACAGGAGCGGAAACAGAGGATGTTGTAGAGGAACTCAACCTACTACGTTTATCTCAAGATACAACCTTGTGACTAGCCCCACCATGGAACGACCATAGGTGTTTCCTCATGGATGTGGTACCAAAGCTGTACGAACCAGGCTTCCCACAACACAGCACCATTTTGCACTGGTTGCAGGTGATCTTGTTCGCACATGCTTTTGGCACTCCACCATGAATGGTAAACAACCGCCACACCCAAGACTCACGGTGAGTGCTGGTAGTAGGTTCCACTACCTCATCCTCTTCATCCAACTCCTCTACATCCTCACACCTGTTCCCCTCTGCAGGCCCTTAGGGAGGTGGTGGTGGGGGAGGGGTTGGGGTGGTGCTGAGGCAGAAGTAGCACCAGCTGGAGCAGCAGCAACCATAGATGCCATCAGGTTTGATGATGGGAAAGCAGCAAGAGCAGCAAGAGCAGCAAGAGCAGCAAAAGCTGAAAAAGACAATGCTCTGTCAGGTAGCCAGAAGCACAATGAGGATGAGCTCTGGGGTGTGGCCTTTTATAGGGGTGTGGGTGCTCGCTCCGTGAACAGCTGTGCTGTCCGCGGACAGATCGAACACCCCAAAAAGGCTCAAAAAGTTCCAAAAAGTATGTAGAACACCAGGGACAATGTCTGGGACGTATGCAATGGTGAATTTTACTGTAAATTAATTTGGATTCTCCAAAAAGTACTTTTAAAATGTTTGGGAACCCGGACAGTGTCCGCAAATCAGGACATACACTCAGCGTGGGTGCGGACACATGAGGACGTCGCAAACACGTCAGCGAATGGGACGGGTGTCCACAGGACACCAAATGTGCACGAATGTCAAGTGCATGCTCGCAGGTGTTCTACGGACAGTGTTCAGGTCCTCAAACTAATTAAAAGTGTTACACACATGAAACGGACAGTTACGGACAAGCGCGATGTTCGTAGGACCTATGGGTGTGGTGCGCATGTGCGTAGATGTTCTACGGACAGTACGGACAGGTATAGTGTCCTTAGGACACCTCCATTTTGGTTACTTGTGGACATTCCGGGCACCGAGAGTGTTCTAAGAACAGTTCCATCTTGCTTGCGGATAGTATGGACAGGTATAGTGTCCTTAGGACACCTCCATTTTGGTTAATTGCAGACAACCCGGATACCTGCTCTGTCCGCTGACACCCTAACTGCCTTTTTTTAAAATAAATAAGACACAAAGGACTGAATTAAAACACACATGATATATTTTTTTTAATTATCTACAGATATACAATTTATGAAAGAGTGGGGGAAGCAGAAACTGACACAAATACAGGGGAATTAGGGGTTTGGAGAGTATGGATGGGAGGGGATGAAGGGATGGAAGTCTCATCATAACATTTTTTTTTGGTGGTGAGGGTTTGGGGATAGTTGACTGGGACATGGAGAGGGGAAACAGGTGCATATGGGACATTGATATTTAATTGTTTCTTTTATGTGGTCCTCAGATTGAAATTCTATGCAGGCATATCCATTTTTTTGTTCCATGCGCTGCAGAGTATTTTGTAATGTCTCTTTAGCTATATTATTTTCAATGTTTGTATGTTCTGTTTAAAAAATATATATTATTAGTACACATACAGTAATGATTATTAATTTGCTTATATAGAGAAGTGTCTACCATTAGTATCACTGTCTTCAGTCATTTCCTCACGTGGGACATTTTCTTCAAGCCATTCCAAAGTACTGGAATTTCTGTGTAACAAAAATATATTACTTTTAGTGTACCTAATACAGAAAGTTTAGAAATATATAAGAAAAATGAAGTTTACTTACTAATTTCTGGCAAGTTATGTTGTTACTGTTGTGTAGGTCTGCTATTGCTTCTTGCTGTGCAGTTTCTGTGAGGTATTTATGTTGGAGTCATATCTTTTTTGTTTTGGTATATTCCATTTTAGTACATATGCTATTTAAATGGACAGTTGATGTGTTACATATATAGGTTCTTCTCCTTATTTATTATTACATTTAATGTGTTTATGTGCTGCTTTTGGAACTTGTTCAGTGTTTATATGGCATGATAGAACAATTTAAGATACCCCTGAGTTTTTGGGTAGTGTTGATGTTGTCCGCGTCCATCCGCGGACATACGCACGGTCCGCGGACATCAAAATCACTAGATGGGGGTTCAGTATGTTCTATGTTACAAGTATATAAAGTAAGGGAATCCTAGTAAACATGTATCAAATTCACACTATGAATTTGTATATTCAGTAAAAAAAACTTTGATAAAGGGAGGTTATGGTTAAGTTGCATTATTAAAAACCTATGAAATTCAGTAAAAATACTTTGTTAACCACTTAAGTGCCAAGGGCGAGGTATCTTGTCCTTGACATTGCATACGCAGTGCCAAGGACGAGATAGCTCATCCTTTTTGGCACTCTGTTTTGAGCGATCCCTGCAAAGCAGGGATCGCTCAATACTGTAATCCAATGCCCAGGCTATGTGAGGGGGGGTCCCCCCTCACTGCCAGGGGGCTGGAATACCTTCAGTTTCACATCAGCTTGCAACTGAAAGTAAATTCACTGCAGCAGCCATTTCAGGCTGCAAAGTCCAAAATGTGGGGAAAAAACACATTTTCCGCACATTTCACTCGGCTCACCCAGCGAAACACATTGTCAACAACAGATGTCATACCATCTCGCGTTCCCACAGGTGTCCGGATGGAAAAGTACCTCACATGTGTGGGTGCACCTACCGGGGGTGCAAAAGGAAAAGGGTAACCCGCTGATGACCCCAATCCTTTCGCCACAGCACAATTTGTTCTTTTGGGCAACCTACAGATTTGGGCCTAGGGTGTCCAAGCCAGCAAGGAAAACAGGGAACCACATGCATTTCCCAAAAGAGGACTCCCGTGGGAATCCACAGAGGTCTGGATTGCGCAAATCGGCCCAGAATCTACTACCCAGAACCCCTGGCAAAGTCCAAATTTGGGGGTAAAAAACACAATTTCCAGATATATCACTCTGCTCACCCACGGAAAAACGCTGCCAACAACAGATGTCGTAACTTCCCGCATAAACACAGGTGTCCCAATGAAAATGGTAACTCACATGTGAGGGTTCACCAATCTAGCCACAAAGGGAAAAGGCTAGCCCACTGGTAACCACAAAAGGGTTTGGGGAGATAACCTACAGATTTGGGCCTAGGTTGTCCAAGCCACCAAGGAAAACTGGGAACCCCATGCATTTCTGAAAAGAGGGCACCAGTGGGAATCCACAGAGGTCCAAATTGCGCAAAGCGGACCAGAATGTTTTACCCAGAACCCCCGACAAAGTGAAAAATTGGTTTTTTTTCGGCATATTTCAGACTTTGCCAGGGCTTCTGGGTAATACATTCTAGGCCGATTTGCGCAAGTCAGCCCTCTGCCGATTTCCACGTGTGTCCTCTTTTTGGAAATGCATGGGGTTCCCAGTTTTCCTTGGTGGCTTGGAAACCCTAGGTCCAAAAGTGTGTGGTGTGGACTTGAGCGAAATTCAACATTTGCTGCTGTTGGAAACGACTTGGGGTTAACAGGGGTTCCCCTTTGCCCCCAGGTAGGTGCACCCACACATTTCGGATTTTGCAGGGGTGTCTGGGTAATACATTCTGGGCTGATTTGCACAAATTATACCTCTGCGGATTCCCACGGGTGTCCTCTTCTCGAGAATGCATGGGGTTCCCTGTTTTCCTTGATGGCTCGGACACTCAAGGCACATTTCTGTATGGTGTGCCCGTCTGCCGAAAGTTTGAAATTCACGTGTCAAAACAGACTTGGCGTTTTCTGTGATTTAGCCTTTCCCCTTGGCGCCCAGGTAGATGCACCCACACATGTGAGGTACCATTTTCATCTGGACACCTGTGGGAATGCGGGACGGTAGCCCATGTGTTGTTGGCGGTGTGTTTTGATGGGTGAGCCGAGTGAAATGTGCGGAAAACAAATTTTTTCCCACATTTCAGACTTTGCAGGGGTGTCTGGGTAATACATTCTGTGCCGATTTGCACAAATCATACCTCTGCAGATTCCCACGGGTGTCTTCTTTTCGGAAATACATGGGGTTCCCTGTTTTCCTTGGTGGCTTGGACACCTTAGGCCCAAATCTGTAGGGTGTGCACTTTGAGAAAATTAATCAAATTCTGCTGTCCGAAATGACTTCGGGTTAGCCACATTTTTTCCCCTTTGCCCCCATGTAGGTGCACCCACACATTTGAGGTACTGTTTTCATCGGGACACCTGTGGAAACAGGGGAAGGTAGGCCATGTGTTGTTGGCACGTGTTTCGGTGGGTGAGCGGAGTGAAATGTGCAGAAAAAGTGTTTTATTTCACCACATTTCGGACTTTGCCGGGGATTCTGGATAATAAATTCTGGGCCAATTTGCGCATGTCAGCTCTCTGCGGATTCCCACGGGTGTCCTCTTTTCGGAAATGCATGGGGTTCCCAGTTTTCCTTGGTGGCTTGGACTCCCTAGGCCCAAATGTTTATGGTGTGGGACTGAGCGAAATTCAACACTTTCTGCTGTCTGAAAAGACTTGGGGTTAGCTGTGTTTTTGGTTTTGCCCCTTTCCCCCAGGTAGGTGCACCCACACATGTGAGGAACCGTTTTCGTCGAGAGACCTGTAGGAACACAGGAAGGTAGTCCATGTTTTGTTGGCGGCGTGTTTTGATGGTTGAGCTGAGTGAAATGTGCAGAAAACGGATTTATTTTCCCACATGTCGGAATTTGCAGGGGAGTCTGGGTAATACATTCCGTGCCGATTAGCGCAAATCATACCTCTGCGGATTCCCACAGGTGTCCTCTTTTCGGAAATGCATGGGGTTTTTGGGTTTCCCCCTTGCCCCTAGATAGGTGCACCCACACATGTGAGGTACCATTTTTGTCGGGACACCTGTGGGAATACGAGAAGGTAGACCATGTGTTGTTGTTGCGTGTTTCGGTGGGTGAGCGGAGTGAAATGTGCAGAAATAGTGTATTTTTTCATCAATTTTCGGATTTTGCCGGGGCTTCTGGGTAATACATTCTGGGCGGATTTGCACAAGTCAGCCCTCTGCTGGTTCCCACGGGTGTCCTCTTTTCGGAAATGCATGGGGTTCCCAGTTTTTCTTGGTGGCTTGGACGCCCTAGGCCCAAACCTTTATGGTGTGGGACTGAGTGAAATTCAACACTTTCTGCTGTCCGAAATGACTTGGGGTTAGCTGCGTTTTTGGCTTTCCCCTTTGCCCCCAGGAAGGTGCACCCACACATGTGAGGAACCGTTTTTGTCGAGAGACCTGTAGGAACACGGGAAGGTAGGCCATGTGTTGTTGGTGGCGTGTTTCGATGGTTGAGCTGAGTGAAATGTGCATAAAATGCATTTCTTCCCCACATTTCGGACTTTGCCGGGGTTTCTGGGTAATACATTCTGGGCTGATTTGCGCAAGTCAGCCCTCTGCAGATTCCCACGGGTGTCCTCCTTTTGGAAATGCATGGGGTTCTCAGTTTTCCTTGGTGGCTTTGACGCCCTAGGCCCAAATGTTTAGGGTGTGGGCTTGAGGAAAATTCAACACGTTCTGCTGTCCGAAACGACTTGGGGTTAGCAGCGTTTTTCGGTTTCCCCCTTGCCCCCAGGTAGGTCCACCCACATATGTGAGGTACCGTTTCCGTTGGGACACCTTTGGGAACGTGGGAAGGTATGACATTTGTTGTGTTTGCATGGTTTTCATATCATTTTGAGACGATCCATTTGCTGCTGCCCTTTGTCGCACAACCCTATCATTTCCCAAATGTGACCTACATTTAGTCGCTGCTTTTAGGCAGCATACACTTTTGTAAACTGCACAAGTCACCTACCCCTGAAAAGGTCTGCATGTGCTCTTTTAACAAATGTATGCTTGCCCTTCCTCACCACATTGGTTTCCCTGATTTACACATGCTAAGTACGTCTGTTCAGGCCATAAGCATAACACTCCTGCGTACCATGGCTCTGATTTTTGGCTTGTGGTATTGCTTGCTTTGTGAAACATTACAAAAAATGTGTGATTTCCTAACTGCAACAGTCAGGGGAATGTAGCGGAGCATTTTCTTTCTCAAAATTCATATAAGCCATTTCCGTACCAGGCCAACCATGTCCACTGCATACCTTTTTTTTCTGTCATTTTCCCGCTTTTTCCCCAAACTATGGAATTTTCCCCTACCTACTTCTTGCCTGACCTGCGCAAATCACCTTTTCCTGAACTTGGTATTTTGTCGACTTTTCAGAAATGTAAATCGCCTACCTCTCACAAAATGGTTGAAAACCATATAAAAAAAAAAAAATTCGTTTCAACTCAACCTGTTCTTCAATGCCATGAAATTGGGGAATTAAGCACAGCAAACCAAACCATCCTAGCTCTTACAAGGAAAACACCACAGGCTTCTTTGTACATCATTTTATTGGCATTTTTTGGAGAAAAAATACATTTTTGCCCATTTTGCTAATTTTCTTTCACCCCCCTACAGTAACCTAGGATTCCTGGGTGGCGGTACGACCGCCTACATCTGGGAAAAAAAGGAGCTAAATTTGGCCAAGATATCTCATGTAACAAAAAAGTTACAAGGCATTGAATGGCCACATACCGAAATCACCAAAAAAGGCCCTTGCACTGGGGGCAAATACTCATGGCCCTTAAAGGGTTAAAGGGACGCTATGGTTAAGTTGCAGTACTAAAAACCTATGAAATTCAGTAAAAAATCGTTGTTAAAGGGACATTATGGTTCAAAGTAAAACCGAAAAACCCCTGAAATTCGCTAGTTATGGTAAGCTAAGCAACCATAACTCGCGCCACCAACGTGCATTGCTAAGACTAACACCCAGGACATCAAAGATGACATCACAAATGTCATTGATGACATCACTGATGACATCACATGTGCATGTACTTTTCATGAAAAGTCTGTACAAAGGATTTTTATTGTATTGTTGAGAAAAAAGTGTCAAGGATCATTGGAATAAATAACATGAGCTACGTAGTGCATTAAGCAATGCATTGGTATAAATAGCATTCTATTGTGAAGTTCTTTGCAGTATAGTAAGCTACTCATGTATAAACATAAGCATTGTGTGCAGCATATGTGATGGAGATGCAATATTCATAATCTGCCCATGTTGAATAGTGAAATTATAAATGCTTTCTTATTAGAGTGTTGTGTACTGTGCAACATGTAATAAGTAGCTAATGAAACCCACTTTTTATAAAACACAAAGACACAACAACACATACAAATATGAGTATATACAGGGAAAGTGAAGTACGCAAAAAGGCAGCAGTAGAACCAGAAATTGTTCATAACCTACCTGATTATCTTTATGCAAAGAAATTATTGCTCTGCTTCAAACCTACTACTTCCCTATGTATACCTATCACATGATGTGCCTACACCCTAAAGAGAGTAATACAAATACAAATATGAGCATATCCAGAGAAAGTACAGTAATAAAAAAACAGCAGAACAATAAGAAAGTGTTGATAACCTTACCGATTGTCTTCATACACAGAAAGCATTGATATCTTTCAAGTGTGTATTCTCCCTATGTATATGTTTCATATGCTGTGAGTGAACCCCAAATGAATTACTGTAAGAACATTTTTGAAGTATAAGTCTACAAATATGGTACTTTTTGATTTCTTTGTTCCTAAGTATTACTGGCTAAGATATGCAACTAAAGGAAAAAAGAGGGAGCCAGGCATGTGATGTCATCAGTGATGTCATCAATGACATTGGTGATGTCATCTTTGATGTCCTGGGTGTTAGTCTTAGCAATGCACGTTGGTGGCGCGAGTTATGGTTGATTAGCTTACCATAACTAGCGAATTTCAGGGTTTTTTTGGTTTTACTTTGAACCATAACATCCCTGAATATATATATATAGCTTATAAACAGACCTAATAAGTAGGCATGTATGAAGATGATAAATAGTTATAGTTGGACCTTTTTTGTTCAGTCAATCAAATTTAACCCAGTGAATGGATAGGTGCTGCTTGTCAAAAAGATGGGAAATATGGCTTTACATAACTGGACACACGAGTCTTGTGTATGTTGAAAAACCACCACTGAAATCATATTTAGACATGGCACTTTTCCTCTTGAGAGATGCTTATTAGCCTTATTAAGTCTTTCTGAGATAGATTTAAAAAAAAAATACTTCTTCCATATATCAGTCAATAATCTTTCTATCAGTGATCCTGCTAAGTAGAACCAAACAACTGTAATTGCAACCAGGAATGTTGCCTCGCATCATTGAGAGGGGTGAGAGGGGTGTAATCACCTTTTTATATGTTTTGTGATTAATTAATGAGACGTTAAACATGTTTTATAGAACTAAGTTATAAACATCACTGCAGCTGCTCTCAGAATACTTGTGTCCCCTGGACCCTCTGCTTTAAATCCTTTGTGGTTCGGTTCACATATTGGAGAAAGAAGAGGTTGTTCCTAAAATTTAGGAACTCACGTCCCCTGCACACTATCTGGTATCTGCGGAGCAGATCAATAATTTTCTAGTATTGTGTATTGCTAAATTTCATAACATTTTTTTCAATTGACAGTTGAATAGATGGAGCAATCAGAGAAATAATAAGTTCACCAAACTTATATAGACAACAAACAACAAGTTATTGTAAAATATCTCTGAGCCCGACGCGTTTCGAGTAAAAACTCTTCTTCAGGGGCAAAAATCATATTTCACAATCAATTTCTAGAAAAAGATAGAGAAAGATATAACTTACTATCTTATTAACCATGTAATTAAATTATTGATGAAAACATTTAAAAAAGAACATTTCCAAAAAACATTTCAAAACATTTCAAAAAGAACAATTCTAAAGAAATATTCAATCATAAGTCTCATTTAGAATACCTGAAAAAAGGGGGCTGGGATACTACCTAATAACCCTGTTTATTCTGAGTGAAAAACATTAGTCCAGTCAGATCAATAGTCATTCAAAAAGTATTATGAAGAAAGAAGAAGTGTCATTTCTCAACTGAACGTGAAGTCAGCTATCTAATTGTCTCAGAGATGACTCAAGAATAAACTCTGAAGTTTTAGATATATATAAAAAAATAGGTGTAACATGTAACTTACCAACTATGGGATAAGCATAGTTGAAGCATGCACAATGTCCAGAAGATGGCAAGTGTTTAAGAGAGGAAGCGTATGTGTCCGCACTGTATAAATAATATGTAAAATATGAAAAAGTAAGCAATACACTCTAAGTGTCGATAGAGAAAGATAACAGTGTTAAATCCACACTTACATAGAAATCTGTATAAGTTCCAGCGAGCGGTCCGTTGACAGAGTCAGACGAATGCAGGCGGTACGTGCTAGTCAATAGTTCTACATAGAAAAAGAGTGCAAGAGAGAGTAAGTAGTTATAGGAAGTGTCCGGGGGACACAGGTGTCCATCGACCAAGAGAGCACTTACTTTGGAATGTGTCAGTACTTCAACGGGTAGATCATGGCGAACCTCATCCCGAGCAAGCGGATGCGGTTCGTTCATGATGCTGCTCTTAAATGCTGTCTGAGATGATGACATACGACCGGGCTGTGGGATGTTTTTACCCATGCATCCAAGCCCTGCCACAGAACTGTGCATTACTGGCATTGAAAACATCATGATGGCCAGAACTCACCAGAAAATGCACAGGGGAAAACATGAAAAATAGGTTGCCATCCATTTTTGCCTCTGTTAATGTTAATTCAAGACACCATTGCCAGGCCCTATGCTTTGGCTACACACAGAGCAAAAACCAGTGCAAAGAAATATGGTGATGTTCAAAATCCGAAATGCATTAATTCAAGACAGCTCCCAAAAATGGGTGCAGTACCGCCGTTTGACACTAACCAGCGCTAGTGGTCTAAACTCTGACAGGAGAACTGTATTTCAGGAGTTGCAAAAGGAACCTGAGTCAGCCTGAACTTCAAAGGCTTGCTGATTAATGAGAATCCTTAACACCTACTATTCCCAGGCTTGGCCTGTCTTCTCCTGCCCACACCAAAAGGAGATTACACCTCTCTGATTGAATTAGGGCAGGGGTACCCGGGGCTGCAGGAAAACAGAACAATGAACTTTCCTTGGCTCAGGCAAATGCTAAATCAGGGGTCGTAAATGGCTTCCTCTTGGAAGGAAATGGGAGGTGTGCTGCCTCTGGGAGCCACCTGAGCTGGAGGCGGGGACAGACAGAAATTCCCCCATATGCTTTGGAACCTAACCCACACCCATCTGGGCCAGAGCATAATTTTAAAAAGATGGATAATTCATAGTACGGAAGTGTCAAAATTATGTAAATAATATCATTATTCGTGTTAGGACTCTTTGGTATGTTCTGGGGAGTAGTAGCGGAAAATAGGGTGTTACTCCAAGTGTCTGTATGTTAAAAATTTGACACTTCATCATCTGATGCCCATATTCCTTGCGCACATTTGTGTAAATTCTGGAAAAGTTTAGAGGTTGTGTTCTGGATGAAAAGGGCAGAATTCTGTCAGAAGTGGACACAACATCTTACAAAGACAGGGATCGGATGGTTTGGTGCTACAGAAAATATGTTAACTGGACATATAATATTAGAAAAATTGTATATAGATAAATATGCATTTGGATCAAAAATAGATTTGTGTGCAAAGTGACAAGGGGAGGATCATCTGACCCATAAACATACCTCATCACGATGACACTCCATTTCCTTCCCCCAATCAAGGGAGAGAGGAGAACTTGGCCAATGATAAATTGTGAGGGGCAAGCTTAGTTATGCCCACGCACACACTCACTTTCAAAAGACATAAAAAGAACCACTGAAAGACAGATAGGGACTGCTCTTCCATTTTCTTGCGAAGCACTTTGCCAGAAGACTCCAGAACCAGAACTTATAATCCAGGCTTCAGAACTTGTAGCAGAGAGGCCTAGTCCACAAGCTGAATCATTCAGAGGCCTCAGAATCCAGCAACCTAACTAAACTATTCAACAGCCGGGCGAGCTGTTTGATTCTGGCTTGGAACCCTGTGCCAGAACCCAGAAAGCAGAGCTGTATCCAGACCGCCGTGCAGTGCCGATAGAAGACCAGACCTAGACCAGACCGCTGTGCAGTGCCAGAACTCGCTGTGAGCAGAACCAGTACCAGAGACCATCCATGGCGAGTGAAGCCCAAACATGACCAGATCTTGACGGCCTATTTCAAATTTATAGTGTGAGTACTCAACCAGAACTGTGCAAAACCAATCTCTTAGTCTAAAATAATCTAATTCAAACCATTTCCACCTATTTAGAACTGCATCATAGAAATTGTGTGTTCATTCTGTGATTTCAAGCCTGTGAAAGTGTCATTTGCCATTCTGAATCAATATTTCATTTCTGAAAATCTACCGCACAAAATCGTCAGTATCTTTTGAACCGCGTGTGCTAGGAACGAGATTTAACTGTCACTTTAAAGCTAGGATCCTCAGCTTTCTAACAAGCCCTACATCTCTACTCCTTATAGTTTTTTTGTAATCGCGATCGGCGCACTCGGAAAAAGTGCAGCGAATTGCAAATTTGACTCGAATTCTTCACCTGTCAAAAATAGCTGCTTTTGCTTTGCATTGCTGAAATTCGTTTTCAACCTGATAATCCCTCATGAATCACTGATAGTGTTGACCTGACCCAATCTTAAGTAGCTATCACCTACCCTGAATCTCCTATAGGGAATTAAAATCATTTTTAGAATATTTTCACTTCTTTGCAAATCACATTTAAAGTATTTTTGCCTGTGTTTTAAAATCATTCCTGTTGCTCTAAGCTTGCTAGGGGGGAACTGAATTGGTATTGCATTTGATTGTAATCCTGAAAATTGTGTGCTCTTCTTCCATCTCCTTAAATTGCATAGGGGGGGAGTGAATTGTCAAAAGAAAAAGTGATCATATTTTCTCTTGTGGAAACCATCTCAGTTATTTCTGTGCTGCATTCTTTTCCATCATTGCATTTCCTTGAACCCATAAAAGCATTCTCAGCTACTTTATCCTCTCTATACCAACACATAAGTAATTAAAAAAGTGTGCTAGTGTAATATCATCCATTGTTGATCAACATTATCTTCATAAGTGTGCTATCAAATATCAATTTATTTATAAAAGGGTTATATATATTGTTTAAATTGTAAAATAAATCTTTTAATTTGCAAAACAAACCTACTTCTTGGCTCAGTGAGGTCAGGGGGATTCAAAGAGAGGGGTGTTATTCAAGGGTTTATCATCCAGATCTATGAACTTGTCATAAAAATATATAATTAAGGGCTTCCCTTGGGCATCCCAGACTCGGCATTGACTTAGTTGGAGTGCTGAATTGAAGTCGCTTAACAGGGCATGCGAGGTAGCCGATGGAACGCAGCGCATGCGTTCTAATGAAGCAGTAAGTAATTGGTGTGCGTCATGGGTCTGACGACACGGCACAGCCGGTGTCAGACTCACATGTAAACAAAAGAAGTCGCGCATGCGCGAGAACGACGGCATGAATGCCTGAGCAAAAAGGAACTTTGAATTGCAATTAATGCAGAGTAGATGTAGACATGAAGATATATATATATAGAGTGATGGAAATATGAATTAACCATCACAGGAGTTGTTAGCTAGGTAGGTAAAAGAGTGAGTCACGTGGTGGGTAGGTCAGACCGTCCTTTGTCAGTTAGTAACACAGTGAGCAAAAAAAATGTATTGTTCTAAAATAAACAATCTACCAATTTAGACATTAGTGTGATATTCATTTAGTGGAACTTCATGTTAAGATAAACAAGTACATGATAATGCACATTGATACATAAATGTAAGACTATTTTCAAAAAAGAGATATGTCAACCATTCAACAACCCAAATATGGGGTATTTTAACTATTCAATCCATATTATCACATTTTTTGAACAAACACTTGTCCGCATGTCAATATAATATGCATAAGATAACAAATTTGAGAGGTTACTAATGCTGCACAATATGAAAATTGTGGTCTACCGAGATGTGAATAATATGCAGTAGTGAAAAGAAGGAATTGGGATGTGTGATCTGATCTTCATAAAAAGGGGTCAAGTTAGTAGTCCTCATTCATGCCTAGTGGGGCAAGTGAGTCAAGACAATGTATCCAGTAGAGTTCACGCTGTGATAGCAGTTTTTGTAAGTCCCCTCCTCTCGGGAGTGGGTGTATGACTTCGAGTATCACCATTCTCATTTGTGCCACTGTATGCTAATGGTCTCTGAAATGTCTGTATACAGAAGATTTGGTATTCTTAGTGCGGATATTTGACTTGTTCTCAGTCCAACGTTCTTTGGCTTTCCTGGTTGATTTCCCTATGTAATATTTCCCGCAGGGACAACGTAGGGCATAAATAACATTTTTTGAATCACAGGTAGCAAAGTGTTTTAGTAGAATTTTCTTCCCAGTGTTATAATGTGTTACCATAGTGTGCAGGTGGAATAACAGGGGGCACACATTTAGTCTCGCCCATAGAGTCACACAACACATGATAAGATGTCTCCCTGGACTCTTAACCTAGTTCTGGCGAGCTCTGAGTTAGGCTTTCTCAGTGACAGCCACCAATTACCCTACAGTCAGATAATTATTTTCTCCTGAAAGGACATGGAGTTCAAGTCCTGTAAAGGAATTTGCTAAGACCCCCACCAGTTGACTATAAGAACATAAAACCTCAGGGTCTTGTAAACCTATTCCAGCTGCTAGATCACCTTTCATCTGGATGGAGTCAGTCATCCAGGTATCCATGCAGGCATATACCACTCAGGTGTAGCAATGCCACCACCATTGCCAGCCCATTTTGAACTCCTGAAGGAGAGCTGAGACAAAAAATCAGCCTAACAAACTGATGCTTGTATCTACTTACAATGGATTCCAGATATGTAAAGTATGCCTGGTGGGCTGGGATGTATAGGTAAGCATGCATCAGATTGTATGATGCCAGGAATACCCACTTGGAGATTGTGAATTATTTGTTGGAGAGATTTTTTCATGATGTGAGTTTGTGCCGAAAAGGAATTAATCTACTTCAGATTCCAAAATAGACTGCAGATTCTTGACTACTTTGGGCCTAGAATAACGATAGAGTAGTTAATTTGCCATGCCTGGTTCGTGGGAATGTATTTGTGCAATGACTATCTTTTACAAGATATTCAGTGAGATAGTGCAGATGGAAAGCTGGACTGAAAACTCAATAGTATAGCCTTCTTATCACCTTCAGAATTCATCCATCCTGGCAGGAGGTCTATCAGATTCCTTGAAAAGGCAAGCAGTAATAACCAACTAGAATTCCCTCACTGTTGCCTGAATAGACAAGACCTCTAATTCTCCAATGCCAGAGATCTGGGTCTCTGAACTGGAATGCTTAATTTCTGGAAGAGCTAACCCACATGGACTGAAAAAAAAGTACCAGCTCTTGGAGTATGTAGTTGCAGTCTTAGGATTGTTCCTCATAGCACCTGACTGTTTCTTGTCCTTTTTATATCTGGTGGATTCTTGCATCGAATTGATTCTCAATCAAAACTCATACTGCGTCCACTTTAAAGTCTTGCTCAGTTCTGGAAAATTCCTGAATTTAACCTGTGTCTGTAAATTGAGCATTCTGTGATTTCCACAATGGTCTTGCACATGTTCTGAAAGTCTGACAAAAGTGACAGCATGGAGTAGGAGGTGTACAAGGTCACTGTGCTCAGAGAGGCACAGCTTCACCTCACTGATGAGGCGCAACAAGGCTGAAACACGTGTATGGGGTTGCTGTTGGTACTCTTGTTCAGAGAGGAATTGCCATAGCATTTCGTTGCTGGACTGCCCATGTGGGCGGGACAAAGACTGATATGCAAATGGTTATTTCCCATCTGTGAAAGGTACAGTGAGCAAAAAGCGTGTGCTGCAAACTCTCATCTCAGAGCAGGTTATCATGCCATGTTCTTTCTGGAGAGGGAGTGCAACCGAGAAAAAAGTACATGTTCTGAGTATTGAGCATGTTCTGTGCTTGATCCATCAGGACACATATCCTAAATGCTGGGAGGGGAATTCAGGACCTCAGCTTTCATTTGGTTTCTTATGCCGAATGGACACAAAAAGTCCCATGATTTTTGCTGGTAGTGTGTGGACAGTATACCTCTTCCGTCATGTGAATTAATTTGAAACAATCGACAGTGGAAGTAGGGGGATAGTCCAAGAGTTGTGAATCTCAACAAAGTAGCCACTGAGACAAGGAATAGCGATTGTCTAGATAATGACTGTTGGTGCCTTCTGTCAATCGATATGCTGTTGGCCACATCACAAAAACACTTTTAAGAAGTTGTGTTTCCAGACTGATCGCCCACATGGTCTGCCTTGCTTCAGAGCCAGAAGCTACACGCATTTAAATGGAAACATTTGTCTGTAAACACTCAGCCAATTATAATCATTGTTAAGTAACACAACTTAGAGTGGTCTTTAAATATTGCATACGTTCAGCCCATGAAGCATCATGTTTTGGAAAGACGGCAGCTGTTGTTAGTCGGTCGAGCAATTTTAACCTACTTGCAAATGAACATTTTAAATTGCTGCAGGCACTCCTGCCAAAAGTGGTCAGATTGCTCTGGTTAATAGCTTAGCTAAGCTTTTGACGTTACACCAATTAAAACATAGATATATTCAATAGAGCATGCTAAAGGTTGAATACATTGCTTTTCTTAGGCATTTAAATTTCATTATAGTTTACATGTCTCTTGCTTCTTCTCTCTTGTTTTGTTTTATCACCCATATTGAACTGGATGGCGGTTCGTAACAGCATCATTTTTCAATCCGTTTAAAGTTACATTTGTTGTCTTGCGTGAGTAATGCTGTGCTCTTTAAATTCACAATGACAAAGGATGTTCTGCAAGAAATAGCAACTGTGTAGGATGCAACTATCATTGTAAATGGTTTATTTTTGCCACATTCGAGTACACCCATTAACGACTGATTACTGCAGGTTGAATACATGAATCCTAAAGGAAGAGCACCTCATTCTGTTTATGGCAGAAAAGATAGTAAATTAGAGAGTCTCACAAAACGGAACTAGCAGAGCGGGTCAAGAGGTTACCGCTCGATTACAAATCGTTTGCACCACAAATACATGTTTACAAGGGACGAACAGGCTAGACGTTTGATGCTCCTCCGACACTCATAAAAATATTGCTAGAAGATGCTTATTGACAACATTTTGAAAAGCAGCTAGCTATGCAATGGTGATGCCCTTGTTTGTGCTTGAAGGAAGCAGTCAGCAGGATTAATCTTTCTCAAGACACGCCAGAGAGTGATCCAGAAGTCCAGTTTTTTCACGGACTGCACAGTCATTTTCTGCAGCATCTTAATTTGTCATGGTACATTTTCCTTTTTGTGTAATGATTTCAAAAATGCCTGTATGACTCCACAAAACTACTTGTCAGAATTACACAGGGATGTACGTTTCTATGCAAGATTATGTGTTTGTACTTGTACAGCACACCGGCCCTAAAGGGCCTTCTTCATTTGCCATGATTTTCTGATTTCTTCTCTTTCACAAATTTAATTTAATTTAACGTTGCAATAGCAAGGGTCACATTTCATGTTTGAATGCAACTCTCTTCACAAATAAACATACTGTATGTGAAGTGTGTATCCAATCTGCTCCAAACATGTGACAAAAGTTTTCTTGTGTAAGTAGACACATTGATTTAATTTTTTCATAGAATCCCTTGATGATTGTTGTCAACATCTTTAAATTATTCAATACTAAAATAAACAAAATCATTTTCCCATGAAAAAAACTTTCCAATGACTATCCTTAATGTCTTTTTTTCCAAGAAATGCTTCACATGTATATGATTTGGTTGCACATGTCTCCAAAGATTTGAACATTTGCTAAAATAACCATGTTCTATGCACATTCTTAATCTTCTCTCTTAAACGTGAAGCAATACTGAATGTTCTCTTTTAAATATCCCCATTTCTCCATTTGCGGTAATGATTTGGATACACATTTTGTAATACGACTCCTACTGGAAATCCATGTGGTTCCATTGGGTTCTGTAATTGACATGACTTCTCTCAAATTCTGCATTTTCATGTGCTTGCTCTTTACAATACATTACCAAATTACAGCTTGGTATAGAATATAAAACACCACCCTCAATATTTTCAGATATAGAAACTTGACTTCCCTGCAACAACTTTTCCTTTCTTCTCTGGCATGAAGTCCATTGTTTTGAAGCCATTCTTGCTATACACTGTAAAAATGAAAGGTCATCAGCCACTTCAGGTATGGTGATATGTTGGTTCTGTATTCCTGGTACTCTTCATTTACTTAGGAACTTGAGAGGAACCCACTGGATCCCACCACCCAGGTTTACATCTTCCAACTGCCTGGGTAGCAACACTAGCACACTAGCTTCTCTCACTCACACATGAACATTCTCACCTTCAAACAATCTCTCTGACCTCATGCATTCTAGACAATCTCACATGCATCAATACAGAAAAGTACACCCCTCCTTTTCTTCTCCGTCGCACATACACTATTCACAGTCTAGTAAACCACATCACCACAAACCTTGTTTCCTTATCAGAACCCTGAACACCATTAACACTCATATTTCACTCCAAGCCTTACTTTGACAAATCTATGAAGTGTGGGAAATAGGGAGGAGGCAGCACCAATGCCAGTGAATCACTTAGACCTCACCACACACCTCCTTTCTTTTCAGTCACACACACACACAATACGATCCTGTAAAGCACATCACTGATCTACTCCCTCCCTTATCAGAAAGCAATCATCATCCACACCCATACCTTCGACTCCATGTGTCACAATGACAGAAGTGAAATAGAGATGGCTCAGCACCAATGCCAACGCAGCGACCGATAGAAAAAGTGAAAACCATAAGCTCTAAACGCCATACATCAGTCAGGGTGCACCCCACCCAAACAACTAACCACTCGTCCTGTGTTTACATCACGTGAAACTGGAATGCCTCTACACCCACCTCCACATGTAGTCATCTCTTACACCTTCTTTGCTTTTGTATTCCCTTTCCACCCCTCATCCAATACTTATTCCAGACATTAATACTTTGCAAAAGTTACTCTGAACAATATTTAATTACCTGAGGTCGTCACAGCATTGCCCACCTATAGAAAACACTGATCCAATTGAACAGGGTCATCTCTGAGTTTCCCACCAATATAACACCAATCCAATTGAACAGGGTTATCTCAGCATTGCAACCAATAAACCACCAATCCACTTAAAGAGGGTTGTCTCATGGTTGCCCACCTATATAACACCAATCGAAATGAACGGGGTTGTCTCAGCTTTGCCCAATAACATAACGACAATCTATTTAAACATGTTCCACTCAGCATTACCCACCAAACATATACTCCCAGTACCGCTAACAAAGCACATTCATGTCCACTCATTCATTCGACTACTCCAATCCACAATGACATACACCATAGACATAGCTTTCCTAATATTTCAGGATAGAATTTCAAATACATATTGACAATTGTTTCCAACATGTCCACAATATGAGAGTGACGTTTAGTTCCATGATCCTCAAAGTCCATTGCTGTGTTGTAAAGCATGGACCTGCAAATCCTGAAAGTGTCTGTTCAAATGTTAAATACATAAAGTTTCAGGCACTCCTCACTTACATAGCCATCTGCCAAATAGTACAACTAAATGCATGGCCTCTCCAATCCATGTAGCAAACATTTCTAAAAGTCCTTAGTCCCATAGGCGTCTACCTAAATTCCTTTTGCTATTTTTGCACCTGCCATGCAGCACTAAATAACACATAGTGCTGTTTTGCAGCGCAACTCCTGTAAACTGCTTCATTAACTTCAAATGTGATATATCACATTTCTATCCTGTGCATTCATCAAAATACTGAGACACAACGTTATAATTGTGCCTCATTACGGGTCCGGTGGTAACCCTGCCGGTGCTACCGGTGGGTTGCCGCTGGACCCGTAAAAAATTCCCAGCGCCTGACTCCCCGGTGCCACTAGGCTAATACTAGTCCGGCGGCCGGTAAATCAGGCGCCAGTAATTTTGTTAATCCACAATCCCATAGAATCCAAAAGGACTATATGGGAGTGGGTAAATGTAATCACCAGCACCGTTGTTAACGGTGCCAGTGCTTCCATGACGGCTTTGCCCAGTGTGGCCGGCAGAGTCAGACCTGTCGGGCACAACGGCTCCGGCAGACAAACGCGTAGTTTGCTGGTCCAGATACAAGGGGACCAGTGAGCTTTCGGGCACCCTTATTTCCAGACCAGCAAACTTGGCATGATTCCCATTGTATCCTAAAACTCCATGCTGTGGCTAGCTTTGCAGCACACTCTACATCCCCATCCAATGGCCATTTTCGCTTAGCCATTAAAACAATTCCTATCCATCCATGCTGATGCTGCAGCACAACCCCCGATGTTCCAGCAGGACACTCCTACAATTTCACAGCAGTTGCTACATGTTAATCAATACTTTATTACACCAATACTCTATGAGAATGCTCGGCGCAGGCAGACATTCCAATCTGCCAAAATTCCACAATCCATATCACGGCTCTACCTGATAGCCAAGTACCTACGTTACGACGCAAAGATGTTTCTTTGTTCTTTCCTTTAATGTATCTGATACGTCATCAGTTCCTTTGCAAACTCCATGCTTAATGGAGCTCTTGCCCCAGCCACCTTCTCTAGTCCACGTTACCCATTTATCCCCTTACGGGATGAACATCTCTGTTCACCGCTGCACCTTCTCATCCATTACAAGTTTGGTAAGTTGTATTGTTTCATTTTATTCTGGGTGTCAAATGGCCTCCCTTCGTGCCATGCGCTCTGGCCGGTTTTCATTACATCTGACACTTAAATGCACTCAGCACCAACATCCTGTCTGCCTAGCACCTCAGCACAGTCCAGCTATCTTCACTCCTTGCCTTTTCCAATAATCTGCTTCAAAGTCTGGACAGTTCTGGTCCTGGCCCATTTCAATGTCCAGTCCATTTCACTGCCAGTGCTACAGGCATCTCCTCTCAATCTTCTTGGGTGCAATGCAACAAACACCTGGAGCCCTTTTCCTTTAGCATATGCCCTGGACACTGGGTACTCCGTACTGGCACACCGCGCTACGGTTGCCTTCCCCCAGAATTTTAAGGTGCCATGCAATCCAAATATCAAAACAGATCCCATACTCTTCCCTGGGTGATGAGACTTTAAATTCAGCAGCAGAGGGTCTTTCTTGTCCCCCACAGCAGCTTACATGATCTCTTTTCTTCCCATGTCCAGTTACTGCAGTTCTAGTTTCTGTACACCGTAGCTTGCCATCATCGTAACACAGAAAGATCATCAGCCACTTCAGGTAAGTTGACACGTAGGTCCTTTTTTCCTGGTACTCATCAGTTACATGAGAACATGACAAATGGACTTAACTCCACTATAGAATGCAAATGTGAAAACTAAAACATGGTGCACATGTACATCCAGTGACTTTTACCCTGCAGATTATAACATAAATAAAACTGTTAGAAGCATGATCTTCTTTCTGTCCACATCAATAAACATACACCTCCAATTTACAGATATAATTATTAAGTGAAACTACTGCCAAACTTTTACATTCTGCAACACATTTTTCTCTGACAGAACACTACTAACCATACTACACATAGATAAAGTACACTCTATAAATGCATGCATAGTAATTACTTAATCCATGATATTACACCACAGATCATTTCCAAGGATTTGTATGAAAGAGAGAATGGATGTAACACAACTTTTTTTTTCTGCACTTATCAGATATACCTTATCTCACCAACTTTCACCTGCCACTTGCTGGTTGCACTACCAGGGTTTTTATTGCCCTTTATTTATTTATTTATTTATTTATTTATTTATTTGTGTATTTATTTATTTTATTTCTGTTTTTCTCTCCTCAGCACTTCCCCCTTTTTCCTTCTCCATGCACTTGCGCTTTCTTAGATGTCACTGGGCCTAGTAAAATCACTTTTATATATATTTTTTGTTCCCCCTTGATCCCCTCCCTTTGCATGGTCGCGCTCTAAAACACTTGTGTACGAGTGCGATTTATAAATAAAATATCATATCATATCATACTTGCATTTACTCTGCTCCCTTCTTGTCTGCCATAAAAATGATCCAGAATATGACCTCAATTGATTAGCATGGTTATCAAGAATGGAAGGCTCTTCAATCTAAAGAATTGAATATGTTGTGGACTACCAACCCCATAATCCCTCAAAATTCCCTGTACCAGCTAATGCTGATAGCCATTTGACAGCCAAATATATGACAGTAAAAGGTTGCAGAACCATAAAGATCTTACTTTAATTGGTGCAATCCATTCCTATTGTATACACTTGGAGTAAGCTGTGCCTTAGGTTATGGAAGCCAAAGGACTTAGTATGAGCACTAAGGCATTCATTATGAGTAAATCTGCCAAGATACCACCAACGAATTTACTGTTACCACTGCTTGGTCCAGCAGAATTATTGCTGTATTACAAGTGGCAGTATGGCAGTGATAGTTCCCTTTTATGGAGTCCATAGGATTCCGTGGGTATTGCGGCAGAGATATCGCAGGCTGTAATTCTGCCAAAATGTTCCCTTTTTGGTAGTAAGCCGGTGGTGATGGTGTGCACTGCATTACCAACATTTTTGGCCACACCGCTGCATAATAATGATAGTAACATCATAAAAATGGTGGATAAGGGAGGTAAAGTGGTCTTAATGAATACATCAGACTACATTAAAGAAGGCCAAAGACAACTAAATAACACTACATGCTATTAAAAACTAAATCGCAATCCTCTTCAAGACCTGGACTTACTTGGAGAAACATTATCAAACATGGGCTAGAACTAGGCCTTCTCCCCCTGTTAGAATTTGACTACATGAATGTACAATACCCAATCATGTCAACCATCTATTTCCTTCCAAAAATCCACAAACAATACACCAACTTTCCCCATTCCAGCCCAATCATAAATGGAATTGGCTCCATCACAGAAAGAATTTCACAGTTCATTGACATCCACCTTCAACCTTTAACCATGCAATTAGCATCTTTTATTCGTAACACCAAAGACATTATCCAACAACTTGATTCAATACCATTGCAAGAATACTATCTCTTTGTGACACTAGATGTTGTCTCTCTTTATACCAGGATCAATCATGACCAAGGTATTATGACAACAGGATTTTTCCTAAAAACCGGTCCATCTCCTACAAAGAACAAAATAATATGATATGGAGATGCTGCATTTCAAGTGTGGCCACTGTTACGTGGGTGTTAGGCAAAATCATATGCAGTAGCCTTTGGGAAAACCACACACAATTAAGACTACAAGTGCAAGTACAAATTCACATTTGGCACAAGCCTGTACTACACAGTAAAGTGGGAGCGATGGCTGAGCAGCCAGACTTATATCAAGAGTAAAGTGAGCAGTATCACAAGTTACACAAAGGACAGCAATGACTATGGTTCAAGCAAACACTGATTCAAGGTTTCTGAGTAAAATAATATACATTTGTTTACACCATCAGTTATAAAAGAATTCACTAATGTAAAGCAGCAGAAGTCACAATCTTAATATACTACACAACACCCAATCAATTCTGGACAGTTAAACTCAAAATGAATTGTGAGCAAAATGGCACTCCAGTAATTTAAAAGGGAGGGAAAGGACAAGGTTATCAAAAATGAACAACACCAGCAAGTGAAGGTAGGGCTATCTAGAAAAGGCTTACTACAACTAGGATTCAAATCAATAGTCCTGGGCCAATGTTGATGGTTCAGAGTCTTTGCAGAGGATCACACAGTTCAGAGTAGTTTGTGGTTAAGTGTTTGCCAAGAGTTCAAAACGAAATTGTTCAGAGGAAACGTTATTTAAAAGAGTAAAGAAGGACAAGCCTTCAGAGAGGCGAAAGATTTCAAACACTTCATCGGACGATACGAACAACAGGATTTGAACAGTCCTTAGATGAAGAAGAATGCTGTAGCTGAGGCGGTAGTTTCTGGCAGTTCCTGCAGGCTCACGGTTCCTGAAGCGACTGTCAGACTGACAAGAAGGAGGAAGACTGGAGGGTCCTGCACTGCCCAGGGAAGAAACAAGCAGCAGAGCAAAACGTTGAATTAAAAGGTGCACTCCTTAAAAGCACAAATGGACTCTGTCTCACTGGCTATCCGGTTTCCTATAGCACAGCAAATTTGACCAGGCTGAAGAGGAGGTCCAGGATCTTTGTGAGCTGGTTGGTCCCACCAGGCGTAAGGGGAGAAGACTCCTTGATGATCTTCACTGTCGTCAGAGTTTCAGGTGAGTCGGACCTGCAGCAGGGCTCCAGTAGTTGCTGCAGTCGTCTTCCTTCAGCTCCTCATTGGTTCCCTCATTCCAGTGGCGACTCTGCCTTCCAAGTCCCAGAGACCTGATTTTAAGCGGTTTTCCCCTTTCACACAGCCTGGCTGTCAAATACACAGCAGGGTGGCTGTCCTGTTAGGACAGCCACCAAGCCAATCAAACTAGAGTGTGACTTGGGTCTCCAAGGAGACCCTGTGCCGGGGCCTCAAACCCCTCCCTCACATTCTCCCCACCCAGACACTCGGGCACCTAAGGGGGGCTTCTGTGCTGTGACGGCAAACAAAGGAACCAAACCTGATTTGGCGCACAGAGTAAAACACGAGAAAGACCTTTACAAAAAGAAATGGCAAATAAACCCAACCGGAACAAAATAAAATTAAAAGTGGTTGAGCGGATTAAAGTTCAAGGCTACCACCATAGCCTCTAAAATTACCAAGGCTATTTTCATAGCTTGCAGTAAAATAAAAATGGTAGACACCACTGCCACCAGCTAAATCTTAGTGAAAGAGGAACAAAATAATATTCCATGAGAAACAGACAAAACGGATAACTATTAACCCTTCCAGTACTCTGTGGAAGATAGTTGGTACTGGGTCTGTAAATTAAAAAAGACTAGTAAAGTCAATGGCAACTTTACATGTTCTGGGAGACAGTAGTCCGTCCTAGAAAATGGAGTTTAAAAGAGGGAAGTCTAAAAAGAAAACCCTGTGTCACCGCACTAAAGGTGCTGTGTGACACACAGTAAAAAGATGATGCCTATGGAGTAGGCGAGACTCCATAGTCCATGAGCACAAAATGTACAACACGTAGCCAAAAACACATGAGAGTGGGAAAAAAGGCTCACACTCTTACCAGGTAAAAAAAAAAAAGAAAAATCCTAGAAATCCAGCAAAGCTGCTGAGGGACTCAATGGGTACGGTAAATGAGCCATTCTGGAGAATTCTCCCTAACAGTGTGTAATCTTACAGACAACCTGAAAGTGATCAATCTAAAAAACATCAAGTGGACCTTCAGAGAATTTACAAATTGTAAAACATCATGGGCCATTTATGGAATCTGCTGCCCTTACAATCAACTCTATATCGGTAAAACCAAAAGAGAAGTCTGCCAGTGCATATGCGTGCATCGGTCTTGTGTCAAAAACGAAGTGGCGGACAAACCATTGGTAGAACACTTCCAAGCAAAAACAAACACTGAGGGGGACATAAAGTGGTTTGTGATCCAAATGGTACCCATCGAACGACGAGGAGGTTACAGAGACCTTGCACTAAGACGTCTGGAACAAAGATGGATCCAGAAATTGGACAATGTACAGAACGGTCTAAATACAAGCGTTGAATGGAATCTATTCTTGTAAACATCTGTAACTATGCCCTACCACTGGTACCGAATGATGGTATATGTGGTGTTGATAACATACTTTCACACCCGGGAATAACCTGAGAAATACAACATGGGAAATACCTGATCAGTGATATGGCCGCAGTCTGCATCGCCATTCTGGAGAATTCTCCCTAACAGTGTGTAATCTTACAGACAACCTGAAAGTGATCAATCTAAAGAACATCAAGTGGACCTTCAGAGAATTTACAAATTGTAAAACATCATGGGCCATTTATGGAATCTGCTGCCCTTACAATCAACTCTATATCGGTAAAACCAAAAGAGAAGTCTGCCAGTGCATATGCGTGCATCGGTCTTGTGTCAAAAACAAAGTGGCGGACAAACCATTGGTAGAACACTTCCAAGCAAAAAAAAAACACTGAGGGGGACATAAAGTGGTTTGTGATCCAAATGGTACCCATCGAACAACGAGGAGGTTACAGAGACCTTGCCCTAAGACGTCTGGAACAAAGATGGATCCAGAAATTGGACAATGTACAGAACGGTCTAAATACAAGCGTTGAATGGAATCTATTCTTGTAAACATCTGTAACTATGCCCTACCACTGGTACCGAATGATGGTATATGTGGTGTTGATAACATACTTTCACAACCGGGAATAACCTGAGAAATACAACATGGGAAATACCTGATCAGTGATATGGCCGCAGTCTGCATCGCCATTCTGGAGAATTCTCCCTAACAGTGTGTAATCTTACAGACAACCTGAAAGTGATCAATCTAAAGAACATCAAGTGGACCTTCAGAGAATTTACAAATTGTAAAACATCATGGGCCATTTATGGAATCTGCTGCCCTTACAATCAACTCTATATCGGTAAAACCAAAAGAGAAGTCTGCCAGTGCATATGTGTGCATCGGTCTTGTGTCAAAAACGAAGCGGCGGACAAACCATTGGTAGAACACTTCCAAGCAAAAAAAACACTGAGGGGGACATAAAGTGGTTTGTGATCCAAATGGTACCCATCGAACAACGAGGAGGTTACTGAGACCTTGCCCTAAGACGTCTGGAACAAAGATGGATCCAGAAATTGGACAATGTACAGAATGGTCTAAATACAAGCGTTGAATGGAATCTATTCTTGTAAACATCTGTAACTATGCCCTACCACTGGTACCGAATGATGGTATATGTGGTGTTGATAACATACTTTCACACCCGGGAATAACCTGAGAAATACAACATGGGAAATACCTGATCAGTGATATGGCCGCAGTCTGCATCCTCAGTTCCCCCTTAAAGCACATGCAATATGTAGACAATGGTTTAAAACACGATGCATGTCTAGACAGTCATATATCAGCTACAACAAAACATAGTTGAAATAAAATCTGACAATTAAATACAAAAGATGGGACATATAGGGTAACCTCTAATCATAAAGAGCAGGGAATGGAGTCTGTATCATTTCCAATCTGTCTCCGCTTATGTTTTTGCACTGGGAATGGTATATCCTACCTCTGTATGGCTCTACTGTAATGTAATGTATCACAGTGCATCACTTTATTGTGGAAGGGAATGGTGTGTCTCACGGTGCAGTACTATTATGAGAAGAATGGGCTGCCTCCACCCAGTTTGCTCCGTTTTCTGTCTACCAGGCATGCATGTTAATATATTATAATTTCTTTTTTGTTCACCCCTTTGGGCCACGCTTTGTCTCCCCCTTTTCTTCCCAGCTCATTGATTGCCTCTGGATCTAAAGGTTGCAAGGGGCACCATTTCTCACTTTGGCCTAATTGTATTCAGTTATTCGAGTCAGTCCCTTTTCTGTGTCCATTCTATAAAACACAGGACGATATGATTTGTAAGCCTTGAGCTTTGAATGATTATCTTTTTAACTGCGGAATTAGTTGCTGCATTTATTCAACATAAAGATGTTACATCAATAAATAATTATGTTGAATAACTGGTTCCCAGTCCAGTCACTTCTCCTACGCTCCCATCTGCCTGGGACGCAATCAGTTGACGCGATGAACTGACCGGCCCACTGCGCCCAGGAAGTAGTGTTAAGCACCTTCCTCTCTGTTTTACTCTTTCTGATGCGCTTCAGTACACAGGTTTCTACTGCGCCCTGTGCGGGACTCGTCGGGCGACATCCTTTCGGCCCGCTTGTTGTGAGAAGAGTAAACAGGTGGGTTCTGCACCATATACTTGTGTAGCATGAGATCCCCTTTTGAGTCTCAGTACGAACTGGGGTGAATAGCTGCTTTGCTAATATTTTTTCATATTAGTTCACACGCAGAAAGGTTGCGTTACACCTCTGTGTGGAGTAACAATACGGACTGTGTGTAATAGCCGTTTTACTGTAGATGTATCGTACAACTCTGCACTAGGATCATAAGGTATAGAGATCAAGTGTTATGGCGATAAAAGTTGGGATATTGAATACAGCATATCACAACCAGATGTACACTCTGGTCTAATGTGAAAAATAGCGGGTGACATACTTTTCTGATGTGTTTTACGTGCATTATGTGTTTTAATATAAAAAGAAAAAACAAAAAAACAGAGACTCAAGACGAGCCAATAATAAAATATGATGCTCTGTTACAAAAACAGTATGGTTTGTTGTTTTAGGAGTTGATATATGTTATGACTTCAAGGTGTGCACTTGGTCCTGATCATTGAGAGTCAGTGAAAAATGCAGGAGTAGGAGGAAGTTTATGGTTCTCTCTTGTTTGCTTATGATATTAGCACATGGCAAAACATTGGGCCTCATCACGAGGTTGGCGTTCCGGTAACAACGGTACAGGTATGCTTGCTGGTATCATTGTTAAAGGACCGGCAAACTCTGAGTTGTGCCGCGCATGCCTTTCATTCTGCCAGGTCTGCCCTGGTGGAATGAAAGGCACCCACGAGCACATCAAGCCTGTAGCACTGGCATTGCTATGAACGCGAAAGGGCAATTACCGGGTTCGGCGGGGTTGGAATACCCCAGTAATTGCCAATTCGTGGGTGCCAGACTTTCATGCCAGTTTGGAGGCAGCCTTGCCGCTCTTACCTGCAAGGCTACAATCAACCTCGTAATGAGGCCCATTGTCTTAATGCCTTTTTGCACCAGGGCAAGGATGAGTCTAGTGTTAATAAAACTCTGTATTAGCACTAATGTGAGCCATTTCCTGCTACAAAAATGGTTTGATTTAATATGTGTTTTGCACTTTCCTCTTCTACTGTGACCTGCATACTTCTTCCTTGTATTCAGAAGAAAGCTGAAAAACATTTTTTTATAAACTGTGATTTACTATTGATCCTTGAGCTTTGCTCTCACTGTTCTCCCATTCTTGAACACAGCCTCATCACGAGTTGGACTGTAGCCCTTTAATGCGGTAGTAACAGTATTACAGACGCATGTAAAGGTTGGCCCTATCACGAGTTGGGTGCAAAATGGGCTGTTTTACCTCAAGCTTTTTTTCTGGAGGTGAAAACCCATTTAGCGCCATGTCTTTGGCGATATTACTGCCGGCTGTATTAGCGCACAATATTTGCACTGAAAATGCCCAATTTGATCCAATTTACCCAACGGGGAATGGGGATTTTCTGATAACGCCCAACCCATGATCCAGCGGTAATACCGCTGGACCGGTGGGCGCTAACCCTATTACATTTGGGCAGTATTACAGTAATGAGGCCCACTGGCCTGTCCACCTGTCTCCACCCTTTGCCTTGTATTGATAACTACCTAATGTGTCAATCCACTTTATGCTCCTTTCAACAAATGTACCACTTCTTCACTTGAGGTAAGCATTTCACTATTTTAAAACTTTAAGTAATCCTGAACAAAATCACACCTTCTAATACCAGGATACTATGCCATTAGTTTTGGGTTCCTCGTTGTGCTGGAAATCAAATGTCACAAGAGACATTTAAACACAAACCAGTGAGTGGAATCCATGACTCTGAGAGGATCCTCAATGCCCACGTGATACATTATGGACTACATATCCCTGGCGTTGCGCAGTCATTGTGGAAGAGATAGAGATCCATGTAAAAATTTAAGAAATTGGTGTAATTGTTTATATTCTGATATATCAATAGGATGTTTATAACTTTTATTTTTAGAAGCACTGCTACAGCATTATTAAACACGTTCAATATATCTTGCCTATCTATCACTATTGTAACTTTAGTACGTGTAGGTAGGAGATCTTTGTGTCAATCCGCCCTGTCCTCCAGCACTTTCCATGCCTGTATCTTCATGGTGCCCTTAAGAAAGATTCTGACTAGCGCATTTGTACTAGAAAAAAAAAATAGTGTTCAAGTAAGATAGACACCCTGTACTTGCATGACAGTCTTGACGGGTAATATGAGTGAAGACAGATAAGACAGATGAAGGTGTTTATATAATTCTCGTGATTTTGACCAAAGAAAGACAAGATCCACTGACTGCAGCCAAAAAGTTCAAGGGCAACCAATCAACCAACCAATCAGTTTGCAATTTAAAGCAGTTGCTTGCAAATCTTACTACATATACTTGTGTTGGCAGCAAATTATGTGTTCAAATGAAAACACTTCCTTATATGTGAGGTCTCCACTCATGTAACCAGAAAATGTATTTGGATTTCTCAACCCTCTCCTGCTGTTGTGCTCCACCTTTACACACGGCATGTGTAATCAGGGTGATGCGGCATAGAACCTCCTGTAAGAACAGAAATTAGTGTAGACTGGTGCTGGGACGCCAGGGCGACGAAGATTCTAGAGGAAGAGCATGAAACACACTCACTTGGAGATAATACTGGCAAGCCGATGCTTGCAGGTGGAGCCGGGCACAGCCCAGTGTCGTGGCATAAGGAGCAACATGGTATTCTTGTTGAGAGTGCAGGCAAGCCTGGGAACGTAGAAGGAGGTACTATGGAGACAAGGTAGGTGGGGTTTGAAATTACATGCATCAGTGCTCTCATGGAAAAATGGTTCTGTCATCTCAAGGCAGAAGCTGACAAACTGGTTGGATTCCTGTTTTGCTGGAGATAGGACAGCAGCTGGGTTGGTTGCTTATACATGAGAATGGACATAAGGGTGTCATGCTTTCCTTATATCCCATCATCCAAACAACAAAGGCCAGTCAGTTGGGGTCTGCATGGCTCTGGAGAAACACCTGGTGCATGGTAGATGGCAAGACTGAGAGAGTTTGTGGTCATCCAATTGTAGGGAATCAGCAGCTATCCTTCAGCTTCGGACGTGCTTTTCATACTTGCTGCTGGTGAAAGTTCCAAAGGTGTTTCTGAATCAGTGCAAGGGACAGCAGGTCCAGGTCTCCTCTTCCTGCTTGCAGAAGAGTTTTTCACTTGGAGGGAATGGTGGACCTGGCAGTATAAAAGATGACAGGGTATCTCAAGCAATTTTACAAGCCATGGAGTTCATCTTCAGGGCTCCAGAATTCTAAAGAGGATCACCAATCCTCAAGGACACTGACATAGACACTGATTTTCCAAAACATCTGGAAAATGAGAGTAGCATGAAAAATGGCTGAAGATGATTGTGGCTGGATGCCAACGTCGTGTGAGTATAAATATAAAAAAGCGATGCTTCATGTGATAGGGCCTGGAGTTTGAACCTGTCAGGGGGAAGAAAAACTACTGCCAAATTTGCTAGGTGGTCTACCAGGTTGCAAGCCATAGTGGATTCTACCCAAGAGGTGGGGTGAGGGATTTTGGGGCGGGGGACAGTCCCAGAACCTCATAAACATGCCTTGCATGGTTCAAATAGTGGTACCACTATATGTTGTACTATACCTTCTGGCTTCTTTCCTGTTCACAGTTCTGTCTAATTACTTACAGAACCACCTCTTCCAGATTCCAGTTTGTCAGGGTTTTAGCACACCACACCTCCTCCAACACCATCTGGACTCTAGCTGCAAAAACACTGCAAAAACACAGGCTTGCCCTGGCTGCAGGTAGGAGGTGCGTGCCGTGGACACAAGCAAGGCCGTGTGTCAGAAGCTAATTCAATGCCCACAAGTGGAAAGGGCACAGGGGCCAGTGTTTATTAAAAAATATATCACAATGTAACTCAGCTCTTGGAGAAAGCATAGGGATAGATTGGCCAGAGTGGTCAGGCGTTAGTAGGGACCAATGAGAATGGAGATGAAGAAGCGAGAAAGGGAAGGCCGGACTGTACAAAACCCATATTCACTTGCATTAATGAAGGGGGTTTGGTTGATGTTAGGCATAATCATCTGCAGTACCCTTTGGGAACACTACAGGCAATTAGGACTACACGTGTAAGCACAATTTCACCTTTGGTACAAGCCTGTACTACACAGTAAAGTTGTAGCAATGGCTGAGCAGCCAGCCTTATCTCAAGAGTTGAAGTGATCAGTAGAACAAGTTACACAGAGGATGTCAAGTATCCTGGTCTTGCGCGGAGGTAGCATGTACACCTGCCTCCCCGTTGGGTCTTGGTGCCTGGATTATTACCACCACAGGCCTCCGCGATCCGCTGGGGAAAGAGGGTTAGGGTCCGCTGGATTGGATAGGTAGGGGGAATTAGGGTAACCGGGTTGAGTTAGGGTAAGGTATTGGATGGGTAGGGTAGGGATTGGATGGGTAGGGAAGATAGGAATGAGTCGTCGTAAGGCCCCTTCCTGGGTGCCTGCGATGTTGATCTCCGCCCACTCTCTCTTGCACACATCCACTTTGCCCCCCAAGTAGATTACACTTTCTCTTGCTTAGGGATATGAACCTATAACATGTTTCTAGTAACAGATTCCAATTAGATAAACACCTCTGAGTTTACATCACTCAAACATTGCCCAACAATGAATAGTTACCCTATCCACAATGATTGTTTTGAAGTCACAACCATGCATATTATGTTTAACAGTTTAGCTTCACTTAGCTCTGAATGATGCTGCAGATGCGGCAATTTCCGCTACAGGCTTTCGTTTTCCATGATTCTTTATTCACAATGAAACGGGAGCGCCTCTACAAAAGAATAAAAGCACGCATGAGTTTTTAGTCTGCACACTTGTTTTGATCGTGCTTCCAGTTCCCACTGCTTGTGAGCAAATCTGTGCCGGAGCCCCGACACACACACTCAGCACTCTGATGGGCCTTAAGCCCCAAGCCCCCTGACAAGGACCCCCCAAACGCGAGCCTTTCAGAGCTCGAGACACTCCTATGAAGTGTTGGGAGTCGAACGAGCATACGTTCACTCTCTGGAACTCAAGAAACTATGCAATTCCCTCCCAAAGGTCCGCAGTCAAGTACTGCGGTTAGTAACAAAGTTAGCACTTATCTCTTGGGTTGCGCGGGGCCTGCAGGATAAGCAAGCGGGGTATGGTCCCGCGATTCGCAGCCTGCAGGAGCCTCCGGGACGTGCGTCTGACTTCACCGGTGTCCATGAGCGCAAGCGAAGCATTCCGGGTTAGTTGCGCGCATGCGCGGTAGCTGGGGCGTTGTCCGATGCGCAATGCGCAATGCGCATGCGCGAAAGTCCAATGCGACGTCCCATTGGGTGGCCACACGAGCCTCCTGGGTAATGTAGTCTTTTGGCCCCCTTGCACCCCCAGAGGGCCTTGCACCTCAATAAGAAGTTCCTCCTGCACATAATACAAAGCAGGGTTCTGTAATATAGGCATTTATTGTGCTTTCTTACAGTAACAGGATAGATTGACAAAGGACATTGTTTAGTTTGAGAACCACTGGCCCCTATTACATGCGAGGCCCTGACAGAGGACCAATTAATACAGTGATTCAAGTACACCCTTACTGAAGGTTTCTTGGTAAAAGAATATACATGTATTTACTCAGTCATTTAGAAAACATTAAACTAACATCTAACATAAGCAGCTCAATTTCACACACTAATAAATCACAAATATCCAACCGGTAAGTAATTGAACAAGTTTAGCTCCTATGAAGTGGGAGCAACATGGCACTTCAAATGCTTATTAAAGGGATAAAAAGACAGGGTTATAAGAATAGAAAGCCCAAATACATTCATATGCAGGGCAAAGGGTTTCAGTTAAATACAAGCAGCAATTTTTCTGAAAGGCCTGTGCCAAAGTCAATGGTTCTTAGTCTTTGTACAGGATAGCACAATTCTGGTAGATAACGGTTAAGTCTTTGCCAAAGAGTTTAGAAGAATTTGGCAAAGGCAAAAATGTTGACGAATGTTTAAGGAAGGACAAGCCTTCGAAGTTGAAGAAAGTTTCACACACTTTCTCAATGGCTGAAAATAGTTCCGGACCGCGTTTGTACAGTACCTTGTCAATGAAGAAAGCTGTAGCTGAGGCAGTTGTTCCTGGCAGTTCGAGCAGATCTCGTTGTTCCTGAGCTTCAGTCATGGGGACAAGAAGGAGGACGTCGGGAGGTTCCTCACTGCCCAGGGATGAGGCCAAAAGCTGTAGCAATATGTCAGTTTAAGGTGTGAGTGCCTTAAAGTCCACAAGCTGGTTTCCTTCCCTCTGGCTATCCGGTTTTCAACAGCACTCTGATGAAAATTCAACCAGATGGGGATGGTGTCCAGGTGGATTACGAGTTGGTTATTCCCACCAAACTCAAGGGAAGAAGTTTACCTTTAAGTGCTGTCGATTGGAGTTTCAGGCAATTCGGACCTGCAGCAGGGCTTCATCGGTCATCCAGGAGTCGCAGCAGTCCTCTTCCTTCAGCTCATATTCGGTTCTTTCATTCCAGTGGTCGACTCTGCTTTCCAAGTGCCTGAGACCTGCTTTTAAACAGGTTTCCCCCATTCATTACAGCCTGGCTGTCACTCACACAGCAGGGTCAATCACACCAGAGTGCAGTCAGGTCTCCTAGGAGACTAAGCACAGGGAGTTTCGGGCACCTCCCTCACATCCTGTCCATCCCAGACACTCAGGCGCCAGAGGAGGGCTTCAACACTGAAGCCTGCCAAAGGCCAACAAACAAAGAGACCAAACCTGGTTTGGCGTGCAGAGACAAACACAAGAAAGAATTTTCCTAAAAGAAATTGTGAAAAAAGATGACCGGAGTCTGTTTTTACAGATAGGTCTGGGGCGCCATATTAAAAAAACATGGCTGACCCGATTTTTAGCTAACGTTGTTAGCGGCCGGGAAACATCACGTTAGTTGATCTAACCCACTGCCACCAGTAATTTAAAGTATGAAAAGGTAACATTTTACTGTTACATGTGTGTTTTGACTCAGGAGAAGCTAAGCAACCCCTCCAGCACTCTATGGGAAGATAGTGTGTGCTGGGTCAGTAAATTTAAAAGGACTAGTAAAGCCAAATTAACTTTACATGCTCTGGGAGACGGTAGTCAGTCCCAGAGAAGGTATTTAAACCTTGGGAAGTCTGAAAGACATCCCTGTGTCACTACACTGAAGGTGCTGTGTGACACACAGAAAAGATGATGCCTATGGAGTTGTTTTAAAACTCCATAACCAAAGCACACAAAAGTAAAACACATTGAAAATGAAAAGTTCAAAGCCCCAAAATATAACAAAAGAGCCAGAGGGCTCTAAGGTAGAGGGAATTAAGCACTTGTGTGAGAAATATCCCTAACACTTGAGATCAGAAGGAGCTTTGGTGGACTGAGAGACAAAGCAGAGCACATTGTTTGGAGCAGAGTACTGAGGAGTTTCTGGAGATACAGGAAAACTTTGCAGGTAAGGTATTGAGTGTGAGAGAGTAGTATAATGCATGTGAGACTAGAGTGGTTGTTGTGAGAGTGGGTGTAGTAGATAAGGTGTGGTGGTAGGAGTGAGAGAATAGGGTGAATTCAGATATTAGATGGCGTGGTTTGTATATACAGAAATAGAGAGTGACAGAGAGAGGAAGTGGGAGTGACTGAAAAGAGGAGTTAGGGATACAGGTGAAGGTGAAGTTGGAGAATAGGATGGAACAACAGGGAACGAGAGAGGAAGAGAGGGAGAGAGAGGAAGAGAGAGAGGGAGAGAGAGAGAGAGAGAGAGAGGGAGACAGAAAGAGAGAGAGAGAGAGAGAGAGAGAGAGAGAAGGAGAGAGAGAGAGACAGAGAGAGAGAGAGAGAGAGAGAGAGAGAGAGAAAGAGAGAGAGAGAGGAAAAGAGTGATTTGACCAGAGGGCCAGAGAGGCAGAGAAAGACAGGGGACAGTGTCATGCTAAACACATCTAACGTCAACAGTCTCTAGGCTTCATAGAATTATCATTCCCCACATTAATCACTGTCACCAAGGCCCATTTTGCAACCTGAGAGCTAAAGGTTATTACTTTTTGGACTCTGTGACACTTAATCGCAGAGAATGGATACATAACAAGCATGAAAAAGCCAGGGCAAAAATATATGAACGATTTTGCAATTTCATTGAATCTGGCAAATGTGATAATATTGTGACCGGGTGAAGAAACTTATTTTAGGGAGATTTTTCCAAAGCCATTTGTGAAAGGTGTGAAATAGTGTATCCTAATGTCATGATAGGGTTCCCACCAGCAAGTAGGCCAAACTCGATTGTTGATAGTTTTAACAGCACTGTCACGATTCACTCAAGGGAGGAAGAAAGTCCTGGTGGGAGTTTACTCTAAGCAGACACCCAAAAGAATACACTAAACAGATTTACTGGCAAATATATACACTTTTTGATAGGGTTAAACATACACATTTTCAAATAACATATATTATGATAAGATATGATATGTCATTTATAACACGCCTATGCACAAGTGTTTACATAAATATGTTCAACTGATTCAAATGACAGTTGAAAATGCATTATTCTTCATGGGTTCCTATGTAATACCCTAAACCCAGGCCAAGGGCCACACATTGCCACAGTGTTATTACACCGGCCTGGTCTCTTTAAAGCCTACCCTTCATATTTGGTTACTTTTATGTGATTTAAGATGCCGAGGGTTACATATTGTGGAAGCATGTGAGAATGTAACATCCAATATGCTGCTTTGAAAACCCAAGCACACCATAATGTTTTGTTCCAAAGCAAATGTAATTCCCTAGTGAGTTAAATACCGCCGGTGTGATCTGCTTAGCTTGAAGCTTTTCAGTGGCACAGAGAAAGCAAGATTATGAAAGCTTTACTATACTTCAAATATATTGGGCCTCATTCTGAGTTGGGCGCAAAGGGATTACCAGGCGTTATGGACGGGACCCGTTAAGGGTCTTCAGAGCTAATAACGGTACCGTTATTAGCTACTTCCCCATTCCCATTGAGCCCTATGGGGGCTCAAATGGGAATGGGGAATGGATTTTTCAATGGGGATTTAGCGGTCCCTCCAGGGGTCAGAATGGACCGGTAAGTCCCCATTGAACCAGGTTGGAGTTGGTACCGGTACGGGAGGTAGTCATGGCGCAAATAGCACCAAGACTACCTCCATACTAGGAATGAGGCCCATTGACTCTATTTTAAATGAAATAAACTGCATGTTCTGTATAATTTGCAATCAACCCTAACCCCACGCATTCTTTGTGCAACTCTATTTGATGTGTGTGGCAGCCCACTTAGATCACTTTGCAGAACCTTCACACTCCTTCCTAATGGTATTGCTAAACGTATAACCTTAACCTGGTGGTAGATAATGCTTAAGTATGAGAAGAAAAAGGCATCCCTGGACACAAGCAACAGATATTACTGAGTCCTATTCAGAATCCACGATGACTCTAAAGGAACGGGGATAGTAATCCCCACAAATTCTACTATCCAGTAAATGTTTCTTAAAAGGGAAATATTCAAAATATATATAGAAATAAATAAAAACATTTACATATTATAAGAGACCGCATTGTCAATTTTGTTAAAAATATTCAGTCTCCTTAACCATGCCCCTTGCAAATATTTTGCCACAAAATGGACCACAGATGGCTTGTCGTTTGTTGTACAAAATAGGAGACCATCTGCTACCCTTCTGACACCATTTAATCTAAACATCAGTGATAGGTATCCAGATCTTAGTATTTCATACACAGGGCACAGAAGCATACAATGGCTTCACAAACCAGGCAATCTGCAATATTGTTCAGGAACCAGTTCACAGTAAAAACAGCTGTTTTTAAAGTGCCAGATCTCAGATTAAAGAAAAGTGTCCATGCATAAGAAGATTGAATAGAGTCAAGATAAAGTTCAAAGCCAAAATCCTCCAAAATCCAGGTAAGATACTGGGCCTCATTACGAGCTTTACGGTCTGGATAAAACTGTACCGGTAAACTTGCCGCTACCGTTGTATCTGGACCGGCAAACTCAGAGTTGTGCTCGCAGATGTCTTTCATTCTGCCAGGACAGCATGCCTATAGCACAGGCACCATTATGAACAGTGCCGGTGCCACAGGCATCCCCATCCTCATTGAGCCTTATTTGCTCAATGGAAAAGGGGATTACCCGATTCAGGCACCCACAAAAGGGCAATTACCAAGTCCAGTGGGCCGGAATACCCCAGTGATTTCCGATTCACGGGTGCCAGACTTTCTTGCAAGTTTGGAGGTAGGCCCACTGTCGTCCACAGGCGATTTTAATGAAGGATGCCACAATAGATTTCCTGCACTCATGTACACTTACTTTCTTAACAAACTCTGAACAACAGGTTGGGGATGATCAAAGTCGTGTCCAAAACAGTAGTGATGTGAGGGAAATAATGTCTTCAATGGGCCACAAGTCACATTTTAGGTGCAAAGTGATGTTAGGTGCACCGGCTGGCTGCTTCTATATTGATTTTAAAAGGTTATTTTCTGAAACAATCAAGATGGTTGAGTTTCCATAGCCCCAGATTTCTGCCCCGTACAGCGTTGCTTGTACTATCTCCAGCCTGTACAGGTGCAGAGCTGTTGATAGTGCACCCCCACTGTGAAACGATGCAAACGTCCTTATGTCCCCTCCATACTTTTCAAGTTTCAGGTTTGCTTTCAACACATGCTCTGTCCAAACGTCGTTCTCAGTAAACCGGACCCCCAGATAGTCATAGGCTGAAACTTGCTTCAGTTTTTCCCTGTATACAGTAAATAACAATTACAGATAAAGCATTAACACATCTAATACATGCTCCATTGAGCCGCCACAATTCAGAATCCACTCAGAGCCTGATTTACAAAAAGAATTTTCAATGGGACAATCACATTGAAATATCCTTTGTAAATCAATCCCTCAGTCTACCTAATGCCTTTCAAAAGGCTGAAGTGCAGTGCAGTGATAATATTATAATCTGTAAGAAATCAGGGGTAATTGCTCAAATTCTAGTTTTTGTTGTAAAACTACAAGGACTCAAGAGGGACTAACAAACACATGTTCATGTTCAAAATGTGAAGGTTTGGGCTCAAGGTGAAAACATGTTAGCTCAACATGTTAGCTCAACAACCATAGTCTGCCTGCCACATCTTCCCCCTCAGTCAAAGAGATGGCACAAATCATGGCCAAGAAATACCTGCACCACTCATGTTGCCCAAAATGAGTTACATCCGTCAAAACCGTACTCCACAGCAGAATGAGAAGGTCACTGTGGGACCTAAATAGGGTTCTCAAAAATCACCCCTCTCCTTGGAGCCATAATGACTACCATAAAATAGCATATCAAAAAAGATTTGCAGTTCATCTGACCACAAACATAAGGTAAAGAAGTTAAGAAATCCACCAGTAAAATGGGTAGGTGTCCCATAACTGGGGACAGCTGAACAGCTGAATATGGAATTCTGTTCTAATGCTCACCCTTTCCAGATTTTAACAAGGTCAACTTGTTGAAGTTGGCAAATCTCCACTGCTAGGTGCAGGGTCAGGCGAAGGTGTCTCTTTTAAAATACCTTCACTAAACATGACTTCCCCTTAAAGTAGACGCTCAGCAGCAATCCTAGTGGTCCAGATGAGACTCCAGTATTGGATTCCCTAGCCCTCTTAAACGTTTGTCACCCTCTCTGCTAGTAGCAGAGGGATATCACAGGTTTTAGTGAAGAATGCTTAGGGAAAGAATACGTCTTCTTCTTTGTCTTAGACCTGCAAAACATACCTAATTTAAAGGTAGCCACCTTGACAAGTTGACCCATGTGTGGAGTGAATTTTAACATTACAGCTCCTGAGATAAGAGTTGTGTCTTTAAGGACACCCGTCTTTTCGAAGTCATTGTCATGCAAGGCCTTACCTGAGACATCAACTCTGAATTAAATTGAAACGCAGGATCTTAGACTTCCATTCCCAGTAGAGTGTCCTGATAATGCTTATCTCGAATTTCTCAATAACATAGGGGGCCTCCCATGATTAAGTAAAGTGCAGGGTACGCATTAAATCCTTCACATGCCTTGACTATTGCAAAGATGTGGCGCTCTTCCATACCAACATCGTGTGTAGAGGTTTCTTGTACAAAGTGTCCCCTGTGGTGCCTGCAGCATGTCTTAGAAAATGACAGCCCTTAGGCCAGCTTTCCGTTGTTTCTGCATTAGTCCCAGCATTTTATGCACCAAAACATATGGAAGTCTGAAATGCTTCAGTGAACGAGTTTTTAGCCATCAGCAGGTTGACAATTTTGACATGTCTCCATAACTCACATGTATACAAGGAATCACCATTGCTATAGCTTTGTCAGTTGCAACTTGTGTGGGAACAGAATGACCATTTCAATTGCAATGAAATTATGGAATTCCACCCTACATGTTTTAGATTGAGTTGAATGTTTGTTAACTGTGAATTTCATTACTGTGAAGATCTAAGTTTAATACCACCATAGTAGCTCACTTGGACCTCCTCCAATCAGGGACACCACAACTACCCAATGATACATACAGGGCCAGCAAACCCATACAATGGGCCCATTAATCTCAAGACTTTTTGAGCCACAATAGAATTCCAAATCTGGACAGCAGTCGTATTACAGCATTCTTAGTCTAAGATAGCAACATTGCATCATTAGTAAAATACAAGTCAGGAACCATAACAGTTGCCATCCAGGGAGGCTCCACTACCACTATCGGAGACACGTATTCAAGTCATTCATGCACCTGGTGTACAGAGGGTAAGTGAGGACACATCACCTCCTGGCACACTTTTTAAACTGCAACTCTTTTGTAAGTTCTCCTTCACACCCATTTCTTACCCTCCTTCTAGGGCATGTGTGGAGCATCTGGAGTAGAGACCAGTGAGGCATCTATCGCTGCATTCAAGAGTGCAGTCCATAAAGGTTTACAATAAATTGAGTCGAAGGCTGCCCTTAAATTGACAAATACTAGATTTGCACACCCCTCATTAATATAATCCAACATACTTGCCTTTCAGAGAAGGAGACTAAAACCTTGCTCAATCATCTCACCTTAATTCTAAAACCTCTTGTGAACTTGGTTCAATATTAAGGCATCGGCAAAGTGGTGCAAAGTGTTTGCCGTTGTTGAAGAAAGCAGACCTGTGGGCCTGTAGTGTGCTGTACTGTCCCTTTAACTGTATCTCCGAGTGTTCCCAGCGCGCATACTTAAAGAACCTATCCCGTGAAGCAGAGCAAAGTGGTGCAAAGTGTTTGGCAGTGTTTGCTGTGAGTTTGCTTGAGGTCAGTGTCATCTGCTGCCGAGGTTGCTGTCTCGGACAAGCTGTTTCACTTTCTACACACACAGCTTTTCATCATCCCTCTCCTTGTGGAATGACTGATGTGCTAATACGCCGTAATTAAAGTGTATAAATAACTTTTTAGGTATCTGCAGTTAAAGCGCAGTGAGTGGAACTTGCTGCATACTAGCCCTAACTTTGAGACCCACATATCCTGCCCTGTGGAGTTTAGTCGGTGAAACTCAGCCAGCAGGAAGGGAGGTGGAAGGGGCCGTGTGGTGGAAACAGATTGTAGCCTCTGCAGTATGAAGCGGAGGCAGAGTGGTGAACTGAGTTTGTCAACTGGGACAAGCAAATGGCAGGAATTAAAGAACATTCTGAAATCTGCTTCGATTAACATTGCCCTCACTCCCACGCAGGAGATCCAGGGTCCATCAGAGAATCGCAAGCACCACTCCCCTTCCACCCTGCCTGACCTTCCACATTGGTCTCCACCGCCCTCATCTGTAAAAGCCATGGATGCTGCTAAAGGCTCTTCAAACAGCTCACCCCATGTGGACCCAGTGGACTCTGTTTCAAACAAACGGGGGGCCACACATCTGATGAACCCAATTAACAGCGTCAAGTGGGGCACCTGGTCATTTCTGCTGAGCATGAGCCAAGTGCTAACGCTTGCACCCAAACGGGGGCCTCTACTAAGGAAACAGAAAGACCAGAGCCAGCGGTTACACATCTAGCAAACTCGCTAGGGGCGAAGATACAAAGCCCTGTGGCTTTACCAATTCCAAATGAAGAAAAAATGGAAATTCCATCTGTGTCCTTGTGCACCCAAGCCGGTCTCATGGCTCCCAATCAGAGGTCTAACAACATGGATGAAGCTTCTTTGGATGGAGTTTTTGGTTTCTCCCCTACCCTCATGGCACATTTTTCCAGGAAACCAGATGGTACAAACCTATCTACCCAGGTCACAATGCCAATGAGTAATACACAGCTGGGCAAACGCTGGTAACAAGTGTTTGCCCAGGTTCATAACTGCAACCTTCCAGACATCACCCCTATGGAAGACAACTTTATTACAACTCCTGCCCCTCAAAACACACCAAAACTACCACAAACCAGGGTGTCCTGGAAGGAATCACCAAACTTGACTCTTGGCTGTTCAGAGAACCTACATGAGACCCCTAGTGGTGAATTGGCTATCGACCAAGTGTCACAAGCAGTGGACCCAGAAGCTCTTGCATAGCAAGCTCTAAGTCAGTGTCTAACACAGGGGCCCTGCCTACTGTCATGAAAAGACTAAATAAAATGGGTCTTGAGAAAAATAGACAGCCTAATAATAAATTAATGTCATTATTTCGCCATAGATCAAAACTATCAATGACTAACCATCATGATGTGGCAGGGGAGCTGTCAGATACAGAATTATTGGAAGGTGCAGGGGTTAGTCTGATTCCTAATGACTCATCAAGCTTAACCAACTGCCTGCAAGCGAGCAAGGCAATGTATGACTCCCAGAAAGTCCAAACAGAGTGAGAAATAGAACTACCCACAAGAAACTCCATACAGTTCCATCGGGCGGAGAGAATATAGTAAACCAACCTCTAAGTGAGACCAGCAAAGCAAACCAACTACAGCCAGAATGAGTAACAAGCTGGACAATCCTGACCATAATAACCTTGACCCTGACCCTTTACCTATCGGTAGGGAGCTGGGAGAGCCCTCTAATGGAGAAAGAAGCAGCTCTGTGGGCTCCAGGCATTGGTGAAGTTGGGCGAACTGTCCCAATTTCAACTCGAAAAACTGGAGAGAAGAAAAAAATCAAAGTGGCACAGTGCCTCCCCTCACAGGGCTCATTTATCTCCTCTTTAGGTTCTGATTCCTCTATAGAGACAATACTGATCATAAAATCTACCGAAAGGGACAAATCCACCATTACTGAGCCAACAGGACATCCATCAAAGCCTGATTTATTGACCATCATGCCATCTATCACCATAGCTCTGGCTCCCTTCATGAAGCTTCATGAAGCTTTAAATGACAAAATTAAGGACCAAGCCACTGTCCTGTCAATTCTGCACTCAAAACCTTTATTTGTTGAAGGCTTCATAACAGCTGCAGTACTGTGAGCTTCGGGCGCAAGAGACCCACAAGGCCCAATCCAGGTAGTTGACGACTTGAATGGGATGGAGCAGCTAATTATACAAGACGAGGTGATTCAAGTCCCAGCCGGGGCAACACCTACGAAGGTGCAGCCTACATTAGGTATGACTATTCAGTTAGCCACAATGGCACCCAAACCACCCCTGATGCAGCAACACCCAGGCAGGCGTCAACTGCCGAAAAAGCCAAAGTAGGCACCTTGAAGTGGAATGCATCCTCGCAACAACCATCAAAAGGGGCATTGCTAATTATACAGCAGATACCCTATTTTGATGAAAAAGGGAGGAAGACATCCTTCAAGACCCAACCACCTACTAACAACACTCTCCAGAGCTGCTGCTTCAGTGCGAAAGGTAAGGACACTCGGAAGTCCTTGAAAGATATTTTGATTACTAAAGCCCTGCATGTGGAAGCTAGCAAAGCAACAAATGCAAACCAGCTCAACGTCCTGACTGTTGCTGATCGAGAGGAACTATCAGAGGAGGACCGGGGGGAGGATGAAGCCAGTCTCTCACAGGATTTAATGAATCTATCGGTGTACTCAATCAGAGTATCTGAACCAGAAAGAGAGCCTTTGCAGAAGAATATAGGGTCCTCACAAAATGCACACCAAATTTCACAGGTAGGTATTGTGAACTTAAATGGAGTAGTTGAAGCTCAAACTGAGTTCTTAACATTAGAGGAAAGAAGAAAGAGAGTGGAACAACAAACTCGCCTAGCCGGTCCACTTAAAGAAAATGACAAGACACCTAAAGGAATCCTAATGCTCACAAAGTGCAGCCAGGAGAGATTGGGCTTCAAAATTGTGAGACTTAAGGCTGGCCAGCGTGACCTTAACTACCGAAAGTTGGCAACAGGACAAGAACATTGGTCCCCCACCAAGGCACTTAAATGGCCGGCCCCCTCTGAGACGAGCCTTGGAATGCAAACTCTCCAGGCAATGGTCTGACAAAGTCAGGGGCCATCATTTCAAGCCAAACCGCAGACAGATTGAAAAAACAGTACGTTCTGTTAAACTTGAGAGAGTAGTGGATAGGGACGATGATTTGATCCTGAATTGCAAAAGCGTCATGGATCTCTTACAATGTATCCTGTAAGGACATGGTGTATGTAGGGACAATGTGTGTAGGGACACTGTGAACAATGACACTACCTTCAGAGGAGGCCGTAAATAGTGGCAAGGGGATTCACATGGAAAAATTGACATCAAATGGCTGATGCACAATACAAATGGAAATGCATATTATTGCAGTAAGCACATGTTTAAAATGGTTTACTTCAGAGTAAACAGGTAATCTCTCTGGTTTGCACTGTGTACATTCTAACCCGAATTAACCAATTAACACCCTTTACCATTAATTGGTAACCTGTCTTTAACAAAGCAGTGCAAAGCAGGCTCAGTTGACATTTAGAAATTGAAGTGCTTTTCTGCAATGGAATTAAAACGTGCAAAGGCATTTTTTACTTGCTATGTGATCTCATTCAACAATGCACAAACTGTGAGGAAAATATTCACTGTTGAGAAAGCACCATTGTTTGCAGGAAATTATTGTTGCAAATGTATTTGCAAAACTATTCTTCAAAGGAAAAATACTGAGGCCAGATCGGGTGATGGTTCACGTCAGGAAAAGAGGCAGGTTCTAGTGAGATTGACAGAGATAGCACTTAACTTCAGGAGACAGATGGGGTATGGGCAGGCAAACAGCAGACAGATGAGCAGGAGACTGGCAAGAGTCGTAAAGTGCAGACGGGAAAGGTTTTTCCTGGCAGGCAGCAGGCTGAGGACACGTACTGTAGGCAGGGGAGCAGAAATCCTGGCAGAGATGTTGTGTCCTTCTATCTGGATTGCCTGAGTGTGCAGAGGTGGCAAAACTTCAGCATGCTTTCAGGATAACAAAGAGGGGTTTCCCATGATAACCACGCAGAAATCTCACCCATACCCAAGGTGAATATACCTGTGATAAGTGAGGTGCAGGTATTGGATGAATGGATGCATTTTCAGATAGTCTGAACATTTTCTTTTTCAATGTAGAAAATTCAATATGAAGCAAATGGTTTTCTAAGAAGTTACATGATTTTGTTAAGCGTGGCTCCTGCCAAATCCATGGCCCAAGGTCGTAGTAGGTTGAATCCATTTCATTTTATCATTGAGCTTGTTTTATTTTGAATTTATCTTTCTTGCTGTTTATTCTTGCTGATCCACATTCGCACAGATAATTGTATCACTGTTCAATGTTGCTTTTCATGATCGGTAAGTTTATCTGGCATGATAAATATACACTATAACAGTCACTGCATGTTCTGATACATTTTTATGGTGTTTGGGTTGTCTCATTTGATTCATTGTGGATTCTGTAGTTAGACAGATTGTGAGTGTGGCATTTCAGCTGTGCATGTTGCAGATGAACAAATCTGCCAAAGGCCGTAGCCCAGCCTCGTAGGTAAGTCACTGGGGGTGACAGCACTGTCAAGATTCCAAGTGTAATAAGCCTGGTGACCTGTATTTAGAGTTGACCCTAAATGGAATACAGGTGTTAGAGGGAGCATTGTCACTCTATATAGAGCATTACCACCATAACGCTTTATTATTTAACCATATAAAGAGAGTATCACAAGATTAAGTGCATCCCCTCCAAATAAAATCTATAACAATTCCAAACCTCAGGCAACTTACTTCTGATCATCAAGCTCATATATGAACATTGTGCGGACAGTGTCTGCACACAAAGTCCCCCATTGGAAAAGATATGCATCCAAGAATAACTTAAAGGATCAGACGTGTCACAGATCCAATGACATGCATTTTTCCGATTCCACTGAAAATCCATCTGTAAGGACCAAAGTCCCAATGGGGGAAACCTCACCAGTGAAAGAAGCAAAGGATCAAAGAACTAGCCCCCAAGCTCAGACTTCACCAGGAATGATTCAAGTGGAATCAATGGGCAGGGCCAATCAGGATACCTGAGATGAAAAGGAACCCACCCAAGACTCTCCAGCACACAAGAGACGACTGTTCGGCCCAGGAGGATCCAACCTTAGCATGACCTCACAGCTCGACAATAACCATCCTGTCACAAGAAAGATCAAGATACCCCATGAGAACATCTGCAGAGTGACGGATCATACATCTTGGTCCTGGATCTCACAAGCGCTGATTACTAGGAACAAAACATAGCTGCCAAAGAAGGTCCAATCTACACCCCTGAAGCTTGGCTCATGGAACACAAGAGGATTTAAACACCTCACCTCTAATATGGATATAAACCTTGGTGACTTTGATATAATGTGTTTTCAAGAAACCTGGCTACAGTCAAACCCATGCCTGGATGGATTTGACACAATGTTTAATCCTGCACACAAGGGCACTAAATAGAGACCAACATCGGGCATGGTGACTGCTAATACATCAGAGACTGGGCTTGAACTGGTTGAGAGGTGCCTGAACAATCTGTTTGCCCATGTTACAATGGTGAGCTGGTCTCCGACAACTGCAAAATCAAAGTATCTGCCTAAATCATTTCTAACAATCATAAAACTGTACTGGACTTGGTGACCGCACGGGTCGATGAAGCTCCCATAAAGTACAATGTCTGTGACATCATTCTATACGGTGACCTAAACATCGGGTGACGTCTGGACAAGGAGATCTCAAACACAACTGACAATCAACTCAGCTAACAAAAAGAGCAGCAGCATGGTTACAACTGATGTCCCAAAGAGACCTACATATGTTAAATGGCCACATGCCTGACAACAAGACTGCTCAAGCAACTTGGGCTAAGGATGGCCTTGAAGCAACAATAGATTACATCTTTGTCTCTAGCAGCCTCCTTACATCGATATCATCATTTGAAGTGTAAATTAATCTGTTGGTAATTCCACGGGGAGCAGAAGTTAAACCCAAAGAATATAATCAGATGACGAGCCTAGCCGAACATAGCAGTGGCTCCCATCCGAGAATTCCAAGAGAAGTGATAAAAAAGTTTTCAATTCAACTAGCGAAGGGCTCACCCACGAGGAACTATCCAAAGGTATGCACTCAGTGGATTATACCCCTCTACTCAATTCTTTCTACATAAAGCAGGAATGTGTAAAAACCTGTTGCATTCCTACGACAAACATCTGGTGAAGAAACAAAAGGAAATGAGAAAGCTAAAAAGGAAAGTCAAGCCATCCAAACAACCGCACAACCTCCTCCAAGCAAAAACAGCAATCAGCCAATACAAAAACTGGGTCTGAGCACACAGGCTGAAATTATAGCAGCAAGACTCTGAGAAAATGCATAAGGAAATTTGTGGAAGAAGGTCTCCTGTTTATGGTTGCTGGTTAAATGTTGTGCCACGGAGTGGCCACTACCAGAGATAAACAGTGTTGTGGACAAAACATGGGTACAGCATTACAAATAACATAAAAAATACATTCTGTAACATTTTTGACCAACGTAAACCTTCTGCGACATGGGATGTCCCGCATGAGATTGAAAAAATTACAGAGAAGTTGACGCACCTAAGTAACTCCCGGGTGCGTGCCCAGATGCCCTGACCAACATCATACTCAAGCAAAATCCAGTGCTCTGTGCTAGGTTCATCCATCTCCTATTCAAGCGCATTCTGGAGATTCGTCACTTTCCAGAATCTTGGCTGACTGCAATAGTTGTCCTGATATTTAAGAAGGGGGAGAGGGAAGACCTCAGGAATTATAGACCTATTGTTCTCCTTGAGGTCATCAGAAACATTTTTGGTTCACTACTCCTCAAAAATGTACACAAATGGTCAAAAATGGAAGGTAGGAACAACGCCTTCAGAACGCCTTCAGAACCAGATTTGTCAGAGGAATGGACACAGGGGTAAACATTCTAGCTTGCGCATCCTGAAGGGGATGGATTGGGATGATAAACTAAAGATCTATCTAGCATTTGTGGACCTTGTCCAAGCTTTTGACCAGGTGGGTCTGTGGAACAAACTGCGAACTTGGTTCTGTCCATCATCAATCCTAGACCCATTTGCCACGCTCCACTCAAACACCAACATGACAATCGGACTGAATAAAAGTGGCCTTCTGTCTCAGGAAATACCAACAAAGAGAGACCTAAAACAAGGTATTTTGGCACATGCCTTATTTGATTTATTCTTGGCAGACATCAACTTAACTTTGGACATGCAAAGCACCTTCCACCCACAGATAGGTTGATGTCAACTAAGCCGTCTTCTATATGCTGATGACCTGGTCTTAGTTGACCAGCTGCCGATGGGTTTACAGTGTCAATTAGACAAATTAACTCAATATGTGGTGGGAAATGATCTCCAGATAAACATAGCCAATACAAAATTATTCTGGAGAAATCAAAAAAGTCAAAATCAAATTTCATGTGGAAAATGGATCAGAAGCAAATTGAACAAGTTGGAGTATTCAAATATATACGAGTGCTGATAAACAACATCTATAATGAAACACCGATAACAGACTCCCTGCAGCTGAAGGTAAAATCCTTGGCAACTCAAGCAACAATGCTGAATAAAAAATGTGTCCGGTTCTCGTTGATCCCTGTCCTGTACTTTTATAAAACAAAAGTCGTACCAACTTAACATATGGCTCATATGCAACCCTTAGGATCCCCATTAAAATCTGGATATTTTAGAGGGCATCTTTTAGAGAGAAGAAATTGTGGCTATCGAGGTTCCTGTCTATTCAAATTCTGAGGAAATATCTAGGGCTTCAATCAAGTGCCTGTTCTCCTCTAAAACCCCTATAATGGAGCTGATACACCAGGAAATCGAGAAGGGCAACAATGGGGCTCTGAATGAATGGGTCAAAGGAAACCTAGCCAATTTAACTGGGCCTGGATCTGCTTTGAGTGACCTGAACACCAATCCATCATAGCTTAAAACAAAATTGGGGGAATTTGACTGGATTCAGACCACAAATGGAGTATGTTCCTATAAGCTACATTGCATGACAGTGAACAAATCAAGGGCATTGGTTGCTATACCCAAATTGTTGACATTGTTCTGATCAAGATACTAATTTCTATGGTTCGGATTAAATCTCTATCATACAAATGAAATAAATGGGGCAAGATCACTTTCAAAATAATCAAGAAACAACAAATGTTGGTTTTGCACAGGAACGATCCAAGTAGCTACCCTGAAACATCTTCTACTGTTTTGCACAGGATTGACTGAAATGCAAGCCAAACATTTTGGCCAATTCTTAAAAAATGCCTGAACCTTGAGTGTGGATTCATGGCGTTCATTTGTATTGAGTGGACAAAAGATGTCAGCGATCCTTGCAATAATAGCATTCATGACTGAGACCCTGCCATACAGGAACCCTATGGCAAAGAATCCGGACCTGGTCTGCCCTTCCTTCCATTTCCTTCTTTCCTCTTCTGTGCTCTCTTTTATTTTAACTTTTCGGGCAATAAGAGTCTATGAATTTCTGGTTTATTTTTTACTGACTTCCATGACCTTTGGTAAAGGACATGGATACAGGAAGGAGGACTATGTATATTATTTTCTTTCTTTTGTAAACATTTGTTTAATAAATGAATGCAAAAAAAAAATCATTCAAATATATGCAAATTATTGAGATGATCACCTTGCCAAAGATGTAACAGTTAGCATCAAGATGTGGGTTGGGTATATAGTTTGTTTTAAGAGACTGGTCCCCTTCCTTCACCAACACAACTTCAATGCCTATATAGCCCACACCACTGTGTGAGAATAGCTTTACGGAGTTCGGGGAGGATCATTAACGCTTGGCATACTAACCTACCCATAATTATGGCCCTCTAAATTCTTGATGCCATTACTTAGGGGTGTGTCATTATCCAACAATACTGTAACTTCCTTCCAATTATTACCTCTAACTGAAATGCAGCTATATGGTACAATGTAACAATAACAGTGTTGTTGGGCAACTAAGCATAACATGTTTTTTCCTTGCATCCTGGATGTCAGTATTGAACTTCAACTGAATACACCAGCTCCAGTTACATTTTCTTAATCAAACGGAACCACAACATATCTTCAGATGCAACTCGAGGATAATTGCTTTTTAATTGGACTCTTTCATGATGTATAATACTGCTCTTCCCTTATTCATCTGGAGTGGTGCCTAATTAAGTGGTCTACCAAAATGTGTAAATTGCCAGTAATTCTGTTCAGAGACATTTTCAGACAAGTTTTGCTGTTTCCTGGCACTCCTGAATTTGGCAACACCTTTACCACTTTCATCACCTTACCACAGTATTTTCACAGCTTGAGTTTCCCAACCTGTTCTTTCTGGGTATCCCACAAAGGACCTTACACATTGCTGCTCTGCATACATTTGGAGCATGTGCACTCTGTGGCCACTTCTGCAAACTGAATGCTTGGTCTAAGTGTGGTTGCCTAAAATCTATACGTAGTTCCGAAATTGGCCAGTGAGGATTATATATTGGGTTGTGGACTGATCCCATAGACCCTGTTGGAAAATAGCTAATAATTTCTCAATCAGACATAAGGCTTCTATGAATAACCTTTTGAATTGAGTGGCTTACATCTGTACATCTATGATGGGAAAGTCCCTAACATTAACTAAAAGAATGTTGTTTGGTTACAAATACTACTAATTTCTTATTGAAGCATTTCCCACTGAGAGTTGTGGGGTAAAAAGACAGCCCTAGAGTGACAGAGATGGAGAGGCCATGCTAGGCCCCGTTTGTGAGAGTGAAGATGGCTAATGTGGAGTTCCATTGAAATATAAAAGCCAGAACAAAACAGTGATTTCGACATAAGGCCTAGTGAAATGGAAAGACATTATGTGAAACTGCAGAAGTGCACATGGAAAGAAAAGACACCTTTGAAACTCTGCACATTTGGAAGATTAAAAGGAGGAATGATGCCTGGCATTTAAGAAATAAAGTAAAGCGACAGAATGCATTCATCAGTAATGCAGATACTTAATTTCCATCATATAAAATGACAGCCTGTAAAGAGAAAGGACAATTTAATTCTTTTTAAGTGAACACTGGTTTATTATGTAACTATGGCCTATCTGTGTAAATAATACAAAGAGTGGACTTATTTCTGTTCAAGCATTCTGTAAAGGAAGAGTTAATTTCTTGCCAGCAAGCCTAGATTTAACACAAAATGCCATGTGTAAATAGGTTTCTTAAATGTAAATGCTATTTATCAGAAGTGTGCATGTATCTGCACTGGTTGCATCTGGAACTATGACCCCCCCGCCCCCAACCATTGGGCCTGAGTTTATCATGCAAACTGTCCTGGAGCTTCAGTTAAAAATATAAAGAAACTTTGCAAGAGAGATCTGAACTGTGTTGACACAGAAAAGCCAGCTAGCAGAAATGACCCTTACGGCAAAATTTCCACGTTAGCTGTCCATTAGCCGTGAACAGGATTATTTGAAGCCAAGTAGGAAGAGGGTAGAATAAACATTGGCCCGAGCAGATGGCCTGGTCACATGCCCAAAGAGAAATGAAAGCTTAAGGGGGAAAAGGTGGGGGCCAGATATGAAACTACCTCTCATATAATGTAGTGCAATAGGTTTAACATTGGGCCAGCCTTTCTTAAATAAAAAGAGAACAGTGCATTCCAGTGTGCTCAGCCCAGACTCATATTAAAGGGAATACACATTGTGTGTGATGGATACAAAAAGAGGTAGGAGAAAAATGATGATTCTGCCATGTTCATAATTCTGAGGAACTGGAAAAGTGGTAGAGTGTTTGATTGTGAAATTAAGATGCAAACGGTGGCGTGTCCATTGTATCACTATTACGGCACAGCAGCAAATTGTGAAAAATGGTAGCTCCGCCCAGGAAGGGCGTGCTGACATAAATTAATATTGTCCAACTTGCCATAAAATATAGAATCCAAAAATGTATGGTTTCATGCTGTTATCTGAAATAATAGGGTAGCTGCCACGTTGAGAGATTTTTCCACACAAAAATGTAAAACCCACCTGTAATTTTGTGAAGATGAACCTTTCTCCTCCCTCAGCATCCATCATTCACACCCCCTAACCCCTTCTCCTATTAGCAGGCAGTGGGCATATTAAGGGGAGGCAGAGGGAGAGAGCTGGCCAATTTGTAGTGTGGGAAATATGATAATAATGGAGTGTCACCAGCCCTATACGAGATCAGTGTTCTATCTGAGAGGGATTGACTTGCTGATCATTCTTTGATTTTCAACTCCTGGGACCTTTCTTTGGACTAATTATTTGTTTTTCCCTTGACTTTCACACTCTATTGCTGGGCTTTAAATATTGTGTGGGAGACAGAGACTTGGAAATCTAGAAGCTAGGTGGGGCTGCCATTTGAGGAGCCAGATAAAGTCTGGGTGCTGTGGACTACCCTTGACCGAAGCCTTTGACCAGATATGTGCTGTCATCAGAGTAGCCCTACTGTTTCCCTAGATGCCCCAGGGGATGCCTCCCATGTAAGTAGATATATCTCTAAGTTATCCCATGTAAGTAGATATATCTCTAAGTTATCAAAAGTGTGGGGGGAATCTTCCAGCCTTAATCTCCTGCTCGCGTAGCAGGAAGAGTTGTGGTACTGGTGAGACCCTTGGCACATTTTTATTAAATCCAATTCAAATGAATTCCACTATAGAAAATCACCCTATCCATTTAAATTGAATTGTGTTGGGAACCAACTGCCTTAATCCTTTCCCAATGTAGATCCTTAGTGCATTGAATTGAAGTAAAATCATTTAATTCCCATATAGAAAATCATGGGATGAGTGTTGTTAGAATTTGAAACTAACACAGTTCATGACCAGTGTGTGAGAGCGAGTCTAGACAATAAAGTCCTTGGGTGACCTTCCTGAAACCCCTGTCTGCTATACCAAAGGGTATCCATAATCACAAAATAAGTAACTCTAAAACGCTGCTATTCAAGTGAATGTAAAGTGTGCAAAACAACATTTCCCATTTATTTACTTGCATCCCACACCGATTGTCCAAAGCTCTGCATAACATGCAAATACACGCCCAACACAATTTTCCATTGAGTTCCTTTCTTGACTTTGCCTTTAAAATAAAAAACACAAAACGATTTTGCTACTGTATTCCCAGTCACTGTACCTTGCATCAGATCAGAGGGATTATTTCTAATTGATGCCTGGAGGGTTTTGGTTGCTGGGAGAAAGGAGTAATGTGCCAGACTAAGCAATCACTGTGTGAATTATATTGTTTGTGGGTTCAATTGCAAGAAATCTGATGTAAAGTGATAACTGTCCATCTCTAAATTGTAGCTGTGTGTTGTATCAGTAAGTTCATTAGAAATATAAGTCAGTCAATTGGTGCAAGTAATTTGAATTTGTGACATTGCGGTGTGTCAGGGCGTTGGTGGCTGATGTTTTGGTTGCTATTACATTTTGTCAAACCTTAAATAAGTATTTATTCTCACTATACATTGCCTGGGTTCCTAGCTCATTGGTGATACAAAGGGTATTTGTTTGGGTGGTGCAATACAGGTTGGAGGCCTCACTAAAGTTGAATCTGTATAAGCTTGTTGGTTGTGCACCAATTTACAAGTGGGGAAGGGAACTCCCTGAGATGAGTGTGACCACCTGATTAATTGTGAAAGAGTGCAACAGGTGTTCATTCTGAAGGTGTGGGCTGTCCCATGACGCTGAATCCAGGATTAAGAAAGATTCTCCTATGGCCATCCCTGCCTGGAGAGCATTTAAGGTATTGTGTTATGTTGAAACATGCAGCTGACATTAGATGATGGACGTTTGAAACTTGGTTGGGTTTCAGGAAAAACACTGTGTGGTATGGCCAAGAGGACAAATGTTCCTCTAGTGTGCCACTATCACATTTACTTGTTGTGTCAAAGTTATGTGTGACTGTGTATGTTATGTTCCTATGCTTTTGTACTGATCCAAATCCCCACCATAGTCATTTGAAACAGTAGATTCTTGTCTGTGGCATTGTATATCTATGCCTGTCAAACCAGTCCTTAGTCTGCTGGGAAAAAGAGCAACAGTACAGAATGATAGAGGGAGAGCAGGAAAGGTGGTTTCAGATGCTTGGGCTTTGTTTTTTTTTATATCACACTAGAGTCCATCCCCTAAGCCCAGGACTGGGTATCAAGCCCTTGTTGCTCAGTGTTGTCTTGCTTTCAAAAAAAGGTCGCTGCTTGCCCCTGAGCTATCCTCCCTGCCCAGAGGGAGTCAGACTTAGGGAAATTCTTCGTATCAGTCTGGATACATGTCAGTCAACTATATACGCTAGAGAGATGAGAAACAGAAACAGTATGTGTTTGGTTAATATACACAATGGGATACCAATGCAGTTCTGGATGAATCATAGGTAATATATTGAGTACTGTTGGGTAGTGTTAGAAGTGTGCGGGTCTCAAAAGCAAGGGATGACTTGTATCATTAATAGTTGGTATTGACTTTCAGCAAACAACTCACCCTTCTGAGGGTCCTACTCATTCTCTGCACCCATCACTTCTGTACCCAACTCCCCCAGAGTTTTCATAATATCAGCAAATGTCAAATATGTCAGGTCTATACTATCCACATGATTGAGATACAGTGGCGTGCAGATCTGTGTGAATCAATTGCCTGCTGGATACATGGATCCATCACTGTGGTAGCATGCACCCAGCCCCCGCTCCTGCCTTTATTTAGGTATGAAGGAGGACAGCAAAAAACACAATGACCCCTGGGAAACCTATTATGTTGCTTTTATTTTTGAAGCAAGCACCTCAGGAAATAAATAAAGCAGGTTTGCTAATCTGGTTGTTAGCCCGATTTAACCTGCAATTTGGCAAATATAGACAGGTTTACAAAACATGTGTTTTTCATCTGAGGGTTTGTTACATGGGGACAGCTATGCTTAACCATTCTAACAGCTTTTTAAGACGTGATGGCGTTTCTTAATCCCCAAGCTCCATTGTGGGCTTTCTTCAGACTTATGTTAGTTGATTTGAATGGGATGATAGAGGTGAAGTCCAGGCATTCTGATTTAAGCTCTGGGTTGATTGTACCACATTCTGTTCATATATTTCCTTATTGTTCAGGGAGGAGGGATAGGGACTATGATAATGGATTGTGAAGTATACATTGATGCTTTGCATGATCAATGTGCAACAGAAGCACCAGACCATTTTACCTTTGAAGGTACACTTTCAAAAAGCATGGCCGTCAACTGCTTTATTGGTTGGATACAATGCTTATGTCAAGGTTAGAGAATGACCAGAACTCCCTGGCAATCAATCTTTTGAACCATGTTTCCAAAATTAGTTACCAGGAACATTCCGGAGGAAATGGGTGCATTCTGAAAATGGTAGATACCTGCTTTGACGAGTTCATTCCAACAGATATTTCATTGCTAAGTGACTTGGTGACATCTACCCAGAAACCTCTTTTTCAACAAAGTGGAATGTGTAGCAAAAGCCAAAAATTATTTTCTCGAGTGAGAACTCCAATAATGAAATAGCATAGGTTAGGGGAAGCTTTCCTATAAAGTATCCTTAGAGAAGGCTGTGAATGATTTGATGTCCATTTCAACCGACCTGTCTAGATGCTGGTAACACTCCGCCAAAGGGATGCTCGTTTGTTCTTGTACACATCAAATTCCCTACAAAGGTACACTAGAGCAAATATTCTATCATGGCCACAGAAATTAGAGCTTTAATAGAGCCTCGGAGTACCTGAAAGGGATACTGACAAAAGAATATGCACTTTGTGTGAGATCACTATTAATGAGACACAGAGTGGTGCAGTAGTGGTCATTTCTGACTCTGAACATTGGAAGTCTGTTCTTTCTTGGTGTTGGAAGAGGAAATGCTTGTTTGGACTCACCTTCCCCTTTACTGCATATAACCCCTACTGCAGTGTGGATCCTTGTGTGGATGCAGATGGGTGCGGGTGTGGTTATTGTGGTCAGTTGTGGACCAGACGTGGACTGTGTTTGGTGAAGAAGTTCTCTGAAGTAAGGTCCTACATCTCATTATTGGTAAACAGTTAATTGGAAGGTGTTGAAGCTAAATGCTGGCACGTTTTCTTTGTTTCTCGCTGAACATATTTAGTTACAGTTGCTAGTCTATTGCAACCCAGTGAGTTAACTACTTGAGTAATGACTACTTGAAGGCATTTACAGAAGCATTTTTCCAACTTTCCGTTTTTTTAGTGAGACCGCTCAGCATAGTTTGCCCAAGAACAAAAGACAAAAATGCACCCGGATGATTTGTGAGGCTGAGGACTTTGACTGTTTGCTGTAAACAACCTAATTGCTGCATGACCAATTAAGGCAGAAAGTGTGGTGGCTATCAGCAGAACCGAAAGTAAATAAGGTGGCAGGTCTTGCGGTCCTTTTTCACTATGGCAGTGTTTCATACCAATCTATAAAGGCTGCGCAAGAGTTTGAAAGAAAAATGTATTCTCCCACACATTAATGCCACCTAAAAGAATCTGCAATTTACGTTGGAAAGGCAAGCAAGCCAAAATGGATAACTCTGTACAGAGCATACAATTTATGGAATTAGAAGTTACAGCCACTAATGTAATAAAAAAGTGTTTGGCCTTTTTTAAGTCTCCAGAACTGTAACTGCTGAAATGATTGCACATGCTCCTGACCAAAACACACAACAACAACACACAACCAGGGCTAGGTAATTTCTAAACAGGGATTGATAATATTTATGAATTACTTAACCTATCCTTTAGGACTGATACTCAACAGTTACCATGTACATTCAGCTCCATAATTCTGGCTACCATGAGTAAAAATATAGAAGGAAATTTGGTGGTGCCAACGGAAATTGGTGAGAGACTCTCAGGCTCACCTCAAATAACTGGGCTGTATGAGGTATCATTAAGTGAACTGTCTTACTTATTGGGTGAAGATCTGGAGGAGCGGAATGGATCAATATTTGTGGATGGCACTGAAGCTATCAACTTTGCATTAACATTGTTTGTGAAACTATGTAACTTTATTTCTATTGAGTCCCAGAAACAAACTCTTCTTCTGGAACAAATATCTTAAAATGCCACTATTAATATGGCAACCATAACTGGATTGGTGTATAATACTTTGGAAAAAAGGCTTCTTCACCAAGTGAAAAAAAAAACCTGTGGTCCCACAAGTGAAGGTGACTGAGCTTCTAACCGGACATGAAATACAAGTGGTGGAGGAGGAGCCTAATTAAGATTTGTTTACTTCAAGAAAACAGAGGCGTAGGAAACTGAAATTAATCAAGTGTAACAGTCAGAAGGGCTCAATTGTTTCTGTCCTATTTCTAAGACTGCTCCCTCCCAGAAACATCTTGTAAATGGGCTGCTAGAAGATCCAGACGCAACAAGTGTAAGGAGGGAAATTTAACATCATGGTTGAAAAACTATGACATTGACAAGCACAGGTGCATGTCAGTGCAAGTCGAAGCTGAGCAAAATCCCCAGGATGAGGTAAATGATTAAATCTGAGCACTCTGAGGCTGATAATGTGGCGCGTATCACAGTTTTCCCCCCAATTGGAAGTTGGGGTGAAAAGTGTTACCATCTCAGAATTGGCTTCAGCAAAACCCAACTCAGAGCACAAGAACATTGTAATCAGCAGCTACCACCAACCTCTTTTACCATCTCAAGACTATTTGAGGACAGCAATTGCACATTAAATGGCTTGTTCCTGATCTTTTTGCCGTCTGCTAGCTCTTCAGGTACTACAGAGCAACACTCTTGATTTTGTGGAGCAGTTGGAGGGCTATTGCTCAATTGTAACCAGGGTGCATTGTAAAGATAGGGAAATTCCTGCACTTGTGCATGAAAATGAAACCTCTCTATTAAAATCAGGCTATGGCTTTGATAAGATTGTTGGCAAGAACAAGAGGTTGCCAACCAAGGCAAAAGTTACTGAGTTGGCAAATGCTGCTGATAATTCTCCTCAGAGAAAGGTGGCCACCCAGGTCCCTAAAGTCTGCACCGCCTCCAATTCTGGTGATTTAGTATCTAAATCCCACTCGTAATGGCTTCTTTCTGTTTTACCTAACCCCAAACAGCATTCCTAAACATTATTTAACACTTTGCTCCTGGAATACTTGTGGTCACAAGCATTTATTTTTAGAGGTTTGTGCATATAGTCTATTTTACGACCGAAACATACTTTTATTCCAAGAGACTTAGCTACAGTGGGAGGTTATTTCTGATGGATTAATGTGCTTCCCTATACCTGCGAGAAAAGGTGTTAAGGGTAAACCTTATGGAGGCCTGCTGACTTTATGTTCTAAATCATTGGTAGCAATGGCAACTGTCATAACTAATGATAACCCACATTTCCTGATATTGTATGTCGAGCTCCATGATGGATTTCACGTATTGGTGTTAAATCTCTATGATCCTACTGGGGGCTTTTATACTGAAGGGAGCCAAATGGCTATTTATGAAATTATTACATATGATATTAAGACTTCTCAGGCTGCGGATTAGATTTTTGGAGGAGTTCTTAACTCTCCATGTATCGATTATCAAGTAGAAGATATTGGGGAAGAATTGATTCAACCTAAACCAATAGACATATTAAATCATATAGCTTGGCATGTCTGTGGACTGTATTTTGTTTCAATTTGGGGCTTCAAATGTGTATCGGTTGCATAAGTGGAGACGTATCAGCATCAAAGACTAGGCATAAATGTGCCGCTCAATCAACAATTGATTTCTTTTTTGGGAGTATTTTCTTATAAACAAATGCCTATGCTAGGTCTGTGGTAAATAATGCATACAGCCATCATGCACTCTTGAAAATCAAGTTACATCTCCTGCCTATGATATTGCCAGGACAAGACAGGTTGGGGGAGATAAAAGTGACTAACTCCCAAAATTGAATATATTGGTCAGATAGAAATATAGCTGCTATCACAATTTACATGAACAGTCTTATTATTCTATATGCAGACTTACTTGGAGCAGACATTTCGGGATATGGTAGCCCACAACCTCTTCATAAAACTGAAAATACGTTTTTGAAAACTACTTCTGTTGCCACAAAGTTCACCTGCTGCATTATTACATCTGGAATATGACATTGGCCCGGTAGTTCACTTAGTGGCCTTAAAACCAGTTCTATGTTGGCTTAGACTGTGGAGTATGGATGGCCTTGGGAAGTACAATAATTTATTACAACATCTATTAAGTCTGGGAGGAGGGAAAATAATTCCTGGGGTTGCACACGTTAAAAAGCAACTAATTGGATTAAATGAGCATGAAATATAGGAATCAGCCAATAAAAATGATAAATCTGGCTTATCCACGATTAAAAAAAGAAGCAAATGTAAGGAAAAGAGAAGTGATGATATAGGATGCTATAAAACTTGAATTGGGTCCAAGCTATCTTGAGGGCAAGACAGTAACATTCTGGGAAATGCATCTGGGACCCAAATGTGCTGCTAGATGTATCTCTACCCCTATTTGCAGTTGCCCTGTTGATTTGTCATTTGATCAGGATAATTTGGTGGGCATTTTAGGTAAATTAAAGAAATCTAGACCACCGGGCCCTGATGGTTTCTCTGATTTAGTTCTGAGGGCTAATCCCAATCTTTAATTAGATATACTATTAATACTCTGTAAACTTATTCTGGACTCATGAGAGATTCCTGACTCATGGAACAAAGCATATTTAATCCCATCTTTAAGCGTGACAAAGTTGCTCACCCTTTAAAATATAGGATCTTATCCCTTCTGGCTGGTCCAAGTAGAATCTTTGCTAAATGTCTCTTATCAAACATAGAAACATGAATTGGCGAAAATCATATCCTCTATTGTTTTCAAACAGGATTTAGGAAAGGTCTTCCATCCAAATACAATGTATTTATTGTCAACTCCTTGATAAGACAAGCTCGGGCGATATCCTCTTTACCTCTGAACATACTATTTGTGGATTTCACCACATCGTTTGATACTATGGATTGCTCACTGATGTGGGAGAAGTTAAAGAAATTGAATATACCAGATGATTTGTTGTTGGCCTCTCAATTACTGCATGATAATAATGTTGCTCGGATGAAGCTGAATAGTAAGGGGGAGATATCTGCTACTATCAACATAGCCAGAAGGGCTAAACAAGGGTGCATATTGGCCCATGTTTTTTTAATTTGCTTATGTCCAATGTTGGTGAATCTTTTACAAATACCCATTACTTTCCCCCAAAACTGGGTGCTATGAAAGTTTTACATCTGGCATATGCCGATGATCTGGTGATTTTTGATGCCACGTATGTGGGTTTATGTAGAAGTGCAAGCATAGTGATTGAATATGCCACACTTAATGATCTGGCAGTCAATTTGGATAAAACAGAGTACATATGCTTTGGTAAGGTCAGGAAGGAAAACACAAAGATAGTGATATACAGACGTTCATTGCAGCATGTTTATAATTGTAGATATCTCGGATACAGGGTCAAATTTGCAAATTGACCTTAAAAACATCATACCAAGGCCATTTCGATAATGCTATTAAAAACAAATGTGTAGATTACGGTGCCCGCTTTAGTTTAATAGGGATAATAACTCTCTATCACCAAAAATTAGTCACCAGCATTTCAAGTGCACTGGAATGTTCTCACACCAACTATAAAATATGGGCCAACCAGCTGGAGGCGGGTGTTTGGCGTGGTATCTTGGGTCTCTCTAAAGTGACTCGTATACAGGCCATAAGATCGGAGTCGGGCCTAACCTCTCCGAATACAATCATAAGCTTAAATAGATGTAATCTATTTGTAAAAATGTATGGCAGGCCTTCGATCCTGAACTCTCTGGATTGAGTTAGAAGTGTTCTTATTTTGAGTAACTAAGATATGTTTTGACACTTATCAAGTCCCATGCATGGATAATTAAAGATTATTGTTATCCAAATAAAAATCAGGATTAGAGAAACGGCAGAGTTAATAGCTCCATTATATTTACTTGGTTGCGTATTTTATATTGCAAAAGGATTCAGTATTATTATATTCAATTAAAATGTAATTACATGATAAGTAATAATTTATTTTGTCTTTGTTTGTTTAGTTGTTTTATAGTGGTAGGAAGTTGTTTCATTGTATTCATTGTACAATTGTGAACAGTTCACAATGAACTATAACACAATAAAAATAAACACAATAAAAAAATATATATTGAGACAGACTGCAAATTAAATGTTTCCCCTGTATGAAGGGATATAATCATTATTCTAGGTGAGGAACTAAGTGCTCAAAATGGGTGGGGATCAAGTGTTAACCATGCTACTAGTTTAACATTCACTCCCTTACTTACTTGTCTACTCCCTACTAGGATTTCAACCTGTATTCTCCAGGCAAAACATTGACATCATAGATCACTCAGCTGTTATACCGAGACTGCTTTACTTCAAGTTACTGCAATTGCCTGCTCCAGACATAAAGACAATTCTTGATCTGGTGCCCAACATTGAAGCCACAGCGATCAGTTGTGTCCAGAAGAGAAGAGCTCAGCTCCAGTTTGTCTTCTGAATTTAGGCATTATTAACACATACTGCAGGCACAGCTTTGTGTGGGTAATGGGGATTACTATGTTATTTGACCAGTCCATTAAGAGGTGCCAATTGTGAGCAATTAAATAGGAGAGGGGGGCATAAAGCTGCATTCTGTGTGGAACAATGACAGAAAGTATTGGTGATCATAGGATGCATTCCCTTTCACTGCGTTCATTGGATAGTAAGATGCAGTTCTGTAGGGTTCAATATTATAATGAGAAGTTGCTTGACCTATCATATCTTGTGGCATCCACTAGTCATTACCTTCTCTGCCCAACCTATTTATTGTTATGCTAATCTGCCCGAGGACCATGTGCAACCTCTAGAAATGAACACTCATTGACAAAGTCAATATTATTGACTGATGTGTGGTGAAAACTTTTTGAGTCCATGCACATAGAAACACCTATTTAGTGCTTGGTATTCTGAGAAGAGAAGCAGACAGAAATGGAGGATGTAATTATCAATAAGAGTGTGAGGATGCATGAATGAATGGGAGTGAAGAGGAATGAGTGAATGAACAATGATGAGGATAGATGAAGGTTTTAGGGCATGATTTGGGTAATGAATAAACAATTTTGAAGATGGGCGGATGACTGAAAATGTAAGAGGTTGTATTGACTGAATAAGTTTGTAAGGATGGATATATTAGTGTGAGGATGGGAATGTGTGAATAGATGAATGAGTGAGTGTGTAGACAGCAGTGTGGAGCCTACAGCAAAGGCAAGTCACGCGACCTCCATTGTTTAATATGCAACTGGCAGGAAGTTTGAACTTGTGTGATACGGCATACAATTGTATGAACGTGATCACATATGTTCTAAAGTATTGGAAGACCAGAATATTTCAGAATATATGAATGTCTTTCAGCCCGCTTTCCCTGCTTACACTGTTTGAATGTGTGGTGATACTGAAGTGTGCACCTCAGCTGCTCGTTTGCAAAGCAGATCTGTCACATGGTGTATTCATTTGACACTCCCACGAAATGACACTCTAACCTCAGCTCTTTCCAAAGGTCCAGAGTCAAGGCTGCTTCGTGTGCACCTGTTGGATTTGTTGCTATGTATATTTGGCGGGAAAAAAAGGGTGGGTTCAACAGAGAGAGGATTCCTGTTGCCTCACCACAGTAAATGAGAAAAAAAGGTGCCATCCGGGAAAGAGCCTTGGGTTAATGTTCATTTTAAAGGTATTTGTACCACTGGACTGGTCCCCAGGCGCTCTGGCAGATCTGAAAGAGGAAAGGTGGATGGTTAGTAGGGTGTAGTGGAAATAGGAGAGTGAGAGTTGTGATGTTCAGTTGGCAGCTTCAGTTCAGTTTTCAATGTTTGCTGAGCATGAGTGAGGTTATTGGGTTGATGAGAGTTCCCATGTGCTGTTGATACAGGTTATGTGTTGTCTGTCAGTTGTTGCAGTGCAGTGAAGTACATGCAGATTACTGTGCAGAGAAGTGGTTGTGTGGGTTTCTCTGTGAGAAGGGTATGCAGAAAGTTGAGGTTTCTTTATAGTTGGGGTTAGTTTTTAATTTAGTTTCTTACCTCTTAATCTTTGTTGTTTTTTTGCTCCAAGTCTATGGGAATCCTGTGAGTGGCTGGAAACAGTGGGCAGAGAATGTCTATTCTCACCCGCTGTTACAGACACCTGAGTGGCTGATGGCCCTTCCTTGGGTGCAAATGTAACTTTCGATGTCGCTGGTGAGTAATGTGTTTTGACTCCCCTGGGATGCTCGCTTTTCGCAAACAGGAGTAAACCGAATGTTGCTTCTATTATGCCTTCTGATAAACTGTCTCGTCCTTTCCAATCTTTGATTTCCTTTAAGATGGCTCCAATAGGCAATAAGGATGCCATGCCTCCTTCTTACACTGTTAACCATAGCCCTGATTCAGTTTCTTTTTGCATACATAGGAATGGAACTCAGTCAATGGGACATTTTCTAGGTTGTGCCAACGTTGCAAATTTGATTGGGGAAAACAGACCTTTGTATGTAGGCCAACCTGTCTACTTTGTCTGCGGTAATGTAGCATTCCCATGGTTGCCCAGGGATTGGCAGGGAACCTGTTATTTAGGGATCCTGTTACCTGGGGTGTTTATAGCTAGTACAAGAGAAGTTTCGAAGGCTCGTCCACGGCGGGACGAGAATGGAGACACCCCAGCACAAATCTTGGGAGAAATAGCTAAATCAGTTGTGCCATTTTGGGGCAGATAGCGAATTCAGAAGATATCAGAAAACTAGCAAGAGTACTGGAGAGAACCATCAACCGGACCACCGACATACACTATAATATGACGTTAGAACAAAAGGCGATAAGATTAGTAGCACTTCAAAACCGAATGGCATTAGATATTAGATGTCATTCTGGCTTAGCGTGGTGGGGTGTGTAAATTAGTGTGGTCCGCTTGCTGTGTTTTTGTATCAGATTCCCCCCCAACTATCTTCAAGGCAATACATAATCTGCACGTCCTTAGTTCAGAAGTGCATGTTCCCGAGGGAAACTGGGATCTAAGCGCTTGGTTCTGGGACTTCTTGCGATCTTGGGGTTGAAAGGTACTTTCGGTCTTGCTAATTATTTTGGGAATCCTGTTGTTTCTTTGTTGCTGTATTCAGTGTCTGCCTGGTATGTGTTCGATGCTAGGGGGATGTTGCGCACAAGCGATAGGTTCAATAGTACATAAAATGTATGCCCCTGATAAAAAGAATATGTGTTGAAAGATATTTTAGCAAATGACCTAATGGCAATAGATATTTCCGATAGTGATTCAGGGTGCATGGACGATGATGCATGGAGTTATTTGAAAGGAGATCCAAAGTAGTTTTAGCACTTGGCATAGGCCAAAAGGAGGGTTTGTCAAAAGTGAAATAATATTGTGCCTCCTATTGCAATAAATATATTAATATTGGCCTACGCCAAGCTGCTCGAAAGTCGCTTGCAAAAGAATCCGTGTCGCAAGGTCCTGAGCCTAAAACAATGTAAGCCGCCATTTTAGGTCAATCCGCCATTTTAGGATTCGCTTTGTAAAAGTCACCCTGTGAGTTAAAATGGTGGACAATGTCATTCCAGAACACAACATGGCCGTCTTGACCTCTGTACATAGCTAATAAGTAACTTGCCTGCAGGCCACTTGTTGAGTTCGTGAACTGAGACCTTGTCCTTCGCTGACCTGTGTGTAAAAGGATTACTCGTGCAATGAAACTAATCCACGAGCATATGTTGAAACAATGTATTCAAATACTGAACGTAGAACATCTGTTTAACTACATTGTATTAATGTTTGAGAAGGCCTGCATGGAAAATCTAGAATACACAGTTTTTGCATAGGCTTGTTGATACATGTATTAAAGGCAAACCAGTTATATGAGGTTGTTCGAGACTTGGCACAAACCCTAAATAGGTGATGTATTAAGTGGAATATTAACCGAAGTGGGGCTGGACATCGTGCCCACCAAGTGTATAAAAAGCGAATGCATTCTAATGTACAACGTCTCTCACTGAACACACTGAACCACGCTGGAGTTTGTTGTGTTGTACTGAGGGCCGATAGCTATCTGACTTTGCTCTGTTTTTGTAACTGGATTCAGTATAAAATAAAGTACTTTGTATGTTCCTTTGTAACCCGTGTTCAGTGTATTTCTTTTTGGGGTACTCAGCCTCGATATTTTGGGCCTCATTACGACCCTGGCGGAAGACCATGGTGCTGTTAGCACCATGGTCCATGCAGGTAAGTTAACGACTCCACCATGGAGAACGGGGGATTTACCACCCCATTACAAGGTTGGCGGGGCGGTAATTCCCCCTTCCTCCATGGCTCTTCCCCATTCCCATTTTTGCCCCATAGGGCTCAATGGGAATGGGGAAGGCGCTAAGTACGGTGCTGCAAATTAGCACCAAGGTCCCTTTGCGGGTCCCTACTTTAACGGCTGGTCTACACCAACTCCATTTTGTCTACCTGAAAACTCCACTTTCTCTACCCCCACCCTATGCAATTCTTTCTACCCCCTCCCACCCACCATATCCACATGCTCTATGCTCCCTCCCACCATACCGCCACCCACCAACACTACTGTAACTCTCAATCCCCCTACCTACTGACCCTATCTCCACTATCTCTACCTCCACTGGTCCACCCCACCCCCACTCTCTTTTCCCAACCACACACCCTCCCCACAGCCAACCCACCCACCCCAACTTTCTTTACCCCCTTCGACCCTATTCCCAATCTCTCTGCCCTCACCTACCCTATTCCCACTATCTCTACCTGCACAAACCTGCCTACCCCCAAACACCCTACCCCACAGACCCTAAATACAGCCACACACCTTATCTCCACTCTCTCTACCCCATCCACGTGGTGAGACCAGACGTGCAGAGGTCTGGGGTGAAAAATGTCATCTTCAAATAGAACAACTTGAGGTGAAAATTCTACAGATGTTATTTAGGCTGCCCAAGAGACTGCCAATATAATACATTAATCTTGAATTTACACAACAATATATCAAGGTAGAATATACTTGCAGAATAGCAATGTGCTATGTACAGCTTGTAGTGCTGAATAATGGAACCATAATGGTTGAAACCTTTTAAACGTTCACGAATTTGCATAACTATGAACATTTTGGCACATTTGGAAAGTTATTGTCAAAATCTCAGACATGGTTGTCTGGGCATGTGTTTTCATCAGGTAGACTGCAACATATGGCTGCTAAAAAAGAATTGGCTTAAATGGTGCCTCTGTGACTCCAGCAGAGAAAGGGATGTGCTAAGGTTGGCCACTACTGTTAACAGTGGGTTGTTCATCTAATACTGGCAAGAACGTTTTCAGGCTCCTAGCTATATAGCTGCATTTCCTAACAGCTCAGTGGCAAGACAATACATACTGTTAACATGTTGTGCCACCAAACTACTTGAGTATTTAGACCCAACAATTGGCATATGAAGAGTAGATCAATTGTGTCGATTGTTTGGTGAAAGAGATTGAATCTACAAAACATATCCTTGCTCAGTGCGTGAGTTTGACCTGCATATGTTATACATATCTGAAATCGTATGACAACTTGAATTGTGAGGACATCCACGAAGTGTGGAATATGTTTATGGCAGGAAATAATATTAATTTGATGTGCCAAATGGTAACCTGTTATCTGTATTGCATGAATATCCTTGAGGAATTATCAGGAAACCTTTTTTAATCCATTATATCCTTGGTGCAAAACAATGTTATGAAATGTTATGTAATGAAATAGTTTGTTATTAAGAGTTTTATGCTACAATATGTATTAAATTGATTTTAGAGTTTTTTGTAAAGAAGTGTGGGATATGTTCATGGTAGGAAGTAATATCACTCTTCGTTTCATTTAGTAACGTCTTCACTGTATTCCATGAATATCAATATGGCACTATCAGGAAATATGTTTTAATCAGTTTGATCCTTAGTGTGACATAATGTAATCAAATGTCATGGAATGTGATGGATTGTTTTAAGAGGTTTATGCTATGATATGTATGAGATAGATTTTAGAGTTTGTATGTTGTAATGGTAATTGTCTTAATTGTGTATATACACATTCAATTTTGGCTAAAGGTATATTAATACACGACATGAAATGAAAAGAGATTTTTGTGATTTTGCTTTTTCATGCCATTACTTTTCCCGTTGCTATGCCAACCAGGTATTCTCAGTTGAGAACCCCCTTTCCCTAGTTGTCTTTTCTGTAACACAAATGTCAGCAAGTCTGGCGTACAAGCACTACAACTATTCCCCGAAAAAAAAAAGAGATGTTTCTTAGAGATTATGGAGGCCAAATATTTGATGCCTGGACCACAATACATAAGCCACTGCCAGAATGAAGATAGCAGAAGGTGCTTGGGCCATTATGTGGCCTCTGCCATAATAAGAAGAAATTGATCCAGTGGACTTTGGGAAGGGAACCGATGCAGATGTCTAATCAGCAGAGAAGGATGGAACTTACCAGAGGTGTGAAAATAGAGCCTGCTGTGTCCGGCATGTGCAGGAACAGAAGCACATGCAGGTTGGGTTAAATTACCATGAACTATCCCGAATGGAGCAACTGCATTCAGAGGCAGGCATGGGGGATCAAGGTCAATTTGTCAGGCAGCTGAGCTAAACTTCAGTGTAATGTAGAAGTATCATCTTAATAATAATATGAAAGGCCATATGCATGATTGTCCAATGCCGTCATGCACAGTAGAGGCTTCCCAAATGCACACAATTCTCTACTAGAGGGAGCTGTTGCCTTAGGATATACATTGGCCAATTTGCATAGCTACACCTGTTGCCACCACTATAGGGAGCTGTAGGCTTAGTATCTATAGTGGTCCTCCTGTGTTAATTAAAACTTGAACTTTGGACCGTGTAAACGGGCCTGTACACACGTTACAAATAATAGGCGATTGTACCGATGTGGGGGGCAATTGGCAAGTAGGCAATGAACATCGCAAATAAACAACATTTTCAGACAAGATGGGCATTACATACAACATGAATTGCTAAACAAACCAATTCTCTTCTAGCAGGTTAAACATGAGCAAAAGGCCACTTTGATGAAATTAATGATGACTGGCAGATCAAGCCCTTTGGGCACAATAAGAAGGTCATAATACACTGAAATAATGGAATCTGTTTCCCTGTTGTGATCAGAAAAGAGTGCTACATTGTACACACCCCCTTCCTTTCAGCTGAAGTTAGATACACCAGGATTTGCAAGAATGACAGTAGTAGAATACATTAAATATCTTACTAATTCATTTGCTAGGTACCAGGGCCCCAGGTATTTGCTCAGTACACTCTTACTGCCCCACCTCTGCCCTATGTGGACACATTTCCCCAAATCATTCTGCCTCATGTGATCGACATGCTTCAGTTCTGCCCCACATGGCTCTGACTAATGCAGCTCTGTTTCATGTAGCTCCCATGTGTCAAATTCTGCCACAATGTCACTCTCACCCCACCTCTCTAACGCACACACACACGTAGAAAAGGCATTTCAGTTTAACATAGCTTTTGCGCTCCTACCTCTGCATGCAAAAGCAGCCAGCAAAGGGGAACTCTATCCATTGTCAGGGTGGCTTCTCCTTCTGCTTGACAAACACTACTGACATTGGAATTGTTTTTGAGCACGTGTAATGTGCTTTCACTATCTCCATGCAGCTGCTTATTTTGTTGACTCTTAATTTATTTTATAGTGCCTCGAGTCGTGGTTAGTAACTGCTTTGAGATATAGTGCTAGATGCCTGTGCACATTACTCTTGTGTCAGCTGTTTTTTCATGGAATTGGAGATCCCCTTTGTTCACTACGGCGCTCATTTCTATTGCCCTTTAAGAGTTAGTTTGCATTAGCAAGTTGCTCTTTTCACACTCAAACTGGGTTTGTCAATGTTTTTCTTGTTTGCCCTATGCTCACAGTAAGACCTCCAGACTGATGGGACTATGCCTTTATGAAAGTGAATATAGTCATTTAAACAGAGAGACATAGTGGTATAATTACAATTGACTGTGAGCCAAGGAATCCAATTGTGATGACATTTTATAATGGGGATAGGTGCCTTCACTTTCATCCTACACACACATTTGACAGCCAGTTATCCCCCTCTGCAAGCATACGCGATCTCACTAGAAACCGTAATGCAAGCTTTAGGGGATATTTTTAGGGATATTTTTTGGCACAGTTAAGTAAAGTAACTGTCATTGCCAAAAGATGATTTGCTATTTTTTTCTACATGATAGACCCGTGTGCAGTCTAGAGGCTGTGACCCTGGAAGCCTGAGGCGCAAAAGGTTGTGCACAAAAGCACAGCGTGCTGTATCTGTGGTTTACAGGGAGATAGGGCCTCATTACAACTCTGGTGGTAGCCGTGCAGTTAGAAACGGCACCCGAGTTGCATTTTTTCCAGCACCCGCGAATGGGCAAGAACCGGTTCATGCCGAGCTCGGCGGACCCGGTAATTGCCCATTTGCGGATGCCGGAATCAAGGGCCTCCCCATCCCCATTCTGCCCCACAGGGCTGAATGGGGATGGGGATGTCGGATGCACTGGCACATTTAGAGTTGTGCCGGTGCATCCGACGTGCTCTGCTGGCGGGTGAGACGGCAGCCGTGAGCAGAGCTCGTAATATGGTGGTCCGGGAACTACGGTACCGGCATGCTTACCGGTACCGTAGTTCCCAGACCGCCATACTCGTAATGAGGTCCATAGTATCTGGAGCACACATGGTGAATGAAGGAGAACGCCGGAGGCCACAGCCCACAGCAGTTAAGTGTGGGAGAGGATGGGAGCAGGTGGATGGCAGGGTGGATGCCACGAAACAATTGGGATTCAGGGGGGCACCAAAAAGAGACTGTGAAAGGGTGGGGAGCCAATCAGAGACCCCACCTTTAATCAATGCTCTGTAATTAAACACACACATGCTGCACAGTCTGTACTTTCCAAAGTACTGACATTCTGCTCCAGTCAGCAACTAGATACAATTCAAATTGTCGGGGAAATTGAAGACTACATAACATGCTTACATCTCAAAGAGTACTCCTATTGGCAGACTAATGATACCCCATAGTAGGCTAGCATATTAAACTCCCAATCAGGAAAACTCCATTTGCCAGCAGCATAAAACCTGAAGTCTACATTGGCTGTCTCAGAAAATATGTACTAAATAAACAGCAGGTAACTAAATAAAATGCCCCCATCCCCAAAGAGAGAAGGGCAATAGGAACACTACACATAAACAAGGATATCACAGAACAATCTTTGTCAAAGGTGGCACTGCTGTGGTCATTGATACAAAAAAATGTAAAAGGGAGGGATAGTGACACTCTATTAGCACAACTTCTAATGATACCCCACAATGGAGTGCAAATATCCTCGGGAATAAAGCCTAAAAAAGTGTGCAACTACATGTACCAGAATCCTTAGAGACTTTAAAGAGAATTAAAAAGACACACCTGAAAATAAAAAGAAACACAGCCTCCCTAATGATTGATAGAGTCAAGAAAACTTTTGCCGGAGAAGACTAACTGTTGCTTTAGCAGGTACATCTGAATGGGAATCAGAGTGCATGCCTCACCTTCATTTCTTTGTAAAGTGTTTCAAGAGTCCCGGGCTCAAGAAGCAGCAGTACCAGGGTCATCATGCCTTACTATGGAGAGCCATAAACATGGTTTTCCCCCTCCCCCTATTAAGCGAAAGATTTGTGCTTTGGAGGAGAGCTGGTTCCTAGTTACCTGAATTGAAAAAAGTGTGCGACTACATGTACCAGAATCCTTAGAGACTTTAATGAGAATTAACCAGACATACCTGAAAAGGAAAAGAAACACAGCCTCCCTGATGATTGATAGAGTCAAGAAAACGTTTGAAGGAGAAGACTAACTGTTGCTTTAGCAGGTAAATATGACTGGGAATCAGAGTGCGCACCTCATCTTCATTTCTTCTTAAAGTGTTTCAAGAGTCCCGGGCTCACGAGGCAGCAGCACCAGGGTCATCATGCCTTACTATGGAGAGCCATAAACATGGTTTTCTCCCTTCCCCTATCGAGGGAAAGATTTGTGCTTTGGAAGAGAGTTGGTTCCTAGTCACCTGCATTGAAAAAAGTGTGCGACTACATGTACCTGAATCCTTAGAGACTTTACTGAGAATTAACCAGACACACCTGAAAAAGAAAAGAAACACAGCCTCCCTGATGATTGATAGAGTCAAGAAAACGTTTGGAGGAGAAGACTAACTGCAGGTAAATATGACTGGGAATCAGAGTGCGCACCTCATCTTCATTTCTTCTTAAAGTGTTTCAAGAGTCCCGGGCTCACGAGGCAGCAGCACCAGGGTCATCATGCCTTACTATGGAGAGCCATAAACATGGTTTTCTCCCTTCCCCTATCGAGGGAAAGATTTGTGCTTTGGAAGAGAGTTGGTTCCTAGTCACCTGCATTGAAAAAAGTGTGCGACTACATGTACCTGAATCCTTAGAGACTTTACTGAGAATTAACCAGACACACCTGAAAAAGAAAAGAAACACAGACTGCCTGATGATTGATAGAGTCAAGAAAACGTTTGGAGGAGAAGACAAACTGTTGCTTTAGCAGGTAAATCTGACTGGGAATCAGAGTGTGCGCCTCATCTCTATTCTTAAAGTGTTTCAAGAGTCCCGGGCTCAAGAGGAAGCAGCACGAGGGTTTTCTTGCCTTACTATGGAGAGCCATAAACATGGTTTTCCCCCTCCCCCTATCAAGGGAAATATGTGTGCTTTGGAGGAGAGTTGGAGAGTTGGTTCCTAGTCACCTGCATTGAAAAAAGTGTGCAACTACATGTACCTGAATCCTTAGAGACTTTAATGAGAATTAACCAGACACATCTGAAAAGGAAAAGAAACACAGCCTCCTTGATGATTGATAGAGTCAAGAAAACGTTTGGAGGAGAAGACTAACTGTTGCTTTAGCAGGCAAATCTGACTGGGAATCAGAGTGTGCGCCTCATCTCTATTCTTAAAGTGTTTCAAGAGTCCCGGGCTCAAGAGGAAGCAGCACGAGGGTTTTCTTGCCTTACTATGGAGAGCCATAAACATGGTTTTCCCCCTCCCCCTATCAAGGGAAATATTTGTGCTTTGGAGGAGAGTTGGAGAGTTGGTTCCTAGTCACCTGCATTGAAAAAAGTGTGCAACTACATGTACCTGAATCCTTAGAGACTTTAATGAGAATTAACCAGACACACCTGAAAAGGAAAAGAAACACAGCCTCCTTGATGATTGATAGAGTCAAGAAAACGTTTGGAGGAGAAGACTAACTGTTGCTTTAGCAGGCAAATCTGACTGGGAATCAGAGTGCACGCCTCATCTCCATTTCTTCTTAAAACATTACTTTGCATGCCTTAATGTATCAGCCAGAAAAGGTCTGTCACATTGTGGCCCTGTGCTGCATGTTGCATTACCATGTCATTTGTTGGAATATCCCCATGTCCGAGGAGCACGGACAGGATCTAGACGAGGGTGAAGATAGGCATGAAAGGCAGCACATGCTTAACAAGATGAGAGGGACTCTGTGGATAAGCTTAACCTTCATGGGGAAGACATTGATCATTTCTACAGATAGAGGTATGGGCAATTGCCATCAACGAGCCTTAAGGCCATCTGCCCCAGGACCTTACTTTGAGTCCACAGAAACATAATGAGACATTTTAATGCAAAGCATATGCCAGGAAATGCACTACAGGCCCATTGGGTATGGGTCATAATGTCCAAAGAAAAAGAAGTTAAAAAAATGTTATTGTCAAAGACTAATGTACAAAGTGCAGCAGAAGTAAACAGTGGTGATACATGTAGAATTATTCCCGGGAAAATGATACGTACATACAGTTGGGAGGTGAAATAAACACATCACTAAGTTGGAACACACAGGAAACAGGGGCTGGCTTTCATTCACTCCTTGGGCACTGTTGCAGCCGTGTTTGACTCTTATGTGTCTGTGCCAGGGCAATGTGGAGACAGTGAGAACAGCATGTATGCCCAAGGAATTGTTGGACGGAGGTAGTATACAAAAATGTCAAGGTGGGGGGCATGGCAGGGAAGTCACAAGATGGCTACTCCTCTATAGATCTCTGACCCTCCTCCACACATAAGAAAAATAATATGAGGTTCAGTGAACTCAACAGGGCCAGGACAGCAGAGCTGGAGGTGCGGTCATCCCATGCCACCACCGGGACAGGGACTACCGTAAAGGAAAGTGGGAAGGCAGTAGAATACAGCTGCAGCCCTGGCAGAGACCAAGAGGCCCTCTCACAGAAGACATCAGGTGCACAGTGAAATGTGTGCTTCTGCTACGCATTGGAACTGGAAGACTGCTGGAGACATGGGGAGAGAGTGCACATGTTCCCCCTGGCACACTGAAGAGGAATGCTGTGGACAGCAGTTGAGCCGCAATGAAGGCGAGATGGGCTTAACATTAGGCGGTGCTAGCATGGTAGAATTTTACTTTCAGGCCAAGACTTGCTCCCCAATAGGAACACAACAGCAGCCATCTTGGAAGGGAGCACACACAATGTTCCATGAAGGCAAAACAGGCTTCACCTGTATTACTCTCCTCTAGCAGGAGGTATATTCCAAATCTAGAGAAATGCTATCTGAGGGGTCTGTCTCCTGAGCAATTAAAATACAGCATCCAATAAATCACTATGGTTTTGTGAGAGGGAGGATCCTCAAATATCCCCCAGCCCCCGGATTCCCAGGCACTCTCGCCTTGACTCCCCGTGGTGCTGCTGATGGAGTCCACCCAAATTGTGAACACTCAGCGATCCATAAGATTGTGTCCTAAATTGACAGTCACACCCTAGAGGTTCAGAATGAGGTCAAATTATTGAGGAGGGATATGCATGCATTTGTTGGGTGCATTGATCATGCTGAAGAGAGAATTTCAGAATTGGAGTACAAGAAAGGGGTTATGGAACATCTGCTGGGAAGGATCGGCGAGGCAGAGGCTGTGATCACCCAGTTGAAGTTTTAGGGACTGGAGAAAAAATATCAGGATCTTTGGTGTCCTGCAGGGACACCAAAGCTGAAGGTGGTTGGGGGGTGTAAGGAATTTCAATCAGGCACACACCCAAGTCTCGCCTAGCATGTAGTGCTCAAATGAAACCCTTATTTATTTTTGTCTATAAATTCAATATTCTGAATGATATACTACTCATATCACACCCTTCTCAAAATACCACCTGTTCACACTGAACCAGGAATCAGGCTGGTTTATAAAGGTACATATTTATTTATTTTAATATTCAAATCACACACAGGTTTACTATAGATATGTATATGGGGCAGCAATCACCCAAAGGGTGACAATACAATTCAGAAATATAAGTAAAGCAATGTAATTCACTTATAAGGAGGCAAAATAGAAAACTCAGGGAAAAAGAACAGTCTTGTTTTCCACACAGATAGCGTTTAGGTTAATGTTCCCCCTGCAAAGTTTTGTTTAAATACAAATCAGCAATCCTACACCAATGTGAGTAATCAGCAGGTTTTCGGTAATGAAATATGATGTCTAGAGTTATTGGCAATCCTCCATCCCACACAAGAGAGTAAACCTTATTTTGGCAAAGGACACTTTGAAATGACAGGTGAAATGGCTTGATGAAATACTACAAAATGGTCAAAATACTAAAATGGAGACACATTCTAAAGAAAGCGGCACCAATCAGGTCCTAACCTGCATGGGCTATAATATGAACCATAATATACACTTCAGATCATGATGGGATGGAAAAAGCACTTTGAAATTGGCAAAAGACATATGCACTTTGGCTGAAATCGCAAATTTGCGGCAAACTTTTACTATGTGATATTGAAGAAACACTGGTCAAATACACTGTTCTGCGATGTGGTTTGTTTAGTTGTGGGGATAGCTAAGGATGTTAGGTATCAGTGAGAGTTGATATTTCGTTTCTATCTTTAAAACTGAGGGACTTATAGAGGTTTTAGTGAGAGGTGTTTTTCGTAAATAAAGACGCAAATTTGGACAAGAACTTCAGTTTAAAACCAGAAAGTATGGATTATGTTTTTACTCAAAACTAGACCATTCAAACTAGACAACCAGGTTGGGATGAAGTAAGCTCTGAGACTGATTCATGACTTCAGTAACAGATCCCCAGCGCCTTCCCCGACGGAACCAGTCCAAGCACTCGAAGTGGGATTTATGGATAAGAGTTACACAAGTAAAAATGACTATAAAAATGACGCTTTAGCAAATAGACAGGATAGGATAGTACTAAAGATTTTGACACTGTTACTGGTTATGAAAGTAGGATAGTTAAGAGATTAAGGTGGAACAGGATAAGGCAAGGTATACAATAGCTCTCTAGCTCCTGTTAATACTCACAATACAATGGGATTTAAGCTTTTTGGACTGTGAAAGTTCTGGCCGATTGGATCGGGTTTATCCGGGAAGGACAGCACACCAGCTAGGCCAGTCACTGGAACTGCACGGAATCTGCCCTTCTTGTTTCTGCATATTTCAGATCAGTGGGATGGCGATTTCAGCAGGCAAGCATTTATGTTAGCAAGCCAGATAGTTTCAGGATGCTTCCCCCCACCACAGTGCTACTGCTTGGCCTGGTGGTTGGCATCTGGATCTAGAAGGATGTTGAAGGTTGGATGTTGAATGCTGGATCAAAATGCTTTGCTTGAATCAGAAGAGCGAGTGTGTGTATGTGCTGTCTGATGTCCCGAATTATCCTGTCAAATGACATCACCAATGGGTGTGTGGGCCGGCTTAACTAAACTTGCCCCAGTGAAATGGGATTGGATCAGAGCCTCATCTCCACCTTGCATCCGGGTGATTGGATCAAAGACAGATGTCAGGTTTATGGTTTGATTTTTACAATACTTAGAAACCTCCGCTAGCCACTAGTATCAAAATCGAATTTTGCCATAAATACATATTTATACATTTGTAACCTCTACGAAAATCACATACAAGGATTACATATTTTATGGAGTATCTGTTCATCAAAATCCCACAGCTTTGAAACTTTGTTTTGCCTTTCTGCAGCATTTTGTCCATTTCGCCATGAAAACATTTTCCAAAGTTTCTCCAAATTTCCACAAATATGTGCGTTTACCATAAGAATGTGTGTGCAAAGTTGAACAATTCTAGCATAAATACAGTTCCCATAAAACCACATATATTGCCATTCCTGTTCAGAATATGCAACCCAGTTCCATCAACTTTTCAAAAGTAGGGCCAAAAATGAAATTAACAAATCTGCCCATTTAAAATTTTTCACCACTTCTGATAGCGAGTTATACATCTCTAAAAATGTTCATTAAATATTCTTTAGCAGCAAATGGTCAGCCTTGTGTCTGTCCCTGGAGGCAAGGAGCAGCCCCCACCATTGGGATTTCCTTCTGCCAACCTAGTGTATGACCTCTTCACACATCCATTTCATGGCCTAGAGAATCTGCCATTGTTCAGTCCCTGGCAGCATACACAAGTCTGGCATACCCCACAATAATCATGTGTCAGTGAGCATCTGCTGAGAGCAATGCCCTCCTCTTGGGTGGAAACCTGTATTTCAACCCCTTGCAGGACCAGCCAGCCTAGGTTAATTCTTAATTTCTTGACCTGAAATCCAGCAAAATACAAACTTGTTGCATCAGATAACATGTATCATTTACATTCTTGATTTAAACCTGTGGGATGAAACAACTGAGATCCGTGTCCCTTTCACCAACAGTCCTTTTATATTTGCTAATCCGGCAGACCTTTAGTTTAGACAATCTTAAAGTGTAATCAGGAGAGCCCATTGGACAGGGGCTGTCACTCACAGGTAGCCCAGTGTGGATGCACAGAGATTTTTTTTGACAGCAGTTGTTATTCACAGGAAATCCAGTTTTGCTGAGAAGGTATTTTGCTCTTAACATTTCAGGACCTTATAAATTCACAGTGCTTCATTAGATTAAATGGATTGTAGCGCCAAGCAAGATTTTGAGTGGTGGGAATTGTTATGTACAGCTTTTGAAGTTTCAGCAGCAAAGTACATGTCATTTACAGACACATTTTGGAGTTCCACTTCCAAAGCACTGCTTCTCCCTCTGCACTCTGTTTACTTTTTATGGAGCCTACTGGCCCTTTTTCTGCAGCATGTGCTCTGTTCCACCCCACATGCACCAATGTGGCAGGTTGGCAGGTTGTGCAGCCATCATTTTGTGTGTTGAAAAACGTGGTTTTGGCATGCACAAGGGTTTTGCTGCCATTTTACTATTGCTCGCACCATAGATAGCAGAGTGAGGCCGCATAGTATAGCAGAGTGGGTCAATACATCCCACATGGGGCACCATTGCCTAGCTGTGAAACAGGGTCAGACTGGGGCATAATATTATCTCTGGCACAAATGGAAAAGGGGCCAACACTTGCAAATGGGAATGCATTCCTTTTGTGACGCTCTTTGGATAGTACCCAAGGCGGAGATTTTTGATAAAATGTGATGCAAATTGTACATTTTAAAGAATATTTATTCAGCACCACTGGTCAAAACTATTAGCCATATAGTGAAATAACTCATCTAACTGGCCCACATTGGCCAAAAAAGTGCCCCACTTAGACCCAAAAAACTGGCCCACACAAGCATTTTGCATTTTTGGCTCTGCCATGGGCCTATTGCCCTATAAGCTAGTCCAAGCCTGCCTGGAAAATGTTTGCATGCCACTCTACAGCTTAACGTCCCTCCCTGCATTGAAATAAAGGAAATAAAGAGGGCACACAGAGTAATATTCAGAGGGGCAAATCGGGAGGCAAAGCACAGACTCCCCATAGCATGCCTCTTCCAGTACACCTGGGTGACCCAAATATTGGGAGCCGTGAAGAAAAATGTGAGCAAGTTCATTTTGAGAGTTGCTATATTTACTTATTGCAAGTATTATGACTAAACAAATGTCATTTCTCACTTTGCGAGGACCCAACGGATCTCTGGAAATGTCTGGAGGCCTCCTCGGTGGAGCCCATGGAAATCACTCCCCCTCAGTTGCTAGGACAAGAAACATTTACAGTGGTGGCACAATACAGGTGAAGACTGGGAGGCCCCCATCCAGATGTGGAATAGAGGATTTCCCACTTCAAGTTTCAAAAAGCTGCCATGAACAGACCATGTACCAGATCACTTGATGCAGCATTTAAACCCTACAACACTCAAAAGTCAAGGGACAAGTTCAGATTCCAGGTTAAGGTCAAAGATGTGCCAAAGCAACAACTGCCTTTGTAGATGATCAGGAAAGTGCTTTAGTCTTGACATCATGAGGTTGGGATGGGGCCTTTTAAGGCGCTAAGCAAATCTTCTATCAACTTATATAAGATGCATTAGTGTAGAGGGAGGACCAGGAATGTACTTATGATGCCTTCAGCCCAACTTTGATCAACTGCCTCACAGGGGATTATATTGGTCATGAGGTGAGAGAGGAGCAGTCTTACAAGCTGAGAAACACCCTAACATGAGTAGCCGATTAACTGATAGAGCTACTTAGGTCTTGGTTTAATTCAGTATATGGGCTCTGTAATTGCTTTTCCATCCTGTATGTAGTTTTCTCTTGTTTATTTTTTTCCTTTGCCTTTCCTCTTCTGTCCTATATGTTCTGAATGCTCACTACACAACCGGCATGACCCCAGTTCTGCCTCTTAGTGGGGAAACACCCTCATTAATGCACCCTGGAACCTTTAGAAAGCACACATTGTCCGATTCTGATGCATGGGCCAGAGATCCGTGCTCAATCTCACATGAGCAGCAGGAATGTATCCCATACTTACCTTTTCACTTAATGCAGTGCCATGATTAATGTCTTTGAATGTAAATGTCTTACTGGCCCCTATCAAAAGGCAGAATGTTCTCACACACTTGAAGAAGTTGGAGGTTCCCAAAGCACTAATATTAGAAACCCACCTTCCTGTAAAAGAGCTGAAAAGATGTTACACGGTCCAACAATGTAGAAACCAGGCTTTGAGGTGCTGAAGATATGGATTGCTACATATCATGTGCCTCGAGTCATATCGGGTCCATCAGTGAGCTGGCATTGAGTCAGTTGTAAGTAGGTACTCTGTGCATGTCAAATGCAGTGTTTAAATAATGTAGTGTGGATGGCTCAACAGGGTCAGGTCAAAGGTCTAATGGATTTGACACATTTGTAACCTGCTGGTTTAGGTCAGCGAGAGACACACTCCCTCAACAGTTCTAGTCAAGGTCTAACAGTTCGAAGCTGCAAATCTGTTTGAAGTTGCAGCGGTTCAGATTCATCTGCAGAGGCATGCACCGCTTGGTGTGATGAGTGGCAAGCTGGTTGGACTGGTTGAAAACAGATTTTCACGAGAGTTCCAAAAGCAGCACACTCAGGAACCTTTGGTTTGAATGTGGTGAACATGATTCAAATGTGGTTTGATCTGTGTGATGAAAATGGATCCACGCTGTTCTAGCTCTTAGGCTGTTGTGAGACCTGCGGTTGGGGGCTCTAGTGCAAGTTGGCACCTTTAAGCTTCTTCTCATGCAGGATTGGAATGTTTTTAAACAGAGTGACAGGCATTGTTCCTCAGTAAATGTCACCCTCAATATCCACTTGGAGTGCGTAGGAGCTGAGTTTGCCTCTGGCTTAGATCACTCCTTCTTCACCTAAGTGGCTGAGGGATTCAACTCTCAAAAGATGTTCAAATGAATTTTTCATTATGTCCTCGATGGTCCACAATTGAGTCAAAGAATTGGAGGGAGACACCCTATTTTATTGGAAAAAGGCCACCCATATCTTCAAAGGCCCTTTGCAATGAAATACCATGTGCAAGACTAGTCCCTTTGTTTAGGGTCTCCTCTTTGAATCCTGTTTCCCAGGACAGCTCTTGCTACGGGCTGTCCTGCAAGAGAGAGGAGTACATCCACCACACAATGGATTAAAAGACTAAGCAGCTGCCACTGACAATTGTTCTCATGGCTGCAGCACAGACAACACGTCTAGTGAGAATTATCAGCCAAATATTAAACTTACACTAGGAGTATAATTCATCATAACTATGTAGTTTTGGGAGAGACGTGTGCATTTTAATTGCAACCTCTGTACTACAGTGTCTTTGCTGGAACATAAGCTGTCATACAGAGCACCCGTGGCCTTCAAAACTCCTCTGTGCTAGAGAAGAGTAGTCACTGCAGATCAGGATACTCAGAAAGCAAGGCACAGGTGCTTATGTCATGGCGTTTTATGAAAGGGGTTCAGGTTAGTAGGCCACCCATTCTGAGATTAATTATTTTCATCATTTTATTATTAATACAAGTTCAAAAAAGTTAGGGCGTTAACAACCTTGCTAGAAGGCAATCCATCTCTGTGGATTCCTGAAGACAATGGCCGGGAGGATAGCTCAGGGGCAATGTGCTTGGTTAGAAGCAAGACGACGCGGAGCAACACGTTTTAAAGTGGATAAAAAGCATTATTGCAAATTACGTACTCCAATATGTTTTGGTTTTGTTAAACCACACAACACCTATCGTTCATTGATTGCGTTGAACAAAAAACTAATAAATGGTTGTTCAGTTACTTTTTCTGTCTAAGTGATTCCTAGGTACTTTTTGCCCAACTCTGATGTGTCTGAAAGAGAGCAGGTCCGTTTATTTTTGTAGGAAGAGTTGTTGATGGTGCAAATGAGAAGTACTCTGAGGTTTGCGTGCACAACAGCTTTCTATATTTGACTTGTTCGAAGTGTGCACGTCTTTGTGTGTAGAAAGGAACCATCATGTATGTAGTGTGGAAGTGTGTCAGCCCAAGTCTGGGTATGTCTGTCAGTGTTTAGAAGTGTAGAGTTGTGTTATTTTGAATCTGGGGAGAGGGTATTTTAAAATCCATGTATGGGTGCTTAGTCTTGATAGATATTGAACTTCTTTGAGGTTGTAGTGAGCAGGGGTCTGCTTATAGAAACGTTGCACCACTGCAAGTGCACCAGTGAAAACCTCATTGTACTTCCGACTTGCACCTCAGGGTACTTGAGTTGATTTGCAACATATTAGCACTAGGACAAGGTTAGCCCTATTTCTAAAAACACAGGGACATATAACAAAAAGAAATAAACAATTGCACCATGTCAAGGGCCGTTTGGCATGGTAGTAGTACCAGGGCAAACATTTTCCTAGTGCAAAAAAGATATGCTTTTGTTGCATTTTTGCAACAGGGAAAGGTTTGCCCTAGTGATAATACCATTCCGTAGTAGCAATAGGGCTCTATTTTCCCTGGTGCAAAAATGCAGTGAAAATGGGAAATGTTTGCCCTTATAACATGCCAAACATGCCAAACTGCACTTGTCATGGGGCAATGGTTTTCCGTAGCCCCATGACAATGCAACTTTGCACTTGAACTGGTGCAACGTTTCTGTAATCTGACCTCAGATGCCTTGTGTTGGATTTTGGATAAAAAAGAATGCTGGTGGCTTAGAGGGCTTAGAGGGGTTGTGGTGTCCAAAGGTGGCGGCATATTCTTATCAATTTAAAATTAGCAGTGTACTGATTTAACCCTTTAATAGTTGATTTGTGAATGAGGTTTTGCAAATTGTGTAAGGAGAGGGAGTCCAGTATTTGCGCAAAACAATTGGAGAGAAACATGGATGGAGCCTGAAATTCCTTGAAGAATGGGGTTCCTGCAAGGAGTGAGCTATCACTACAGCTCAGGGGTTGGGGGGATGTACATATCTCCTTGACACATTTTGGCTTCACTAATGCAACAGTTATGTGTTCTGTGCTGCAAATCAATTAGCAATATTAGGGTTGACCAAGGATTTCCTTGCAAACCCTCAAATCTTCCCCTGTCCAGGACTTGCAGGAACTGTCCCTTGGGCAAAGACTGATGATGATGCAAGTGTGGACTTATACACTGCTCTGAATTGCAATCCGGCTTGAGCAGAGAACAGAACAGGGTCAAGTTTCTTCTGGAGACCTAACAGAAAAAAGCATGTTTCATATATTTGTTTTAATTGTATATTTGTTTTTTAATTTTTTTTAATTTTATTCAACCGGTCATTTGGTTTACAAATCAAAAACCGTTAACCTTTCCCACCATTTTCAAGTAGTTTCCTTCATTTCAGTCCTCTTCAGTTTCCCATTTCTCTCTTTTTGAAGATTGTGTTCCACAGCCCTATACCTCTTCTTTATTCCTTCTGAACCTGGTATCTCTATTTTCTTGAGTATTATGATAATCAAATTTACGAGGGCTATATTGATTTTAGTTTTCCCTCCTTTGATCAATGATCTCCACCAATCATCCAAACTTCTGTTTGGATAACTTCTAAGAATGCCCCCTAGGCAATGCTCACGTTCGTTTCTTAGGCCCTGGCAGCTTAGGGTTAGATGTTTCAGAGTTTCTATCTCACCAGGGAGTTCACACAATCTACACCCTGTTTCTTTGTTCATGATGTTTCTTCTTTGGAGTATTTTTCCAGTCTGCAAAACATTAAGTCTATATCTCATAAGGAGTGACCTAAAATACCAGTTTGGAAACAATGGCAGGTAACCTGGTAACAGGTTCAACTTCTGCGACTGGGCCCAGAAGTCTTCATAGTTCTTATACTTCCTGTTGTGCTCTTGGGTTTCAACCCAGTCTCTTGTATACAGCTTTTTATTTATTTATCTGGATTTTTCAATAAGTCCTCCTCTGTTTCATTCATGCTTTTTTTAGCATTGCTTGACAGCTTTCTTGCCATGCCACTAGCACACCATCTGTTTGTTCTTTCAGGGCTTTTTTCAGCACGCCAAAGCCTCCGGATGTGTTCTCCTCCAGACATTTTTTTTCCAATCAACTATGGTTTTCAATGATGTTAATGCCAACTCTCTCCTTATTCATTGAATTGGCACTGATTTGGGGAGTTGGAGTACTTTCTGCCAGAACAGCCCCTCCAGAGTCGGCCATACTTGTGCCGGAAAAGAAGTTGATGTTTCTACTCCATAGGACAATATTGGAACTACTTTCATTCTATAAAATGTTACCAAAGGAATTATGGTAAACCTGCAATATCTCTTCAATAAGATTTTCCCCTGCGCGGCTAGGTTGATAGCTTTCCTTCTTAGGGCCTCAATTATTGGGGCTTCACTTTTGGTATTATTAATGCAGACTCCCAGGTATGTAAACAAATTTACTTCCAAAATGTTATTTCCTTTTAGAGTCCATTCAATCTTCTTGTTTTTACTGTTCTTCCCTCCCTGGGCGAATCTCATTATCCTTGATTTTTCTGAATGAATTATCCGATCGTTATCATCCACATAGGACTGCAAAATTGCTATCTGTCATTGCAGCCCTATCAGAGTCTGATCTATCACAACAATATCATCTGCGTATAGTAGTCTCCCTATTGATGACCCCGCTACTTTTGGGGGGAAACTGCATATAGAATCAAGGGCTTCTCCAATGTCTGATGTAAACAGATTATAGAGTTCCGGCGCTAGGGGACAACCTTGTTTCAGCCCCGTCTTGATGTAAATTTGGTCTGATAATGTTCCTGGTTTATCCAGCCTTACTCTGATATTTGTGTCCAGATAAATGTCTTTGATATTTTCCACAAGTACTTAAGGGCACTCCCATATATTAAGTTTGGCCCACAGTGTCTCTCTGCTGATTGTATCAAAGGCCTTTGACAGGTCAATGAAGGCAATGTAAACTTTCTGATCTTTGTTTCTGGCAGATCTGGCTTTCAACAAGTTAATCAAGAAGGTGTTTAGGTTGGTTCCTCTTCCCTTGACAAAACCAGACTGCCAGGGGTCTCTCTGTTCATTCTGTATGCTCCATTCTGTTAAGGCCTTCAATAATGTGGATGCGAAAATCTTCCCTGCAACGTCCAGGAGGGTGATTGGTCTGTAGTTATCAGGCGATGTTCTCAGACCTTTTTTATAAATGGGTACAACCACCGCTGCCTTCCAAGACTCTGGGATTTTTTCTGTATGACGCACGTATTTGAATAGTTGATGCAAAAACCATGCCCATTCAGTTGTATGACTTTTTAGAATGGCGTTTGTCAACCCGTCTGGTCCTGGGGCTCTTGAGTTTTTTAAGTTCTTCAGTATAGTTTCGATTGCCTCCATGCCAAAATCTAATTTATCCATCCTTTTGTTTTCCAAGGACCTACGTTGTGATGGAATCAGGTTATTCTGTTGCTGCTGCCTATAAAACTCGCACCATGTGGTTGCACTTATAGGATTCGAGAGAGACATATCTTATTGTGTGTCTGTTTCATTAATGATTGTCCAGATTTCGGCCACGTTTTTTTATTTTATTCTGTCCAACATTCTCTCTGCAGCTTGATTGAGCATTTTGTTTTGTTTGTTTTATTTATTTGTATAGCGCTCCAAACCCAGAGGAAGAAGGGCACTTAAAGAAGACGGTTACATAGTGTGATATATAAAATTACAATGTACAACAATTTACAGAATTCACAAACATAGTTAAGCAGAAGGAGGTGTACACACATATTTGGGTGGGGTACGTGTTACTCTTTGTTCAGGAGCCAGCCGATAACATGTTTCCTGAAGGTCTGGAAGGACTCAATAGTTTTAATGTTGAGTGGTAAGGTTTTCCAGAGTTGGGAGGCAAGTACTGTGAAACTGGCACCTCCAGCTCTTTTTAAGGAGAATCTAGGCACGGTCAAGCATAAAGTGTTGGAGGATCTAGTGGTTCTGGTGGCGGGTTTCATGGTAAATATATTAGTGAGATAGCTAGGTGGTTTAATGCCTTGTAAGTGAGGCAAATGGTTTTCAGATCAATTTTCTGTTTTATGGAGAGCCATTTGCACGATATTCCAACAGTGGAGATGTGCTCTCGCCTGGGGGTGTTAAGTGCTGCACGTAGTGCGTTGTTTTGAAGTACCTGTAATTTGTTAATTATAGATTGGTTAGCACCTAGGTACAGGCTATTGCAATAGTCCAATTTGGACTGTATGAGGGCTCTAGCAAGAGTGAGGCAACTATTAGTTGATAGGAATGGTCTACTGGCCCTAATTAGCTTGCCGATGTAGGCTGAGGCGATCATGTTAGCTTGTTTGGTGAGGTTAGAGCTGGCATCAAGGTAAAAGCTGAGAGTTTTCACGCTTTTAGCAATAGGGATGGTGTGACCATCGATAATGATGTTGTTGTAATTAGGATTAAGTTTAGACCAGTTACTGGGAGAGCCGACTAGGAGGAGCTCCGTCTTCTCATCATTCAGGCAAAGGCCACGCAAGGCCATCCACGCCTGAATGATGGAGAACATTTCATTAATCCGGGTAACGTCCGCATGGTAGTTGCCTGTGATGGTGAGGAGTATCTGGGTGTCATCTGCATAATTTGTGTAGGTGACACCCAGATGGTCCAGTTGGACAAATAGTGGCTTTGTAAATATGTTATACAACGTGGGGGAGACACAGGAGCCTTGTGGGACCCCGCATGTGATAGGGATGGGGTCTGCGGCAGCTGTTGTAGAGAAAACTTGCATGGTTCTGTTCGCCAAAAAGGATTGCATCCATGTGATGGCAGAGGAGGAGAAGTGAGCTGCAAATTGTTTTATTTGGTTTATATCAAACCATTATGCATAACATACAACACATCTTACATTACATAACAAAACAGTTCCAACCATATATTAAGAGCATAACTTAAGATACACAACACATCTTACATTTCATTATAAACAGTTCCAATCACCCTAATCAAGGTCCATTAAAGGTTCACTATTGATTAGATAAAACACATTTTAAATTCTAATATACTAAAATCTTCCTTAGGATAATCAAAAGAATGCCCATCATTAGATTCTCTGTGGTTTGTCACTATCAGATTGTATTACCAAGACTCTTACTTTATCACATTTACATAGTATTGATAATACATAACTTGCATCATATGTAGAGATAAGTAATGACCTCTGTCTCCAAAATAGCTAAATCACCTGCACAGCAATCAGTGTTTTCTCTAAGTAGCTAAAGGACTTCCCTAATGAAGTGCATTAGTGCTATGGTAATGTATCAGGGTCCTCTGTCAGCCTGTAACCACTAAAGTACCAAAGGTATTCCAAAAAGGAGCATACACCAGGCAAGAAGTAACAGTGTTTATAATAGCTGGGCAAGCACAAATCAAACAGCACAGTGGAACAGAACTGGTAGATGAGAGCCGACAAAACCACCCACTATGGCTGGATCTGTTATACAGTGAAAACCATATTACCATAGTGAGAAACAGTTACACTTGAAGCTACGGGTTGTCGAGTCTCCCACAAAGCTGATTGGTGGGGCTACATCAATCCCCTATAGCTGAACATATGTTAGTAAAAAAGTATTGGAGCAAAGGATCTCACTGTCCCCTTGGTCCATCGCCTCACTCGTGGTGCCAAATTCCTTCCCTGCCCACCCCAAATGCTAGTTGTTACTAAGTGCTATCTAATCGTGCTGACCTCCTGGACTTTATTAACCTGCCATTGGTCAGCATGCATTGAGTAAAACACGAGACATCCAGAGCTGGTGGAAAGGGAGACATTCACACAGCCTCTGACCAATGGCTGACATTGGCACAAGCACAAGATACTTGTTGCTGTTCAGACACGCCAAAGCTCACCTGCTGATTGACTCCTTTGTGGATTGCCCCTCGCCCCATATCCTAATTCCCTGAACCATCTGCAAAGCAGCAATTTGAAATTGCTGATCATACTTTAACTGTACCTTCCCTGACATATTTCTGTGAGCTAAAGTTCTCCCCAATCCTGGTGAGCGCCCGAGGGCTCGACTTGCCATCTTTATATGTATCAAATGGTTCTGTTCCCAAGGACTACTGTCTTCTGCGAACAGTGAGTTTGTGTGTCTCTTCCCCCACCCCACTGCTATGAGAGGCTTGCACAGTTTTCTAGATGACCTTCGTGCAGGGTCCATCTGGACCTCACCATACAGTCTACTCAGATGTCATTCTCATCTAGTTCAAACAGGGCAACAGTTCCTGCCCAAGAACATCTGCCCTCCTTGTGTCCCCTATTGCCTCAGGCTGCACGTGTGCATGAGGCATCATCTGTGCAGCGTCATTAATGATTACCACCTGCCAAGGGTGCCCCCTGCCTCTCCCATTATTCTCACAACTGATAGATGTGCCCCATGGACAGTGCTGTATCATCACTTTCATTGCAGTAAATGTTTTTTATTCCCTCCAAACAACATAGCCCATAACATTTCTGCTCAGTCTACTGTTTTTTGCGTTACCAAGTCCCCAAGAAACCTATATCTGAGTAAACTCACTTTTCCACATTACATAATTAGATGTCTCCAGGACTGGGCATAACATCCACCTAGTCAAAACCACCACTCTTCACGCAGAATTTCTTTCGTAGGGCCCACAACATCTAGGGTCTGTAGGATGTTGATCCAAAATGCATGTATGTTCCCCTTATCCTGCGATCCGAAAAAACCATCAGATAACCTGGTGGTTTATTAAATTCCAATTTACCCTGCCAATAGTGCTCTTAGGCCTTTTATCCCAACAATCTGTCACAATGGTTGCACCAATCCCATATATTGATTTTCCTGTGAAGGAGGTTAGAATTTGCTGCCAAATTCTCCTAAGAGGACCCAATGTTCCCCAGGTCAGAAAGACATTCTAAATTAAATTCTTTTAGAGAATGTGATGTGCCCGCATGGCCGATAGTACCAAGATCTTCAAATAAAGACCCCTTAATTGGGCTCAACATTTTATTAAGTAGATGATAATTGAGTCCCATGACTGAAGACTAAGCTCTACCTTCAGAAAATCTATTGGGAGGGATCCAGGAAACCGAAGACTATGCTTTCAGAGAAAGCCTTCTAAACAATCCAAGGCATATTTCCTTGAAATATGAAGTATTTTCAGCCCATATAGCATTGTTGGCACTATTTTACCCCTATAATATTCGAGCAGAGGGCCTAGTATCTAAGCATATTACGTGATACAGATTTTATGAATTTGTGCAGCAAGTTGAATTAATTTGCCACACAGTCTCTCAATAATTTTACTAGGGCTCTTGGTAGTAAAGAATGGAAAACCCAAAAAGAAGAAACGCTTGACAGTTTTTTGACATACTTGTCAAATGCAGAGAGCGAACTAGATAATCCAATCGACATGCTGTCAAATAACATGTCATATTCTGCAAAAGCTAATGCACTCAGTTTAAACCTGGTGGTACTGACCCCACTGCATCCAGCGATTCAAATAAGTCAGACATATATACATTGAAAAGGCAAAGTGTGAGTGCTCAGCCTGGCCTTTGTCCAAGTGTTGTGGACACCTCCTGAGTAACACTACTCAACATATTAAGCTGAATTTGAATCTTTGTATACTGATGTAAGGTAATCAAGATGTTTAGGAATTCACTGGGTATGTCCCACTTATATAACTTCCAAATCGGGGAGCTGTTGACAAATGCTGCAGTTAGTGAACACACAAATGCTGAATCTGACTGATGTCAGGATACACATCTTGCTGCAACAAAATGACAAGTAGTCCATTTAGGGAACGGCTCAACCCTACCCTGAAACAAGTCTGTGAAATGACATTGGCCACAGCAATCCAATTTTCCAGATCTTGCAAGACCAGCTTTGCAAATATCTAGAGTAACACTTAGAGCAGTAACACCTGTCTAGGTGTTACTGCTCTACTGGTTGGAATGTAGACCTTTAGTCAAGGATGGAAGAAAATGTTTCAGTGGGCATACTAATTACAGTTGCTAATGGTTTTTTGCAACGTCAGGCTGACATCAATGGTAAAAAACAAAGATATATTTTGACAATGCTGTTTGTGATGTCAGCCGTGCTGTCATGTGTCAGTGTAGCTAATACATGGCATGAGATTGAGTTTTTATTAGAAAAACATTTAGCATTGAATTGTACAGATTTTTATTAGGGCAACCTACCCATAACCTCCCTTTGACAAGGTTTGTTGACTGAATTGCAATAGTTTTAATTACTTCAGATTTTTCATGATGTTCCTACATTCACTTTAAGTGATTAAACATGCTACTGTTATCATCTATGAAAGAACCATAATGCCCCTTTCACAAACATATGCTTTGCAGCTAACACTGATGTGTGCCACGTTTCAGCAGCAGTTACTGGGGATTTAAGTTATTGCGGAACTGTCTGGGACATGAGGTTCAGCATTATCCCAGGTCCCACCAACCCATAATAGCCGCTGGATGTGCCCTGCGGACTTGCCTAGTGTTGACTATATACCTATAATGGGACCGTGGGCCACTATTCATGGTTTCTGTCCATGGCCATTGGCCACAATCCCTGTGATATGGGCTTCAGCCATGTTTCAGGCCCCCACTGATTAACCCACAGTAGGGATTGAACAGAGCAATCTAACTGTAATGCCACTTTAACAAATAGATGTTATGGTTGCATTGAATTCCAAAGATTTGTATTAGCGCAGCTGAACCATAACATTCCTTTAACAACGTTTTTTCACTGAATGTCACAGTTTGCATTAGATCAGCGTAACCGTAATGTCCCATTAGCAAGAATATCATAGATTTGCGTTAGAGGAACATAAATATGATGTGCGTTTAACAATATCTATACACTCACACTGTTGTTAATATGCACTGTGTAACATAGAATCCCACCCTATCATTGCGAACAGTCACATACGGTTGCAAACATCCATCAGGAGATGGCAATAATTGTACTAAAATTGACAGGGGAGTGTACAATCAGTTATCTAAATAGACTGTCATGATTTGGATTATACCCTGCCATGATATATCTATGGCATATCTAAATATGATGTGTTTATCTGTTAATGCTTGCTAATTTAGGGTATATGTAATTGTATGATCAAAACCAGTTTTGGGTATCATTTAAAGGTTAGCATTGTAACCATAAATACGTAATGAAACATAAACAATACATAACATACCTATACCATGAACAGCTCTAAACTCTACATAGGCCTGTAGCCACAAATGAAACATTCCTATTGACGTTTGCAGGAATGCATTTTACAAATGTGAACTATTGACTTTGACAGCCTTCTTTTTTCAAGCACAATTTGTAATATACTAACACTTAGAAATGAATGATAGGGTTAATTTGTGCACTGGAATGCCTTTATGTATTTCTATGTAGAAAGCACAAGGTGGGAAGTGGCCTAAGCAACACGCTTTCTTCTATCCGTGTCCCGTTTGCAAATTGATTTTCGAAGCAAATGGAACATGATTTTTGTTATAATTAGCGCATGGAAATATGCTTGCCTTAATATGAGAAGATAACAGCAGAGAGCACATACATTCCAAACAAGCACAGACATTGTGTTAAACAAGCTAATTAGTTTGCAGAACACATGCATCCTGGACTGCAAACAAGCCAACACCAAAAAAGACACATGCTTAGGCTAATATGGATAAAACACTAGTTAATTAGGACACACTGGTATCCAAAAATATTATGGAAAAAACACGACCTTTTTTTTATCATTTGGAAAAAGCTGCATCTTGCACACCCATGTCACTACACCAGAAGTAAACGATAACAACAATGTTGGGCTTTTTCCCAATGTAAACAAGCAAGTAAGATAATTTCTTCTGTTTCTACGGATTACATGGGTGACAAAATTATCTGTTTGATTTGGATGAAATACCAGGAAAACAGGGGTGGGACACATCCTTAATAAAAGAGCAGTTCCAGAGGTTGGAAAGGAGTTGCTGAAATTTCATCAGAGGATACAAAATTGTGGACCACGAAGGAGCACTGGAGGACACTGCTGATCATCAAGGTATTTACCTCTCTGAATAAGAATGCTAGCAGAAACTTTGATCACTAGACCAAGAATGTAATTCGAGTGTTTGGATTTAAACATTGACATGATGCCAATTCGTCAAAATTCTGATTTTGAAAGCTTGCTTCCATAATTGAGAGGCAGTGCTACATTACAAGGGTAAACTGTCTTGGAACCAAGCAGCAAATAGCTTTCAGGTGCCTTCACTCTGAGATGGCAAACTGTGCATGTGGCTAAAAATTGCCACGCTGACATTCTTTCCAAATTGTGCTTGTTTTTACTAATTCATAATTTTCTACCCATTTTTTACAAAAACATGTCTAACTGTGGTTGTAGATCTCTTTAATGTTGTTGTTAGGTAACTGAATATAGAAGCCATGGATAATCAGTATAATCTCACCTGTCTGCTGGCTTTCCAATCCACAGTATCATAAATGTGAGCCTGATGTTAGGTTCTACTGGACCACAATGTCTATACATATTGTTGATTGCTAGTAGGCAGTTTTCACATTTTAGAAGGGAGTATTAGATTAGGATGCTGGTTATCTATGCAGTTACTTTAATGCTAATATTAGGAACAGTACTTTGGTTGACTATTATACTTGTATGGCTCGTATATTATCTCTACAAGAGAATACACATACATACATGCTAAAGATCAGATTGATATCAGTTTTTATTTATGAGTATAAATAACACTACATTGCAAGTGCAAAAACTTTGTTGGTTTAGTGATAAAACTGGGTAGAGTAGATTTTATTTCATCTAATGTTTATCATGCACACAAGGGAAATACGAATGTATACAAAGATGCACCCAGAATGTGACCTAACACTATTGCTGTCCATCAGCAAGCCTGCCAGAAGGTCAGGGGAAATAGTTGCTCTTGCACTAAAGTGAGCATGTCCGCATTTCTCCAAAGGCTTGCTTCGGGTACAGCAGTATTCTCTGCTGTAAAACCTGCCCCAGCCCCAGGAGGGCATTCGGACCACCTTAGGAGTAGATGTTAGTCTCTGTCATGCAGGTTATGATGTAAATCATGACAGTCGGTGCCCAGAACATGTACAGGTCCTGGGAAGACATATCCACTCAAACACATAATTGGGTCCTGGGAAGCCAAAACATTTGACAACAACACATTTAAAAGCAGTTTTGGGACTTGTGAACCCATTACACTTGCCACCCATTACCTTAAAAAGAAGATCTAGGTAGCTGTGAAACCAGGCACCCATTCAATTAAAATATATATATAGGTGACCAAGACATTTACCCTGCCTCCCCCTTAATGTTTAATGAGAGCTGGAACCTCTGATAAAGTATTATTTGTCTGTTTTCCTTCCCCCAAAAAACCTCTTTGGGGGGAGGATTTATGAACGTTTGTTATTCATCTACACAAAAAGGGCTAATAGGGTTTTCAAGCTTGCCATTTAAAGAGAAAAAAAACATCAGGTAACAAGAGACATTAGAATGGCTAGCTTACAACATAATGTGATAAATACTAACACTAATTATTCTGTGGCAGTGGCACAACCAGGAGGGAGACAATGTTTGCATGCATGAAAACAGGTGCTATAAAATTAATAGGAGTATTTAAATCTCTTTGCATAAGGAAAGCTACAGACCAAGTAGAATATGTAGCATACATGTTGTCTTTTTATTTTATTTTTTTAGTTTTTATTAAAGTGTTGTTTGGTTAAAAAAAACCTTTTAAGACTACAAATATAAAAACAGTTAATTACACATCACCATATTATTTCATAAACAATTTCAACAATACAATTCATGCCAATACCAGATTTCATTAGCTATAAAAAACTATAAATACATGTTAAAAGCAAATATATTATCAAGCTCTTAAAAATATATATTTTTTAGAACTTCTTTCATCTAATTACTTAACAGCATCTAACAAATCCAACCGATCCACAAAATATTACACCAAATATGGTACATATTGAAATTTAAAATTGAACTACTCCCCGAATACAAAAGACCCCATGTTTAACCCAAATTAAAATTGTCCAATTCAAACCTTAAATGCTTTGACATAAAAATACCATATTTTTTGACAATTTGTAAGATGTCCCTGGGTTCCTACCTCTTTGTTGCATATGCAGCAATGTCTTTCCTGATAAGGAATATTCCTTCATGCACCTGTCCTGGAAAGGGTTGGTAATAGTTCTAATCTCAATTGCATTATGAATCCTCTTACCTTAGTATTATATAGGTTATTGAGATAAGAAAAAGGTGGGTCCACGGGAAAAATGTGTAACATCTACAATTTAAATGTGTTTTGTTGACTCAGAAGGCATAGGTTCCACCAATGACATATTAACATCCCTTTCTATAAGAAATCTGATCTCATCAAAAAAACACAACAATCTCCTTTTTCCACTGTTACAGAGCTTTCATGCAGGGATACAGGGATGGTATGTTTATAATTCAAAGAAATTTGGCCAACAAGGATCCATCATTTATTTTGGACAAAAACTTTTACTTAAAAACATCCTGACAGTATTATTTTTGAGTGCTTAATGTTATAATTCCTATATTGCTTTAAGAGGTGCAGAGTTGGGGAAACCCAGAGTTAGTCGGCACAATCTACCTGATTGATGATTTTTTTATATATAATTTTTCTGCAATGGTAGAGTCATATTTTCCATGAAACTGTGTACGTTTTAAGAACATGTTTTTTTTTTTTTGTTTCAATATGAGATTTTGCCTCTCTAATTGCCATCTCATATTCTTCCATCTTCAGGCTCTCATTCATGAGATCATTTCTATACTCTTTATGGAAGATCATATTACATTTCTGTATATTGCACTCATACCATTTAATTTCAGTAGCAGAATTATTCACAGTTATATACTTATCTCTTCTATATTATTATTTTTCAGTGGGAATTTCAGAACTGCATGATCATTAACTGATACTGGGACAATAGAAAGGCATCCAATCAAAGAAAATACAGCATCTGGAGAAAAAAAATATAATACAGCCATGAATAAGTCAAACCATTAGTCCAAGTGTAAGGAGTGGAACTTAAGGAGTAAGCAGAACAGTGCAGTTGTAATAAGCAAAACGTATTAATAAAAAATGTCCAAGGATCAAATTGTAATATTTCATTCTCAACATAATCAATGGCAAAAAAAGTATGGAGATTTACTACCATCGGGAGCTCATCTCATTTCTCTCTTGGCAGACCTTCCAGTCTCCAATAATTCAAATCACCCATAATTAAATAAGTGCTTTAGAATTGCTTTTTGTCCAATACTGTGAGATATGTTCCATCTCTTTTATTGTCTCACCAGTGCATTCCCCACCAGGAGGGTTATACATATTTTTCAAAAGCACCTACTGTTCCACTCCATTCACTAACAGCACAATGGTAGCCAACAAGAGATAAGGAAATGTATACAGAACAATATAGTCGAATAATAACAGATCACTTGTTGCTCCTATAATTAGACCTCCAAATGGTCTCCATTTCAGATTTCAGCAAGCTTCCCTCTGGATGATTGTATAACCATCTAACACAAACTCATGTGGTAACCACGTTTCTTGTAATACAAATTTCTCCACCTCTAACAATACTGATAACCCTATAGGATAAAAAAAGAGAAGGATCTAAATTTGCTGGTATTCCATGATATCAGTTTCCATGATATCAGTTAAATATCTTAATGTATTAAGTTCTTAGGTCAAGAAGTGTTGTTCATATTATTCTCGAAATTGGGAACTTTCTTCTTCCATGCCAGTGTTTTTATACCAGTTTTTAGAGCATCCTTAATTTTGCTGGACAAAGAGTCGATCTGAGCATTTGTACTATTAGTATCTTTTTCTTTCAAATGCCGTAGCTGAGTTTTTTCCTCGACTATTTTAAATCCGTAGCCCATTTCCAAGAAACCCTTAGAACAGGAGAGAATACATTAGGAAATTATGCGGTAGACCAGAAGGATAATCGCACAGTGAGCTTCCTGGGCTGAAAATGGTAACTCAACCAGCAAGATGTCACTGGACGCAATCATTGCTAATTGAGATGTCTGATGTATTAGTTCCAAAATATGTTTCTGATTTTGAAACGGGCTACAAGAAGTTGCATATTAGTCGATAACTTTTATTTTCTTCGTATTCAAGCTTGTATTTCTTAAGATTTTGAAAACAGATTAATTCTAAACTAAACACAAATTATTTCTAGTCTCTATGTGATTTGTTTCTTCCCTTTCAACCATTTTGCAAATGTATGACAAATCCATCTCTGTGTTGGATTCGTAGTCTATGGCAGTATTCCAATTTTCTCTTCAACTGATTGGAATTCTTGGAACATCCCAGTTTATTAAGTAACCAAGTTTCTAATGAAGCCTTGCTAATTTTTAGTTTCTTGATTTTGTGCTGATCCCTGCTCAGTTTGTACTGATGTTGGGGTTCCTTGCATTTCACATTGCACAGTGACATAATTGCAAGGGATTGGGCTGACATTGGTTTAACGTGTTTCTATTTAAGAAGTTTCTTTTTCTTTTTACTTGTTTCCCCATAGTGGTTAGGGGGAGACTCCACTGCTTTTTCACTTGAATTAGAGTTAGGATCATTGGAAGGTCTACCATTATCATAATTTGTTGATAAAACACTTTCCTTTTCTTTTTTTGATATCCTGGGGTGTTCAAGAGAAACCTCTTAAAAACTCCAAGAATCGGAATTTACCCTTAGATACTCCTGTGAAGGATTTATCAAATGTGTGTTGGTGTGGCAATTTTCAGTAACCACATCGACCAGTCTGGTCAGGCCCTCCTTTATCATCTGTTGTTCCTTGTACATGGAGTTACAAATAGTAAAAAGGGCTTTTAAAATTCTTAGGTTTTGTGAGTCTTCAAATTGTTTGTTGTCGGAAGGATCTGAAGTGGAGTAAAAATAACCATTAGCTGGTGATGATGTATAACAACTGGCAGCTATCTTCACCAGGTCAGGGTACCGAGCCACATTGGTTGCAGGAAGATCTAAAGCTGGCATCTCAGTGATGATGCAATTTGAGACAGTTTCGTCTTGTTCAGCACCAAGCATTCTATCCGAAACAGTTTGAAGTCCCAGACACAAATTCAACAAAGAATTGTTGTCAATTGGTTCTAAATCTGATGTCTCAGCATGGATAGAGTTATCTACATGAGGCATCTTTCCCACAATTGGCAGGATCCCAGTGATAGCAGCATCTCACTGCCCAATTATTGTTTTTAAAAAGGAAGTAATCTTGTCCTGACCCATAGCAGATGAATAACAGCTTTGTTTGCAGCTTTCTAAAATTATTTTTATGTGCATTGGATAGTTTTCTGCTTCTTATGAGAGCCCTATTACAGGCTGTTCATATTGCACTGTGCAGTTGATAGTTCTTTTGAGCAGCAGGCATCACGCAATGGAAGATCCCCTACTAAATCTTATTGCTTAGTACTTACAATTACACAATCTATTGGAGGACCACCTACATGATAGAGATGGAGACTGTAAAGTAACTGCCTCACCTGGTGGCATGTCCAAACGGAAGCCATGGTGGGCATGGGGCACATTAACTAATGCAGATACCAGACCGCAGCAGAGAGATCAAAACCCAGATGTCTGCATAAGAAGTTTATTAACTGCCAAGCCAGACAACCAACGGGTAGTGAATGCTCCCGAGGAGGTGATGCTGCTGTGGGGGACAAACAGCCTTTTAGATGCTGGGAGGGGCAAAGGGTTTATGGGATCCAGATAAACCCAAGCAGGCAGACACCCTACTAAAGCCAAGTTAAAACAAGCCTGTCAGAGGGCCAAAGTGATTTGGGGAGCCCAGGACACTAGAAACATAGCAAGCATAACTGAGAAACCGAGATACCATAATGATCAATGCTGGGAAAGCCACAGAGGTTACGAGTGGCAAGAAAAGCTGAGCAAGCAGATACCCCACTGAGGCCCAGCTAAAGTAAGCACAAAAAAAGAACATTGTCACTAATCAAATCTTATATGGTGGAATCGTATTAAGAAAACCTTTTCATACTGGAAAGAGGGAAGAATATATAATTATGATTTGGTATACAGAACCTGCAGAGAGGCTGAGGACTGTACTGAGCGACATAGATGAACTTTTAAAAGTCAAAACCCTTTGAAAAAGGGATTCAAGTGATTGGGCTAGGCAATAGCCAAAGACAGATACTATTACTATGGCCTCCTTCTTTTTGTTATTTATTTTCTAAGTGGCAGGGCCAGATAGGTAATAGGGTTTTTCTAAGGACTATTTATTTTTTACTTTGATGATCACCCTTACTTATAGTTTGTTAGGCAGGGAATTCTCCTTATAGCAGTAGCGCAAGATGGGCATGTTCATACTATTTAAATAAACACCTATGAACATGTCACACCTTAGTCTGACTTCTTCTTTTGGTTCACCACAGTAGTAAGGGGATGAAATGTTGACCTACTATTGCGGGTAAAACATGTTTTAAAACAATGCATAAATGGAAATCAATAGTATCTAAAATGTTTTGGCAGAAGGGTTGACACATGTCAATTTTCAAATTTGAGGAAGGCCCACTAAAGCACAAAACAAATACTCTGCACATTTCTGGTAGTGCCCTGGTAGTGCAAATGCAATCTTGTCTGCAAGAAGGCAGACTACACCATTTGTGGTAGCAGTTTTAACATGCTCAACTTCACACATTGACTAGGACATTAAAGCCTGCCTTCATGCTTACCTGAAACGATTCCCTAGGACATATGCCTATTGATTGAAAGACAACATGGTACTAGTCACACTTCCTAAAAATCTAGGGCGACCTCTTGAAAGATTTTTTTCCAAACAATCAGGACAAATACAAAAAAAAAATCTCTGCTTCTTGCACAGGAATGGCTACTACCCATTCTGAGATACTGGCATCTACTCAGCTTTTGATGGACAGATACTGGAGGCCACAACTGAGAAGATATCTAAAGCAGTATATGGCTAAGTGCTCAACATACTTCCTAACCACTGATGATCATACCAGTAAGCCACAAGAAGCACATCTACTTAGGGCAACAGTACTATCTGAAACCATGTTCTTAGATCACATTCGTACCCTTTGTAGAAGTTAAGGATTAGAGATTTCTAGTAGATATGACAGCACCCAAACCACTCCAAGCTGTCAATCGGCCACTCTCTCCCAGAGAACCCCTGTCCTACCTTATAATACCAATTTCAGCTTCAAGACTATGAGATCATTGAGAGAGAAAATGGGATTATAAAACAGGCCCTGACTAAATGCATCCTTTACACTTGGGATAGCTGGGTAGATCGGATGTCCGTGATTTAATCGAAAATATTTTACCTAATGGAGAAGTGAACAAAGCTATTTTCCCGAAATATCGAAATTAACTTTTTACTTTTTAAACTTTATTTTTTTATAATGCAGGGGGAGACCCCCCAAAGCTCTCCCTTACCCCTGTCTACCCTAACATTTACCCTTACCCTTCACCTGACCCATTATGCACTACACATATACCACATTACCTACCATTCTCGGTCAAATAAATTCACTTCTCCTTAGGTAAAATTGTATTCGGTAAAATCTACGGTATCAGGATAGATCACTTGCCTTTAATAATGAGAAGTATACATATTGTACCATGCCAATCACAATGCAAGCCTAAAACACCATTTGGAATGCTTTTGGTACACCAATGGTTTGCCTGACTTGTACAGCCCCCCTTCCAGTTCCCTATTTCGGTGAGGTCAACTGCTTTTTACCATACTACTGTCTGTTCTATGTGGTACCACTGTTACCTTTAAGTTCAGTTCTAATGCACCAACTGATGCATTAAAAGCATACAAATTATTCATCGACGTGGGTTCAAGGCACAACAAGCTGGGTTATGGAGAGGTGTGTACACTTTCAAGAAAATATCAGGTCTTTGAAATCTGCATGAAAGTCATATGGTTTCTGTTACACCAAACCACAGATGTAGGGTATTCCGCATGGTTGCACTAACGAAGGAAAACGTGCTGATTCCCAAAAGACTTATATTTATTTTTTGACAATTATATACATTAATTGAAGATGGGTTCATGTTGTAGAAGAACATTTTTATGCTGCCAGACACCATTTTTAGGCTACTGTGTGTTTTGTGTGTTTTAAGAAACCATAACTGGCCGTAGAGGCGGTCACTTTGAGATCCTTTGCGAGATAGCCAAATCACCTCATACCCCTGGTTGGGTTATGAGAGGAGTATAATTAAAAAACATTTCTAATGAGTATAGAAGCTATTTACGCTACCGACAACATATAAAGAAGAGAAAATGAGAAATGCATACATTCGCTGCTCGAAGGTGACAACTTTTGAGAAATGCGTGAATTCGCTGCTCGAACGTGACAACTTTTGAAAAGCTTTTGGCTGTGTTCAATCTGCAATCTTTTATAAAAGATTGCGTAGACACCTTTAATGTGTCACTGGGCTTTCAGGTGCTACACTGTATAATATGAGCAAGCTGTTGTCTCAGCACAAAGAATGTAAACCTACAGCACACTTAATGCATACACACCACTGCCTTTGCCCCCCCCCCCCTCCCAGCACTTGTGGTCTGTATCTTTAACCTTACAGCCCCCTCTTTGCACTTATTAGCCACCCGCTGGCTGCACCCTCTGATTACTGGCTGCACTCTGTTACCTGCACTTCCCCATCCTCTGCCCTTTTTTGCACTTCTCCACCCCCCCCCCTTTTTGCACTTCTCCCCTCCCACCTCCCTGCGCTTGCGTGATCTGAATGACACAAGGCCTAGTAAGATAGTTGTTTATCCTCCCTTTGTTTCCCCCTCGTTGTCTTGTGGTGCCTAGAAACACTTGTGTACAGGCGCGTTACAAAATGCCATATCATTCATATCATATCGTCATATAGTCGAGTAGCAGAAGTACCCACAGTCGGTGATTATATAGATATTATAAAAACCGTTTTACATCCACGCACGTTTTTTAAGTAATCAAATTTGTAACCTGATGGAAACCATGCAGTCAAAAATGCATATTTTCAGAGCAAGTACATTTTAAAGTGGGACGTAAGGATATAACAGTAACTGGAAAACGATTGTTAACTGGGGTTGTGTATTGGTGTGCATTTATATAGTTCTACGAACATAGTGGGCTGGAAACTGAAACCTTGGAGATACCTATGAGCTCCATGGTAAATGTATATAATCTGTACATGTACTTATTTATTTATTTATTTACATCTTACCCCGGTCTTCGTATGTGGTGTTACACAGATCAGTCTTAGCTATGGCATATTGGAACATTCACACCTTCAGGTAGATGGATAAGTTTGGGGAAGTGGATCAAGTTTAGGCATTTGTGGCTGACTTACTTTGAAACGGTTGCTCTTTTCTGAGTGGTATAAGTGATGACAGTCTGATTGGAGGTTGTGCGGGCTTAATGCAGAGCCTGAGTGCATAAGTGGAGAAAGGTTATCTAGTCTGTCCCTTTTTTCACTTTTTAGATTTCATTCTAGCTATTCACAGAATACTGCCATCGCTCTGTTCTTCTAAGACCTTGATCTGTTCTTCCAGTTTGTCGTGTTGGATATGTCTTGGCATGTGGTGGGATTCCTTTGTGAAGACCTGCGTGTAGTGATTGCAAAATGTGATGAGCAGTTTGCTTATGACATCCTGTAGGCATCTATCTATCTATCTATCTATCTATCTATCTATCTATCTATCTATCTATCTATCTATCTATCTATCTATCTATCTATCTATCTATTTATCTATCTATCTATGTTTTACTGCCCCCTATAACCCATAGGCCTCAAGGAACTCACAAGGAACAGATAACAAGAAACAAAAAAAACTCAAGCATCAAAGCAGCAACCAGTGCTATTAGGAGTCCCCTCCGTCAAAAAGGTCCATCTTGAGTAGTTTTTTAAATGCTGTGAGAGAGACACTCGCTTTAATCAGAGAGGGCATAGGGTTCCAAATCGTAGGAGCCCAGTGAAGAAAATTAGTACCACCTACTCTTGCCAACGTTTTCCGTGGTTGTTGTAGTTTATGTTTTCTGTTTGATCGAAGATTTCTTCGCACGGGAGCCTTAGTTATTCTCTTTACAAGATAGCTTGGGGCAGAGCCAGCCAAGCACTTGTAGATCATAACCGGGCACTTGAATTGTATTCTCTGTTGTACCGGTAGCCAATGAAGTTTTTTCCTGGCTGCTGAGGTTTTTTCCCATCTATTTAGTCCAAAAACGTCCCTAACTGCACCGTTTTGTATAGTCTGCAGTTTTGTGATGTTACCTTTAGAAGTGCCCATTAAGAGTCTATTGCAATAATCAGATTTTGAATTGATTATTGCTCCTGCAATCAGTGCTACATTTTTCTCGGATAAGTATGTTCAAATTTGCCAAATGAGATTGGTATAAAATGCACATGATGATTTAAGATAGGAGACGTGTCTTTTGTAAGATAGATGAGAATCCATAACAATTCTCAAGGTCTTGACATGCTCTGAAACTTCAATGAAGCTGTTATTAATCTTAATTCTTTTGAATTGTTGGTTTAGCTTGCCTATTCTCTGTGGTGTGCCAAGAATTAATAGTTCTGTTTTTGCCTCATTGAGGGCAAGGGAGTTGTTGGCCATTCATTTTTGTATGGCATTGAACACTTTGCTAACTCTTTGCACATCCTTTTCATAGGAACCTGTCAGTTGGAAGACCAGTTGGGTGTCATCAGTGTATTTTGTAAACTGGACCCCATATTTTTGAGCATGTCACATAGGAGTTTCGAATTTTTTTTAAAAAGTAACGGTGACAAGTACGATCCCTGCTGAACGCCACATGTCAACAACGTTTTCAGGGAGCTGAAGTTACCCTTCACGACAGCTGCCATTCTAGCCTAGAAATTATTTAAACCAGTTTATAGCTGACGAAGAACATTTACCCGTTGTTCTTAGTCTCGCGGCAAGGAGATCATGATCTATAAGATCAAATGCCGAAGAAAGATCCAGTAGCATAAGTAGGAGAGGATTTCCTTTTTCGATGATATTAGCGATGTTGACCTGGAGATCCAAAAGCACAGTCTCCGTTCCATGTTTGGCCCTGTATCCAGATTGCTCATTTGCCAGTAGTTAATTGATATCCAGGAACTTCTGATACTGTAAATAAGCAGTCCTAGCTATGATTTCGAGCAAAATTGGCACATTGGTTATAGGCCTATAATTACCCGGCATTGATGGATAAACATTTTCCTTTTTTATAAGAGGCATGATCCAAGCTTCCTTGAGATCTGCAGGAAAGCAGGTTTCTTCAAAGGATTGATTAACACATTGTATTACCCAAGGAGCTAAAGTGTCTGCATACGCCTTGAATAGATTAGCGGGGAAAATAACTCCCTGACAAGAAGATGGCCTTAAATTATGTATAACCTCCAATACCTCAGCAGGAGTGACCTTTTTAAAGGAAAAAAGATGTGGGCGACAATCCGGTGGTTCACTCTTATTCGTCAGTATTAATGGGAAGTTATCCCTGTACTTTGAGAGCTGTTTGTTCTGTACTTCGATAGCCTGTTGATGTTTATAGGTTTTTTCAGGAAAACCTACATGGATATCTTGAAACCACTTATCACTTTCTTGAGCAGAGAACGTAGTAGGAGGGTCTTTCAATCATATATGGATAGAGAAAATGTCCTTCGATTGCGATTAACTTGTTGAACCCTAGCATAAAAATGTTCTGATTTGGTTTGAAAAGCAGGTTATAAGGTTTAACAGCTTGCTTATACAGTGCCAATGATGGCTCGGATTGATCTTTCCTCCAAAGGCGCTCAGCTTTGCTCTTGGCTCTTCTGGCTTCAAGAATGTTGACAGAAAACCATTTATTCAATGCAGTAGATTTGCTCCTTTTTTTGGTTTAAGTGGCGCAAGTTTGTCAAAGGCTTGATTCGTAGCCTTTCTAAAGGCCTGAGTGAAGGTGTCTAGTGGGCTATACTGATTTAACAAGGGCAAGTGTGGACAAACCTTATCCTTAAAATTCCCACTGGTTACTGCCTTCCCATTATGCCAAGTTCCCACAGATTTTATTTCTCTGGGGGACTGCATCTGTTTATTAACAGTATGGCATGGAAAGTTAACCATATAATGGTCAGACCATGAACATTTTGAGATTGATGTAACTATTATTTGGGGATTTTTTTGTAGAATCCTATCAAGAATATTACCAGCATTGTGGGTAGGGTTTTGGCTACTTGTTAAAAGTTAATGGCCTCAAGTGATGCTATGAGTTCCTTTGCCATTGGATCCTGGGGATTGTTATCCCAAAAATTAATGTCAGCAAGGACAACAATTGCTGATGTTTCTTTGGAAATATTACTGATACTTGCCATTAGATGTTCATCAGATTTTGAATTTGCACTGAGAGGACGATACAGTAATAGGAAGCTTATGGAGGTTACGTGATTAACCTTAAGTTTAACATGAAGGGATTCACAAAATTCCAAGTCTGGTGTGCTGGACATATATATCTTAAGATCCTTTCTAAGAAATAATGGCCACCCCCCCTCCTCTCCCCACAGCTCGGTCTACATGAAGTATAGAGCAGTTATCTGGCGTTGCCAAGGATATCGCTTGGCATGTGAATGGAGTCATCCAAGTTTCCGTCAGAAACGGGATGCTCACATTTCTCTCAACGATCATATCAGCTATTTCTAATGCGTGTTTCACCATAGAGTGGGTGTTTGATAGGCAACAATGAAGATTATCATGTAGCTCGAGTGGGGTGTTATTTAAATCAGGTTCTTCAGTAATTCGGGTTCTTCACCTTGTGATGACATCCTGTAGACATCACACGGTGTGAAGAGAGCATAACACTATATTGACGATTCCCTACCCGCTATCAATATTGGGAAGTTTCCACCTCAGACCCATGCATTTAAGAGCATGTCAATTATCTTGCTTTGTTAATGGAAGGTGACTTTTATCAAAGAGACTCAGGGTTAGACTGGGCCCAAAAATAAACAGGCCTGGGCACCAATACAAAAGTGGCCAACAATCGCACTTTGGCTCTCGTACATTTCATCACTAGGTGAGCTACCTGTGGCAATATGTTTGGAACCTTTGTGGCTAGCAGTGACATTTTTCTGCATATTGGGACAGATGCTTTGGTAAAACTCACTGCATCTACTCATCAAAATTGTCTGCACTACTACACAAACAAGTTCCAATCTAGACAGGTGGCAGGCGCGCAACATCATCATTGAGTTTTAACAGTTGAAAGGTTCAGGAACATAGTCCTGGGCGCATTTTGTTTCTTCTGGAGCAAATCTAAAATCTGCTCGGCTCGGATGATCAACCACTGCCCGTTTCCCTGAGTCACAGTCCCCCTGAGCCAAACAGGCTGCCACACAGGCTGCGTCCCTGGCTCTGCAGCCAGTGCCGTAATGAACTGGACAACACGTTTCTTTTGCCATGAGCAGCATAACCTTTCTTATGCATGATGGTGAATTTCCAACTGAAAGACCACCAGCCATCTTGCAAATCTGTGACATTTAAAGAAAGCAAAACAATAAGGCACCTTTTGAAATATTTGTTCATACACATAATGTCTAATAGCTTGATATGCTAAAAAGTAAAGCTTTATTTGATGTCCTTCATTGAACGTTCTTAAAACCATACATAACAACACGCTGGAGGTTTGAGACGAATTCTGCAAACCTAAGTGAGTTTATCACACAACTTCTGTTATTGTGTGTCTTAAAGCACTGAGAATACAGTGGATACATAGATAGTTTGCCTTTTGCATCTTATAGTTTTCCATTCAGTATGTGGAAAATAAAGGTGCACTGATATTATTTTGGCTCAACATGCTGCTATAAGGATTTACATGTCATGATGCTTTACTATGCAATGTGTGTATTTTGCAAGTAAACTCTATAGGACAGAATTATTCTAGGCCTTAACACCCAAAACATAAACATTTGTTTCAAGTAAAGTGTGGAAGAAGGTGGCTGTGCCTAAATTGTAGAGTCGGATTAAATCCCTGCTTTGCTGTTTAGCGTAAGTGTGTAATCCTGGGCAAATAATGTAATCTCACCCTGACTTCAACTGCAAAAATTGGAGTGCTTATAAGTGATTATGTTTGCACCCTTAGAATATGACAGTTTTAATAAGTGTAGGGCCACATGGTGCACCTCTGCTAGTGGTCACATAGAATTGCATTATTGCTGCAATGGCCCTCCCCAGTCTCGTATCACTTGATTTGACAGTTAGACAGTCTCACCAGCCAGTAAATTCACCAGAGATTCTAGTATAGTGGACTGACACTGGTTGACCAACATTACATTTTTCTCCCCTGTTGCTCCCAGCCACTGAAGTTGCTTGGGCCGTCCAGAGTACTGGCCCATACTCTGTTATGTCCTAATATGCTACCATATTGAGTTTTTCATTACACACCATTTGCCATTTTGCACACTGTATAGGACCTTCAGGGTCTGCAAGACATAGGGTAGGGAGCTATTGCAGTAACAGAGGGATCAGGCCAAGATTGCTTTGTTACAACATTGATGTGTTCAGATCTTAAAAGATGTGGCTATGTACAGTGAATGTTTTGGATATTTTGTCAGCTGTGTGGAGCAGTGATTATGTGCGGTTGCAGAAAGCTAAGGTACTTGTTTGTGTGGTTGACAGAACATTAAAGCGTTTTGCTTCTTGTTTTTGCCACTGACTCACCAGAGAGCCAAAGACCAAAGGAGGTATGTACCAAAGGTCCAAGTCGCAAGGGAGCCACGGACCACAGAACAGTTCACCATAGCAGCCAAGGACAAGAGGGGCAGCTGACTAGAGAGGTTCACTTTTACCTTAGTTTTACTTCATTTTATTTTTAATTTTGGCTTTACGCTAAAACTATTGAACTCGAGTACAATTAAGAGGGGGACGACTTGTGAGGAGGGACGCACAGCTTGTGGGTGTTTTGTTATTTACCAGCCCACTTACTGCTCATGGCCAAGCTAATTCCTACGGCCAATCCCACCCACTACCTGCCCCTCCCAAAACACATACTCATGGGATCTCTCTGAGCTAGCTTTATCAAGCATTAACATCAACCATTAGCCTTCCAGGGTTATTTCTAAGCAGTCTGCTGAGAGTGAATGGCTTAGTTACAGTTGTAAACGGCTTCTGGTATAATTAAAAACGCCTCAACCAAGTGTGCCTTCAGCCACTTGATTTAGATCTGTTCCATACACTGAACTCCTTTTAAAAACAAGCAATCACAGAGCCAAAGATTTTGGGTTGAGGTATTAGAAAGACATTTGCCAGTTAATGCGATCATATGCCTCGGTAATCACTCCATTTTTCAGCTGTTGCCATTTTATCACAAGTTAATACCAGTATATCAGTGCCTATCCCATACTTGCACAAAAAACCAAACTGTTGGCTTTGCCAGTGCTTGTTTATTATTCCAAGCAACACCTAGTCCAGCCACAAAACAACAGGGGACATTGACTCCATCCGGCACAGTCCTACCCTCCCCCAGATCCCACCATCCCACTCACTTCGGATGTAGAGCACCATTAGTTCCTTTTTTTCACCTCCACCACTGTTCTGAATACAGAAATTTTAACGAAATAAACACATTGTTTGGCGCAGGATGCAACTCTGACTCTTGAACGTGCCCCTTCACTTGCAAACTGTTTTTATTCAAAGAAGGTTTGGTTTTGCAATCTAATGCAAGCTTTGTATGGAATCTAAAGGCATTGTGACATTCATCAGGAGTGACGGTGCTGACAGGCACGTGCAGGTCAGAAGCACCCGAGTGTTGAGGGATGATCTTCTTCAATCAGTCTTGGGATATGTTATGAAATACGGAGAACCTGAGGTCTGATCCCTTGAAGTGCTTTGTGGAAACCTTAACTAAGTAAAGAATGTCATTGTTACCACCTGCATTCATATGCACACATGTTTAGGCAATTTAAGGCAATTTTAGGTAATTTAAATCTTGATGTGGGGTTAGTACTTACATGCCAGGAGAGTGATGGAAAGGTTAGTGGGGGCAGGAGACAGCTCATTCTCACAGCAGTCCTTAAGTAGGTGTTTTGAGAATTAAAGGAGAGAGTTAACTGCTTGTAACATTGAAGCTGCACTAGAATAGTCTCATTGCAATGCGTAAAGAAGTTAGATGCCCCTACAGAAGGAGGGTTGCCACTCCCTGTTAGAGAGAATGTTCAATTCTGTGCTAATTTCCTTCAATCTTAGAGACCCCACCCTCTTTTGCTGGATTGTAGGACTTTTAATTTTTACCCTGGAGTGAGTGAGCACTTGTTCTCACTCTCTCATGTGTTTTGAACTGATTTGGATTATGTGTTTCTTTTGTTTTTGAAGTCTGACCAACTCCATAGGCATCTACTTTGTGTATGGTGACACACAACACCTTCAGTGCAGTGTCACAGAGGAATCCTTTAGATTTATCTTAAGGTTTAAATACCTGTTTTTGTGAACTACTATTCCCAAGAATAGTAAAGTGAAATTGACTTTACTTACCTTTTCTCTTTGTAGGTCCAGCACACACCATCTTATGTGAAGAGGTGGGGGGTTAATAAGTATCCCCTCTTCCTACCTACTCATGTAACATTTTTTATGTTACCCTCACTACTTTAAATGGCTGGTGGCACTGGTTTAATTTTCCTACCATTGTGCTTTTCTACCACAGGCTGAATCTTAAATTGAAGTATAGCATCCATTGGTGACCATTTTGTCAAAATGGCCCTGGTCTTCTGTTTTGCCATTTTCTGTTTATGAGGTCTTTCTTTGGATTTAATCTGTGTGCCAAACCAGGTTTGAGCCCTTTGTTTGTTTGCCTTTGGCAGGCTTCCGTACTGAAAACAGCCTCTGGCTCCAGTGTGTCTGGAAGGGCAGAAAGCAAGGGAGGTTCCCGAAACTCCCCTGTCCTTTGTCTTTGGGAATGCCTGAATGCACCCACTACTAATTGGCTGCCTGGCTGTCCTTGCAGGACAGCCACCCTGCTGTTTGAGTGACAGCTAGGCTGTGCCTGAATGGTAGAAGCCAGTTTAAATGGTGAGGGTTGTGGGACTGAAGACAGAATAGACAACTGGGAAGAACAACCCGATGAAGAAACTGTGAACAAAGCTTGCTGCATCCTCCTGGACCGTTGAACTGCCTGGTGAAGCCCTTCTGCTATGCTGAAACTCCTTTATCTGATCGACAAGAGATGCTCTGGAAGGGACAACTTCTTCCCTTGGGTTAGTGGGACCAACTAAGCCCTGATACGAACTCCACTAGACTACCTTCCCCGACTGGCTGTACTTTTTTGCTGCTTCAGGAACCGAGTGCCTGGGGGTTGAGAAATCCATATTCGTTAGCAACGTCTGTGATCCGGCCAGAAGCTCCAGGAGTCTCCCCAGGAACCTCCAGAAACAAGACGACCAGAGCTCTAGTCCCCTCACCACAGTACAGGACTCAAGGACTGAAGGAAGCCCAACACGTATCCAAGATCCGTGGTGGTGCTGTTTACCTAGTGCTGAAACCGCGAAGTGCTGCTGATCCAAAAAGAGCCCATAGCTGCCAATGACCTTTGAATTGCTTCCACATGTGTCCCCACACCTCCTGCCTCTTGTCTCCACGACTGAAGCCCAGGAACACAGGATCTGCATTGCTGCAACCAGACAGAAGCCAGCTGGACCAGTCTTCTTCTAATCAAAGGTACTGTTCTGACTTGCGGTACTTACCTTAGTGTCTGTAGCTTGCTCTTCTCAAGATTTGCAATAGCTGCTTTTCTAGAGTTGATTTCAGTTCTATCCTTCACAAGTGTAACAGGTTGTGACCCTACAGTGGTTATTTCTTCAACAAACTCTCTAACTTTGTGCAAGACTTGTAATATCTAAGAAGTGCCTTAGCTCCATAGACTTTGCTCCCATTGACTTTGGCTTTCCTGGCTCCCTGCAGACTCTTCTATTCCATTGACTTTGATTCTTACAGTCCCTCATAGGTGATGAATCAGTTTTAAACTAATATTGCAGGGAAATGTTTTTATGTAGACTTTATTTGGATGATTTAAGTGTTCACATGCTCTGAGAACCTGTTTAACTTGTTTCCTTCCTCTAACCTCTAATTTCTGCGAACTTCAGAATCTTCAAAGTTTACTATTGATAGATTAATGTAATTACTGTCCTAGTTAGTGAAGTCTTCCCAGGTTTTAGGAAGTGTGTAAAAAGCATCTCTAAAGAGTAGCTACTAGCTTTGTGTTGTTTCTGGAAAAGTAGTTTAAAGTGTATTTGATTGCTACATATATTTCCCTTTTTAAAGAATGCTTATATAAAAATGACTGTTAAATAAATAAATCATTATTTTAACTAAAAACCTTCAGTGTAAGTGCTACTTGGCTACTTGTCTTTGTGGATTTCATTGCTACAGCTCTACAGCTCACATTTACCCCTCTTGAGATAAGACTGGCTGCTCAGTCACACTACCAACTTGGTAGTACAGGCCTATACCAATAGGTGGGTTACCTAATGCCAAGAGGACAAGGGTTGTGTAGTCTCCACAGGGATAGTACAATTATTGCCTAAAACTCCCCCACCATCTCTGAAGTTAGCACCATTCCCAACATTTGAAGGGTTAGCCCCCACCTACATTTTTGCGTAGGTCCACCCCTGGATGTGAGCACTTGCATTTTGTCAGGCAGAGAGGTGAGGGAAGCCTTTCCCAAAACTGGCAGTGCTAAGGTTTTGCTGTGTTTGTGCAGAAAAACCTACTTGAACAAACCAGTAAAATTGTAAAGCCACTACTTTCAAGAAAGACTTCCATTGCCTCTCTGCAAATGTGATTTAAAATGCATTATTTGATAGTTGGTCCCAACACCAGAGCATGGGGGAGGTATATCAGTGAGGGCTGCGCCTCCAAGTGTACCCCGCCTATTTTCTGAAGTGAGCCCTCCCATTACCACTTACCCCCCCGCCCCCACCACACCCTGTGAATGTAGGTTTCATTGCGCTCCTGCCAGGTGGGCCAAGTCTTTGTGCACTTCCTGATTGCCCAATGTGCCAATCCGAACCTAAGCAGACCACCAAGCAGATTCCCAGTTTACAGTGGAAACACGTCCACTAGAAATCAAAACAATGTGAACATTTTCTACAAATCGGTTCTTAATGGGAATTGACGTTATTCGATTTGTACAAACTTGCCACTTGTCTGACAGCTTGTAGAGTAAAGAAAGATTTAATATTCCAAAACCTTTCTAACCTGCGCATTTTGCATAATTGAGAGCATTAAATTACCATGTGAGGTAGATGCTCTGGAAGCGTGAAGAATAATATGATTTATTCATTAAAGTTAATTTCGAATTTCTCACCCTTCTTTTCTCATTTTCCATCTGTTAATAATCCTTGGGGTGTGATCGAAATGCACACGTTGTTAGCTCATTCATTTGTAAAGTGGCCTGTGCAATGCCACACCGCGTGGAAACACTGCACAGGGCTTCTATGGGCTGGATCTTTCACAGGACCCGCCCTATGGTTTGCACTATGCATCTTTGCTAGCAATGCGTGACACGTGGCCAGCTCTCTTAGGCGAACCACTGGGCTAGAATGTATAGACAAGGGCTGCTTGCTTCCCTCACGTGCAGCATTGAAGGGCCTGATTCACAGACGCGTTTTATCACGACGCAAGTCCCTTGGAAAACACTCTGTGAATCAGGCCCTTATGATGTATATTTATTTATTTTGGCTATTGTCTGAGGATATTACACGCAGGGTATCTTAGATATCATACCGTGGAGAGAAAGGCACAATATACAGCACCACATCACATTTGCTGCAGTTTCAAGGGTGCCATATCAAAAATACCCAGGGCTTGACTCACAAACACCAGGGCACCTCAAAACATCGTTATTGTTAAAAAAAGATCGTGTCATCATTAATAACGTATTAAGGAAAGCCAAGCAATGTCGCTGACCCTAATTCTTTATTGCTGGTCTGCTATTGTTTGTTGTTGGAATAATTGGTAACAAAGCTCGAGATGCAACTAATGTTGACATGGTTCATGTGACCAGTGTGAAGAGCTCGGCGATTACAGGCTCCCTCTGTAGTGACTGCCAGCAGCAGGCACTTGGTTCGTTAGTTAATTAACCAGGCATTTGAAAGCAAATGCCTTCATTTCCTTGGGATTCGATAGATGTCAGACAGAGACCTTTAGACTCCTCTAACGGAAAGCATGGTGTGCTTTTCTCAATTTAATGTTGAATATTTTGCAAGCTGTGTTTTTGATTTTAATCTGCTTTTATCGAATGCACTTTTAAATTACCCACTTGTATTTGACAGGGATAAGTGAGAAACAAGGTAGTGACTTACACATGCATTTTGACAAATGGTGTGTTGCTGAAGGTGGCGCACATGCATCTGAATTGCTTACGCGTGTGTCACGTAACATTGTGAAGTAGCAGTTGGATGACGTGAGAGAAAGCGGTAGGTGTGAGATGAGAAAGTGACACAGGGTTCATTTAAATCTGTGAACTAAAAGATGTTTTGTAAAATTGGTATTTGTTTACTTCCTGACATTACTCCTGAACAAGGTAGTCCATTTCAGTTCCCATGTGCTAATAGTACATTGGTAATTTGTTGTTTGAATCAGGTGTAATCTACCAATATATAAAAACAGTTTTAAGTAACTTTTGATTTTACATGAATAAAGTGTTCATGTGTAAATGGAGACCAGGTATAGACACACCTACATGTGCTGTATATCACACCAAAAACGTGACTCTTTGTGAAGGAGTCCCTAAAAGTTGACCCCCTGAACCCCCCCTCTCTCTCTCTCTCTCCCCCTTCCTTCCTTCCTTCCTTCCTTCCTTCCTTCCTTCCTTCCTTCCTTCCTTCCTTCCTTCCTTCCTTCCTTCCTTCCTTCCTTCCTTCCTTCCTTCCTTCCTTCCTTCCTTCCTTCCTTCCTTCCTTCCTTCCGCAACGTATTCTCTACACTCATCCCTTACTATATGTCTTTCGTTATTTTGCATCATTTTAGGTACTTTTGATTGTTGCCTTTTTGCCCTTCTATATTTAAATATTCTTCTGAATCCATGTTTGATTTTGTGTATTTTACGTTTAATTTTCTCGTATGCATCCCTTTCCTTTCACGTTCTCCTGTCCCCCCCTCTTTGCATCTGCTTTTCCCTCCATTCAACTCATTCTTTTCGCACACCTGCTTCTGGGCTATCCTCACTCTTCTTCCATTCTTTTCAGTATCACCTCCATTCTTGCATCTTCTGCTGATCCTTTCTTTTGCTGTCCAACCTCTTTCGATTCCATTTTACATCTCCCTTTTTACAGTTTTTATAAACAAATTGTTAAGAATCCTTTCTATTTTCTTTTTATTCATTTGGATTCTAATTTATAATCTGTTTCAAAAATTATTTTTTTCTGTTCAGTTGTCTTTTAATTTACATTAATAATGTTTGTTTGTAAAAAATAAATCTCTTCAGATATGAAGGCCTACATCAGCATCCTCAACATGATGAGCCAGGCTATATGTATTTATTTATTTATTTATTGGGTATTCATAATGTGCCTATACAGCAAATGGTGTTTCAAGCCGCAACAAGACAAAAGGAGGAGGAAGGAAACAGGGATGAAGAAAACAAACAAAAGCGGTCCTACTAGGCCTTGTGGCATTCGGATCGTGCAAGTGCATTAACAAGAAATACAAGGGGGGATCTGTGGGGAAGTGTGGGTCAGCGTGGAATGCAAAAATGCTATTTATTTATATATTTCTGTATTGAAGCACAAATAGCAGAGCCCAAGACCATATGTTATTACTGCGCCATTTACGTAAGCACAAAATTAAGAGTTGTAGGAAGCATGCTTTGGCAGAACAAACATCCCATAGTGCTGCACCTCATGGTATTGGGGGCTACATCAAATATGCATGAACACATAGGTAAGATGCCACATTAGGATGTGTGTACAATATGGGAAAGCCTCTCATCACATAAGAGAGCTACATCAAATATGCGGGTACAAGTAGGTCAGATGCGACATTAGAATGGGTGCACAACATGGGAAAGCCTCTCCATGTGATAAGGGGGCTATATCAAATATGCAGGTGCAGGTAATATGCAACATTATGCTCGTTGCACAACATCTGAAAGTCTCCATGTGATAAGGGGAACACCAAATATGCAGGTAGAAATAGGTAAGATGAAACATTAGGATTATATGATATGATACGGCATTTATAGCGCGCCTGTACACAAGTGTTTCAAGGCGCGATGGGTGCACACAATGGGAAAGCCTCTCCTCAGATAAGGGGGCTACATCAAATATGCTGGTACAAATAGGTAACATGCAACATTGTATGGGCGCACAAAATGGGAAAGCCTCTCCATGTGTTAAGGGGGAAACACCAAATATGCAGGTACAAATAGGTAAGATGCAACATTAGGATGGATGCACAGAATGGGAAAGCCACTCCTTAGATAACGGGGCAACATCTAATATGACGGTACAAATAGGTAGTACATCGCAGTGAAGAGAGTGTGAATCTGGTGATTTAGAGGTAGATACAGTACAAAATACAGTGCTGGGTTGAGAGTGTCAATCTGGTGGTTAAAGGTAAGTAAGGTACAAAACGAAGCAGGACAACAAAGATAAGCAGCAGTTACATCGTGAGTACACAGATTGGAAAAGCCTCACCTCATGGTGCGTGGGGCTGGTACGCAGGTGAAATAGATGCAAAGCGATGATCATGTGGGTACACAGTCCAGCAGAGCATTACTTCGTGGTGCAGGGGGGCCACATTGATGACTCTAGTCACAAAGGATAGCAGGATGCTCCACGGTAAGACTATACTGATGGGTGTTGGAGAAGTGGGGGTGTCAGCGGGGACTAAGACAACAGACATTATGGAGTAGTGTAGGAGGTGGGGGTGGGGAGGGCAGGTTATTATGCCGTACGGCAAGCGCTAATGAGAACAAGGAGCAGGAGTTGATGGCACAGCATCTGTCACAAGCAGGCTTGGATGGATGCAGCCTGAGGATAACCTAGTGGGGGTGTTGAAGGGCTACAAGTGGTGTGTGAACATGATGGCAGGTTGTCAGATGATGGATTGATATTGTAGGACTATTTGGGTCAAATAAATAAAAAATGCTCAACAGCAGTTTATCTTCCCCAGCCCCAAAGCTTGGTGCACACAGTTGTTAAAATGTGGTACTTGATAGCGAAATAACCAATATTTCATAATCTTAGTGACAGTTCTGAGCTGGAAACTAAGAATAGCCGTGAACATGTTTATTGAACGTGGCCTCCTATTACACTGTGTGTGTACAATTATTTCTGTATTTATTTATTCAATTCTTCTAACGCGCCAAATGCCTATAGGCCTCAAGGCGCACATGTAGCAAGCAAGCCCACGCCCTCAATGTAGGGAATGGGGGGCCGGGTCCGTTCAAAAAAATGTGCAAACATGCTTCCAAATTATGAATTTCCAAGCACATTTCTTACAATATAGCGATGGTTTGTGGAATCTATTGACTTATTCAAATTGTTGTTCCACCTAAAAAAAATACAGACATAACACATTTGTGTTAGTATAATTAACTTATCGACAATGTATAGTTGTATAGCAGATGATTTGGGTGTGTTTGATCAAATTTCTTTTGTTTGCAGCAAACTGACTCCAATTTATCTGCTCGGGCCCAAATTAGCGGGGGGCACCCCTGCAGCCCCCGCTCTCCATGGTTGGTATTTTGCAATATATGCAACCAAATTGCCTCGAAGGCCAAATCACCCATGCAAAAAATGACAAAATTGGTCATTAGGTCAAATGTTTTAGGTGAAATAGGCTAATACCTTCTAATTAACTATACCTATCTGTGCTATGGAAAGATGAATCAAGTGGCAATTGCAGTTTTGTATGACTCAGATAAATGCAAAAGAATGGCTCTGACAATGAATTATAGATTGTATGATGCATCCAGTGAAACACAGTCACCAAGAGTGTTAAGAACATTCGGTGTGTGACTGACTGCCCATCAGCCAATCAGGACACTAGATATGCATTTAGTGATAAACTACCTCATTCATTTCAAAATATCTCTAAGGCTGTTTTGCAACATTAATGTATCCTCTTCAAAATGTGTATTGTGCATTTGTGAAAGAATTTCCTTTAGCCTGTTCATTCTTTCTCCCTTGAAAATTCTTAGGGCCAGATTATCAAGAAGGAGAACATGTGTGTGTTTAATTTGTGCTGCTTTCAGAAGTGAGCAGGTACCTTATTAACACAGGTGATCTAAGATGGAGGGAGCCATCTATGCGAACTCCAGCAATTAATTTACCTATATTGAGATTTGTTCATCAGGAGTAGCTTCAGGAAAGATGGCAGCTGCAGCCACAATCACCCTGCACATGCACACTAATGAGAGTTTCTGTTTTCCAAACATTGAGGCAAGAGGAACCTGCAAGGCACTGACAGGCTGATGAGGCACTCATTGCAGAAACATGCTATAGTGGTGGGTAGTCTAACATCAAATGAATTTGGTGATGATCAACTCAAGCAGGCCACATTACGCCTACCTCCGGTGGTTGTGCTGTTAATTGGTGTTATATTGAGGATTAAACTGATTAAGAAATGTAAGGAGGGATACACTTCGTAGCTTCTGAACAAAGTTAACAATTGGCTTAGCACCAAAATCAAAGGGCCAAGCATAAAACTCACGATAGTAGGATGTTATGAAGTTGAATTGTATGTTTATATTGTTTTCTAAGATTGCTGCTCATGTTTTGAAATCTAATTTTCTTCTTCTCTTTGGCATGAGGAATACAAGCTCTCATCATTAATATATATTTATCCCCCCAGACAAACCAGAACCAGAAAAGAGATGGCCGTAATCAATCGCATAGTTCTATATCTGGGGATAGCCCTCGATCACTGATGGTCCCTTCTATGTATTGATCAAGGTCATGCACAGGTTCACGGGTCAAATGTATTTACCCCCTGAGACCTTAAAGCTGGATACTGGTGCGTGCCACTAGCTGAAGACATTCAACATTTATTTGTATTTTCATTAGACAAATCACAATATGCATGGTCCCAGACCCCTTTTGTGTATGTCAATAGTGGGAGTGAGTTTGGGATACTCTTGAGCAAGGCACTCCCAGATTCAGCTGAAAGAGAAGCAATAATTTATGCAGATGATGTGCTAATCAAAAATGAAGATTTGAAAAGCCATTTCAATGAGATTAGACATGTGCTCAGACAGCCACAGAAGGCAGGGGCAAAAGTATCTTTACAGGAAGCACAGTGGTGCAGAAAAGGGGTAAACTTGCATTATATTAGATGGTTTGTGGGATCTTTTGACTTATTCAAATGTTTAAAAGAATCAATAGGATGTCTGACTATATCCCAATGTTATGTTTTAATGTGACATTAGAAATTATATTACATTCAGATATTCTAGATATTTTTGCTATAATAATATCAGCATTATTGTCTCATTTATTGAAGGAATAATGCAATTATTTTAATGGAATTTCATTTAATTTCCAGGGTATTATGATTCCAAAGAGAACCGTTCATAGTGGTCACACACTGTTCTTCGCTTATGAAATTTGGAGCTGAGTCTTTACAATAATTTACTGAGCCATTCTATAACTGCCAGAACCTAGTGGGATTATGGGAAGTTAACATTAAAAGCAGTGATGTACTCTACTTAAGTCCATACAGTCCATAAGCCAATATTAATTTCTTCTTTTCCCTATCTTAACTCTTTGAGAAGTACTGCTAGACTTCTAAAATTGGACTTGTATTCCTTTTTTTACAAGCAACCAACAGATCATAACCACATGCTTATCCTTATGTTCTTTAAACGTTCCCTCATTAGGGATACATTTAATAATCAAGTTAAAAATGTGATTCAAGTTATTTGCATGGAACTAATAGTTTGGTGGTTCCATGGAATTATTATGCCAAATGATTAATACACAATTTGTATATTTCACTCAAAGTTCAGGATGCCAACTTAATTTTCCCTGGAATTAGTGCCCAGCCAAAACAGATGTTTGACTCCACCTATGTCTGAAAGACAAATGTCAAATAGTCATGATTGCCATGATCTCTGAAGGTCAACTCCAGGTTGGACATCTTTTCTGAAGAGACTTTGAAACATAGATGTAATCGATCAGGGAGGAACGTTTTCCTCTCTGCCAAGAGGGCATAGAAATACTGTCTCCTTTACTGAGAGGTTTCAAACAGCAAAGCTACCAATTTTTCCAATAAGATATTGCATCTTCCACCCTGTTGACAGTTTGTTTTTCATTGTAGAGATTCCTAATTCTATTATTAAATTCATATTTAGGGTTCCAAATACAGTTGAAATCCCGTGCAATAAGAATGCTATCCTCATTACCTATTATAACCCACGGAGTAAGAGATTAAATTATTCTAGGGAGGGGAGAGGGTACGTATGGGATAGTCAATAGTGGTAGTGCACCCCACCCTCAGACATGGATGACTAAACAGAGGCATTTATCTGAGGGACATATGAATAGGAAGAACTCCCTAGTATCTAGTTAGAGCAGCTGGCCATTACTGCATTGGAGCGATTGTGACGCTCCTTCTGAATTCAATGGAGCTCGAGGATGTAAGTCATTAAACATTAAGCAAAACACCTTGTCTCTCACCAGTGAATCCTGATCAGCTGAGGCACACATCTGTTTTAGAGCATATCACCGGAATCTGGTATTCCTTGACAAGTGAGAGCAGACGATAGATATGAAAGGATGTTTGCATGTAATGCAAGGATGTTAGAGAATCTGAGGAACTCTGTAAGGATAAAGATATGCTAGGGAGGGAGAGACATGAGGCTAGTGCTTCAGAGTTCACAACAGCTGGGATTCAATCACAGATGTGTGATGTTCTATTTCAGCATGTGCAGCAGAGAGAGGCAAAACAAGGTAGTAACCATAAGGCTTTATTTGTTGTATGTATGGGAGGTTTGAGGGGAAAGGGTGTTTGAATGATAAAGTTTGACCAATGATGCTGATGTACACAAAGGGTAAGTGTAGGATATAATAACATAGCTATTACAGGAAGCGTTCATTATTGCAATGCAGACTCACTGCCAGACATAGGTTTGGGCCTATCTGTCTTTTTGGTTAATAGCAATCTTTCTCTAATCGGTGTCTTTTTGGTACTAATACGGTTTGGCCAGTTCAATATTAAATAATGACTCTTAATAAAGATAACATGATAAATGGTTATAGAGTTTCTCATGATCAAAATTCAGGTTGCATGCAACTATATTTCGGGAAGTATTCTATTTAGTCTGTCTGCTGCCTGAATCTGTTTAGGCTTTGCCTAGTTTAAGATAGCATTCAACCATAGTCACCCCCTAGGATTGAAGCCAGCCTGTTATAACTAGTCGCGGAACTACTGAGAATATGTAGAGGTTGGTTTGTTCGGAAAAGCACATTTCCTGTGGTATCCAACAACATATTTTTCTTCAGTTTAAAAGAAATAAAAACCTCAGTAGAGAAGACCTTGCAGATGTCACTCTGTTACAGAAGTATTGGTTATCTTCACCGTATCTATTATCTTTTATTAATAAACAACGGTTAGGTTCTCATTGCAGTCAATTATTCTAATAAATGGTGCTTGCTTTCCAAACATCTACCAGTATACATAGACATTCAAGCAGGTATGTATGTTCTTTTTCCGCACATGTGGGAACAATAGTAACTGAAAATCATGGATGAGTTCATTATTGCATTGGCCCACTGTCCAGCTGAAGGCCACAAGAGACTGTGCTGGGAACACCAATCAGGAAGTAATCACCCCATCCCAGCAACACTAGGGAAAACACCAGAGATAGCAACCACTGGGGGACTAGGCAATCAGGTGACCAGATCGTGTGTCAGCACATCTGGGTTTCAGCTTCCATTTCAGTCTGTAATATCACTTCATGTGAACATTTTGGATCAGTGACATCGCTACCTGCGTCCATTTTGCATAGGCCAACGATCGAGCTGAAGGCCACACAAGATTACTCTGGGAACACCAATCAGGAAATAATCATTCCATATCAGCAACGCCAGGGACAAAATCAAAGAGACTAATCACTGAGGGACTAGGCAATCAGGTGACCATAGTGTGTGTCTGCATTTCTGGTTTGTGGCTTCCCTTTCTGTCTGTAACCTCACTCCTGCAGCCATTGTGAATCAGTGGCATCACCTCCTGCGGCCATCTTTGATTGACCCACTCTACAGCTGAAGGACACAAGAGACTCTTCTGGAACACCAATCTTGAAGTAATCCCCTTATCCCAGCAACAACAGGGACACAATCATGGTGACCAACCATGACAGAGGTGGCAACCAGGTGATGAGAGAATGTGACATCACTTCTGAACTCCCCAGGGGCTTCCAGAAAGGGAACCTAGTTAAAGGCAGTACAGTAAGGGTGAATACCAGACTCTTGCCATTGAGCCAATGAGCCTTTGCTTTTGCCTTCCTACCTTCTGCACCTGTGAGTACCCCTAGCTTGCTACGTACTGTTCTCTCTCTTGAAACTGCGATACTAACCTATAATGCAATTAATCCAGCTCTTCCTGCTGCTCCTCCTCCTCTCCTCTGCCTACGCATTATCTAATAATAATATTATAATATTTTTCTATTAACTTCCTCCTTTCCACTCACTATAATAAAACTTACATCCTGAAACTCCCACTTCTCCATCTCTCTTTCACCCACTTCCAGCAAACAAAGCCGACGAGCTAACCATCCCTCTCCTAACACCTATCCACCTCACCTCTTTGACTCACTCTACCCTTCTTTACCACATCAACTCAATATTGGACTCTGGAATTTCAACAAAACATCCTTTATCACTGACTACTTACACCATCAGCTCTCCTCCTCCAGACCTTCCTGATATCATTGAAACCTGGATTTCTCCATCTGACGCTGCCACTCTGGCAGCCTTACATGACTCCAAACTATCCTTCATTCACTATCCTAGTCTGACTGGTACAGGTGGAGGCGTCAGACACCAACTCTCTTCCTGCATCAGTGCCTCATAAATCTCCATTGACGTACCCTCTCCTACCTTTTATGAATTCACCATCTCTATTATTGCTTCACCTCAGTCGGTTTAAATCATCTCCACCTATCACCCTGCAGGTCCCACTGTACCATTCATTGATGAACCTGGGGAACTCCTTGATTATCTTTCATCTAAATACCACCTCATTCTCTTAGGGGACTTTAGTCTTTCTTCTCCAACCACTTTTCAGCAAATCTGAACATCAGTCCTTCCTTAGTGACAACGCTATCCACTCTTTCCAGGGGGGGGTACTCTTTGGATCTCTTATTCATCTCCACCTCTCTCTCAGCCACTTCTACTTGTGACACACCATCCCTATCTGATCACTACACTGCTTCCACCACCATTTCCTTTCGACCCTCTTACCTCTCCTCAGCACGTACCTCGCCTATTACTAAAAGGAAATGTAAACCTTCTGCCATTCCTCCCTTTTTCTCTGACCTACAGTTCTCACTCTTCTCCTTCACATCTGACTCCTCTTCCACTAACACTGGCTTCTCCAGCTTCCAATCCCCACTATATGACTCATTCTCCTCTCACTTCCCACTGCTAACTTTCACCCCTAAGTCTCAGCATCCTCAACCATGGGTCACCCTATTCATACACTCTCTCCGCACATATATGTGTAACCTACTGCGCAAATGGAGGCATCTGCACTCACAAGAGGACCTGCAAATCTACCTCTCTGCCCTGATGTCCTCTCTTGATAAAGCGAAATGAGAATTCTGCCTCAACCTCATTGACTCTCACGTCAACCCTTCTCGCTGGTTACAGGGCACTCTAAACCCACCCCTCACTCCTTCTCAACCTATTACTATCAACTCCACTCTCACAGCTAATGACGTAGCTGAATACTTCGCTGGACACATTGCAAAAGTTAGAGACTCTCACCTGTCATTGCTCACACTCCCCCTCCCACATTCTACACTCCCCCTACTGTACCATCACCATGTGCCTCTAGTCACACTAATACTGTATGAGTCCTATTTCTACTGATGAAGGTTAATCCCTCTTGTGCCCCCATCAGTCCCTCTTGCTCCTCAGCTAGGCCAACCTGTTGCCGCTTTAATGTCCTCTCACCTCATTGAACTCTTCAACCTGTCTTTTGACTCTGCTTGCTTTCCCCCTATTTTCAAAACAGCCATGTTCATCCCTCTCCTAAAAAAAGCAAGGGGCTGACCCAAACCTACTGGCCACATTTCGTCCTGTGTTTCTGTTTCTGCATTACTTTAAAATTGCTTGAAACGATTGTGTTCAACCATATTACTACATTTTTAGGCATACACATCCTTCAAAAACCCTTACAAGCAGGTTTCTGCTCCTGTCACTCCACAGAAACTACTCTCATGATAGTCTCCAACTTCATAGCCTCTTCTGAGCACTCCAACATATCCTATATCCTTATTCTCCTTGACCTGTCTGCTTCCTTTGACAACGTTGATAACTCTGATCTTCTTAAAACTCTTGTTCTCTTGGGATTCATGATCGAGCCCTAGCTGGAATTGACCTAGACTGGAATGAATCCTACCTGGCACCTCACCAATTATCTGTCTCTTGGTGCAAGAACACCTCTCAACTCATTCATCTACCTGTCATTGTTCCACATGGCTCTGTCTTAGGTCATCGTTACACTTTACTCCTCTGCTCTTGGGGATCTAATTTCCTCATTTGGGTTCTCATTCGAGCTCGTCATGGACAACACCAAAATCTTGGCTTTTTCTGAACTCTCCTCTGATCTCTCTATCAAAACTTCCAACTGTCTCTCTGCCATTAAATATTGGATGCACTATGCATGCTCATCTCTTCCCATGCCTATCCAGTTGCCCCCTGACATTCTCCCCAACTTATCTTCAGCTATTAATGTCAGTGTCATCTATGATCCTTATCACACCTTCAATTCTTCCCTCTCCAAAATTGCAACAGTGGCTCTGCTCAACCTCCTTAATATTCAAAAAATCAGGCACCTCTTACCTTTCAATACTGCCAAGCATCTCTTAACCACTCTTCTCTTTTCTAAATTGGACTACTGTGCCAGCAACCCCCTTGGTGTCTTTAAAAAAGAAAAAAAAAAAGAAACATACCTTTGCTGGTGGCCCAGTGCTGTGCAGTGCTGTCCCATGAAGTTGATTTTAAATTTTGATGATGTCATGACGGACGTCATCAACATTGAAAACAGGCTTTGGGGACAGCACTGTGCAGCACCGAGCTGAGCAGCATAGGTACGTTTCTTTATACTTTAAAAAAAGACTCCATTAGCACCCGTTTAGAGAACTACACGGTTGCTAAGAGGTGAGGGGGAAGGGGAAGCATGAAGGTGCTGAGCTGTTCACCTGAACGTGCTGACACGGTCGCTACAAGATGCCTTAGGGCAAGCCTGCGCGTTATAAATCGAATAACATAACATAACATAACAACAAAAGGGAAGGGGGTGTGGGTATCCAGGCTGCTCAGAACAAGGGCTAGTACCCTAAAATACAGCCCACGTTCTGAACATCCTGATTGACCAGCGCCCCCATCCAGGGTGCTAGTGGTACACAAAACAAAAAAAGAAACCAATATCTAACCATATCTTCCATTCCAAGTTGGAGCTAAGAACAAGGGCTTGTACCATACAATACAGCCCACGTTCCAAGCATTGTGATTGGCCAGAGCCCTGTTCCAGGGTGCTGGTGGTACACAAAACAAAAAAGAAACCAATACCTAACCATAGCTTCCATTCCAAGTTGGAGCTCAGAACAAGGGTTTGTATCATACAATACAGCCCACATTCCAAGCATTGTGATTGGCCAGAGCCCTGTTCCAGGGTGCTGGTGGTACACAAAACAAAAAAAGAAACCAATACCTAACCATATCTTCCATTCCAAGTTGGAGCTCAGACAAGGGTTTGTACCATACAATACAGCCCACGTTCCAAGCATTGTGATTGGCCAGCGGCCAATCAAAGGGTGGTGGTGTAACACAAAACAAAAAAAGAAAACAATACCTAACCATATGTTCCATTCCATGTTGGATCTCAGAACAAGGGACTGTTGCATACAATACAGTCCACTTTCCAAGCATTGTGATTGGCCAGCGGCCCGTTCCAGGGTGCTGGTGGTACACAAAACAAAAACAAAAAATAAACCAACACCTAACCATATCTTCCATTCCAAGTTAGAGCTTGTTACCTGCTAAAGTACGTCTGTAAAAGGCACAGTTAATATCTGAATACTTTGCTGTTTAGTGCTGTTCTTGATTTTTTATGCTGTCTGCAATTTAACTTATCTACTGAAAGCCGGGTCTGCCTGCAAAAGCGCCCTTAAAGCTAAAGGGGTACATACAGCTATCAAGCTACAGCATCTAAGGGCACAGCCCTGAACTAAAGCGTTTGCCTTTTCTTTTTTTCACTTTTGTTTAGAAGATATAAAAGCGTAACATGCGATTAGTATTTTTTTTTGTAACAAAAAGGTCAAGGACAGAATTAATATGTATTTATCGTTATTCACATAATTTGTGGCACATTTAATGTATAAAAGGGTATGTCTTCCTGTAGAAAAGCCAGAAACTGTAGGTTTTGCTACTGCCTGTTTCTAAGATTTCCTGTTCGGCACTTGGTTGTCCATTAGTGTAAATAGTTCACTTTATGAAGCTTTTCAATACATAAATATGTAAAAATCAATAATATATTTGAATTACAGTGAAGAATTAGACTTCTATATGCAAAGAACATCTCATAGAAGCTGTCAGGACAATTACATGCAATCGTGCAGCCATGTGGATAACCCTTGGAGCTGGAAGGAGAACAAGTAAGACGTGCACCTAAAGGAAAACTATTGGAGTGCCTTTAGTTAACAATCCCCTCGAATATTTAATATTGAGCACTGTGTAAATATTAACATTGATGTATTGCGTACCTTGCACACAATATTGGGCCATGTAAGAATTCTTCAAGAGAAAATAGATGCTCTTTCTGTTTTTTATTACGTTTATTGGTGTATTGACCTACAGTCAAACATTGTGCCAGGTGATAAAAGTCTCTTAATACCAGAACAATGAGATGATATTTCATACAAGATGTTATTGATTAGAAAGGAGCAATGTTGTTTTAGTGATTACATTTTTACGGTTGACATCACTAAATCTCATCATTTTTTTTTGCTTTTTTTTCCACACCAACACCTCGTCAAAGTGCATTCCAAATCATGCTCTGCAACAGCAACCTATCTCATGTTGATGGAGAAACTACAGTGTCAAACATGACTGTAATTGAAACTGATGGATTTGATATGATATGTCAATTATAACGTACCTGTACACAAGTGTTTCTAGGCACGACAAGACACGGAAGGGGAGACACATGGAGGACAAACAAACAAGTTACTAAGGTATTCTGTCATTCAGATCGTGCAAGTGCAAGGGGCAAAGGGAGAGGAGAAGTGCCAGGGGGATGGAGGTGGGAGGGTCCAATAGGCAAGCTCAAGTAATTGCTGCCAGGGTGGCCAGCTCAAGTAAGGGCAAGGAGGAAGGGAACTGAAGGGTTGCAGATTCAGTCCCTAAGTGTGTGTGAGGCCCGGAGGCAGTGCCAGGGGCTACTGGTCGTGAAGGGGCCTCGTGTCCATTAAGGTTCAGAGGGCTGCCAGGTAACCAGTAAGCCCAGCAGACAGGTACATCAGCAGGGAAGTGCGAGAGAAAGCAGAAGCGAAAAGGAAGGTCTTCAGTTGCTTCTGGAAACTTAGGTGGTCTTGCTCAAGTTTGAACGAGGCAGGGAGGGTGTTCCAGAGGGAGTCCCCAGCCAAGGACAGAGATCTATCCCCCCACTCTCTGCCTGGAAAAGGTTCTGACCCTCAGAGAGTTTGAGGTGGATGAGCGGAGGTCTAGAGATGGAAGATGCGTAGGAAGAGAGAGAGTTGGATTTAGTGTGGTCCCTGGCCACAGAAAGCCTTGTGGGCTGTGCAGAGGATATTGAAAATGATCCTTGCAGCCACCGGGATCCGGTGGATAATTAACGACTCAAATGATTAGGGATCAAAATAGTCTTGATTAGTAAAACAACAATATGTATACATGTTCACATCTTCCATGCTATCCAAAAGCTGTATATACAAGGGTAATAAGAAATAACACGTTTCCTTGCTAAAGCTCTTTTCTTAGGTCACCTTTCTTTTCTTTAGTAATGCGGCCTTTTAATATGTTTTCAGAATCTGGCTTCACACACTAAAATTGGAATCACTTAAGCTCTTTTGTCGTCTAATCATTTGGCCATCACAGCATTAAAATCTAACTTTGTATTTCGCAAACCTTCCTGCCTATACTTCTTTGGCCACATAGTGAAAAAAGGAGTGCTGTAATTGAGCAGTTCACTCTTGTTTCTTGGCTTTTGATTAGTTGTAGTTGGGGGGAGTGGGGGGGGGGTGGAATTAAATTTTATAACATTGATTTAATCACCTCCCTCATCATCCATTGGCTAATTGCACAATTGGGTTAAAACAACACAGTTATTTTCCCATTCACGCTCCTAAGAGAGGTACTAGTGGCAAGGGGTCTGCCAAGAGCAAAATTAACCCCTCTGTCCTGATGAAGGAGAGTGTGGGGCATGCCACAATCAAGTGGGCCTTACAAATTCAGAAGTCGGTAGGTCCCAGAGTTGGAATCATGCTGATAATGTAGCCCGCTTGATTGCTTATGATGTGGATGATGAAAAGGGGGTGGGGTCAACTCTTGAACTTCAAGCTGTTATTAATGATTCAGAAAGAGCATCACCCCCCTGACAGCGCAAGAAGAGTGAAAGAGAGTGTGGCAGCGGGGCATAGGAGGATAACCAACCCAGTGTTTGAGAGGAGATAGTAGTGCTGTCACTCAGCTCGACCTGTCAGGATTAATCATTGTTACATCAGTAGCAGTGCAAATAGCAGGTTCAGGTAAATTGTTATTAGACACATTGGAATGCTCTCCTGACCTGCTTCATGATGGGAACTGCTTAGGTCATAGAGAAAACCAGCTCGATGGACAGGTTGCATGAGGGTCCTCAGGAGAAAAGTCATTTAATAGGCACCCGGGGGCCCTAACTTTCATAACTAATGATGCAAACAGGCTTGTGCGCTCTGTCATCCAACGCCATGTAGAGATTCAACCTATTCCAAATAGAGCCGCAGTTTTCATTGATGCAAAAGAGAATTTAGTGGGGGTAACTTGATGTCTTTCAGGGCTACCTTCACAAAATACAAGTCTTAGGTTGAGGTTGAGTTAGGGTCTGAGGCCACCCCTGATCCATCCAGCAGGACCCACAGACATGATGGGATCCAGTTTCCTCCAACTTGATGTTAGCTCTCCATATGTGGGGGATATTTCTTTAAGTCATAACTGACATTTCTCCCTGAAATCGGGTCGCTTATTGGACTTTCCTGCGTGGGTCAACTTCTTAGCATCTTTTCTATAGGTGGTGGTTGCATTGAAGGACCACATGATAAAAGCATTGCTGGAGTTGAGAGAAGAGAACTGCATAGACTGACAGTGTGGATTTGAATAAAAACTGGGGATTATTGATAATTTACTGACCGCTAGCCCACCTAGAGGTAAAGGCCACCAAAGGGACAAGTATCAATCAGAACCGGCACCTGATAGTGCTTCAATGAAGGCAGTATTTGAATATGAACAGGAGCTATCCCAGGGAGACATGCTGGTGGATGTCTGATACCCTAGGCAGGAGTGTAGTCTACCTGAAGTCCTTCCCATTGGGGCATTTCTTCCTGCCCTGGGTGTTAGAAGTGTCCTGATGGGTCATGGGTATTGATGTGTGGATTCCTCTAGGGCCCTCCCTTCAAGAAGATAATTTGGTGAACCGTGCCCTGAAAATGTTATGATTATCTACTTGCCCCAAGTTAAATGTGTCATTCAGATGAGGAAGACCATCTCAAAGAGTGGAGAAAGTGTAACCTCATTTGCAAGTTTAAAGGCAGGACACATTGTAATAAGTACGCGGACAAGAGTACAAGAATTCTTACACAATGTCTGATTTTATCCATACAAATGCTGTTTTGCTTGCTTTTTGGGGGGCTGCAAGATTCTTCTCCTTGTTGCATTTCCTGTGATTAGATGTCTTAGGTGTTTTAGCATGAGACCGAGACAATGACCCATTGCTTTTGTGGTCCCTGAGGGTACATACAGCAGATGCCCAGTTCAGGAGGAGAGGGGTGTACTTCTGTTAATGTTAATGTAAAAAATCATTTGTACCATAAACTATCACCATCAGAGTGGTCCGTTGGTGCTCTGATGGATCTGAAGGATAAGAGAGGTGGGGGTGTTAGTAGGATATAGCGGGAAAAGGAGTAGCAAGAGTTCTTCAGTTCGGTTTGCACTGTTCGCTGAGCTTGGGTGCGTTTAACAGCTCAGTAGATTCCCATGTGCTGTTGTGCTGGGCTATGTGTGGTTTGTTTTGTAGTAACAGTGTGGTGAAGTGCAGGTGGATTGCTGTGCAGAGTGGTGGTTGTGCTTGTTTTGATTTTGAGAAGTGTAAGCAAAGCTGGAGGTTTTAGGGTTGGGTTAGCAGGGTTTGTAGGGCTTTTATTACCACATTGCTTTGGGATACTGTGCTCATCAACTCTGTCTGTGCTGTGTGTTGGGTGTTTTGTAGTGGTTTGTTTACTGGCTATTTTTTATGGTGGTGGTCTGCTGCATTTTCTGAAATTTCCTCCAATATATTTTACCAACTAGTGCAAATGTTGTACATTTAAGAGCACAATTTAGTCAACATGCATATTCTTCGGAGAGACAGCCTGACAGTCTCTCTCCTCCTTCCCTATCTTCTGTTAATGGGTGAGGCAGAACCTTCCCTGCCTCCCGGAGAGCCCCTGTGGGGAATAGCTCACACCTTGTGCATATGCTAATCTTTGACAGCTACTCCCTTCCCATGAAAGGACATCCCTTAGAATCTGGATGAATAAAGCATGACTGTCTTTGCCATGCTCATATTTTAGCTGTGGTACAAGTAAGGGGAATCCCCCTGAGACGCTTAGCTAGAAAGAAGCAAGACAGACAGCTAACTTGAGATTGCAGACATGTTGGAAAGCCTATCATATCCCCCTGTCCCATAACCCCTGTCTGCCATTGGAAACACACTGCTCTTCAGCATCATGCAGCCGTAAAACATCCATGTCCCATTTTTTAACATCAAGGTGCAGCACATTTTTGTGGAATCAACATTTCTACCACCATTGTTTCTGCTCTGTGATTCATCATGAGGAATCCCTTGCTGGGTTGCAGCATTACTGATACTGAAGGACTGTAACCACATTAAAACCTGGTGAGTTTGTGTCTGTCGGTGGTGGCGGAGGCAGGATTTTCACTGTATGCTTTGTAAGAAGAGTTTGGGGCTTGATGGAGACTGCAGGGCAGACCACTGGGGGAAATGACCATGGATTCAGGTAACTTCCACAACCAATGCCTGAAAATAACTTGTGTTGCTTTGCCTTAGAAAAATGTGGCATGCATGCAAGAGGCCAGTGGTGGGAGTGGAAGGTTACAGGTAGTTTTGCCTTGAATTTATGTTATACAGTGTGCATGTGTTCTACATGTAAAGTATAGCAGAGCCCTCAACTGTAGACTATTTATAATACCCATTCCCTCGCTTGTACAGCAACTCATAGACTACAGCAGAGTCCAACATAGTCACAGACATATAAGTCACCTCTGCACCTAAACACAAAGCCCTGCATTAATGTTTTACACTAGTCACCTCTGTTAGTAATTGAGTAGTCACCTAATTCTAATTATATTTTGCATGCAATGTAATGCTATTTTATTGATATGTTTGCATAGACGTCCACCCCACAGCACTCAAAGCCATAACAATGGCAGTAGGCACTATACAAATATCAACTAACATGACATAACATAACATAACATAACATTACCTCCAGTAATTCGAGAGGTTTTAGGTATTACCAGTGTGTCTTTTAAAAATGTTACTTAAAGTCAAATTTTACCTTTGTGCATTCCAGGTGTGAGATTCAAACCGAAGCCACAAACCCTTTTGGCGTGCATATTGGCTACTGAGTCCTTATATCAACAGTTCCTGGGCAAAGCGCAGGTGAAGTACAGTAAAGTCTGGGTCCAGCTGTCTGCTGCTGTCCCCTGATAGATGCTGTGTACCTACTACTATACCTCTATTCTTCTATAATGTTTACTATGTGTTCTGATTACCTCTGTTCACCCTGACTGACATCCTTGCTCACACCACAACTTGTTCTTCCATTAGCTGGTACTCTGCTCTACTCTATCTTAGTGCTGTTTACATCATTACATGTCTACTAGAATACTTTTCTTTCTCAGATTCCGGTTCATATGGTGTGTCCTAATCCTGTACATTGGACTCCCCATAGTCACTCTCCTTCTCTAACTTCACGTAACTACGATAATCTTGTTTACCCTGTCTTCTACTCCCCATTTCCTCTGCACTAATGTTGCTCTTTGCAATGATAGGTCCCTCACCAACAAATCACAATCAATTCTTGATTTGTGTCTGCACTTTAATTTATATTTTATGTGTAGTAAGGAGACCTGACTCTCTTCTTTTAATACTGCCGTTCCTGCTTCTCTTTGCACGTCTGATGTTGCCTTCACACATATGCCTCGTCTCTCTGGCCATGGTGGAGCCACTGGTTTTCTCTAACGGTCGTCTTCTACTCCCAGCAGTGCAGGGCACTTGCCAGCAGGCCCCCACTCATGTCCTCTTGCACCCCCACCCCCCAGCAGTGCAGGGCACCTGCCAGCAGGCCCCACTCATGTCCCACTCATGCCCCCCTGCACCCCCACCCCCCAGCAGTGCAGGGTACCTGCCAGCAGGCCCCCACTCATGTCCCACTCATGTCCCCTTGCACCCCCACACCCCAGCAGTGCAGGGCACCTGCCAGCAGGCCCCCACTCATGTCCCCTTGCACCCCCACCCCCCAGCATTGAGGGGCACCTGCCAGCAGGCCCCCACTCATGTCCCCCTGCACCCCCATCCCCCAGCAGTGCAGGGCACCTGCCAGCAGGCCCCCACTCATGTCCCACTCATGTTCCCCTGCACCCCCACCCCCCAGCACTGAGGGGCACCTGCCAGCAGGCCCCCACTCATGTCCCACACATGTCCCCCTGCACCCCCACCCCCCAGCAGTGCAGGGCACCTGCCAGCAGGCCCCCACTCATGTCCCACACATGTCCCCCTGCACCTCCACCCACCAGCAGTGCAGGGCATCTGCCAGCAGGCCCCCACTCATGTCCCCCTGCACCCCCACCCCCCAGCAGTGCAGGGCACCTTCCAGCAGGCCCCACCACATGTCCCCCCAACACCTCATGATGATCCACAATCATGGTCCCCATGGCCCCTCAATACACCCCCCACGCCACCCCAGTCCGAACACACCACCAGGTATGACATCCACCCCACCAAGAAATCACCACCACATGATGCATCCCAAATGGCTAGTCTGCACATCCACATACATCCGTCAAACCCGCACAATGAGAGCATGTGAATGATAAAACACACATTGTGACATGCATGAAACCAAAGAGAGAATACCACACATTGAAGTACCAAATGATAATGTATTAAACAGAAAAACAAGGGAATGAAATGGAACAGAAGGAAATGGAAATAAGAAATGAAATCCTGCATGTCCAATAAATGAAAAAGATGCATGAAATCCAAATGAAAAGCAATCCAAAAGCAAGTCTCCAAAGTGTTAGTCTGAGAAAATAAATCCAAGGTGCAAAAATAATAAAAAAACATGGATCCATGAAAAAAAAAATAATAATAATCCAAATCCATTGTCAAACTATTTACAAAGTGAACATCCAGGATGCATGTGCCCAATCCTTAAAATGAAACCTATGAAATAAAACCCTACCTAATGAAGAACTATATACAAGAAGTTTGTGCATTGTCCAACCGCAACAAAAAAAAAAACAAAGAAAAGGAAACTTAACCCTAAAGAACTATTTACAAGGGCAGCTGGCTAGTCCGATGGCTCACTTCTGGATGTTCCGGGCCAGGGCATCATCGAACTCCTGCTCAATGTCCCGGAGGCGGTCCTCTTCCATGGCCCCGAGGGTCCGCAGGGACGACGACATGTTCTCCTCCAACTCCCTGCGGATTGCCTCAAGGCACTCGGCCCGCCTCAGGGCCCTCCGCCCTGACCATCGTGAGCCATGCCTCTTCCGCCCGCTGCCGCTCCGCATCTATGGCATGGCCCAACCGCTGCCACATGGAAGACACTTCACGTCCTGGGTCCTCCTGCCCTCCGGCGGATGCCTGCCCCTCCGATGTCGAAGGCCCCGAGCCATCATGGCTCCCACCTCGTTGCTGCTGCTGCTGTGCCTGTGCCCGTGCCCGTGCTCCTGCTGCCTGCACATCCTCCTCCGGCTGGGGTGCAGGCAATGATGTGGCCACCCCTGCTGGGCGTCCGACTCCCGACTGTGGCAGGGATGTGTCCTCCACCAGCCTGGCCGCACGGTCAGAGGCAGCTCCACAGGGCACCCAGGTGACAAATGGGTGGAAAGATGGCACAGAAGACGATTGGCGCATAGCGTGTTCAGTTGAGGAGGGGATCGGAACAAGCTCCAGCAAACGGAGGAATCCGGCCTGGGTAACCCGTCCCAGTAGGCCAACGCGGTCACCTCGCATGGCCCGTTGACGCAACGCCACACCAGTCAGGACAGGCTCAACCCGTACCTGGATAGCCACGTCCGCAGGCAGAGGAAGGCCAGTTGTTGTAAGCTCATCCCCTGTCTGAAAACGGGTCTAGATGTAGGCATCCCTGCTGGTGCAAGATGATGCAGTGACAGGATCAGGGACAGGATTGCACACAGGCACCTCCGCGGCGGCCTGTGCTGCCACCTGTCCCTGGTCCTGCACTGCACCACTAGCACCAGTGGAATCCCCACCTCCAGACCCCGTCTCTGTTGCTTGCACGGCCTCCTCCTCCACCAAACCCCCCACCAACCTGGATGACTCCGTGCCATCTTCCCCGTCGGGCCCTGTGGGGTCCCAGCTGCCCCTTCTGCTGCCGAGGAGTCCAACTTCGACCTCCGCCTCTTGGACCTCCCCTCGGCAGCTGCGTCCTGGGACGCGGCACCAGACTCCTCACTCCCCGACGAGATGACAACCTGGGAGGGGAGCCGGGCCTTGCGTCTCCGGCTGGCGGTGCGATCCCTGCCGCTGTGCTCCACAGCACCTTCTCCGCCCTCTTCATCAGTTGACACTGCAGACAAGGAGAAATAAAACACAGGCATCAGGGTGTAACGCTCACCTGGTTCCCACGGAGGCGCGGCGTCGAAGGCGCAGAACTCTGAAGATGGACAGGAAGGGCCCCTCTATTCTGGCTTCCCTGGCTCGTTGGATACCCTCCTGTGCGTGAAAAGGGAGTTTTACCAACTGTGGAACAATGCTCAAGCCTCCCACTCCCTTCCAACCCTCCACGATACCTCCTCCACGATTCCCCGTGAAGCCTCACCTTAGGGTTTGGAAGGATGAGCTCTCCATCCTGCTTCGGATGCAGGGGCGCGTTGAAACCCAGTTACTTCACTGGATTGAGGATTGATGGGAGTTCAGGTAAGCTTGACTGTTCAGGTAAGGCGCTGTAAAAGTTCTGTTCAAAAGTTCAAGCTTAATAATAATGTTTGTTGTCTAATTGCAGCAAGCGCTAAAGCTTATGTCTTTTTCCCCTTAGGGGCCGGGGTTCGGAGTGCCGGAGATATGGCGCCGACCCGAAGTGAAACAGTTCTGGATGAGCGCTCAGGTAATGTCTTTGCATTCGCACATTCAATGTCTTTGTCTTTTTTCCCCATAGGGGCCGGGGTCCGGAGATGCCAGGAAGCGGCAGGACCCGAAATGCAGTGGGAATAATCCAACAGGTAAGACTTAAAAGGAAACTGAGCTTTCCTTATTCCTTTTCTCCCCCTCACCTTTGTTCTTGTCTTTTTTCCTCTAGGCGCCGGGGCGTAGCTGAATCCGGAAGATCGCTGCTGAAGATGGAAGCGCCTTGCAAAGGTGAGTAAAATGCAGCGCTGCAGCGATCGAAACAAAATGCCTTTAAAATGATGTCTTCCTTTTCAGGGCCGTTGGGGAAATGAATCCGGGATGCAGATTTAGCAGGTAAGGGCTTTTCTTCTCCTACTCTCTTCCTTTCTCCCCTTGCAGGTGTTCCAGGGTGCTGGCAGGCGTGGCTGAAGTCAGGATGCAGGAGCTGACACGGTGAGCGTCCAGCTGCTAGGTGCAGAACAACGCGAAGCACGTGTGGCTGTTCGGGTGGGGTTTAAATAGCCTTGGAAGAAGTTCCTGGTATGTATCCTTCCACCAATCAGGTATGTATCCTTCCCCGACCACACCTGGGTGGTGAAGTAGTCCTACAGGTAAAGTAGTCCCATTCAGGCCTCAAGAGGGCCTGGATGAAGCAGCAAGGTCTGCATCAGGTAAGTGTGCACCCAAGCACTTAAACACATATCCTCTTCTATGAGCCTGGCGCCTAAGGCGCCAGGACTGGAGTCCGCTATGAGCCTGGCGCCTAAGGCGCCAGGACTGAGTCCAAAGGGCCCCGACTTGGGCCCACTGAGACTTCCCTGGGGAAAATGATGTCTGCCTCTGGGGTTGCTGGGCCCGGCCTGGCTCCTTGGAGGTAGGCATCATGACAGTACCCCCCCTCAAGGCCCCTCCCAAGGTCTTTTCCTCCGGGGGTTTTGGTTTGTGCGGGAATCTTCGATGGAATCGTTGAATTAATCGTGGTGCGTGAACATAGTTACTGGGTTCCCAAGATCTTTCCTGAGGTCCATATCCTTTCCAATCAACAAGATAGAAGAGTTTCGACTTAACTATCTTGGAATCTAAAATGTCTTTCACTTCGAATTCTAATTCTCCATCAATTTGGACAGGGCCTGGGGGCTCAGACAGTCTGGTTCCAGGTTGTACTGGTTTTAGAAGAGATGCGTGAAAAACGGGATGAATCCGCATGTTGGATGGTAAATCGAGTTTAAAGGCCACTGGGTTGATAATAGCTTTGATGGGGTAAGGCCCAATGAATCTGGGATTAAAAGTTTGCTGACCCTTGAGGGGTAGATGTTTAGTTGCTAGCCATACCTGATCTCCTACTTGGTAAGGAGGAGTTTTACTTCGGTGCAAATCAGCGTTTTCTTTATACTTTTTCTTGGCTTGCTGTAAGTGGGTTGTAGCTTCTTTGAAGGCTTGGGTTATTGTGGAATGTAGGTGATTTACTGCAGGCATCTCCAGGGTCAGAGGTGGATCTAGGTCAGAGGTCCGAGGATGGTGACCATACAGGGTATAAAAAGGAGTCTGTCCGGTTCCAGAATGCACTGAATTGTTGTATGCATATTCTGCAATCCAAAGGATGTCTTTCCAATTTAACTCGGATTGATGTAACATGCACCGCAGATATTGCTCGAGAGTCTGATTGGTTCTCTCGGTTTGTCCGTCGGTCTGGGGGTGGTGGCTGGTGGATAACCGCACGTCTATTTGTGCTAGTTGGCAACATTTCTTCCAAAAGTGGGAGATAAATTGACTTCCACGGTCTGAGACTAATATGGAAGGGAAACCATGTAACCGCACTATATTTTCCATAAATTCCTTGGCCAAGGTGGAAGCTGACGGCAATCCTTTTAAAGGGATAAAATGGGCCATTTTGGAGAATAGATCCACTATTACGAGAATCGTGTTGTAACCACCACAAGGAGGCAGGTCAGTTATAAAGTCCATTGACAAGGTGTGCCAAGGTGCTGGTGGAATGTCCAAAGGTTGAAGTAGGCCGACTGGCCTTTTCTTTTGACTCTTATTTTGGGCACAGATTCCGCAAGACAACACAAATGACTTTATGTCTTTTCTCCAAGAAGGCCACCAGAAGTGGCGTTTGATCTTTTCTTCTGTTTTCGCGATACCGGGGTGTCCTTCCATTAATGATTCATGATGACGGGTAATGACAAGTTCCTGAAATTCTTTACTTGGCAGAAATAACCGCTCTTGGAAGTAGGGTAAATCATCCTTAACGGTGTAGTGAGGACCCTTTTGACTCCATTCCAGTAAGGCAGAAGAGTCAAAAAGCTGTTTTACTTGAGCTTGGATGTCCTCAATGGTTTGCAATGAAGTCAAGCCCAGAATTCTTTGTTCCGGTATGATTGGCACAGGTTCTAAACTCGAATTGGATTCTTCCATGCCTATCCGGGATAAGGCATCTGCCTTACCATTCTTGCAGCCAGGGCGATAGGTAATTACAAAATCAAATTCCGCAAAGAATAAAGCCCATCGGAGTTGTCGCGAAGAATGAGCTTTGGCCGTCTTTAAATACTGCAAATTTCTGTGGTCCGTAATTACGGTGATGGTGTGTCTTGCACCGAGAAGATAGTGACGCCAAGCCTTGAAAGCTGATTTAATAGCCAGTAGTTCTTTGTCGGTAATTGCGTAATTGAGTTCAGGTGGAGAGAATTTTCTGGACCAAAAGGCTACAGGGTGTAGTTGGTTAGTTTCTGGGTCTCTTTGCGACAGGACAGCTCCCATGGCCGAACTGGATGCATCGGTTTCCACGATGTAAGGGAGATCTGGGCGCGGGTGCTTCAATACAGGTGCAGAGGTGAATTTGGTTTTCAGGTCCTGAAAGACTTGTTCAGCCTCAAGAGTCCATTCAAAGCGTTTATTTTTTCTTTAGGAGAGCTGTGATGGGTTGAACAGTTAGAGAAAATTCCGGGATGAACCTTCGATAGAAATTGGCAAAGCCAAGCATGCTTTGCACTCCCTTCACAGAGCTAGGAGATGGCCATTTGAGAATGGCGTCCACTTTCCGCGAGTCCATTCGGATTCCTTGAGGTGTCAGGATGAATCCGAGAAACTCCACTTCTGTGGTATGAAAAACGCATTTTTCGAGCTTGGCAAATAATTTGTGCTGGCGCAGTTTCTCAAGAACTGCCCTAACATGGTTTCTGTGATCAGATTCTGAGGAGGAATACACCAGGATGTCGTCAATATAAACGATGACACAAACATCGAAAAGTTCCCGAAGAACATCATTCATGAAGTACTGAAAGGCGGCAGGTGCGTTGCAAAAACCAAATGGCATTACTTGATATTCGAAGAGCCCAAATTTGGTGGGGAATGCAGTCTTCCACTCGTCGCCCTCTTTTATACGTACCAGCTGGTAAGCTCCTCGGAGATCTAGCTTGGTGTACACACGAGCATCTTTTACTTGGTCGATAAGCTCAGGTATCAGGGGCAAAGGGTAACGATTCTTAATCGTTATCTGATTTAGGGCGCGGTAGTCAATACAGGCCCTAAGGTCTCCTTCCTTTTTAGGTACGAAGAACAAAGCGGAAGAGACTGGTGACTTTGATGGGCGAATGAAGCCATTGGCCAGGTATTGATCCAAATACTGGCGCAAATGCAGGTTCTCAGGTTCAGTAAGAGCATAAATCCTACTACAAGGTGGTTGTGCATTGGGTACCAAGTCGATTTGGCAATCGTAAGATCGATGGGGAGGTAAGGTGTTAGCCTGCTCTTTCTGAAAAACGTCTTGGAATTCTTGGTATTCAGATGGTAGCTGTACAGGGGTGGAAGTTACAGAGGCTAGACCCATAGCTGGATTCCTTGGGTAACAGGTTGGTTCACAATCAGGAAAAGTTATCTTCTTTGCTCGCCAGTCTATTCTCGGATTATGTGTTTCTAACCAAGGGATACCAAGAAGTACTTGAAATTGTGGGGCCTTGATCACATCAAACACGATTGCTTCCCGATGTCCGTCCTGACCCACCAGAGTGATTTCAACTGTGGAATGCGTTACAAGCCCTGAGGCTATTTTGGTTCCATCAACTGTAGTAATTACATCTTGGGTTACTTTCGGGCGGAGAGGAAGCTTAATCCTGGAAGCCAATTCACGGTCTATGTAATTTCCAATAGCTCCACTGTCTATGTATGCTTTTATAGCATGCAACTGCTGAGGCTGTTTTGGGTTCACAAGCACCATTGGCATGACAAAATGCGAGGTCAAAGAGTGTGTTTTCAAGCTCGGCAAGCGGACCCCTACGCTTGTCGGGCTAGGTCGTTTCCCGAACCAGGTGTCAATAACTCGTTATCAGTGGCTCCAACCACCTTCTTGGGTGGTTTAACTGGACAACTTTGAAGAAAGTGACCGGAAGTTCCGCAATACAGACAAAGTTGCATTTGTCGCCTTCTCTCTCGTTCCTTCTGCGTTAATGGTCCTTTAACACTGCCAATTTGCATAGGTTCGGAAACGTCAGTACTCTTGGAGTTAACGTGGGTCTTGATAGGTACTCTGGTTTCATACTTGAGCCGATCTGCTTTTCTATTTTGAAGTCTGTGATCAAGTTGAACCACTAAGTCTATGTAGTCTGCGCAGGCCTGGGGTGGATCTACTATCTGAGCTATAACATCTTTAAGCTCTCCGCGCAGGCCTCGATGAAACAATGTGATCCTTTTATTTTCAGGCCATCCGGTTTCCACAACTAGTCTATTAAAGGTGGCGATATAGGACAAAAGATCCTGATTACCTTGTCGTAAGGATAGCAGTTTGTTGTCAAGGGCCTGTCCCTGCGAGTGTCGAGCGAACAGTCTTTCCATGCTGGCCTGGAAACCCTGGAAATCCCGGAGAATGGGATCATCCTGATTTACCAATGGAATAGACCAATCGGCAGCACAGCCACTGAGGTAAGATAGTACAAAGGCTACTTTGGACTGGTCGTTGGGGAAGGCCCCGGGCCTGCATAAAAAGTGTAAACGGCATTGGTTCATAAAAACGCAAAACGTTCCGGTGGGGCCAAAGGCATGTGTCCAGGTAGATTGATTTGTACCGGGTTATTCGAACCCATTGTTGTAGAAATATCTCCGGAAACAGGTAAAGGAGTGTGCTCTGCCTGGCCCTGCAATAACCTTTTGGCCAGATCATCAGTTCTTTCCTTGGATAGGATTAGTTCCCTTCTGAGAGCATTAGTCTCCTGGCGGGCTGAGTGCACTTCTGCCCGTAATTCCCCTAAAAGATGGGCCAGCTGATCTGTCTCGGAAGTCTCCAAAGCGCCCAGGTGGGAAATTGTGGTAAGGCTTCGCGTTCTGTAACGCTCACCTGGTTCCCACGGAGGCGCAGCGTCGAAGGCGCAGAACTCTGAAGATGGACAGGAAGGGCCCCTCTATTCTGGCTTCCCTCGCTCGTTGGATACCCTCCTGTGCGTGAAAAGGGAGTATTACCAACTGTGGAACAATGCTCAAGCCTCCCACTCCCTTCCAACCCTCCACGATACCTCCTCCACGATTCCCCGTGAAGCCTCACCTTAGGGTTTGGAAGGATGAGCTCTCCATCCTGCTTCGGATGCAGGGGCGCGTTGAAACCCAGTTACTTCACTGGATTGCGGATTGATGGGAGTTCAGGTAAGCTTGACTGTTCAGGTAAGGCGCTGTAAAAGTTCTGTTCAAAAGTTCAAGCTTAATAATAATGTTTGTTGTCTAATTGCAGCAAGCACTAATGCTTATGTCTTTTTCCACTTAGGGGCCGGGGTTCGGAGTGCCGGAGATATGGCGCCGACCCGAAGTGAAACAGTTCTGGATGAGCGCTCAGGTAATGTCTTTGCATTCGCTCATTCAATGTCTTTGTCTTTTTTCCCCATAGGGGCCGGGGTCCGGAGATGCCAGGAAGCAGCAGGACCCGAAATGCAGTGGGAATAATCCAACAGGTAAGACTTAAAAGGAAACTGAGCTTTCCTTATTCCTTTTCTCCCCCTCACCTTTGTTCTTGTCTTTTTTCCTCTAGGCGCCGGGGCGTAGCTGAATCCGGAAGATCGCTGCTGAAGATGGAAGCGCCTTGCAAAGGTGAGTAAAATGCAGCGCTGCAGCGATCGAAACAAAATGCCTTTAAAATGATGTCTTCCTTTTCAGGGCCGTTGGAGAAATGAATCCGGGATGCAGATTTAGCAGGTAAGGGCTTTTCTTCTCCTATTCTCTTCCTTTCTCCCCTTGCAGGTGTTCCAGGGTGCTGGCAGGCGTGGCTGAAGTCAGGATGCAGGAGCTGACACGGTGAGCGTCCAGCTGCTAGGTGCAGAACAACGCGAAGCACGTGTGGCTGTTCGGGTGGGGTTTAAATAGCCTTGGAAGAAGTTCCTGGTATGTATCCTTCCACCAATCAGGTATGTATCCTTCCCCGACCACACCCAGGTGGTGAAGTAGTCCTACAGGTAAAGTAGTCCCATTCAGGCCTCAAGAGGGCCTGGATGAAGCAGCAAGGTCTGCATCAGGTAAGTGTGCACCCAAGCACTTAAACACATATCCTCTTCTATGAGCCTGGCGCCTAAGGCGCCAGGACTGGGGTCCGCTATGAGCCTGGCGCCTAAGGCGCCAGGACTGAGTCCAAAGGGCCCCGACTTGGGCCCGCTGAGACTTCCCTGGGGAAAATGATGTCTGCCTCTGGGGTTGCTGGGCCCGGCCTGGCTCCTTGGAGGTAGGCATCATGACACAGGGCACTGTACAATGAACTCATACACACATGACAGTGGTACATGAGTGGCATTGGCAAACCTCAGACATGGCATCACAATCACCAACACACATGTCATTTCAACTCGCACACATGAGCTATACCACAGCCATATCGCAACAGCCAGCACCATCCATACACATACAACAGCATGAGCAGGCAAAGGTGAGCCAGACATCACATGCAACACAGAGAGTGGACTACACATGCACACACACCACCACACTTGCATGCATGTGTACACCTCCGCCAACTGTCGCAGTGTTGCGATCGGCATCCATGTCACATCTGCCAATCAGTCTTCCACATCCCGGTGTCACATGCATCCATGTTGCATCACTGTTGCACCCTTGTCAAATACACACACATGCACATGTACATGGTGCAGATACATGCAGCTGAAACCAACATCCATGTGTGACATCACGACCATGCCTACTTACATACACATTAATTCAAACATGTGTGCACACACATCTGCATTTGGCATGCAAGCCTACACACACAAGCACCATCCATGTCTCACACATGAGAGCCCTTGCATGTGTTAGCCTCACGGCCCTGTACACACACCCCCATACTTGGCCCCATAAAACCACATGTGCAACCTGCACACTACTGGCACACCACCACACGCACAGCTTACAATCAGTATGCATGTGCACTTACCGCTCGCCTCCAGACGGGTCTGCCTCTCAAGGACCTGGACGTGGAGTGCTGGGGATATGCGTTCTACGACCCTCATCTGATCTTCCGACAAGTGGCTCCGGCACCCCTTAGCATCCGCTGCCTTCACGATCCGCCGGTCCTTGTTCAGGGTCCTGGACCTGAAGTCCTCCCAGCGTTTCTTGACATGATGGAATTGTTGGACTGCCACCCCCTCCGCGTTGATGGCAGTCACGATGTCCGTCCAGATCCGAGTCCGTCCTTCCTTGTCGGCGCACAAACTTCCGAAGAGGGCATCATACTGCCCAGGACTAGCTCCACCAGGACACCAACTTCGGTGGCAGTGAAGCTGGTGCCCCTCTGCCTCTCTGGTTGGGGGTTGCCAGTGGTGCCAGATGGTGTAGTGCCTGACATGGCAACCCCAGAGGCAGGAGTGGGTGGGCAACTGGGTCCTGGGGCTGGGCTGTAGAGCGATGGAATCCCAGTCGGGAGTCTTCGGTTCCAGCAGGGGTGGTCAAAGCAACAGCACCCCCGGCTGATGTGCAGGCAGCAAATGGCAGGGCACGTGGGCAGCAGGCAGTCAGGCAGCAGCAGATGGCAGGTGGGAGCGTGCTCAGGGCTCTGGGAGGCAGTGATTCGGCCTTCTGGGCAGGAGCGTGGTCTTCCGTGTGTTTACGCATGGCCAGCTTGATACGGGGTGATTTGGCACGTGAAAATCCAGCACGTCTGCGTGTAATTCGAGGAAAGGCCCTTAGCACGTAAGCACGTCAGCACACGTAAGCGAATTCCTTGGCCCAAAGGCCCTCAGCGTGTAGGCGCGTCTATAATGTTATGCGCAGGGGCGTTTTCCATGGCGTGTGGAAAAAATAAGCACGTCCGAGTGTCAAAGCGTGTAATTGGTGGAAAGGACCTCAGCGCATATGCGCATCTTTGACATGCGTGCGCGAGCGTTACCCTGTACACGGGTGCATGTTACACGTCCAATGACTGTACGTCAGAGTGTCAGCTCGTGTAATTGGAGGATAGGGCCTTAGCGCGTACATGCGGAAGTGACGCTGGACGTGTGGGCATGTTTAAAAGGCACGTGTTGGATGCCATTTCCTTGTACGTGCTTTTCGTGGAGAGCGAGTGGGTGAAATCTGTACTTCTTGTCGGTTCACACGCGATTTACTTCACAGCGTTTCAAGTTCGTACTCCCTGTTACCTCTGACAGCCTTTTCTATTTTTGTCTTTTTTCTGTGCCTGTTTCCTCAAACAGCGTACACTTATTCTGTTGTCCGGTCTCCTCAGACAGCGTACAATTCTTCTTTTGGCGGGGGTGGTGCCAGCACGCACACGAGCGTCTTTTTCATGCTATTTTTCCAGGCAGACGGTGAGTCGTGCACGTATTTAACATCTGTGCTTGCCCCGTGTGTCGCGTACCCCTTCAGAGGTCATTCTAGGCTGCGTGTGACACGCATACATTCATTTTTGTGTTTCTGGGTGCCACAGCGTAGTGCAGGTTTATTTTTCCACGCACGTGGTCTAGGAGGGGTTGCGTGCACGTTATCTCCCTTTTCTGGGGTGCCTGTGCATTGCGTGACCCGTCATCTTTCCCCGGGGGTCACATACAGCCTTGCTAGACCACTGGGGTACGAATTCCATCTAGTACCCTACCCCTTTCACCCCCAATTGCCCAGGACAATAGTTTACTGCAACTCCCATACGCACAACAACATCAGTGCCATGGTTGGGAGGCGAGCACGCGGTAAGGGTGGCAAAGGTGACCGAGCCTCAAGAGGTGGGCGTGGTGGATACGGTAGGGGACGTGGACGGGACTTGCAGGGTGCCCCTAGCCCCCCATGTGTGGAGGACCAGTCAGGGACACCCATGTCCCCCCCTGGTTGAGGGTAACGTGGCTGACACCATCCCTGCTCAGCCCTTGTTGGACCAGCCCATTGTGGCACCAGACCTGGCACAGGGTGACTCCCAGCCTGACTTCCAGGTCAGCAGGTCTAGGCCATGTGTGGCGGTGCACGTTGGTGTCACCAGGCCACGTGGATCAGGGGCAGCTATGTCATCTGCTGCCCCAAGTAGGCAGGGTGTGGAGGCTGCAGGGGCAGCTGGGGCTCCATCCACCCCAGCTCTCACTCACCCAGCCAGGACAGTGTCGGTCCCAGTCCATCCTGCTGACGTTCCCCCTGACTACATCACACTTCAGCTAATGCCTGCACCAAGTCCCATGCTCAGTGTTCATTCCCACACTCCTAGTACACAGTCCACCGGGGCTCCTGCCTCTAGTGTCCAGAGCGGCGTAGGACACTCAGGATCCCCACCACCTTCCAAGCGGAAGAAGAAGAGTGCTCGTCGAGTACAGGCTGATGCCCCAGACACGGCTAGACAGTCCAGCACCTCGAGGAAGCCTAGCTTCAGTGAGGCCGAACGTGATGCAGTTGTGGAGTATGTGTCCGCACATGACCGGGAAATGTTGATTACTGCAGGTTGCAAGACGACACCTGCTCAACGTCAGGCACACTGGCAGACGATCGCGGACGTCATAAGTGCCCTTGGAATGGTGAGGCGCACAGCTAATGATTGCTACAAGCGCTGGAAATACCTGAAGTGCAGGGCAAAGAAAAAGCTGGCCTCAAGTCAAGCCGCTACTTTAGTGACTGGAGGTGGGTCTCTAGGAGAGGACATTGAACTCACTCCACATGCCACATGAGTATGTTGCTGGGACCTACGTCACGGAGGAACAGATCCAAGGCGTGGGAGACCTGCCAGATTACGAGGCATTGTCTGGTGAGTGCACATGCATGTGTGTGTCATCCATGTGCATGGTGTGTGTGTGAGGGCTTCTGATTGAGTGCCAGGTGAGGGTGTGTGTGCCTGAGTGGTTTGGGTCACCCATGTGCTTCATCCAATACATTCTGCGCACCAGGATTTGGGTATTGCAGTATCCCTTCTGGCAACAGTAGACATTTAGCCCAACATCACGCCAGTTGCCCTTGAAGTGTCATCTTGCCACAACATTGTTGCATATTTTTCTGTGTTCATTCAGGCTGATTGTTTGCATTCCACCACTTTCACTAGGCATTTCTCAGGCCTATTGTCACATGTGTGACATGGCTATGGTACATGCCATCTGTGTGATGGCATGTGTCATGTATGTGTATTGGACATGCCAATCACAGGCCAATGTGTGATGGCACTGCTAGCCAGCATGCAACAAATGTGTTGATCTTCCATCTTGGTGTCATCAATGTGTGCCATTTGCCTCCCCTTCATACGCAGTGACGGTGCATGCATGGGAGGGTTATAGTCATGTGGGACATGTGTCAATGAAGTACTGGTTCTGTTGCTTCTCAGCCCTAATTGTGTGCCATGGTGCTAATGCCTGTCCCATTTCTTTTCTTTCATGTCTTTGCAGGGGATGACGCACTTGATACTGCTGGGTTTGTGGAGATGGTGCAGACCCAGGAGGGGTCTCAGGGCCGACCGGGCACCAGTGAGGGACGTGGTGTGGTGGTGGGTGAGAACCCACACTTGCTGCAGACCATTCTGTCAAGGGGTGACTCTGGGTGCACCTCCCCCGAGCTCTATTCAGGTGTCGATTCAGATGATGAGACCTATGTGCGGTCGCAGGTAAGTGTTTCTGTGAGGGATTCTGTTCTGTCCGACCCACCTGCACTAGGGGTAGAACCCTCAATGGGAATGTCAGTGTTGGTAGGTCTGCCTTTGGTGGTTACGGATGCAGGGTCACACTCCGCAACATCTGATCCTGTTCCTGGGCCAGCAGATCAGAGAGGGAATGCAGTCCTGCAGCCCCAGGCAGTGCCGGCACAGCAAGGCGCAGTTCGCCTTGCCCCAGACAGGTGTGGTGCCTGCCGACGCGGTGGCCGTACGCCACCTGGCAATACCGCATGGGAGCAATCCATATACGGTATGGCAAACCAACAGGCAGCATCAGCTGAGATGATGGCTCAGGCCATGGATAGGGTGGCCACTTCCATTGTCCCCCAAGAAAGGCTGATGGAGCAGCTACAGCAGGCAACAGACTCCATTTGCCAGTCACACAGGGAGGACATGTTGGCGTCCAACAGGGACAGACGGGCGGCACTGGAGACTCTGCGGGAAGCCATTTCTATAGAGTCCCAGGGCCACAGGGAAGCCCTGAGGGTGGAACTCCGTCACCTCAGGGTGACTCTTGTTGAGCTTGAGGATTCAACTGACACGAGGACAGAACAGCAGCTGGGGCGTCTCACACGTACGCTCTCAGCTGAGATGCAGGCAACTCGGGAGGAGGTCCGGGCATCCCGTGAGTTGTTGCATGGGGACCTCCGGACGATTATCCTCCAGAACCAGACCTTCCACACCCGCATGCTTGCTGCCATGGAGAAGCAGACTAGGGCTTTGCGTGGGCTGCCTCCCATAGTGCCACCACCTCCTGATGCAGCTGCAGAGGGTGGGGAGATCGACAGCAGCGATTCTCCCACAATAGGGTAGCCGTGCAGGCCATGAGCCCATGGAGGTGTTTTTTTTTCACAGAATCCACACAGGTGGGTTTTGGTGTGCACCCTGTCCTCGGACCTCCTGGTGACATTGACTTACACAGTGACGTTGGACTCCCATGTGCTGTGTGGTCAGTCTGTAGTCAATACTGTGTATACATTCCTAGTGCATATTGTTGTTGAATTGTACACCGCATGGTGTATTGATATGTGCCTCTGCATCCATCTCATCCTCCTGATTTGCAGGTCCATTCCTCATTTCTTCTCAAGGCCATCTACTTTGGAGATGGAGTCCATGTTGTAAGCAGTGCACCTACACTTTTGCGTGGCGCCAACACTGTACAGTTGGAAGTGGTCGAAGTGCTGGCATTATCAGGTAGTGAGACTACACATTTTTTTAAATTCGTACTGTCATGTTTATGGTAGGCTTGAGGTTGTGTAGCTGATTTGTATTATTGCTAAATATTTGCTCATGTGTATTGTTGGTCCTGCATTACTGTTAGCATTTCATGTGTGGCCAGTTTCCATTAGGGACACTGAACTTTCTGACACTTGTGTCATGTTGTGGGGATTACCTTGTTTGATCTCACATTGCATGACATGCCATGGTGTGTTGTGTGGCGGTGCCGAGGAGGGGTTGGGTGACATGGCACTGTTCTCATGTTGTATTTTGCAAGTGGGTATTCATTTTTGCTGCATAGAAGTGTGTCTTTTGATGACACTGCATTGGTGGTGTTTGTGTAGGTAGGGATGCACACATTGTAACACTTCCAGGTGAACAATCTCAGGCTGCTATGGTTGTGACAGTTGACTGTCCCTTCATTCATCATCATTATCTGATTGAGGCATCATTGATTGTCAGATGGTATGTGCCAGGGCTGTGTGCACTCCACAGGGGTGTGATTTCTATGTGAAGTAATTAGCCACCAGCTGCGTACGGGCTGCCTCAACCCTTGCCCTTTCCCCTCCCATGCGCAGCGGGCATGCATGTGGTTGGGGATGTGGGGGCACCACCATGTCCACAGCCAGTCCCCGGCGTGTTGCAACATTGTGCAGGACACATGCTGCCACTATGATCCTGCACACTACTGGGGGAGCGTATAACAGCTGCCCGCCAGAATGGTCAAGGGAGCGAAAGCGTGACTTGAGCACTCCGAATGTGTGCTCCACTATGCCCCGGGTTGCAATATGGGCTGTGTTGTATCTTACCTCGGGAGGCGTGATGGGGTTCCGAATTGGCATCATCATGTGGGTGCTCAGAGGGTAGGCACCGTCCCCTATGGAGGTGGTTATGGGTATCATTAGTGGGGTAGTGACATTACTCTGTATCTGACATGCATGCATATGCAGTGGCATTTATACTCACCAAGCAGCCATGCATCACCATGCCGCCCAGCTTCCATGTCCCGGTTTAGGGTTGACATTCTGTAAATGAAGCTGTCGTGGGTGGACCCAGGATAGTTGGCATATACTGAGGTGATGATTCCCTTGGCATCACATACTACCTGGACGTTGATGGAATGCCAGTGCTTGCGGTTTCTATAGATGTGCTCAGATGCCCTGGGGGACGTAGAGCCACATGGGTGCAATCAATGGCACCTAGCACTTTGGGGAATTGTGCCACCCCATAGAAATCCTGGGTGGCAGCCTGCCTTTCTTCAGGTGTTCTGGGCAGGTATATGTGCCTGCGGACTGATGGGCATGCAGTGATGATGGCCAACACCTGGTGTAGGCACCGTGACTGCGTGGCCTGTGACACCCCCCCACTATGGCACTTGTCCGCTGAAATGATCCGGTAGCCAAGAAGTGCAGTACATTGAGGACCTTCTCCAGGGGGGTGAGTGCTTGGGAGCAGAGGGTGGGTATGTGAGGTCATCCTCCCACTCACTGACCAGGTTGAGTATTATGTGAGGTGGAAACCTGTACCTCCCATACACCTGGTCATCAGGCATCCCAAAAAGGCTGGTTCTGGGTGTGAAGATTCTGGCCCTGACTATCCTCCTCCTCCTCCTGCGGTATCCCACGGCCACTGCTGCTAGGAACGGTATATTCATCCTGGCGTATGAGCTTGTTTGTTGTTTGCGCGCACTTTTATGCTGCGCGTGTCGACGTACGCCTGCTTCCTGCGAGTCGACGTACGCCGGCTTCATGCTGGCGTACGTGTTTCCGGATTGGACCGTCTTTTTTGGCGCGTTGTAGGCGACCGTGTAAATCTTCCCGCCCACCACAGGAATACACATAGCCCGCTCTCCCAGGCCCAGTCGCGTGTGAAACTTCCCGTGCACCCCTGAAATACACGTACCCAGCCCAATCGCATGTGAAACTTCCCGCGCACCCCGAAATACACTTACCCTGCTGGAATTGCGTGTGAAACTTCTGGCGCACCACGAAATACACTTACCCTGCTGGAATCGCGTGTGAAACTTCCCGCGCACCCCTGAAATACACGTACCCAGCCCAATCGCGTGTGGAACTTCCCGCGCACCCTGAAATGCACGTACCCTGCTGAAATCGCGTGTGGCACTTCCCGCGCACCCCTGAAATACACATACCCAGCACAATCACGTGTGAAACTTCCTGCGCACCCCTGAAATACACGTACCCAGCACAATCGCGTGTGAAACTTCCCGCACACCCTTGAAATACACGTACCCAGCCCAATCGCGTGTGGAACTTCCCGTGCACCCCGAAATGCACGAACCCTGCTGAAATCGCGTGTGGCACTTCCCGCGCACCCCTGAAATACACGTAGCCAGCACAATCGCGTGTGAAACTTCCCGCGCACCCCTGAAATACATGTACCCGGCACAATCGCGTGTGAAACTTCCCGCGCACCCCTGAAATACACGTACCCAGCACAATCGCGTGTGAAACTTCCCGCGCACCCCTGAAATATACGTACCCAGCCCAATCGCATGTGGAACTTCCCGCGCACCCCGAAATGCATGTACCCTGCTGAAATCGCGTGTGGCACTTCCTGCGCACTCCTGAAATACACGTACCCAGCACAATCGCATGTGAAACTTCCTGCGCACCCCTGAAATACACGTACCCAGCCCAATCGTGTGTGGAACTTCCCGCACACCCCGAAATGCACGTACCCCGCTGAAATCGTGTGTGGCACTTCCCGCGCACACCTGAAATACACGTACCCAGCACAATCGCGTGTGAAACTTCCCACGCACCCCTGAAATACACGTACCCAGCACAATCGCGTGTGAAACTTTCCGCGCACCCTTGAAATACACGTACCCAGCCCAATCGCGTGTGGAACTTCCCGCGCACCCCGAAATGCACGTACCCTGCAGAAATAGCGTGTGGCACTTCCCGCGCACCCCTGAAATACACATAGCCAGCACAATTGCGTGTGAAACTTCCCGCGCACCCCTGAAATACACGTACCCGGCACAATCGCGTGTGAAACTTCCCGCACACCCCTGAAATACACGTACCCAGCACAATCGCGTGTGAAACTTCCTGTGCACCCCTGAAATATGCGTACCCAGCCCAATCGCGTGTGGAACTTCACGCGCACCCCGAAATGCACGTACCCTGCTGAAATTGCGTGTGGCACTTCCCGCGCACCCCTGAAATACACGTACCCAGCACAATCGCGTGTGAAACTTCCCGCGCACCCCTGAAATACACGTACCCAGCCCAATCGCGTGTGGAACTTCCCGCGCACCACGAAATGCACATACCCTGCTGAAATTGCGTGTGCCACTTCCCGCGCACCCCTGAAATACACATTCCCTGCTTGGCGTTTGCTGTTTGGCAGCCCTGTAAACTCGTCCAGGGTTAGCGCAGCCCTTTGCGCTGAATTGGGTCTTTTGATGGATTTTCCTTGCGCGAGGGCGTTCTTGGGGGTGTAACTGGTGCTGCTGCAGGGTGCTGCACCACTCTGCGCCACGGCTGGTTTTGGAGGCTAAAATCCATGAATACGCTGTGCGATGAAATGGATTTTATCGCACGCGGCTGGTGCAGTCTATCACACGGGAACACTGCGCCAGCCGCGTGCACCACTTTTGTGCGAAATTCCATGAATTACCCCCCTTACCTTTAAGAAAGTGAACACGTATTCCCATGTTTTAGATTTTTCTCTGGTGTGCTAAGGTTCTTCCAGAGAGTGCAAGTAACCTACTGAAAGTAAAATTGTTCGTAAACTTGTTTGTAAAGCTCATTGTAGTTTTCGTGTTTGCTTTTGAAGTCGGAATTTTAATAATTAAGTCAATACTAGTAGTTATTGACTGGCCTCTGAACATTCCGATTGCTTGAGATGAGTTCAATAATAATCTCCATGAGCTAATACCGAATGTTACAGTGCACAGCAATGGGATGAGAGTGCGCATACAGATGGGGATAAACAAGCACTGCAAGTGTTTCTATTGTTTTACTGCCATTGTAAAATAACTTACGTACAATTATAATACCATAATCTTCATTGTATTACATATTTCACTGACTATATCACTATAATTCCCTAAATTGTACATACCACGATTGAATTTTTCATCTGTATTACATCCAACATTTTTGTCACATACTGAATGAAAGGATACATTTTCATAAATGATGATGTTAATGTTAAAGGATATTTGTACCGTGCACTATCACCACCGGAGTAGTCCCCTGACGCTCTGGCGGTTCTGAAAGAAAGGAGGGATGGGGGGAGTTAGTGGGGATCAGATGGAGAAGAGCAAGAGAGCAGTGATGTGCTGTTGGCAGCCTCAGCCTGGAATTCCGTTGGCTGGGCTTGGGGTGTTATGCTGTGGGAAGACGTGTGCTGGTGTGCGGGTATCTGTGTGCTTTGTTTTGTTTTTGCAGTGTAGTGAAGTTTGTCCAAATTGTTGTGTTGTAAGTTTGTGGTGGTGTTTGGTTAGAATTTGAAAGGTGTATGGAGAGGGTGAAGTTGTTAGTGGGTTGGTTAGTTAGCTTTACTGTCTTAAAGTGAGGCGCTGAATTTCCGTATTTCTAATCAGGTGTGGTGTGTGGGCGCCTCTGTGTCTATGTCCAGCTCTGGGGCTGTGCGACACTCATGGTCCCTTTCCAATATGGGATCTGTTCATATGCATAACATTGCTGCGGTTGGGCAACCGGCTGAATACGTGGGTCCTGTTTGTATGCGGGGCGTGCAGGCTTTGTGCGTCCCTTGCAGTTTGGCCCAGAAAGTTTTCCTAATCTAGTAGGAGGGCGGCATCGGTAGGCCCGATTTACTACCTCCATGTGTTGAGGCCTGCTCGGTGTACATCATCTTGTTTGGTTGCTCATTCATGTAACATGAGCAACCGTATACACTTTAAAAAATTGCCAATGCGTAGTATTCACAACTCAATCACCAGCCAATGCTTGTTTTGCATTTCACTGCACTGAGCAACCCCTTTTGTTATTGTTTTAGAAATAATTAATAATGTTTAAATCTGTTGCATTGTATAGTGAAGTGCGTAATAACTTGAATGCTGATGAGTACCCGGACCTGCAGGTAAGTTATTAAGTAGATTTATTGAAGTTCAAATGCCAGGAACAAAACATTGGCATGTCCTTTCCAAGTCAGCATACCTCCAACTGCCAAGCATAGAATCCCCTTCAGATCATAACACACCAACACTCCACTCACACTGACCTCACTACATTCCATGTACAGTGATGTCATCCCCTCAGCTAGCAAGACACATTACAACACACTATTTATCTCACACTAGCAGCCAATAAGCTTGTCACCAATCAAATTAATGTGTCATGGATTGAGTCAACACAATACCACACTAAAAAGGTGAACAGAGAAAACTACAACCTCAAGCACTGTACACCAGTTAAAGAAATGGCTGCACTAAGTCATGTACAAAGGATGACTCAAAGAAGGGGCCAACCATATCCTCTTCCAGTGTTAGGGGTTGCACTGAATGCAAACGACTAAAGTCATGTGCTACGCCATGTGCAGCTAAGTAGCTGTGACAACAAATAATCCTTCATAGAGTCTATGCACAACATAACATCTGCCACACACACACACACACACACACACACACAGCGAGACCAAAGACATTAATTGGCCTCATTATGACTTTGGCAATCATTTCAAAGGATTTAGCACCAAATTCTGATATCATTATCACCATGCACAAACTGTCTAAATGTACCTGATTATGATGTCACAATGGCAGTGTTGGTCCCCATTCTTGGAGTCCAGAGGTCTCCATGTGGGATTTTTAGGAATTACCATGGGTGGAAATTCCATCGAGATAGTTCATTGTTTTGGATGCACCATGGAGGTGGTACCCTCAGCCAAGAACAGTAGGTATCGCCTACACGTTACATCCAAAATTTGGTGGTGCTGCAAAGTGCTGATAAAATGTCAGGAAATGTCCTATGGCAGTTCTACCATCACTTTCTCCTACACCACCAACCCCATAATGTGGCTGCGAGGTCATAAATATGGAGTAGGTGTATCAAATACCATCTACCCTTCTCTGCACCTTATACTAATACTTGTTGGCCAATAAGTCACTTTAAAGCTACTCAGAGTAGCCGCAGCACGAAATGTGCGAAGTCCTATTCAGAAATTAAGATGTTGAGTCTTTGTGGAGTGTTATTTTCTGTACCCTATTTGACATTGGTGGAACTATGTAAAGCAAATAAAAGGGAACATCATTCCATAATGTTTTCACACAGCATCACAACAGCAGAGCTTAGGCTCGATATGTTTATGTGCATGCATACTAATTCTGAATGTGTGCAGGTACATTGGGTACACCCTGCAATTCCTTGGTCTGCATGTCCCAAAATATGCTCTGGGAAGCACCATTACTCCTGGTCTAAGTACTCCTTCAAAAATAAAGTAAACCGCTATATCTCCTTTCTTGACAAATGTTTTTGGATAATGCAAATGTGGCGGTCCAAGCATATAATACATGTAAATGCAGTCATATCAATTGCACGCACTGCAGTGCTATTCTGGTCGTCATTTACACAATGTAATATCACAGAGGCCTGAGCCTGAAAGAAAGTTCAATCAGCACTGACATGAAACCAGGAAGCTGTGAGGCCCCCTCCTAGCGTCAATGGATTCGACCAGCATTTCCATCAGTTAAATGGAACATCTGAGGATTGCACTGTACACCCAGGATCATTGCGCTCTACTGATGAAATGATCTGCTTAAAATACGCCAGGGGGGGCACTCATTAATGGAAATACCTTTTAACATCCGATACTTCGTATGTGTTTCAATGGCCTTCATTATAGATTAAGCTAACATTTTCCTTTTAAGGTAGTATGTGTGCAGTAACTCGCCATCTTAAATAAAAACGCTTCCCCTTTGGTAATTGTGGAATGTAACCACTACCTCTCTTTGTGTTTGACCTTTATCCCTGTGAAGGTTGACAATAGTTGGATATGTAGTCGTAAGCATTCTAGCAAGTTATGGATAGCGTTCTAAAGCTTTGTTGCAGGTCTAACTCACTTTCGCTGAATGCATTTACGCTGAATGTATTTTCTACAGGTTTTTTGGCGCTTTTTATTTTTACGGGAAATGCATTTGCCAAGTGGGGGTAATGTATATATGGGGGTGGGGAAATTAAGGGGAGGTCCCCACCCGCCTATTGTCCCAAAAATAAAATAGGCGAAAATGCATTCGGCGAAAACATGGTGGCAAAGTTTCACAGAACCTTGTTGTATGGTAAAAGCAGCTTTGGTTGAATACGTATGGTGTTTTTAGGCAAGAGGCACGCAGAGAAGGCACAGTGTTTTTCCTGACTACAAGCAAAGGCTCTTTCATAGCGTGGGAGGCATGATCCTTTCAGTTGTACAGTGTCATGGGTCCTGCACAGTGGCGCGACACAAAATGCAAGCTTCCCCATGTCAGCTCCGCAGAGGGGCTCCCCAAACGCGTGGAAGAAGCCCAAGCTGGGCCACAGACTCCCAGACCAACCATTGCCACAACGCACATGCATGGCATTGTGCAATACTGACATGCTGACACCGGTGCCTGCCGCTCGTTGCCCTATGCAAAAGAAGGCATGCGTGATTCCTAGCAGCAAGGATACAGTGCCGGGCCTCAGGTCGCCCAACATACCTGCCACTTCTGTGTGCAGCCAGTAACATTAAGATGTGCTTACAGGTGGTGGGGGCATTTTTAGAGCTTAGGGATTGTACACGCTCCTGAGGATACTGTAAACAATTCAGTGGCTGCAAGTTAAAATCCTTAGTGGAGGGGCATAGCCATCTTCCACAAACGTGTGCGCGCGATCATCAAGCAGAGAGAGAAGAAGCGCCAGGTTACAAAGGAGCATTGGGGGGCTGCACTTGAGGAACACCTTTATAAATAATATTTGCAAATGGTGCATTGTACAGCACACTTGTTGAGCAAAATGGGGATAAAATGCAAATTACAATTTGCTCTCTACAAAATGCATTAGCTACCATGTCACCAACAGGATATTAGTACCAATATTAGAACATCGAGGTGGGATTCCTTTGTACTTGAAATTATTGTAAAACATTCTGTTGATAATTGCAGGGTGGACTTTAACATGCCTGGGTGATAAGGCATAACCCTGTCTCATTCTTAGTTTGTTCAATACATTTACTCCTTGATTTGGCCATTTATTTCAGGCTCCCACTTCAAAATCGTCAAAACAAATGGGTGTTAAACATCTAACCTGGTTTTTCAATGAATGTAGAAAGGGAAACAGGTTATTTTAATAGCTCTCAAGCTGGGGGTAAGCAGTAGAGGATACTGTGAATGTGCAAACCCATGACAAGTCCACCTGTAAACATGGTAAGATCTGTTAGGCCTTTGGTAGATGGGCTTTACATGAGGAATCTGTTATAAAGGAAAATACTGCTAAATGTTGGCAATTAATAGCAGTGGTCCTGAATTCTACTAATCGTCAAATCATGACACTAGTGTAAACCCCTCTGATTGCATAGCTCATTTGTCAGCAGCCTATAATTCGACTAAAGAAACTACCAGAAGACACTCTCATAGAGTTCATTCCCTGATACCCTTGTTAATGCTCACACATATTGGGCCTCATTACGAATCAGGTGTTAAGGGGTTAACGGCGCCATAAACGGCGCCGACCCTTAACGCCTGATTCCGAGGTCCCTTTACGCCATGGTGAGTTTAACGCCTGCTTTTTGCAGGCGTTAAAATCCATGGCGCTAAGGGACCATGGTGCTAATTACGCCACCGTAATTTACGGTGCCGTAATTAGCGCCTTCCCCTCTCCCATTATGCCCTATGGGGCAAAAATGGGAATGGGGAAGGGTAAAATGGGAAATGGGGATTTACCACCCCACTCACCTTGGAATGGGGCGGTAAATCCGCCATCCACCATGGTGTAAACATAGTTTACACCATGGTGGTAAGGGTACGACCCAGGCGGTAACTTACCGCCTGGGTCGTAATGAGGCCCATTGTGTTTACCAGGGAGTATGTAAAGCGATGGTATCTGCTCAAAATAGCCCTTGTCCGGACGCCATATCTTAAGATTTTTTTTAAATGATTGTGGATCCATTTGTTCTTTTTCTTCTAAGGGTTTTTAATGAGTTATCAGTTTCATACTGACAAATTGAAAAAGATCTCTGGTTGTACCAATATATAAAAAAAGAGGATTGTGCGAGCCTGAAATCGTGCCACCCGATGTCATAACTAGATTCAGCTACCAGGATATTTGGTTATCCACTATAATGGGAAATTATTAACTGGGTTGACATTGAACATTCTCTAGTTAGCACTCAGGCTGGTTTTAGATCATGTTTTAGGACTAAAGAGGAGGCACTACATTTATATATTTTAGTTGGAAACTTGTGTTTTTGTACCAATCACTGATGAACCCTTTATGGATCTTTCCTCAGCCTTCAACCTGGTCGATAGACCAGTACTGTGGGTAGTTATTTTAGAGCTACAAATTCCATCCAATCTTTTAGCCCTACTAGGCAATTGCATAAAGAAACCCATAACAACAGTTTGGCATGGTTAACATGTATTACATACTAAATTCTTTGAGGCAACACACATGGTACACCAGGGTTGAGTTTTAGTCCCCCTCCTATGTAATCTCTAAACTAATGCATCTGAGGCTTAGTTTAAATTTGTTTCTGAGGATGTACCGATTATTGATGGAGAATTAGACCCTCTTCTTAGTTAATGATAATGAGGTTCATATTGCACATACTCCCAGAGCCTTACAACCATTGATCAATAAGTATTCAGAGTTTATATGGAAACAACTATTATAAATCAATGCATTTTAATCAAATTCTTTAGTGGTGAGATCTAGGAAAATATATGTTTCTTTTATTAAATAAATCAAGATTAAACAATGTAATTTTGTGTAGGGGCAACATTCCCGCCTTGGAAGCAAGACAACGCAGAGCAACACAGGTTCGATCCCCGGGGCCACACTTAGAAACCTCTGGGTATTAAGCACGTTATAAATAACCTATCATATTTTGGTATAACTTTTTCAAACAGCTTGAGAAAGAAAGCTAATATTGATACTCAGAAAGTAAGGGTCGCTCAATATGTTTAGGCAAAAAATGGCCTCTAGTAAGTATTTTGAATGGCAATCAACTTAAGTATTGAGGTTGTATTGTGCAAACCAGAGAGCTATTGCAGTTTATTGATCTGAAATTTGGGGAATAGAAGAACCATGAATGGTAACTGATGGCATCTTTCTAAAACATGTTTCCGAGTCTGTATGTTGGCTCCCTCCTTTTTAGTTACATAACAGACGACTTAAGTGTAAGAACTCTTCTTATGTGGCTCACAATCTGGACTAATCCACATGGAAAATTGACCAGAAAATGTTACTCAATATATTGGGAAAGGAGAATCAAAACAAGACCACTTGGATTAATTATATTTTAAAAGAAATGTAGGGTCAATACATTGGAAATCATTATACAATTATCCTCTTGCTATACGAAAACAGGATAAACTAAAACTGTGTAATTTAACTAAATACTGTTGGGTCAAACAGAGAGAAGATAAGGATCTGATTAAAACATGTAAGAGACTACAATGGTGTGGTACAAGGGAAGTCGATTCCTAGGCCAACAGACGGAATACTATTAACCCTCTTTAGACCAAATGTACATCCAGTTGGTCAGAATCGAGCTATCTGGAACAACCAAAAAGACCCAGGTGTATTTTGTCCTTTTTGCACAAACACACCAAAAACCATGTTGCATATTTCTACTGTTTGTCAACGATATACTAACAAACATAAAATAACTCGTATACCAATTCTTAAATATAGAGTATTTAGAACATGTAGACCGCCATTGATTTACTTACAATTACTAACGGATTTAGCAGTGGCATGGGGTGTTCAACAATGTCTTCATTTAGCTTTAAAAGTCAGGAAAACTCTTACTAATCATGTGTAAATATTTTAACTGGTGAGACATGTTCATTCTGGTACGACTGTTCACTTTATAATGTTTCCATATTTTACTGTCATTTTAGAATACGATTTTCTTTAGTATATAATGAGATTTACCTGTATGTTATCTTGATGGAGCTTTGCCAAAATAAGTCATTCATGCATACACCAACAGAAAATAGTAGCATGTTTACAACATTTTGTGATGACTTGGCAAATAGAATATGCCAGCAATGCACTTGTAATTTTTCATGTAGCTGTGCCTACAATATATGCCAGCATTACCACTGTGCATCACTTTCAAGCATAAATCCCTTTAATGAATCTACTGCATGATGGCCACAATCTATTGTAGTATGGTCGCTTTATATCAGTCTGTGAAGATGCGGCCACAAGCTCTGCCAGTAATGGTCACTGGAAATCACTTTCTTGAACAACCTATACCAGCAATGGTAGCTGGAAATGACTCTCATGAAGATTCGTTCACAACCGAGGAATGCCATTAATGGTCCCTGTAACTCATTAAAGGTTCACTCCCACTCACTCTCCGCCAGACACATGCAGGACCCGTTCAAACCCATATGCAGGTAGTGAGTTGCTCAACTAGACATACGTATTAACACATGGCAATAAAACACACACAAATACAACTACTATTGTGCTTTGTTTGTACTTGTTAAACATGTTGCTGCTTTGGTGTGGCGATCATCATCCCACTCACATCCTGGTCTGTGTGGAGCAGTGGGAGTGGCACACTGCTATGGAGCAGGTTTTGCTGGGTTCACAGGAAGCACTTGGTTGCCAAGCAACCCATGGCATTACTCCATGCAGGCTTGGAGAGCAGAATTTGTAACATTTGTATAATCAACATTTGAACGTATGTGGGTTTAACCCATGGAGGGAAGAAACTAACGATCTCTGGAAGATTGATGGTAAAACCCCTAAAAATGCTAGTTAAAAGTGGGAAGATGTCATCGTTGATTAGAGGTAAAAGGGGGTTGTAAGGTGGACTCCTTTAGATTCTGTGGAGTTACTCCTGCCCTGCCAAAATGTCTTTCCTTCTCTTTTGTTTATTTTCTTTCTTTTCTCTCTCCTTCTTTGCTTCTCTCCTTTTTCACTTTTTAGTGTTACTCTGTACGCAAATAGGATGGTTACATGTTTTTATTTGAATGTTTGTGTTCTTAAGTTTTTGTAGATGAAGGTGTTTAAGTAATGAGATATTTTAGTTTTCAAGACTGAATTGCGAGTAACTTGTATATTTTTGTGATGATTATGTATATGAAATTTTGTAAAAGGTTATTTTAACCAAATACAATACATTTTTTAAAAAATCAATATTTAAAGGCAGTTTGCCCAGCTTAAGCTTTAGCCTTGGCCCACATCCTTTTTATAGGCAGGCATGTTTCTTCTTTAACAGGCAGTGTATTAAGTGGGAATTCTTTGGACACAGTGTCCCCTGCACCATAGAGAGTATTGGGACCTTCAACATGTCAGTACGCCTTCACCGTCAGTACCATTCTCAACATTTAGATGAAGACAGTGTATGGAAACATCTCTACACAACTGAACGGCTTGTAGTTACTGTACATGAAAGAGATGCTCCAGGAGCGATTGTATAGTAAATGGTGAGGGGGAGAGGTTGGCGTAGCAGGACTTATTTTCTCTATGATGTTAGTGGAGGGGAAAAGGAAAGCGGGTAGAGAAGTGTGTCATGCAAACAATAATTGAGAGAGAGACCCTGACACATCCACCTGCATGTTGGTCACAGGGGCCAAGCTTTGCAGGGGCAAACCCACAAAAATATTTAAGATTGACAACTGTACACACTAGAGTTCTGTTTGTCATCACAACAAATTCAAGCATGCATCTTGTTATGTATCATACACAACGTGGAAACCATCTGTTGGATATATCTGTGGTGTCCGTAGCTACGTGTATACAATTCTATATTCATCATCTTCATGAAACATACCTTAGATTTTCAATTTGGGATTTTCCGTTTCACTGGATATTCACTGTAGTTTCTGCAAATTCTGCATACTGCTAAGGATGTTGTACGGAACACATAAGGGACTATTTTACTTATTTTGTATTTATTTATTGTGTGGTATATTTTCATACAAAAACTTCACACAGAGAAAAAGACATTATAACAATAAAGTCACAAAGAACGTAAAAAACACCTAAAAGCAAAGCAAAAACGGATACCATTCTTTAACAATTAAGGGACAATTTATTCACTCAGTAGAGTGCAGTTGACACTCTCCAAACATCTGCCAATCCTCAATACCATTAGCCCTTCTATAAGCATGTTGGTTACACACATCTACATTCACTCTATGAAATGTGTCATCTCTCCAAGTCTTTTTCTGAAACCCTTGATAGGTATGTGTCTTCAATGTTGTGATTCTGAGAGGGATGTGTAGGTCACCGCCTTCACTATTAGTTTCTGGTTGCAGAGTTTGGCACTGCTCTTCCTGACCAGACCTTGATTCTTGTGTCTGCATAGATAACAACATCGTGGAGTTAGGAAATAGAGGTAGGTGCTGCCTTGCCCATTGCTATTGTCAAGAGCTCCTTAACAGAAGATGTGTGAAAGCATGGGCACAGATTAAAACTCATAGTCAGGAAGAGTGATCCCTTCTAGCACAACGCACGTTCTTTTTTGGGAAACAACACACCTTGAAAGAACAAACCACCCCAGCTTGCATCTTGCTTTCATTACATCGTGTGACACTAGTAATACGTGGATGGTAGTTCATGAGATAGAATTCGAAAGGAACAATGAGTGACCCTCTACAAGGCGCCCTATTCTTCCCTCTGAAGTCCATACCTTTATTGTAAACAGTTGATTTTGATGTAAAATGTACCCTTACCCCCAAGCTTGCATGTTTTAGTGTTACACGTTATGCCTTAGGTATTTCAAACCTTTGACCAGTCAGTTAGCAAGGACTGGTTCGATTTGTACCTAAATGTTTACTTTTCTGAATCCAAACATGTTGTTTTAATGCATGGCTATATGGCGTAATGTATTAGTTAACAGTACTGTTGGCCTCACAGCCAGTTGTTGTGTTTATAGATGAAACCTGTACGCCTTAAAAAGCACAGTAATTCCGTTTACAAGAATACCCATGTACTACATTATGAAAATGAATGTAATGGAAATAGATGTCTTTTGAAATTCTGCATGCTTTCAGTGCCACCATGATGCTATTCGTCAAAAGATCTGATGGTGTCCATTTATGCTGCCAAAAAGTGACCTAATTTGTACACAAGATATTTAAATACATTGGAGGTTTTGGGGAGGCAATTAGTAAGTCATGTTCTCCTCGAACCCCAAGTCCCAGGAAACCTCAAGCACATTACACCGAAGCTTAAAGTCATACATATAATTATGTTATGGAGAACGGAAGGGATCAGCCCACTAACAAACTGCAGAAACATCTTCATTTACCATGTGAGATTTTCACTAAGGCAGCGTTCGTGTGGCATGGAAGCAGCAAGCCTTACATGAAAACCAGGGTGTGGAGCTGCTTCATGTTGTATTTCAAAGGTAGCCAAAATAACACAGATGATCTAATGTCCTCAAGCCAATCTGGTAAGGGAAGTGGAGTGTTGAGACATTGTAGGGAACATCTTGGGCCTCATTACGACCCTGGTGGTAGGGGTTTAAAGGGGCCGGTAGAGCTGCCAGCCCTGTTAAACCCCTAATGCCTCATTACGAGGTTTGCTCGCGGGACCCGTTAAGGACGCCTGATAAAACCAGGCATCCTTAATGGGTCCTGAGAGCAGACCAGGATGCAAACAACAGGCCTGTTGTTTGCATCCTACCCATTCCCATTGAGCCCTATGGGGGATCGAATGGGAATGGGGATGTACAGGGTCTGGATTCCTGGGATGGGGAAATACCGGGCCCTTCAAGGTCGGAATGGCCCGGTATTTCCCCATTCCAGGAACCCGGACCCGGTACCCAGAATGGGAGTAGCCATGACGCAAATAGCAGCATGGCTACCTCCAGGGTCGTAATGAGGCCCTGTGTGTCTAATAACAGAATCAATAGGGTTATAACAAAAGGCAGAATTTTACTTGGAGATGGTTCGAATGTGTCATATCCTAGACCCCACATACTTTCAAAAAATAAAAATTTAAACTGCGTTCATCTCATTTTTCAAAATGTATTATGCAATAATAAAACAATAATATTTGCTATCTTCACCACACTCTAGGTCCTTTACCATTTGTCAAGTGGTCTGTGAATACATGAATAACAATAGTTCGATCTAAGTTATCATAACACATCTGAACCTTGAGAACCAAAGCAAGTTTGTTGAGCTGGAGCATGAATGCAATGCTAGGATTCCTGCTCAATGTGCTGTGCTTGGGATCTAGTGTAATTGGCATGGTTGTGGTGCATGTGCACTGTGTAGGGCTATGTGCCGGTGCACTGTTCCGGGGTGAATGCACATGTGCACTATACAGAGCTGGGGGGCCCTATCATTACTCTACCCTTTGCAGTGATATAGCAGGTATTGCTATGACTCTGCACTCCATAGGGATGTGGGCCTACTGAGTGTTTGAGGGGCTTCAATGACTGTGCACGGTGCAGAACTGGTATTAGTGTGGTGTATGCACACTGTACATGCCTGAGTTGTTTTTCCATGTACTGGAATGAACGGTCAACACTTGAATGCCTATGTAATAGCAAGCCACCAAACACAAACACGTTGAATACTCAGACATGTTTGCACATATGGATTGGGAAATATGGAAGGACTGTCTGAAATTGCCTAATTGCTTTGCATAGAATTAATTGGTGACAGGACACATTAAAGAAATACGAAACACATTGCCAAAGCTTGGTTTTACATTCGGTATATTCACTAGAGAAGGTTTTGCACTTCTTGGTTTTCCTGTATTGTTTACATGGGGGAGAAGGTCAGAAAAGATGCCTTTGTGTAGTTTGGTGACAGTGATGGAGAGTTCACAGAGTGAGACAGTAAGGCAGATAGTGCATATAGAGATTGACCTCGAGAAAAGTGTGGCATAGACTTTAAGTTGTGGCACTATGAGTTGGCAGAGCTTGAGAGATGAAGCAGAAAGGTATACATGTCAAACATACAGGGTTACAACCAATGTAAGCTCCAGTTTGTGAAAAGTGAGGCCCAACCCTGCAGGCAAAGAGACATGCCCAAGAGCACTGGTCGCATGGAATGATGGTCAGGGATTTCCTCTCTGCTGGTCCTCTCGAGAGAAGTCGAAAAAGTAGCCAGTCTCAATCTAGTAAAATGAAGACCTGCTCTGCACTGAATGGACTGGTGCGTACAATCAGGTAGGCCTTCCGGACTCTGCATTCATCAGTGTTTGGGGTGATGCTGAAGATCCCACATTTAGCTGGTAAACTGTAGACCTGCTTTTGAGGAATTCACGATTCCTCCTTGTTCTTTTGTTTTCATGATGGGCAAAGCCAGCAGAGTTACTGGATTGTATGAACACAATGTGCCTGTAGGCATTTGCTGCCAGAAATGGACACATACATTATATGGCAACAGTGCACTTTATTTGAAGTGATCTAGTAAGGTGCACGTTTGCCGTATTCGTAGCCTCCCTGCACGCTGCCCAGCTTGTAGAAAGAGAAAGTGGAGTTGATTATGGGATAGAAAATCACATGGGAATCCTGCAGTGTTGTTATTGCAAGCAGCATGTACCTGAGTTGTGAGTGCTGGTGAGACCACACGTGAGTATTGGATGAGAGAAACTTGAGTGTCATCTCCATCTATAGGGGAGAGCCCGATGTTGATCAGTTGCAATCTGTGCGGCTTGAGACTATTTATCTGCTTGTGTCGGGGGATAGTGATGGAGAGTGAGCATTGTTTTTTTTCTCCAGGAAAATGTCCCATCATATATGGTTGCTTCTCTCAGCATGTGTGAATTGAGTATACTGGAGTGATATGAAGATGAGATTTGGTTAGAGGGGAGGGCTAGAGGGGGAGTGGAAATGGTTAGGTGAGTGTGATCCTATTGGTCCATGGCTGTTCATGCAATGATGTTAAAGTGTTTGGCTATCGTCTCCATTGGTGATTGTTGTTCCATTTTGGTGTAAAGGCAATGAGAGTCTGAAGTGAACGAGTCTGATCTCCTGTTCTTCTTGGCTGGGCCTTTGCGTGTTTATGAGAGAGGTTTTCCAATTCTATTTAGAGATGGAGATGAAGACTGAACCGATAGTATCCAAGCACCCACACTCTTTAGCTGAAGAGTTGTCTGCAGACTCATAACATCTTCATGTAATTTTGGGCTGTGGAAGTTCTCAGTCATCAATTCTACTGAGTCTGTGCATTCATTGTGTTGTTCTCATGCCGGCAATTGTTGAATGGCAGCATTTTAAGGGATCCACTGAAGGTTAGAATGTTCTTCTCTGTGCCCAAACATTGGGTATCAGATTACAGAGATTAGTTGAAGGGAAAGAGAGTAAAGATACTCTATCATGTTTCCAATTGAAGTCCGGAATGTACCAGAGTTTTGAGTGCTGGTGGGATTCTGGGTGAGTATTGGATGAGAGAAACTTCAGTGTCGTCTTCATCTATAAGGGAGAGGCCAAGTTCGATATCTTGGGCAAGATTTCTTGATTGCAGTATTCTCAATGGTTTCTAATACTTTCAGTTATGTTCTGTGGGTTCTAGGCCCCTGCATTGGAAGTGGCAATGAAGAGATTTTAAAAGTGAATCCCCTGTTTGATCACGAGCTAGTGGAGTGCTTCTAGAGTTGGTGTGACAGTTTGTTATCTGCAAGAGTGCGACATCCATAGACTTGTATGATTGTTATTAGTATAAAATGATGAAGGTAATCCTGTTTCTAAAATTGGAGTCTGCTAATCAGAACCCCATTTAAAACATCTCTATATCAAAAGCCTAGCACATCCATTTACCTTTGCTGCACCAGTCTCCTGATCTCTGCAGCCTGTGCTTTCCGGTGACACAGGGTTGGTTCAGCGGTCACACATGCATCTTTGAGAGCTGTGCTGACCCAAAGTCATTGCAGTCAGAGAAAGCATTTTAAATTCTGCACCTCTGTACTCAAATGTAATAGTTGCTGCCTTACCTGTCTGGTGTCAAGGTATAGGTTAACATACAGGATTATGGTATGGTGATTGCTAAGAGCACACAATTATTAAAGGAAACATGATTCAGTATCATGCAAGTGTAAACCCAGTGATCCCAGCTCAATTATGTTTTTTATGGCAACCTGACTTAACACTTTCCCTCATGGCAGAGGGGCTCTTACCAGGAGATCTCCTGGGAATCTGGCTTTTAAGGGTAACTCACAATACGAGGCAGCCTCACACCAGGGTGCTGCAGTACAGAGGGCCTTTGATCTTAGCAGAAATGGGGAATGGATGGAATAGCCAGAGATGGAAAGGTAAACCTGTCAATGGATTTCACCATTTGAGTTTTCTGTTAGGGCTCTTGTCTTTACTGCCCTGTCCAGTTCCTGTAGGGCAAGGCATTCTGGATATTAAGTAATAAGACAAGGGTCACTTGTTAAAGTCACAGGGATTGCACCCTTTACACCAGGCTTGATTTTGTCCAATCACCAGTAACAATGTGTTTTTATAAGAAAGGGGTCTCTGACCTCTTCTGGATTCAGTTTGAACATTCGAGAAGGCAAGACAAATTCACTGGACCTCCATTGGGAGTTCAGTCCATTTCAAAGTCCTCCATGCTGTAGATAGACAGCATCCAAGGCAGAGGAGAGCTCTGTCCCCTAACCATCCCTAGTGAGGGTGAACTGCCATGAACCAAGGCTTGCCAGTCTGCCAGCTACAATGGGCCAAGGCTCCACACTAGGTGCCTGCAGGTGCCATTACAATTCCCTGGACTGTCAGAGAAGAGCACAACGGGCTGACCCTGTCCTGGAGCCCCTGGTTTAAAAGTCCCAGACAACCAGGAAACCCAAGATAAAGTGGAATCCTGTTCACATTGCTTTGAATCTCCTTGGGACAGAACCCAGGGTCCTGCTTTTGGCACTGTTTGAATATTAAAACTACTAACCTACTTCTTAGAACCAGCTCACCACGCTTCGCACCACTAATGTTCTTTTCTGTCTCAACGAAAACACCAAATCATCACTGCAGAAGTATTCGACTCATGCATCTTTCAGTTCTGTTATGAACCAACAGGACTGTGCCTAGACAGAACTCGAATTGCTGGAAGCCATTGTCTTACACACCAACTCAACACAGCCATAACGTTGTCATGAAATTACTCGACAACCAATTCAAATATGTTGAACCCTCTAAACCAAATAGCCTCGAACATTGACTTGTGGCTGGATCAGAGCGACTTGCCACATCCTGTAAAGAAAACAAAGAAAAGCCCAGTTTGATGCTGCTGAACCACCTGTAACTGGAATGAGGCACAGCCAAGGGTCCCTAGACCTTTGGAACTATAGTGACTTATAAAACCCTGTTTCAATCCTTTTCTTGAAGAATATATTCCTTTTTACAGTGCCATTGCTGCCACTGCTTGCCTGTTCACCCCTGCCCAAGTGCGTGCAATGCTCTTCTTTACCATTGATGCATTGTCTGTGTTCTCTTTTATGGATGGGGTGTGCTTGTGTTTTCTATTTGTTTTGCTTTTCTATTGTTTAAGTCTATGGGCCTGATTTACAAAATCACTTTTCAATGGGAAAACCCCATTGAAAAATGCTTTGCAAATCAAGCCCCATATGTTTTTAGAACCTTGATTGGACATTATTTTCCTTTTAGAGTATGTATACTATTTATTTTTGAGTTGCTATTGTTATTATTTTGCACTTCTCCTGAGAGTAAAGCCGGCCCATGGCCCACCTTACCACAACAAGCAAAGAGGGTATTCCAGTTGGGCTGTGTCTATGTTACCTTATGATTGTGATCATTGTTGGGTTAGTAGTGGGGCTGAGTAGGTAAGTTAGCACTACTAATCCATGTTCTCCTGCAGAGCAGTAGTAATTTTGTCAGAGATTGGAGGAAGTGAACAAATCCTTAAAGTCTCAGAAATGTCTGACTTCTTTATTTTTAATTGTTTGTAGCTTGTCAGTAGGTAATCTGGTAGCCCTACACTGAAGATGTTGTCATAGTTTAGACTTGTCCTTGCTTTTAGTATTCTTTGTTTGCAGGTCAGGTAAGGCATGATGCATTGGGTAATTAAGAGATGAAAATCATAATCCTTATCATGGATTTAATCTGTGGTTTAAGTCTGAGGTTGCTAACCATCAGGATTCTAAGTGTTTAACCGAGCATAGGCACAAGGCACCATCCCATTACTTCATGCAAAGGGACCTGTAGCGGAGCAGCTGAATACCTCTGCAGGATGTCCCGCCCCATTCCTATATGTTGGAAACCGGAAATTGCAACATGTGCAACGCCAGTAATAATGCCTATACCACGAAGAGCCTTTGAGACACGGTATCAGTTGAGAAAACCCTACATGATGTATCCTCGTAGAGATGACGGCCTCCTGAAAGAAATCCAAAAGAAGTATGAAGATGAAAAAAGAGAGGCTGGTGACATCACAAAAAATGAGTGTGATGCACTGAGAAGAGTGGCTGAAGAAGAGAATGCATAGAGCTTATAGAATCTGATGGTGAAGTAAAAAATTAAGAAGACTTTTTTATATGCAGAATGAAGATTGCACGCGTGAAGAGCACTGCAGAAAAAAATACAAGCCGTTTTATAACTGTACAGATGTTGTAACGCAAGTAGACTAAGTAATTGTAAAGGCTGGCTGTACGTAGTAAGAAGACTGCAGGTGGTGTCGCCAATATATATCTATAGAATCTGAATATTCAATGTCACAACCTTAGTAAGCTCAACCCATGGAGAAAGGAGGTTTGATAGCTATGCATGTGTGGCAGCAAAGAAATAAGCTGAAGCTCGAAGGTAGACCAAGGAAGGCTGCCTGGCCTGGTGTCAAAGACTGAGGCAACCAAAACTGGTTATCAGTCCTTGAAGAACAGCGAATGTGAGACTCTGAGGCATCTCTTGTTAAGTTGCAAAGAGAGAACACCATGAGTGCCAAGTTTCTCTATGCAAGACAAATAAATGCTATAGTATGGGCCGATTTGCGGTCTCCTTTCATGTGAGTCCAGGATGGAAATAGAAGTGGGCATGCAGACCTGAAACTTGATAAGAACATGCTCACACTTCCTTATATTCCCAGGGAAGAGAAACTACTACAAGGCCAAGTACAAAGACAATCTGAATGGCAGACGGCATGAGTGATGATGAATGTCGGGCTAATTGGGTGGAGAGACATGGTCAAATCTACCCACTGACACCTGGGGTACCAGCTACGTACTGCTAGTCAGTCGAATGTTCCAGAAGGGTACAAGCATGCCAACGAATTGTAGAGGGCCATATAATGAGGGCCTCATAGTTTGAGAGCCAATGACATGCTGTGTACTTAATAACTGTTGAAGATGACTTGCACTAGGGGGGGGCATAAGTTGTCCACCTGACTAAAGAGACCCAATCAGAATCAAATCCCTTATAGAAAGCATACTTAGATATTCCCCTTGAACCAACCACAATCTCATATAGGTTTTCTTAGTTTGCCAAGTAGTATGATGTCACATATGATGAGTAATTCCTATCAAAGAAGTGTTTTTTATGAAATGCATTGAGACTATTCTGTGCGATGTCTGTTGATGTCCGTTGTAACTCCCTGTTTTAAACAATTGAGAATAAAACAGAGACATTTTGCCAACTTCCTAAGTCGGTCTTATCATTTGGTGTAAGAGTTATTCTTCATCCCCTCCATTGTATGATGTGTTATCTCGATATAAAGGACCATAAGGGTTCATACTGGTGTGGGGTTCGATGATGTGGCACTGCAAATCATGAGCTCTTTGGGGTTACATTTCATCCTCTTGTCTTCATCCAGAAGTTAGCATGAAAGAGGATGACATGTAAATCATTGTGGCACAACAAATGCCACAATGTATCATGGGAATAGGTTCTCACACAATCAGTCTGCTGAACCTAAGCCTTCACAAATTGTTTAACTTGTAAAAAAACACGAATGCTAACGGTTTGGGAAGAATCATACATTTGCAAAGAGTAGAACTAAAAATAATGGTTTCATGATATGCAATGAGTTATGTCCCCTTGAAGTGTTCTGCTTGTAAATAACATTCTTGAAAACAGGTCGAATATTGCCCACTTGAAGTTCAGCCCTCGGCTTTACATTTTTTGCAGTGTGTCTTAGAAAGGACATCTAAACGAAATATATATTTGCTAGACATGTCTTTAGCCTGCAGACATTCCTCAAATTGTGCAGTTTATCCACAAATATGGTGTTAAGTCCGAGGGTATGTGTGACCTTCTATAAATTGAAGTCTCAAAACAACTGTTGCCTCATGGCGATTATTGTTTATAGATGGGTTTGAAATAGCAAGGTAAGTATAACTTCAGAGGCAAACATAATGCTTTAGGATGTTCTTTTTTAATGGAAAAAATAAATGACGTTTTCAGGTTGTTATAAATGTCGTTTTCAGATTGCACGAACTATGTCCACTAAAAGCAAACAATGCAAACCCAACTAAAACATGCAGTTCCCATATAATTGAGTCCAAGTGAAGGTGTTTCACACTTTGTAGTAAGCACAATTGGGTCATCTTAACTCAGGCTGACCAGACATAATGGGCCTCAGTACAAGTTGGGCCGTGAAGGCAAAATGCGGAAGTATTACCACATGCAGCCGTATTACCGCACCACCCAGTATATGACTTGGGTGGAAAGTTGGAGGATTCACCAACTTTCCACCTGATTTTGGCAGAATTACCACCATGGTAATTGTGCCAAAATGCCCCATTGAGTCCTATTGGCTCCAATTAAATGGGGACTAACACCGCCACCGCCAATTGTAATCTGCCGGTAATACTGCCATTCCAAGTGCAGTAACGGTAATTCCGTTTGGTGGTATCGCGTCAGATGTGCCCCTATAGTTATGAGAAAAACAGCATACAAAAGAACCAGCAGCCGCATAGTACATTTGAAAAAATGACTGTGCTATACACATGCAAGCAAGAAAGTTGTCTGCGGTAACATTTACGAGGGATGTATGAGGGAACAGGCCTGGGGAGGCACAGTGCAGGATGAGAATGAGTCATATATGCAGATTTGTGCATGTTTACACTACCCCAAACACAGCATTTTCCATGGTAAAGATACATGCACAGACAGACGAATACATGTGCATTGTTTGGAATTTAACTTGTTTTCCTTCTGTTGAAATCATGTAATCAATTATTGATCATTTGCTTGTTAATTAAGAGAAGGGATGTGTCAACATAATTTTTTTTCCCATAAATGTATGTGTGTGTACCTAGCCATGTGAAAATAACCATGAATTAAATCATGCATGTTTTGTTCTTGGCTCTTTCCACACTCTGAAGTAGTAAATCTCATCCAGGCCTGCTAGGGATAAGTGTGTTATTGGTGCAAATCCACACCCTTACCTTAACAGAGAGTAAGCAGGTCCTACCTTTCCAAGACAGCCATGGTTTTAGTATTGTGTTATTCCCCTGTTCCAAGTGCTGTAACGGGGCGTAACGGCCTGGCAGCCCAAGGTATTTGCTCAAGCAAAGCAAATGAGGGCACCGGGCTGTTACCCCCCTTCCAGCCCTTGGAACAGGGTATTAAAACCATTAGCACCCCAGGTTACGAAAGGGGTAAGATGGCGTGCTAAAACATTTTTTTTTAAAGTATCATCCTTCATTCAATGGGACGCCACGTACCTCCCGTTGAATGAAGGAAAATACTTCATCAAGATGGCTCCCATGGATATTTAAGGCGGGGAACCCTACGGAGCCCCTCTTCTATGACCCTAGATGCCAGAAAAGGGAAGCTGCAGTGCCGCCACAACAGTCAGCGAAGTGGGGACGGGGTTAGGATTTAAAAAAAAAAACATACAGGAGGGAGAGAGGAAAGATGGCAGCCCCGTGGCGGGGGGCGTGGGGGCCAGTCTGCAGGTTCCATAGAATGCAAGCTAAGATTACCGGTTTCAGCTTGCGAAACATGAAACCTGATTGGTGGCGCCTCCCACTCAGGTGCTAAAGAAAAGTAATGTTGCCTTTTGAAGTGTGCACCTTGGACATAGTTCCTTTGTGCTGTAAAGTGTTGACCTTGGAAGCAAATGATTTATATCCCATGAAGAAAAGTGGAGCAGCAACTGCATCAATCTCGCAAAAAAAGGTCTACTCATGGTTCATGTACTTCCCAATAAACGTTTTTGTGAAAAATGTCATATTCTGGGATTTCTATTTTCTGTTCTCTGCACCAGGGCTAACCCGGGTCAATCCCTTGATTTTTTGAGCCCAGAAAACACCTATGCCCTTATTCACGAAGCGTTTTCCAATGGGGTTTTGCCATAATAAAATGATTTAGGCCACTAGTCTCTCTCAATCCAAGTTCTCCCAAGTCAGATGCACAACACTGACCCTGACCTTTCTCACAACCATCAAAGCACAGTGCGCATTCACTTGTCCTTGCCCATTTCTGTTATAGTAGGAAATCAGGTTCATCAAAAAAATAAAAGTAACAGGGAAGTAGCCCGCCTGGGATGTATGTGATTACTGCGCTGCGTTTACTTCAACCCCCGAACATTTTGACTTTTTTTTTTTCAACCCCCTTTTTATCCCATATATATGCGGTGGGGAAATGCCCCAAAGCCCCCCCCCCCCCTTCATCCATTTTATACTATACCCATTCCCCCACAAATATATGGGGGGAATAGGGGGTTTAAATTAAAAAGTCAACATTTTTGGGGGTCCTTGTAAACGCAGGGCAGTAATTGTATAATCCTGCCCACTTGCATGTAACACACTCAAAGAAAACACTAAATGTATCTGCTCTCATACACGGATATATAGTTCCAAATGCCAGCCCACTGGCAGTGCCCACTGTTCCTTGGGCACAACAATTAAAAGTGGGTGTGATCATTCCGTCTCACTTGGGAAGCTATACGCCTAACATTTGAATTTATCCAGAGTTCCATTCCTGATTCTTCTCACACACTACACACCTGTCCCCATATTCCATTAACACCAATTACATGTAATTGTAATTGTTTATTTATACAGCGCTTATACACAGGTGGAGTGCTTCAAAGCGCTTTAAGGTTGGAAGAGAATACAGTAATCATTTGTGTCTAAATGATCTAATCAGAAAAAAACGAGCATACAAGGCCTGGTGGCATTTCTCCTAGTGCAAGTGCATGAGTGTTACAGTTTCGACCCAGCTAGTGAGGGGGGGTGGAAAAAAGGTGGGAGGTGGCATGACAGATGAACTTACTAGTCCAAGTACATTTAGGTAATGCATGCATACAGACGGAGGATCAAAGAACAGAGGATGGGGGGAACAAAGCCGTCCAGACTAACAGGGCCCTGGTTTAAGTGCAGAGAGGTTGCCTCACTCAGGATCGTAAGCAGAAAGTGCAGTAATGCTGAACATAGTGCATTGGCTTGGAAGGCAAGTGCAAAGACTAGTGGGGGGCCTGTGAACTGTAAAGCTCTGGAGGTGAACCAGGCAACCAGTCATAAAAAATTTAACAGAGGTAGGGCGGAGAAGGAGGGCGGAGGGTGGAGTAAAAGAAGAGAGGTTTGCAGGGAAGAGGGAGAGAGAAGGAAGAAGAGAAGAGGAAGGTCTTGAGGATTTTCCAGAACTTAAGGTGCTCTGGCTCAAGACGGAGAGAGGCAGGGAGGCTGTTCCAGAAGGAGGCACCCCCAAATCTCTGTGAAAGAGGCTCACCCGCAGAGAGTTGGAGGAGGACGAGCAGAGGATTCTAGAGGGAGAGTATTTAGGAAGAGACGTTTGTAGGTAGTGTGGGCCCTGGCCCCAGAAAGCCTTGTGGATTATACAGAGGGTCTTGAACTTGATCCTTGCAGCCACAGGGAGCCAGTGGAGGGATTTCATGGCCAGAGAGATGCGGTCCCTGGGCTTGAGGCTAAGGCTACGTTTTGAGGTTCCGTTCTGGATGAGTTGAAGAGGATGGAGAGAAGAAATAGGAAGGTGGAGAAAGAGGCTGTTGCAATAGTCCAACCTAGAGAGAACCAGGGCTCTTGAGGTGGTGGGCCTCCGGGGGAAAGTGAGAAAAGTTAGAATACCTCTAAGGATGTGCAGTTGGTAGTGGGACTTTTTGGAGATGTCTGCGATGTTTGAAGAGAAGGAGAGAGTGGAGTCGAAGATGACTCCACGATTTTTGGCCTCATTGTTAGGTGAGGTCGCAGGGCCAAGGGAGGCCGACCAGTGTGAAAGTGGGAAAGTGGGAACAAGGGTCCAAATGAGGACAATCTCTGTCTAACTGGCGTTCATGCAGAGATTGTTAGCAGCACGCCAGGACTGAATTGCAGATAGACTGTCAGGGATGAGCGAGGAGGAGACTGAAGGTAGTCTGTATCCTTTAGCAAAGAGGTAAAAATGCATCTGCGTAAACAAAAAACAGCTGACCACCCACATTTTCATGATGCATGCATTCACATATTAAATAACGCCTATCCATATACCCACTCTGCCATCTGCTCCCTGGTCACTGAACACACTAAGATAACCAAACAAAAATCAGCCTGTCTGTCTGCACCCCTACTCCATGCTCCAACGGTGCTGACCCTTTCTCACTTCCACCAATGTGTTTGTTAACTATTTTGAATCCATGTTGGCTTCCATGGGCACTAAATGTCGAGTAATGAGTCAAAGACCCTCTCCCATCCATACCCGTTATTCAAAGTCGGTGGCCTGGTCTTCATAATCGTTGAGGAATGGGTCTTAGGGTCAAGTCTATGTGCAATATCAGGTACGGTCAGAGAAGTGAGCACCATGCGTATACGAGCATCCAATGGAGAGAAGCAAGAGTACCTATGATGAAATGTACTGGGCCTTGTCAGTTGAACACTTTTAGACCATCACAGGATTCATACCATAGCATGTGTAATTTGCAGCATAGCTCTGAGCCCATGACAGTAAGCAGGAAAACCTCAAAATAGACCTTGTTTAATAACTAGTCATGGCTCGTAGTTGATAGGCCATATCCTTTCAGGCCTGGTCCATTATATTTTTAAACAGATGTCACGATTAACCATGGCAACCGTACCTTCCACTTTAATATCCCCTTCAATATCCACAATGATGTCCCACAACGGTTCATGCATACAGATATCACACAGTCATTTGAACATAATGATATGGTTGAAGTGGTGGACTGAGAACCAAACGAGGCCCTGGAAATAATAGTCTAAGTGGCCAATATTACATATTTTCTGCAAGCCCAAGTACTTTCCTATAAAATAATTTGAAAATAAATGCTCGTGATGCAGAGGCCCAATGGGAAACCTCCAGAGTTCCATGTAGGCCCATCCACTGCTGCAAGGTTGTATCAATGCACACAACCTGATTACGTAACGTAAATAGACACAATGGTGGAGTGTACTAATATGTGATAGAAAAGGCCTTAGAGATTCGAGATTCAGGCTGCATCACAATTAAAGCTATCTATACCGAAGAGGTAATGAAGAAGAGACTAATCCAAAACTCGTTCAATGACAATTCTGGCATTGCAACCCTCTGGTCTCATTTCTGGACAAATCTGAACAAGCATCCCCCACAAAGACACTGCAGTCAGAAAGATGGAAAGCGTTGCATAATCTTTCAAACAGTGCTAACATAACACAACACAACACAACACAATTGAAACTGGATTGTCACTAACATTGTCAAGCCTGGATTGTCAGGCCAGGTAGTTTTCAGACTTGGAAACAATGCGCATCCCAAAGGTATGCCAATACCCTTTAAGTGCATTATATGGAGAGCAAATGACCAGTAGGTCTATTTTAAAGTGGCGTGGTCTTCTTTTTTACCAACAAACCATGCATTGACCCCACTATTTATGGTAAGGCGAAGTGTCTGATTAACTACCCCTTTCACCCCGAGTACCTTGATGCCCATCCTTGGGCTGCTCCTACTTCAAAATCCAAACAAAAAGAGTTTGCGTGGCTAATTTACATATAGTTTCTCAATATGTACTCCTAGCTTTCAGTCTGGCATGAGCTAATCCCAACAGAATTAAGGTCTTATTCAAAATGATCAGTAAGAGTTACTATTTCAAAGCACCAAATATCAAATGCATAATGGCCATCCCACCGCTTATGCCACTTGTTTCCTTTTTGAAGTTAGGAGCAAGTTAATTACGTTGTATTTTATTCATTTTGTTAATATCACTTTACAAACATAATATAACATAATATATAGGGATTAAATACTTCATGATGTCTTATAGTCTTATTTCATTTATACTTACCCAAGACCTCTTTATGCAGATCTCTAAATAGAGTCTAAGCAATGTGGCTCTATGCCCCCTAATTCCATTTCATTGTGTTAGACAAGATAGCTGTGTCAGATATAGGTTTATCGATTTAGGAGCTGATAGATGGACACATCGTTTTACATTCACAGAGGAACAGATGATGTGTCTATTGAAGATATTGCTGTGGAAACGCATTTTGCATAGCTGGAGTAGTACAAATCCCACCAGAGTTTAGTAATTTGCTAAGGGAGGTGAGAGAATGTACAGCTACTGTGCAATAAATAATTGAAAACAACATCTTTGGAAGAAACACAAGAAGTAGCATATTTACACATTCTATAATCTAGTTTAAGGTGAAGGAAAATCAAACTGATAGAACTACAATGTATATTATCGTACCCCCAATCTGTGGCAAAGTATGTCTTGCACCAGCAATGAGCCAAAACTAGGGTGGCGTTTTGTTAAGTTGTTTTATCCACTGCAGGCTTTTTTCTCTGTTTCTTGTCATCTGCTAATTATTAATATATGACAATAAACTAAGGTGGGATTAAGAGCAAGCTGTTAGATGTATGATAAAACCTACTAAACATGTTTTATAACATCTCTTACACTCCCTAGCAGAAGAAAGATTGTGTTAATAAACTCGTTTATTTTCTGCAAGCCCATTTTGAATGTATGGCACTTTTTTCTGAGCTGAATTTGTTGCATCGGCCACTGATCTCGGCACTGCTTTGTTCCCAATATATGATCAATATTGATATTGCACAGACATTCAAGAGACTGTTCATCATTCCACCACTAGGTGTTTTCTTGTCATTCAACAAGTTCCGAGCATCTGTGTGTGTTAAGATGAATTTCTAGAATCTGGCCTGGTAGACAGATTTTAGGAGACAACACTAGATATAGTAAACAGGAAACTCTGAGAGGTTAAACAAAAACCAATCAAGGTAAACCTCGAGACCAGTCAAGGCTATCCTCTGGAAAGTGTGGGTGAGGTCAGGGGCCTTCAATGAATCCACACAATGTAATAAACAATAGTTACATTTAGACAGGAATCTATAAAAATACAAATATTTATTCTAGGCCTGCTCCATACACTGAAAAATTAAATTAGCAGGTGATATTGAACATTACTCAATAATAAACATATATACCTTCACCATAGTTTCATGAATGCATTAAAAGTCACTTACTCAACAAGCAAGTAAGTATATAAAATGAGGTCATGATGTAACCAAGTCACAAGTGAATTTCCCTAACTTCAGCAGTACAATTCCTAAGAAGAATGGGACCTTCTCTAGGACAGGATCCATTGATGCTGGGATGCTGAAATTCGCAGGTAAGGCAACATGTACCACAAGATGGTGACTACCAAAGTTCTTGGTTGCATCTGTGGAATGGCACTACTTCTGGTGAGGTAGCCCATGAGAGAGCTGGTCAGTCCAGAGAGTAGTACAGGGACACTTCCAAAGAGTCAGAGCAAATGGATCCTCGATAAGGCATTGATACTTGTTGGTCCCACTAGCTCAGGGTTGAAGCACTGGTCATGGTCTTCAGAGATCAGGTCGTCAGGTGATCAAACAGGGCTTCACAGGCCTAGATGCAAGAAGGGATGCCAGGCATCTTTAGGAGTCTTCTTTGGATCTTGAGACAACTGTTTGTCTATGCTATGTTATGTTACAAAAACGTATAAAGTGCACGGTCACCAAAAAGATATCATGGCGCTAAAGAGGGAGGCAGGTGCTCTAAGACTAATAAGTCTTCTAAAACAAGTAAGTCTTCAAGGCCTTTCTGAACGTCAGATGATTTGACTGATTTTCTATGAGAATGTAAGGTAAATTCCATAGTTGACCCGCGGCAACTGAAAAGGCCCAGCCTCCAATACGAGAGCGGGAAAAAGAAGGAATACACACCAGACCAGTCAAAGCCGATCATAGTGTCTGATTAGGAAGAAAATGTGAAAATGTAGCCCAAAAATTGTCTGCCCCTAGATCCTGCAAAGCAGGACGGACCAGGCAGACTGCCTTAAACATTATGCGCTGAGACACAGGCAACCAATGCAGAGAGCGCAAAACTGGCGAGATATGAACCCTATAGGGGGATCCTGTTGCCTCACATGCACCCAGATTTTGCAGATGCTGCAGCCGCTGGACGATGGCCTTTGACTGGGCCAAGTATAAGGCATTACAGTAGTCCAAATGACTCAGAAGCATGGTGGCAACCAACGGTGGCTTAAGATTCACAGGCTGGAAAGGAAGCACCTTTCTCAGTATCTCGAGATGAAAGTGACTGGCTTGACAATCTGCCGATACTTGTGCATCCATGGAAAGAGTAGCAGAGATGACCACTACTAAATTCTTCATTTTAACAACTGGGATAGGAAGAGGGCCAAGAGAAGAAGGACAGAAGGATGACAAAGTGTAGGATCAGGGGAGCGCCCACCACCAACACCTCCGTCTTGTCTCCATTTAACTTCAGCCAATTGTGGTTAATCCAACCTCCCATGGCAGACAGGCACTGATGCAGGCACAATGACATCTCAGCTTGCACAAGGTCTAGAAAAATCAGGATCTCAGTGTCATCGGCATATGAATAGCACCTTAGACCAAAGGATCGGATGAAACATACAAGTGGCCAAATATAGATATTAAAAGAATGGGTTACAAGGAGGAGCCCTGCGGCACCCCACATCACAGAGGGTAAGAACGAAAGGAAAAGGACGTATTCAAGCTTTTGAGTTCTTTCTGCCAGGATGGTGGTAAACCAGGCTAACACTTGACCAGAGATTCCAGCCTGAGCTAGGCGGGCCAACAGGGTATCAAATGCCACGAAGAGATTGAGTGAAATCAAGGCACCAACCCCCCTGCATCAACCAGCCTAGCCATGAGGTCCTGCACCGACACCAGAACACTTTCTGTGCCCCAACCAGGACAAAAGCGGAATTGTTGACTCTAATTATGATCTGAGGAAATGGCTGCAGGAGTCCTCTTCTTATCCAAAATCCAGCTGGAAGCAAGTCCAAGCCCCCCAATGGTAAAGATGTGGACCATTCAAAGAGACAATAGTTTTTCAATCAGGTACAACTACTGGGTTCACTCATGCCACCCACCTAGACTCTCTGTCACCATGGATGTGGAATGGGACCAGACAGTCTTAACCCATTCCTGGGTCACACACACACAAAGGCATAAGAATCCTGCAAAAGCAGCAACCTTCCCAGGCAAGGGCATGATGGATTTCCTGGCCTGGAAAGGCAGGAAGAAGGCCAAACTACCATATGGCAAAAGAGCAAGCCAGAAACCTTCTAGAAAACCCATTGTATGGCATATTTAGTAGCCATATGTGGTAAATGTGGATGTGCACTCTAGAAATAATGTAAATATAACAATTGTCTTTAGGCACATATACAAGTAAACAGAAATCCAAAGTGTAAAAAGCATATATCCCCATTGCACTGCATTGTAAGATGCTGTGTGCAATTTTAAAAAGTCACAAAAATGTAACAGGGAAACAGAGTTTCCTAGTACTGGTAATCTGAAGGTCTACAGTTCCCAAGTTCTACACATTACCTAAAATACATAAATCTTTGTCCAACCCTCCAGGACGCCCGATCGTCTCTGGTACGGGTTCATTGTTGGAACCACTGGCAAAATGTGCCGATACATTTCTTAAACCATTTGTCCTTAAATTGTTTTCTTACATACAGGATACGACAGAGGTCATCAATTGCATTGAACATTTGAGTTTTGATCCTGGGACCCAGTTACTAGTCAGTTTAGATGTAGTAGCACTCTACACTTGCATACCACAATGAGACACACTGGAAGTGTTAGAAAATGTACTCCTTTCCAGGAGATGCACCAGAGTCACTCCTAACAGCTTTATTTTATGGTGCGTAAAAATGGCTCTTACGGAGAATTATTTTGTTTTCAACAAGGAATTATACCATCAGATTCATGGTACTGACATGAGCTCTCCAGTAGCACCAACGGCAGCCAACCTGTATGTTGAGAACTTCGAGGTACACTATATTCATCAAACCACCAATCCATACTTCTCGAAATTTGCTTTATGGCGTTGATTCATTGATGATATCCTTATAGTATGGGATGGAGCAGAGAGTTCCTTTTTGGAGTTTTTTGAATGGATTTACCAACAGAATCAGCATCTAAAGTTTACATCCACCTATAGTACCAAACAAATAGACTTCCTAGATATTACAATTTGGGTGGATAGAGAAGAAAACATATTGAAAGTGAAGCCTTTTCATAAACAGACAGATAAGAATGCTTTGTTGTGCTTCAATAGTTTTCACCCCAGACATACACGGGAGAACTCCATTTAAAGAGCAACAGTACGCTGAACTCCACTTTTCAGGTTGAAGCTGAACAACTAAAAATGAAACTAATGGAAAGGAACTACCTGAAGAAAATTGTAAAAAAAAGCATATAAGAGATCAACCAATAATAACCGAGAAGCACTTTTGGAATATCACCCAAAAAACCAGAATAAAACGGACATAGTATTTGTCAGCACTTTTAGTGAGAAATCCAATGGAGTAATAAAAATCATCAGGAAAACCTGGCACATTCTGACGGGTGGAGAGTACCCATTAGACCGATGTGTGCTTATAAGAGAGCTCCAAACTGAAAGAATTAGTAACCAAAAATGGCATTGCCTTGAAATCTAAAGAGCAAATGAGCATTACACAAACCTGGTGGTTACCCACAGTGGTAGGTCATGCCCCATGTGGTAGATGCAGCAATTGTAAGTATACTCAGAGAACTAAAGAGGTTGACTTGGGACTCTCAAAAACCTGGCAACAAACTAGTTTCACTAACTGCAATTCCACACAAGTAATATATGCAGTGCGGTGCCAATGCCCGAAAATATATATAGGCATGACGGAACAGAAAATTACCACACGAATAGGTGAACACAGGAGTTGCATCCACAAACAGAATGTGTTTGCTCCTATGACTAGTCACTTTACCATGATGGAGCATGATGTCGAAGGATTAAAGTGGACAGTCTTGTGGCAATTAGAAAGGACGAATAACAGCGATGCAGATCTGAAAAAATTACAGTATAAGGAACAATGCATGATTTTTTTGACAGATTCCGTGGTGAAGGGACTTAACGAACAGGTCAATTGGAAACATTAGCTTTACATCTGATAATTGCAATTTGAACAATGTGGCTTACTTTTCTCGTTTAGATTTCATTGTTGATTGATAATGACGGCAGGTGATCTCAGGCACGAGAGCATGGAGTCCTGACGCTCCGACAGAGGTCAACAATTACGGGCGATAAGGTAGTAGTTTGTCTGGGAGGCATACACAGCAGGTGCAAGTGCAAAAGGACAACAAGAGGTTCTGTCCATTGAGCCGAGGTCTGCGCGCTCCGGGATAGGAAGAGTTAACATTCTGGTGTACAAACATTATGGGACGCATAACATGTGACCATAAGGCTTTGTTTATAGTCACGTGAGAGGACGCACAGATAATATACACAATTGTGGAGAAGCCGTGGCAGAAGAAATGACCGAACGGGCTGGGAGAAGGAGTATTAATTGAACTTGGTAAATGCATAAGATCAGTAATGCGCACTTTGACTGATATTGTTATAGTCGGATAAGAATAGGTGCCATCAGATGTGGAAGTACTAAACGTACACCTGTTATGATGTTTCAGATACTTACGGTGCTAGCAGTATTGTACAACTTAATCAACAGACCGAAGTATGAAGGTCGCGTGATTTGACTGACTAGTAGTCCGAATTGCGGACACATGGTGGAATACATATGTTAAAAGACACCAACGGCTAGATGAGAAAGGTAAATAATTTCCTGCTTGTACAAGTCTATCTTTGTGTATAAACAGCAGAACATATCTGAGGACTAGGAATACGACCTATGTTTAAGAGTAATGGACACGAATAGTCTGGAGATGTGGATCTTGAATAATGTATTGGTAAAGTCGATGGCATACACTAATGGAGCCCCAATAGTGCAGTGTACAGTGGTAATTGGGTGCTGGCAGTAATTGGTGAACTGGATTGTGATTGACATGAGTAATGGACTGGTTCCACGTCCCCAAAAACGTACCCTCTCGTGTTTTCTTTCTTTCTTCTTGGTGTTTTTTCAGAAATTGCGTGGTCTGACATAGATGTTGTGACTCTCCCCTATAACCGTGGTCAAGATACTATGTTGACTGGTAACACATGGTAAGCCTTAGATTGGTAGATACAGGTACCTACTAAGTTGAACAGCAGTGTGACATATGCAGTGACTGTTGTTTTCTGTCCTCCGCCCCTCTTTTTTGTTCTCCTAGGTCTGAAGTGGTGCTTAGTTGAGTTAGATTTTACTGACTTTACAGTACATCGATTTGTGTTTGGAGTGGTGCTTATCCACCCTATCAATAGGATAGTTGTAGGAAAGGTACAGATGGTCCCCCTGATGAAGTTCAGAAGATATGTTTGATACAATATATTGGTGAAAGAAACATGTTGGGTTGTTGAGATATGGGGTGTCATTACGAGGTTGGAGGTAACGGAAAAACGATGCCGATAAAGGATTACCGGCATCTCTTACCGCTCCGGGCTATTATGACCCGCCAACCCGCTATTAGCGGCACCATAAATAACGGTGCCTCTAATAGCGGCATGGGCGCAGGCACGCGACCCTTCATGCCGGCAATACCAGCATGGCCTAAACAGGAGGACATCACAAGTCAGGCGGACATGCAAATAACGGCCTACTGTACCTTACCGGCATGTAGTAAATACCGGCATCACGGACCACCTGTAAACGGCCATGTGCATTGTTCCCAACTGCCACACGTGCACACAATCAGCACAGGTGGAGGCAATATGGACTGGACCAGCACAAAAGGAGCACACCCCACCCCTTCCCACACCCAGTCACACACCAAAATGATTCCAATACTACTAGCAATGCTGGGGTTGGAGGAAATGATTGCAGTGGAACTCCAGCAACAACAACAACAACAACAGGCAGCACAGAGGAGACGTGGGAGGAGAAGGAGGGTGAGACAGTCCCAGCATGCCCCACCAGTGCAGCCAGTGGTACCACGCAGGCAGCCCCCAATCCCTCACATCAGAGCCAGTCCATTCAACCTAACCCCTGAGCAGATCCACACCCTGTACCATCTGGACCAGGACACCATCAACACCATTGTGGACATGATACATGATGACATTGTCAGCCTGATTGAAATACGCACCGCCATCCCACCTCTACTGAAGGTAGTGTCAGTGCTCCACTTCCTGGCCACAGCCACATACCAGCACACAGTGGGGCACATGCATGGCATATCACAACCATTATTCTCAAGTACGCTGAACCAAGTGCTTGATGCCCTCCTGAATCACACAGGCGACCACATTTTCCTACCACGGACAGCCCAGGAGATCTCCAACACCAAAGTTGGTTTCCATTCACTGGCCGGCATCCCTGGTTGCATTGGCACCATTGACTGCACCCATGCTGAATTGGTGGTCCCACATGCCATGGAGGTAGTGTACCGCAAACGGAAGTTATACCACTCCATCAATGTGCAAATGGTATGTGATTCAAACAAGATCATCACACATTGTTGTGCCCGATTCCCGGGATCAACCCATGATTCAATGGTCTTGCGGAACTCCACGATACCACACTACATGGAGCGACATGCAGGGCAGAGATCCTGGCTTATCGGTGAGTTGCATGTCAGGCTCATGGAAATGCAATGTGGGTAGGTGATTGGGGGAGAGATGCATACTTCACCTGGCTGAGATGGGGGGAGGGATGCATACTTCACCTGGCTGAGATGGGGGGGAGAGATGCATACTTCACCTGGCTGAGAGTACCTGAGAGGATGTAGAATGCTCATACCCCAAAGCAGGCCAGACTTGAACCGACACCTGACCACAAAATACAAGACGTAAGCTGACCTACCACAAAAATGATGCAGGGCAACAACCATTACATAGCCATCAACATGTACACAGCACATAATTAGACCGTAGAACCCACAGCACAATGCAGCCACAAGTAATGAGGATGGCCAATGCACAGCGCAAAATACCATCATCTAAAAGTACAGTTCTCCATTACTGCGTACAAAGGAGCCACATGAGGGCACGATACAAGAACGCACCCCTACACCAAAACAGAGGTCCACCAAAACAGCATGTCACCATTTGTCGTGCAAAGTGAGATCATCATGACGCTGCCATCAACGTTGACTGGATGGTAGCATACATATCACTGCACATCACCCAGATCATGGGAACAACCATTGTGGACTACCACAGTGCATGAGCAACCAAAAGGAATTGGCCCCCCCTGTGCCCTATTGCGATGGCACGCACACCTGTCTATGAGTGGCATACACACATAGCACTCAACTCATGTGTCTCTATTCATGCATGGATCTGTGGGTGCATACAGGAAATGAATGCTTGCTATGGTGTCATTGATACAGGTCCCAAGTGATGTAGGGACTTACACATAATCATTGTTGCCCACATGCAGGTGATGCAGGCTATCCATTGAAGAGATGGCTCCTTACCCCAGTCCGGAACCCGCAGAACAGGCACGAGGAGGACTACAATTGTGTACCCGTTTGGTGATTGAGCAGCCCTTTGGCCTCTTGAAGGCACGGTTTCGCTGCCTCAGCAGGTCTGGTGGTGCACGCCTGTATGGCCATGAGAAGGTGGGCAAGATCGTCATGGCATGTGTCATGCTACACAATATGTGCATCAGACAGAATGTGCCCCTGCCCCCTGATGCTGCACTGCAACCACTTGACGATGAGGATGAGGAGGGTGGAGATGGGGCTGCACTTCAGGGAGGCAGCGATGCACAGGAGGGACGTGCCATGTGTCATACTCTGATTGACCAATGTTTCTAGCATACATGGATGTGGAATGTGACATGGAGGTGGAACTCAGGGCACTGGGTGTGTCAGGGAGATGGACACTGTAGACTGTTCACCAATAAAGCACACGTACACAATAAGCAATGTCCTCACATGTGAAATCAGATTGCATAACAAGTGTATTCAGAATATGTAACTAACAAGTGCACAATCCATCCACCCAACACACCCACTCCCCCCTCCCCCTCCCTCTCCCCTCTCAACTTCCCACACACCCTCTCCACCCTCCCCCTCCTCCTCAACTCCCCCACACACCCTCTCCCCACTTCCCCTCCCCCCTCAACTCCGCCAGACATGGTGTGCACTGGCGTGCACCATAAATCCACATGGGACCAGTATGCATGGCTGAACCTACAGCACTCCCTCTCTTCCAGTGCCAGGTGCACCCCTGTCCGATCTGCGCAGGTTCCGGCCAGACCTACGCACTGGGCTGGACTTAGTTGAGCTTGCATTGGAAGATATCCCAGGTTGTTCTGCAACCTGTGCCGGATGCATGGCCTCCATTGCTGCCACCATTTGGGAGAGGACCTGCCGCACTGCTGCCAATTCGCCCAAATATCCTTTGAGGTGGTCTCAATTGCTGTTTTGAGGGATGCAGCACATTCCCTAATGTCATGGGGGTGAAACTGCCGGGCCATGAATCCCCAGGAGACAGCCCATGCATGCTGTTGTGCAAGCTGCATGGGGAGAGTTGTGGTGATTGCAGGGGGCCTGTGGTGGTAGTTGCGCCATGCAGCAGAACATCTACCTCATTGTCCGACACGGCTGCTGTGGCAGCTGTCTCCCCCACTTTGCTGCTGGCAGCCGATGCAGTGCCTTCTGCCACTGGCTCCTGTGTGCTGGTGGCTGTTGTGGGTGCTGTGGTGGGGGCCGTAGTGCACATTGTTGCTGTGGCCTCTGGGGTTTTCTTGCCCTTCCGCAGTAGTGCCGGTTGGCCTCTTCCCCTTGATGGCGAGGGGCGGTGTTCTCCCTCCATGCCCCAGGCCTTCTTTTGTGGTGTCGCATCCTCCTCCCTAGTGTCCTGGTCATCGCTGTCTGAGTGCGTGCCTGTTGGGGACCAATAGAGGGAGAGGGTTAGTGATGGGTCTATAGGCATCAGGCATGCATTGGGGTGGCTGCATTCATATGGAATAGCAGTTGATTGACATTGGGGTAGTGACATACGGGTTGCTTGTCTTTTGGGTGGGTGATGCATGGAAGCTTCTGCGTTGAGACATATATGGGGTGCATCATGCATGTGGACAAGATGGTGCTTTGCACTGTCTGTAGGCAGTCTTGTATATATGTGTCTGGTGGAACCTGCTCTACATCATTGCACTGTGAGTTCAGGTGGACATCATCGTGTTGGTATTGCATTGTTTCATTTGGGACACCTACCTGCATCAGCCGATGACAGGGCTCCTCGCTCCATGTCCCCCACTCCCTCAATTGCCTCCATCCTTAAGGTGGTTGCGCAGATCTCCTCCCAGGATTGCAACTTGATGGGGGAATCTGCACCTCCACCTGTCGCCAACCCCAGCTTGCGGTTGGCGGAGAGGTTGCTCTGCACACGTAAACGCAGATCATCCCAGTGCTTCCGGATATCTTTCCGAGTGCGGGGTGTGGTGCCAACGGCACTTACTTTCTGCGCAATCTCCGGCCATATCTGCTTCTTGCGCTGCACTGCAGAGCGGGACATGTCGGAGGAGAAGACGACATCCGCAAGTTCTTGCATCGTCTCCGCCAGCATGGTCAACTCCTCTTGGGAGAAGCGCTCCTTGCGCAGGTGCTCTGTGCTTTTTTGAGTGCTTTGGGCATGGTAGGATGCAGCAGGTAGTGGTGGAGGTGTGGTACTCAGATGGCTCCTGGTTGTGGAGGAAGGCAATAGATTGTGTTTTTAAAGATGGCCGCCGTGCTCTTTCCCGTTCCTGTGCGATGATGTTACATCCTGTTCTGCTTATTAGCGGTGACCGCTAATAGCAGTGACCGCTAATAGCGGACACCGCTAATGCCGATGCCTTGGATGACGGTGGTGCTATTCGCGCCTCGTGCTATGCCGGTAAGGGGGATTTTTCACCCTTTTACGGCATGGCGGTGGGGTTATTACCGGTATGGCGCAAAGCTCGTGCCCGCAACGTCGTAATAGCGCTCTATTAGCTGGCTGGTGCCAGCACGAACACGCTATTTGCGCCATGCTGGTAAGGGACGTTACTTACCTCCGAACTCGTAATGAGGCCCATGGTATTGTAATAAGTTAACACGCAGGCAGCCCCCAATCCCTTGCATCAGAGCCAGACCATTCAACCTAACCCCTGAGCAGATCCACACCCTGTACCGTCTGGACCGGGACACCATCAGCACCATCGTGGACATGATACACAATGACATTGCCAGCCTCATTGACATCTGTACCACCATCCCCCCTACAGTGAAGGTGGTGTCTGTGCTCCACTTCCTGGCCACAGGCACCTACCAGCACACAGTGGGGCAGATGTATGGCATATCACAACCATTATTTTCACACACACTGAACCAAGTGCTCGAAGCCGTTCTGAAGCACACAAGTGACCACATATCCCTACCACGAACTGCCCAGGATATCTCCAACACCAAAATTGGCTTCCATGCAATGGCAGGCATGCCAAATTGCATGGTGCCCTCGACGGCACCCATGTGGAATTGGTGGCCCCACATGCCATGGAGGTAGTGTACTGCAACCGTAAGCTGTACCACTCCATCAACGTGCAAATGGTATGTGACTCAACCAAGATCATCACACATTGTTTTGCCCGATTTCCCGGTTCAACCCATGATTCAATTGTCCTACGGAACTCCACGATACCACGCTACATGGAGCGACATGCTGGACGACGTGCCTGGCTGCTTGGTGAGTTGCATGGCAAGCACATGGCATTGTGATGGGGGCGGGAGATGCATACCTCACCTGGGTGAGATTGGAGGGGATGCATACTTCACCTGGGTGAGATTGGGGGGGGAGATGCATACTTTACCTGGGTGGTATTAGTTGTGCGACTGGAAAATGCCCATACTGCAATACACTGTGCCCCAAAGCATCCCAGACTGAACTTGACACCTGAAACCAATACGCAAGACGTGATCTGCACAACAATGACAACATGCCAGTACTGCAACCATACCATATCCATCAACACGTACACTGCACATCATCAGACCGTACCCTTTGCAACACAATTTAGCAACATGCTGTCAGTATGCCCAATGCAAATGACCGCTGAACAGCATCATACCGGACATGCGTCCATGAGTGCACACAAAGAAATCACACAAAGGCAATACACAGATTGTCCCTGGCACACCACCACAGAAGTGCAGCATGCCAGCATGAGAACACCAAGTGTGGAATGGCAGATCATTAAGAGTCTGGTGGCAACGGTGACAGGATCAATGCATTTGATTAACTACACATCACATAGATCATGGCAACAACTGCCGTAGGCAACCACAATGCATGAACACTAGCAAGGAATAGGACACCCTGCATCCACTTGACTATGCAACCCACACCTGTGGACCATGTGACTTAACACATCGGGGTTACTTTGAACATCTCCATTCATGCAGGGATATGTGGATGTGAGCAACAAATAACTGCAGGCTTGTGAGTGATACATATAGGTTCCATTTCATGAAATCACTTACACATACCCAATGTTGCACCCATCCATGTGATGCTTGCTATCCCTTGAAGAGGAGGCTCCTTACCCCTGTCCAGAACCTGCAGAACAGGTACAAAGAGGACTACAATCGTGCACATACCTGTACCCGTGTGGTGATCGAGCAGACCTTTGGCCTGTTGAAGGCACAGTTTTGCTGCCTCAGCAGGTCGGTTGGGCACTCCTGTATGGGCATGAGAAGGTGGCCAAGATAATCATGGCATGTGTCATGCTGCACAACATGTGCATCTGACGGAACGTGCCTCTGTCCCCTGACATTTAACTGCAACTGCCAGGTGAGGCTGAGGAGGAGGAAGAAGATGTGGTTGCATGTCAGGCAGGTGGCGATCCACAGGAGGGACGTACTGTGCGCCAGAATGTGATAGACCAATATTTCTAATACACATGGATGCGAAGGGTGCCATGGAGGTGGGACTCAGGTCACTAGGTGTGGGGGGGACATGGACACTGTGCACTGTTCACCAATAAAGCGCACATACACAATAACCAATGTCCAGTCATGTGATTTTCCTTGACACAACGGGTGTATTAACCATAAAGTGTATAGAAAGTGCAGAAACCCTGCACCCCACACACCCTCTCCCCCTCCCCACAACTCCACCACACACCCTCTCCCCCTCCCCCACAACTCCCCCACACGCCCCCTCCCCCACAACTCCCCCACACACCCTCTCCTCCTCCCCCCCCCCAACAACTCCCCCACACACCCTCCCCCCCAGCCCTCCCCCCACAACTCCCCCACACATGGTGTGCACTTCAGTGCAGCATTAGTTTGCAAGAGTTCCTATTATTAGGCTGCCCCTACTTCCCATGTCCTCTACCAGCATAGGATGGCTGCATGTCTGAACGCTGCAAGGTCCGTGCGGACCTGCGCAGTGGGCTGGTCTGCCTGGAGCTGGCAGAGGAGGAGGTGCCTGGTTGCTCCAGTCCCTGTGCGGGACGCTGGGTCTCCATGGCATCCGCGATGCGGCTGCGGACCTGCCTCATAGCAGCCAACTCATCACAGATGCATGTGTTACTCGCTTCTATTGCAACTTAAATGGCCGTAGTGTATTCACTGCACTCCTCCCTCACCACGGCACCTTCGCTCACGTGCTGGCTGACCAGCGCTGTGAGCTCCTCCTGGCGCTGTTGGATGAGGGCCATTCCCTGGTCTCTGTCCCTGACACCGGTTGATGTTGATGTAGCGTGCATCCTGGGTCCCCCATCATGTGTGCTCTCCATGGGGCTCCATCTCCTTGGCAATGACTCACCTCCAGACAGCTCAAGGCTGTTGGCATTGGATGTGGGGTGTGGGGTGAGGTGATGTGACAGCTGCGGGCTAAGTGTGCCATTTCTTCCTGGTGTTTGGCAGTGTCCCTCTTCATCCGAAAGGGGTGCCGTGGCAGCTGCTTCTCCAACAGAACTGTTGGCAGCAGACAGTGAGCTATCAGCCGCTGGCTCCTGTGCAGTGGCACCAGCTGGTGTGAGTGCTATTGCGGTGTCAGTGCCCCTTTCAGGCCTCAGTGCTGTTGCATCCTGAGCTGCTTTGGGCTTCTGTGGCAGTCCAGGTTTGCCTGTGCCCCTTGATGTGGAGGCCTGTTGCCTCCTTCCGTGCCCCTGGCCTTCTTCATGGGTGTTGTGGCCTGCACCGCAAATTCCTGGTCCTCTCTGTCAGATTGTGAGCCTGTGGGGGACCAAGAGAGGGACAGCATCAGTGATGGTTCTACGTGCATCATGCCTATATTGGTATTGTTGCAGTTCTCTACATTGGAGGGTATTTGGACTTGGAGTTGTGACATACAGGTTGCTTGACATATGGGTGGGTCATGCAGGCATACATATTGGTAACACATGTATGAGGTGCTGCATACATGTGGATGTGATGGTGCTGTGGACAGCCTATAGGCAGGGTTGTGTACATGTGTGTGGGATGTCCCATGCATTGGCTCATTTCACTGTCACATTTGGGGGACATCATCATGCTTTGCATTACAGTGGTTTGTGTGGACACTTACCTCCATCAGCCGATGAAGGTGCTCCACGCTCCATTTCCCCCACTCCCTCAATTGTCTCCATGCCAATTGTGCTGGCACATGTCTACTCCCAGTGAGTCATCCTGATCAGTGAGCCTCCTCCGCCACCTGTTCCCATGCCATGGATCCGAATGGCTGCAAGAATGCTCCTGACTCGTAGGCACAGGTCATCCCAGCGCTTGCGCATGCCCTTTACGGTGCGGGGGGTGGTGCCGACCGCACTGACTTTGCGTGCCCCCTCCTCCCAGATCTCCTTCTTTCTTATCTGGGCAGCTCGCCACATATCTGGCACAAACACGACCTCTGCATTTTCGCCAAGGGTGTCTACGAGCATGTTTAGCTCCTCCACCGAGAAACGGACCTTGCACTGGCGCGCAGCACCTTTCTTCAGGGCCTTGGGCATGGTGCTGGAGTGGTAGGTGAAGTTGGGGCTGCTGTTGTGCTGATGAAGGTCCTGGGTGCTGAGCATGGCAATGGTTGTGTTTTTCAAGATGGCCACCGTGCTATTTCCCGTTCCTATGCGATGACGCTACTTCCGGATCCGCTTATTTATGGTGACCGCTAATGCCGTAACCATTGATGCCGGTAGTGCTGTCAATGCTTTCCATGATGCCACTAAGGTCCATTTTTTGGACTTTAGCGGCATGCCGGTAGTCTCGTTACCGGCATGGTGCAAAGCCTGTGCCCGTGAACATGTAATAGCCCTCTATTAGCGGGCTCTTTACTACATGGACACGGTATTTGCTCCATGCCGGTAAGGACAGTTACTTACCTCCAAACTCGTAATGAGGCCCAATGTCTTTTGTAGAAGGATGGGCAGAAGTGGGGCTAGCAATGGGAGCATGTAAAGCACCAAGGGAAGGATCCACAGGGAAGGTGCAAAGTCATGATAATGATGCGTGACTATATAGCATTTACGCTTAAGTACTTTATATAGTAAATATATACATACAATATCACCCAACCTGTGTTGGTACTTTTTTATCGACCACAGAAGGATAAAATGGTGAGTTGGCCTTGACCAGGATTCGAACCTGCAACCTGCAGTTCACACGCTCATTGCAGCAACCCACTGAGATATCTTACCTGCTATAGCTATTATACTGGCTGTAGTAAAATGAGGAATTACTTGTCTGAATGTTCTCAAAGTCAGAAAGCAAATTGCACTCTGTAGTGGATACCATTAAACTGGTAACTGAGATTTAACCGCAGGCCAGTTCATCTGCAGGTCTGGTGCACAGTTGGCCACATATCAAGCCTACGTGGATCTACTTTTCAGGCTTCAGAGGGTGGCAAAGTGCATACCATTAGGAGGCTTCATAACTATGTTTTAAAGAATTTAGAGTAGTGCAGGTAAAGCAGGGCACTCACATGGCATCCCGTACTCAGGGCACTCGTTAGCTCATACATGCAAACAAACATCCTGAACAGCATGCCAGGGAGATAGGAAAGATAGACACATTTCAACAAGCTCTAAGTGTGGCACAATGAAATCAAGGGCCACTTTTTGTGCTATGGTAAAACGTGTCTATACTGTAAACAAGCTTTTAGGCACAAGGATTTTGTCAAGTGACCAAGGACACTGAGATGGAATGTGTTGTGATGATTATAACAGAGAAAACGGCAAGAAAAAAAAACATGCTATAACTTCAAATTGCAAAAAGCAAAATACATGGGGCCTCATTCCGAGGTTGGTGGTAGTCATGGCGCTATTTGCGCCATGACTGCCACCAATAACGGGTCCGGCACCGGTCTAGTTCAATGGGGACTTACTGGTGTAGTCCGACCTTTGCGGGACTGGTAAGTCCCCATTGAAAATGCCATTCCCCATTCCCATTTGAGCCCCCATAGGGCTCAATGGGAATGGGGAGGGCGCAAATAACGGGCTCACGTATGTCAAGCCCGTTATTTGCACCCTGGTCCCTTAACGGGTCCCGTCCATAACGGCTGGTCAGACCAGCCATTAATGGAGGGACCGCTAAGGGACCTTTTAGTAGGGCGGTATGGGATTACCAGCACCGGGCTCCTTACCGGTGCCCGGTATCCCTTACTGCCCACCTTATAATGACCCCCATAGTCCGAAATGGATGCTTATTGTACCGTAAATGCTTTTTGGAAGTTTTTGTCTGCATTGTGAATTTGAGGTTGTTTAAGAACAGACTAAATCAGTGACTCACCTGCGGAAGTGTGCCTGAAATAAAACTTTAATGAGTCTAGCAATTATTGTATAGAATTCCAGAAAGAAAAATTATTTGTTATTCCTATTATTCCATACTGGATTTGCGGAAAAGTCTGCTACGGAAAAGTTCACATGAGAAATGTGCGGACCACAAAACATTTGCACATTTCCCATGCGAACACGCATTCAAAACCCCTACATACCCACACGCCCACCCACAACATACCCCCAGCCACACCCCCAACATAAACAAACCCTCCTTACTTTTCCTTCACGCTGTGTCCCTGTACCGCCAGTTCCCTTTCACTTCCATGATCGGGAACCGGCGCCGCAGGGTCCTTTTCTTTTTTTTTTTTTTAGCTGCAGGGGTGTCTCCTGCAACCCTCGCTCACTATACCACACAGTATAGTGAGCAGGGTGTGCGGGGGACACACTTTTATACTTACCTACAATGCTACCACCAAACGTTTGAACTTTTGGTGTTCAAACCTTTGGTGGTAGCATTTTTTGGTGGGTCGGGCGGGGAGGGGATGAGATTTCCTGGGGTTAGGGGAAACAAACACCCCTGGTATGTGATTATTGAGCATGTTGAAGGTTGCACAACATCGGCTGAAATACATCTTTTTGGTGTGCTGCCTTCAAAATGTGGAAATGTCACCTAGAACCCATTTAACATCTCAATAGTCTCAAAAGATTTGAATTTCTGTGCTGACAGCCCCAATATCTTCAAGGTGGAATTATTGGAAAGCTATGCTCTTGCTCTGGCAGGATCATTTGCTCAGAAGTTTACTTTGGGCCCGATTCATGGAAATTTGCACAGAAATCCTGCAAGGGCACGCGTCGAGAAGAACACTGTGTGAGCATGTGCACAGTAAGAAAAATGCACCCCGCCTATTAATTGAATCTACAGTGCAAAGTAACCATATTCACAAGTTGTGCCCTGAACACCCCTGACACGACCACATGCAAGGCATGAACAGCCAGAACAGCTACCTTAGCGCAAACGGTGTGTGGGTTCCCCCATAAGCAGACCTGCGACTTGGGGATCCTGCACGGGGTCCCCCATAACTGTATCCGGCACCCTATCAACATGCGTATAAAAAATCGTAACACGCAATAACTCAGGAACTCTGTGTGCAAACCCCCGTAAGACGTTCCTGCATCTTGCTACACTTCTTACGCACACTCCTAAGTTACATAAAAACCCTGATTGAGTACACACACCCCAAAATATGACATGCAACCCCACCTACACGCTGCAAATCCTACACGAAAGTGTACTTATGCCTGCCTTCGGGGGGCGGATCGTAGGAAGGACTTGCATGGCCATTTCCCAGCCGAGATGTTGCACGATCAAATCCATTAATACATCTTGTGCCGTGCAATTGTGGGTGTGCGAGGGACTGTCTGCAGGCCGTCCGTCGGAATGGCGACTTTTTCGCAGGTTCTTCACAATTTTTGGTGTTCCGCCCCATCCATGCTCTGCTTGGAGTCTCGTGCAAGGCCCTTGATGCTTGCACAGACGTGCCAAGCCTGTGCAAGCTCCACGCAAGTCCAGGAAAAGTACAGCACATTAAATTCCATGAATCGACGAAGGCGGATTAGCGTGCAGTTGCGCGCACAAGTGCCCTATTTCCTGCTCCCATAATTCCATGACTCGGGCCAAACTGCACACAATTTAGCATCAGCTCTCCCTTTATCAGTCTCACTCAAATTTGAACACGTTATCCCAGTTTTCCACCAGCTATTTTGGCTGCCACTGGCTCCAGTGTTAATTGTAATGTTCTTTGTATGGCCAGTTGGGTTTACTATGGTAATGTCCCACCTATTTTGTCTACAAATTTGCAACACCTCAACCTGCTCCACTCCAGAAGATTCGGGTATGCTCCTCTAAGGGTCCCTGCTCCAGTCAGAAGTGACAGGGCTTTGCAAAGGTCCTTTACAATATGCCTGCTCTAAGCATGTGCTAAATGCATACAGATTTTAAAATAATCCACAGGGTTTACCGTAGCATGGAAATCCCATGCTTATGTTAAACTCAGAAGTTTGGAGGTACTGCAGAAGTATGAGGAGGAAACACATGTCCCACTCTACCTGGAAAACATGTGTACAATCTAACGTGGCAGTATAGCAAGGAATACATGGATGTAAGGCTTGTTTATAAGTTTTGCTATGCCACTTTGCCAGATTTAAAATGATCCACTTAGACTGCTCTCTATGTGATACAGTGTAATTGAATTTCTTTTCTTGAACATCTACCTAGTCCAGAGGACAGAACATTGCAACCAGAATCAGCCCCCAGAATGCAAATGATACCGCATAGGCAACCACTGTAACATTACAATCCTCTTTTAGTGATTGTCTTACATTTTTTTCGGGAACACCACTTTATCAGAATGCTCAATGGCCGAGTACAAGTTAGTGCTTTATTTTAAAATGTTTTTTTAACTTTTTGCTCATAAATACAAAACCGATTATTAAAATAAGTTATACATTTGGCCTAATTTACGTGTGCCCCACAGGAGGTGAGTTCTGAATCTGTTGCGCTGTTTTCAAAGTTTCATTAATTAAGGCTGGAAAAATAGAAAACAAGGCCACGATTATGCCGTAAAGTCTCAGTCACGCTCCACCAAATTACTTAAATACCTTATTCTAATGAAGATATATTTGAAACTGTGTTAATCCCTAAGCAGCATGGCAATTTAGAAATAATACATGTTTTAGATGTACTTTTGAAATAAAAAATGCAGACCAGCATATTGTTTAAGCAACCCAGAAGCAATTGTGTTGCATTAACTATAAGGTGTCTTGTTCATCGGAATGGATTTAATCAGTATATTTTGTAAGGAAAGATTCAGGTTTGTGTTCAAAGCATTTGTAAGGACAGAAATGATAGTATAATACTTTTTTTTTATCTTAGAGAATGTTGTCTCTAAAGTTCTCTTAGCTCAAAAAGAGCCTACTTTTCACAATAATGCATTGAAGAAATTCGACTCATGAATATTATGGGGCGGCGATAGTTAAGGTAAGTTGGAGTCAAACAGGTAGCTCTCAATAACGTTTGATACGAGTAACGGATTTGACCTACATTTCGGAAGTGATTAAAAGTCAGTGTGCCCCCCAGACTGCAAAGTTTTGTAAAGATTTGTTAAAAAATAAAAAAATTATTAAGCGTCAAATAATATAATTCCAAAAGTGCAGACTACTTCCCATTCATTTTCACATAGACAAAAAAGGTCAATGTTTGCCCAAAGGCACAGCCCAATCCGCTGGACGGATTTGGGCAAGGAGTGAAACAAGTTGGGCACAAAGCGTTCACAAGAGTGCTGTGCTAAGTTTGGGGTTATTCTGTGCAGTAGTTGTTTAAATATTTGACGGAGAAGGGGGTGTTCCTTTGCCCCGAAAAAGAGATATCTCCCATGGTGCATTGCAGGATCATGGTTTTCAGAAATGAAATGTCCGCCATCTTGTTTTTCCTCTCGATGCAAGAGATATTTGTGGCTGTAGCTGAGTTTATGGGAAAATAAAACGTAGCAAAAAACTATTTGCAGGTCACAAAAAATACAAATGCCATCAGGATAGAGGTGGGGGGATGGCTAGAGGGCACTGGGTGAAATGTGGGAGTTGGAGGGTGCCCAGGGACTGAGTCAGCAACACAAAGCTTTCTGTAGCCTCAGGTATGGCCGCAAATAGCTGACACCTGAAAACAGACTGCGTCACAGAAGCATTGTGTGTTCTGGGGTGAAAGGTAGAGGGCAGGGGAGGTGAGGAGGCTACCTGGGGAGTTGGGGGAGCTGGCATAGATGAGGGGGCACTTGGTGATGCCCTGTGGAGGCAGGGAAACATTTTCTTTCTTGCCATTTTGCCGATATTTGCAGCTATATATATCCGAGGTTACGAAGGACTACAGATATCCACGGGTAAGAGTAGTTCTGTATTCGCAGCCATATAGTTTTGAGCGTCTGTGTCTTATTTATTTTTTAAGTTATTTTCATAGTTATAGTGATGTTGGGGGTGAAAAATCACTGGCCGTTGCCAAAAGGACATGGTCAGTGACACAGAAGGTGTTTTAGAGTCTTATATATTTCAGTTGTGTGTTTTTAGATTTTTGTACATGTGAGAAAGTCCCCATTCCGACTACCCAGACCTGGACCCGAGTTTGGAGGCAGCCATGGTGCTAATAGCACCATGGCTGCCTCCAAACTCGGAATGATTCCCAATGAACTGTAGCAGTAGGTATGAGAACAAATATTCTTTGCATATTTCATTGTATTTGTGTATTCACATGTCATAAGTAGTCCTTAAAGGATTGATTTGGGGTACACTGAGTGTAGTGTTTTAGCACATCTAGATTAGTGTTTTGATGGTATCAACAAATACTGCATTTCCTTCATCGGTTAGGTGTACTCTGTCATGTCTATTGAAACTAGTCAGTCAATAAGTGCTACGTTTTTAAAGAGAGTCTGAACCTACTTACTTGTTTGTAGTTGTCTGCACGAGTTTCACCAATATTGTGACTGTCCAATATTCAAAAGCATTTTGAAAAGAAATTGGTAATTATCTCAGTGCGCCAACTGACTTATATTCTCCAAGTTTGGTTATTACCTCTATTTTGTAGTACTTTCAAGATATACCAATTCCACAATGATTTCTTTTTAATGCATTTATTTTATTCATTCAATGTTCAAAATAGTATTTTTCGTACTCTCTCATTCAATGTTCAAAACAGTATTTTTCTTACTCTGTATACGTGTTTCACCACTGTTTGTTAAGTGGATCATCAGGAGAGCTTATACATATATCAAACACAACATATGTAAAAATAAAATATTATTAAAAATTGAATCCTTAAACATTTTCATCATTCCTCCGTATAATTTCCCATATATATTTAGAACAAGTATCATTGACTCACCACATTTAGCTTTTATTCAATTTCCACCTATAGTCATGTTTGAAATCATTCAGGTTCTCCTTTTCCACTTTTTTTTATAAATCATTGGTGCAAGGAGTCTAAAATTTAAAATAATATTTAGATGTGTTTACTTCTTAGGTGTATTACCCACCTAACATGATATGTGTAGCAATATGGCTCAACCTAGTGGCCCAGTGTAGGGCTATATTGGATGCTGAGAAAAATGGAGTCTACCCTGAGGATCTACTGCACTTATTTAATTTCAAAGTGCCTTGGTGATCCGTTTGTCCACCAGCGTGTGCTGCCATTCCGCAATACACGCTGGAGGACAAAAATGGTGGCCATTTGTTTACTAGGCGTCATGACATCACAGTGTTTTCTTACACAATGACGTCACTACGCCAAGTGTCCGGCAGCCATCTTGGTTTGGCCACCATGTAGATAATGAAATAGTGTTGCCTTAGCTTTCCTTTTTATTGCGTTTTTTATGCGATGATATCACTACGCCCAGTGTCTGGCAGCTATATTGGTTTGGTCCCCGTATAGATGATGAATCAGTGTTGCTTTTACTAGCCTTATTTTAGACATTAAATCTGACCGCAATCTTAATCATCATGCATGATATGCTTGACTATGAATATCAGAGTTTGAGGAAGGAATTTGCCCTAATAAACCTTAATCTCACCATAATGCCTAGAAACTCATTTGTATATTAACAATACAAGACTATGCTAACATACTTCAAAGTTTTAGTGTGCCTTATTATATAGTTTTCTTTTTTTGTACTGTTTCATAAACCTAGATACAGTAACTTACATTGTTTTAAAAATAAACATACAGGAATACATTTTTTCAGAAATCATTTTTTTTAGAAATACATTTTTTTCTTGTCTTATATTTTCTTTTTAGGACCAGTTTGCGATCAGTTTACAGCCAATTGGACATCTCATTCTCACTGTTTAGACCAGCTTGGCATGTATCCATCACACATATCCATTTTGCCTCTCGCCTCTCTCCGTCTTAACTGTTGTTCTCTATTTCCTCCTCGTGGTGGCATGTTCACCTTCTCGAGTCCCAAAAATGCTATTGTGTTTACTTCTGTTTCTGAATGTTCCAATTATGTCAACAAAAATTTCACACAGAAGAGAGAAAAGAGGGGAGGAAGCAAGCAACCAAGGTGGAAACACAAAGGGTATGCCAACGAGATCTCAAATGATGCTGATGGACCAATGGCTGGGAATCCCATATGGAGCAGACCCTATATGTGTTGTGCCCATCCAATAGGGATGGCGAAATGTATTGCTTACTATTGCATCATGGTTGATGCTGTTCAAAGTTATAATGTGCTGTCAGGGATCTCAGAGCCCAGAACATTCAGAAGCAGAGTCCTTTGCTGATACCTATTTTTGTATGGGAATAAAATCTTGTTATCCTTGCAAGAGTTTCTTGGGCCTGCTTGCCTAACAGGTTTTATTTTCTCTGGTGTGATCAATCAGGTGGAGCCGTCAATTGGTGACTATTGCATGATCCAAGTGCCCCCCCCTTGTAAGGGATATATTCCCATCAGAGACAAATCTGCAGATGTATGGGGGAAGGCAGGGTACCCAACAGTGACTTTAGCTAGTGATGCACATGATGGTGTACCTTTCAATACGATAAGATTGCGGGTTTGGGACTATCAATAATGAAGTGTACCATGGGGGAAGATGAAGACCCTACCCAGTTAATTCTTGAGGATCAAGAGATGTGGAGGGCAGAAACAGGGGGTTCATGGGACTAATCAATCCCCTTTTTTCTATTTCATAGTTTAAAAGGGGTTCCCAAAAGAACTACAAAAGGCATTGGGTATAATTGTAGGGATCGAAACAAAGGGATGGGCGGGAATACAATGTTTCATAGTGCACCACTGCAAGCGAATACATGAGCGTTATAGAGAAATGGCCCAGAGGAGGCTGGCAGAGGAAGCAAAACTAGTAGAGACTAAACTGGCTAAAATAGCTATTGTAACTCCACCAACCACTACACCACAAATGGCAGCACTGGGCACTGCCCAAGAGCTTGCCAGAATAGCTGCAGTTTGGCTGCAAGGTGGACAAGAGCACTGGGGTGGAGGTCAGCAGTACCCCAACCCTCAGTGGTAGCAAGAAGGATTGCAGCTGGGAAGAAGTGGGTTCTAGGGGGCGAGAGGGGGCTCTGTATGGATAGGACCAAGGGGAGGACTGTGGGGGGCTTGGCAATGTTGGAATTGTGAAAAGTGGGGATATTTTTCGAAGGAGTGCAGACACCGGCTGGGAGGAGGATATCATTATGGCCTACCACCCCAAGGACCACCTCTGTGCTCCATGCAATATCCACAAGCACACCGCCCACCGGAGCAAAAACAACAACCTGCACAGCAGTATCAAAGCCAATAGGGTGTTTGTGCCCTCCCCGTCTTTCTCATGCAAAAGAATAAAACTGACACACCCCAGACGGGGAATGAGGCAAAGAGAGCAGGCTGCGAGAGTTCAAGGCAAGGTTCATATAAGTAAATGGCATTCAAAGATCTCGGTTGCCTCTGAGAGCGCTCTGAACAAAATTAATGTTACAATACATTTTATAGGGCAAATGACCCAACTAACATAGGATACTACGTTGGTCCCGGATTGGACAGTCCATAAGGTGCCCATGGTGTGGGTGGCATCTCTTCCTCCGGGTTGGCTGCTTGGTTGGCGGGAGGATGGATGTCAGGCATCTGTGCTCCGAATGGGTGAAGGTCAGGTCACTGTGAAGCAGGGTGGTCACTAGATAAGCTAACATAATATATTCTCAAAAATGCATGCACTAAATAATAATCGTTGGAAGTCTTTGAACAACTCATCATGTCTCTATAAACTTCAGACATGTATCTATACTATCAATAACATCGGATTATAAAGGCCCTAGGTTAAGGGTCTTGACCACCATAATACACCGGTTGATGTGAGGGTCTGTGTTCATAAGAATCTCTGGTATGTGACATTTTGTCACTGGTAGACAACGATATACTGCAGCAGGGTCTAATGTTAGTTGGGGATCTGTTGGGTGGGCATCATGGGTGGTCAGTGGTCTGCCAAATGAAAGGAATTCTTTGCATGGGCACAGGGTCACAATGGCAGTAAGTTTCCACTGGCGAGGGTGCGGGGGCAAGGACACATTTGTGGAGATGAACGAGCTATGTGCTTAGCTCATGCTGGTTCACATGCAGGACAGTGATCTCAGAGGAATAGTGATGTGTTACATTTATTATTTGTTGCAAGTACCTCCGGCTTCAGCTTGAGAATGGAGCCGCGGAGTTTTCCAGTCAGAGTGGGAAAGATGGTGGGGGCCATGTGCCCTGCGCGTCTGGCCGTTGCGAGAAAGGGAAGAGAAGCGTTTTGTACTATCGCAGTGAGGCCTAGTCACCAAGATGGAGTCGAAAGCGGGTCCAAAAATGGATGCACTGTGTCCTGCTCAGTGGTCCCATCTACGCGAATGTTAACCAAAGTCGACATTGCACAAGGGCAAGGGGCGAACCCACTACTGTAGGCACTTGGTCCGAGTTTTGTACTGAGAAGTGTGTTGCTCCCACACCTTCCCCCCTTTCGTTACATTGAATTTAGAACTGTTCCCAATTGCATCTAGAAGCGTTCCCAATTGCATTTAGAAGTTGCGCCCAATAGCCTCTCTGAGAAAAAGTTGAATTTAGAACTGTTCCCAATTGCATCTAGAAGTTGCGCCCAATAGCCTCTCTGAGAAAAGTTGAATTTAGAAGTGTTCCCAATTGCATTTAGAAGTTGCGCCCAATAGCCTCTCTGAGAAAAGTTGAAGTTAGAAGTGTTCCCAATTGCATTTAGAAGTTGCGCCCAATAGCCTCTCTGAGAAAAGTTAAATTTAGAACTTTTCCCAATTGCATCTAGAAGTTGCGCCCAATAGCCTCTCTGAGAAAAGTTGAATTTAGAACTGTTCCCAATTGCATTTAGAAGTTGCGCCCAATGGCCTCTCTGAGAAAAGTTGAATTTAGAACTGTTCCCAATTGCATCTAGAAGTTGCGCCCAATAGCCTCTCTGAGAAAAGTTGAATTTAGAACTGTTCCCAATAGCATCTAGAAGTTGCACCCAATAGCCTCTCTGAGAAAAGTTGAATTTAGAACTGCTCCCAATTGCATCTAGAAGCGTTCCCAATTGCATTTAGAAGTTGCGCCCAATAGCCTCTCTGAGAAAAGTTGAAGTTAGAAGTGTTCCCAATTGCATCTAGAAGCGTTCCCAATTGCATTTAGAAGTTGCACCCAATAGCCTCTCTGAGAAAAGTTGAATTTAGAACTGTTCCCAATTGCATCTAGAAGTGTTCCCAATTGCATTAGAAATTGCAACCAATAGCCTCTCTCTGAGAAAGTTGAATTTAGAACTGTTCCCAATTGCATCTAGAAGTGTTCCCAATTGCATTTAGAAGTTGCGCCCAATAGCCTCTCTGAGAAAAGTTGAAGTTAGAAGTGTTCCCAATTGCATTTAGAAGTTTCGCCCAATAGCCTCTCTGAGAAAAGTTGAATTAAGAACTGTTCCCAATTGCATCTAAAAGTGTCCCCAATTGCATTAGAAGTTGTGCCCAATAGCCTCTCTGAGAAAAGTTGTATTTAGAACTTTTCCCAATTGCATCTAGAAGTGTTCCCAATTGCATTTAGAAGTTGCGCCCAATAGCCTCTCTGAGAAAATTTGAAGTTAGAAGTGTTCCCAATTGCATTTAGAAGTTGCGCCCAATAGCCTCTGAGAAAAGTTGAAGTTAGAAGTGTTCCCAATTGCATTTAGAAGTTTCGCCCAATAGCCTCTCTGAGAAAAGTTGAATTTAGAACTGTTCCCAATTGCACCTAAAAGTGTCCCCAATAGCATTAGAAGTTGCGCCCAATAGCCTCTCTGAGAAAAGTTGAATTTAGAACTGTTCCCAATTGCATCTAGAAGTGTTCCCAATTCCATTTGGAAGTTGCGCCCAATAGCCTCTCTGAGAAAAGTTGACATTAGAAGTGTTCCCAATTGCATTTAGAAGTTGCGCCCAATAGCCTCTCTGAGAAAAGTTGAATTCAGAAGTGTTCCCAATTGCATCTATAAGTGTACCCAATTGCATTCAGAAGTTGCGCCCATTAGCCTCTCAGAGAAAAGTTGAATTAAAACTGCTCCCAATTGCATTTAGAAGTTGCGCCCAATAGCCTCTCTGAGAAAGTTGAATTTAGAACTGTTCCCAATTGCATCTAGAAGTCTACCCAATTGCATTTAGAAGTTGCACCCAATAGCCTCTCTGAGAAAAGTTGTATTTAAAAGTGTACCCAACCGCATTGTCAAGTTGTGACCAATCGCCTCTCTGTGAAAAGTTGAATTTAGAAGTGTACCCAATTACAATTAGAAGTGTACCCAATTGCATTTAGAAGTTCTGACCAATAGCCTCTCTGAGGAAGTTGAATTTAGAAGTGTACCCAATTGCATCTAGAAGCGTTCCCAATTGCATTTAAAAGTTACGCCCAATAGCCTCTCTGAGAAAGCTGAACCTAGAAGTGTACCCAATTGCATTTAGAAGTGTACCCAATTGCATTCAGAAGTTGCACCCAATAGCCTCTCTGAGGAAAGTTGAATTTAGAAGTGTACTAACCGCCTTTTCAAATTGTGACCAATCGCCGCTCTGTGAAAAGTTGAATTTAGAAGTGTACCCAATTGCACTTAGAAGTTGTGACCAATAGCCTCTCTGAGAAAAGTTGAATTTAGAAGTGTACCCAATTACATTTAGAAGTGTACCCAACTGCATTTAGAAGTTGTGACCAATAGCCAAAAGCCGAATTTAGAATTGTACTCAACTGCATTTGCATTAGGAATGTGCCCAACGGCCTCTCCGTGAATTTAAAAATGTTACCAATAGCCAGTCTGGAAAGTTGAATTTAGAGACACGCCCAATAGCCCGTCTGAAAAGTTCCACTAAAGTGTGCCCATTAGCCTCTCGGTGAACTTAGAAAGTGTTCCTAATAGCCTTTCTGTGGAAGACTACCTTCTGAAGTGACCACAATAGCCTCTCTGTGAAAATTGCAATAATGTAATATCATGCCAGACCAAACCGATCAATCTCACTAATAACCTATCGGTACAAAGTCCCTAATACCCTCGCTGTATGAAGTCGGATTGAATGAACTGCACCTACTAGCATACCCTAACTAATCGTATTAATATAACTAAACAGTATAGCTGTGTAATGTAAAACCTAAACGGCGACTAATAATCTAATACAAACTTGATTTAGATCCATACCTAATACCCTCCCAGTATAAAGGTGAATTGAAAGTAGTACCCCACTAGCTTGCCCTGCTCAACCCTATTAAGATAAATAACAGTTTAGCTGTGTAATGTAGAATCTAAAACGGTGACAAATAATCTAATACCCCCTCTAAGTAAATTGAATCTAGAGACTGACCGAATATCTTCTCTGTGTACACGAGAACTCAGAAACGTACCTAATAAACTAATAATCATCTGCCGGCTATTGTATCTAGAGAGCAGCAAATAGTCTAATATCGTCTAAGACCAGTTGAACCCAGAAGTGTGCCTAAAGGCGTGACACCCCCGATCCTAGAACTACAATCAGAAAACCCTCCTAAATCAACCTAAAAGCCAGCACCAATCATGAGCGCACCCACTCTACCAGAGTCTGTCAGAAACGACCCCCGGGTACCACCCCTACTCTCCGATCTGCCTTCCCTCCCGCCCCCTCCCTCCCAAATCACCCCACCCTCCTCCACACCCGCTGCCACTCCCCTCTCCAAACACCAAGCCAGAGGAGCACGATGGCAAGCCACTCACCCTAAAACCACTCATCCCCTGAACCCCACCCCCGACCCGCCAGCATTGCCCACACCCGCTCTCCTCACTATCAGACCTGGCACACCCCACCCGGAAATCACCCACCCACTGCCTTGCCCTCATACCCCTGCCACCTTCCCCCCTGACCGCGCCCTTTCCCCTCCCTAAATACTGCGCGCCTAGCCCTAGCACGAACCGAAGCTGCTTCCCTCTCCCCCTCTGACCCTCCTACCCTCTCCCACACACCAGTCGCGGCAAAGAAACTAAAGAGGAAACACACCTGGTCCCCCTCAATCTCTCAGCACTCCTCGCCTCCCCTGTCTCGACCCACCACCTCTCTCCTGCATTATCCGCCTTCCCCCGTGGCCTCCCCCTTCCTGAAACCCCTCTCCTTCGATTTCTCATCAACTGCAACTGAAACTCCCAACCGCCCACACCCCTCCCTCAAATCCCCCAACCCAAATCCGATCATCCAATCACACCCAGCCACCCAGCCCCGCCCGAAACCTGCCAAGTTTTCTGCCCGCCCACTATTCCCTTCTAGCATCACCCACCCTACCCCCCCCCACTCTCTCCGCCACCGCCACATCCCGCTCCAGCACCAAGACCTACCTTGCCCGCCGATGTGAACTGTATCCTATTTAACGCCCGTTCCGTAGCAAAAAACAGACATTGCATCTATGACCTCCTCGCCTCTGTCAAACCAGACCTAGTTTTCATCACTGAAACCTGGTTCTCTGATGACTTCTGCCCGATCGCTAGTGAAGCCTTTCCCCCTGACTACTCCCTCATCCCACTGAACCGTCCGTCCAGAGGAGGTGGGGTAGCATTCATCTTCAAATCTCTCTTCTGCGCCTCGATCATCAACAACCAACCCACCATCCCATCCTGCGAATCTCTCCTCGTTAAACTTTCCCTCTCCCCATCGCTCTCTCACAACTTCCTAATAATCTACAGGCCCCCAGGCTACAATAGACAATTCGCAAACAACCTTTGCGACTCAATCGCCACCCTCCAACTAAACCATCCCAACCTCACCCTCCTTGGTGACTTCAACATATGGCTCGACATCCCCACCAACCCTATGACACACTCCCTGGTTGACGGTTTAGATGCAATTAATCTCCAACCCCACATAAACGGCCTGACTCACTACAAAGGACACACTCTTGATGCCATCTTTAGCTCCAACACCCTGATTCATTTAAAGCCCCCCACCCCAATCATCTGGTCCGATCACTTCATTCTCTCGTTCGCCATCCACTCACCCGACCCCCTTCCCGTACTTGCATCCGAACCTCCGAATTTACGCAAATGCTGGAAAAAACTAACAATCACCCCGGACCTAGCCGAGGCACTCCTCCAATCTCCACCACCCACCTGCCTTCCCAACAACCAACTAACCCCTGAGGCCTTTGACTCATGACTCAACGCATCTCTCCTACGACTCACCCCCCCTTGCAAACCATCAACCCGCTGTGGCCCTTTCCCCAGATGGTTCACTCCTGAGTTGAAGACCACTAAACGACTTTACAAATACCTAGAATGCAAATGGCAGAAAGAGAAAACCCACGAGACCAGGACCACCTTGGCCCGACACCTATATCAATACAAGGCCGAAATCCGGAAAGCAAAAAAAGCCCACAATAACACCCGAATCCTAAACTGCAAAAACCCAAGCAAAGAACTCCACAAAATCATCTCAGAATTCACCAATCCAGCTTGTAATACAACCGTCCCGACCGCCTCACAATCACTGTGTGACTCACTATCCCTCCACTTTCACAACACGGCTATCGAAAGAACAAAAGCTCTAAACACCAAACTGGCTCAACTACAGCCACCGGGCAATACTCCGCCCGTACCGGCCAGCCCCTCAGCCGCAACCTCTACGCAACCAACATTTGAATCCTTTAGTCCAATATCACCAGAACAGTTTCTCAAACTTCTATCTGCCCGCAAACCTTCTGGTTCACCACTGGACCTATGCCCAGCCACAACCCTTAAAGAAATGATTGCTTCCACCTGCGCAGGAGAACACACAAGATCTATCATAAATTCCTCCCTCTCCTCCGGTTTCTTTCCCGACGCATTCAAAATGGTGCATGTCAAACCTCTAATTAAAAAACCTTCGCTCGACCCTCTAGAGCCCAAAAACTACCACCCAATCTCAAACACTAGGTTCTTTGCCAAACTCATTGACCGAACCGCCTACTCCCAACTAAATGCCTTTGTCGAAACCAACAATCTCCTAGACCCCGCCCAATCAGGGTTCAGATCACATCACGGAACTGAAACCACCCTAACCTCGATCTGGGATGACCTTAAAATGACAGCAGACTCCGGGGGATGCGCCGCACTAATCCTCCTCGTCCGCCTTTGACACGATCAATCACTCGATCCTCCTAGACCGACTCCACTCGCTAGGAATCCGTGGAACCGCCCTTAAATGGATAGCTTCATTCCTCAAAGACAGGCACAAAATAACGACACTCTCCAGCTTTACCTCACAAGCCCGACCAGTCGACACGGGAGTCCCTCAGGGAGCATGTCTATCCGCCCTCCTGTGCAATCTCTACCTGATCACTCTCCCACCAATAATTCGTTCACACAACATCCTGTGTTACAACTGCGCCGACGACACTCAACTAATTCTAAAATTCCTGAACTCGAAACCCGACTCCCGACCTGACCTGGCATCCTGCCTCCTTAACATAGAACTCTGGATGACCCAAAAGCCACCTCCTGTTAAACCCCTCCAAAACAGAAATCATGATCTGCGGCAACCCCGATCTTCTTCCGCACCCACTACCCTGGCCACCCGCCATGGGCAACTCACCGACACCCTCCAACACAGTGAAAAATCTTGGATGCACCCTGGGCTCTGACCTAACACTCTCGCGCCAAGTCAACAATGTCTCAAAATCCTGCCACTACCACCTCAAAAACCTTAGGCGCATCCTTCCATACCTCTCATTTCCCAACAGAGTCTCCGCGGTCCAGTCAATCGTCATATCAAGACTGGAAGACGGAATCCCCCTATACCTCGGAATTCATGCCTACCAACTAAACAAACTCCAAAGAGCACAAAACGCGGCTGCCAAAATGCTACTTGCGCTCGGTCCAAGAGACCACGTATCCCCCGCCCTTAAGACACTGCACTGGCTCCCAGTAGCCCGTAGGGTGGCTTTCAAAACCTTATGCCTCTCCCATTGAGCACTGCATAAAACTGGACTGCAATATCTTCAAGACAAGCTAATACCTTATCACCCCACTCGCACCCTAAAATCAAGCTCAGCGGGTCTCCTAGTAATTCCTAAGACAAACTCAGCCAGGTTAGGCGGATCATCATTCTCAGCCCTGGCCCCAACCCTGTGGAACTCGCTCCCACCCCACATCCGTCTAACTGAAGACTTAACGGCCTTCCGCAAACTACTGAAAACCTGGCTCTTCCCCTAAAACTAACTAGTTCCAAACTCGCTTCATCACAATAACACAGACCCAGCAATTGACCTGAAGCAAGAAATTTACTACTAAATAAAATCGAATGTAAACCATAAAGACAAACAGTACTAAACGAGTAATGTAGATAAAAACAGTGAAGTGGATAATAGGAATAAATCATCAGGAAACTAGGAGATCTGAATCGATGAAATGATCATAATGAATGAGGAGGGAACGTAATGAATGACATAGATGAAATATCTAGAATGGATGAAGCGTATAGAACAGATGAACACACTGAGTGGAAGGGTACGAGAGTGGTAGAATAGATGACTAGTAAGATCAAATGAATATAGAGATCAGAGGAAATAGATGAACATACTGGAGCCAATGAGTACACAGAGTGGATGTGTGTGCAGAATGGACAAGCGTGTAGAGTTGATGAGTACGTGTAGAGTTGACGAGAACGTGAAAACAGAAAAGCGAACAGAACACAGGAGGCCGTAGAACAGTCGACTAATCCGAACGGACGAACGTATAGACTCGATGGACGTTTGACCAGACGAATGTGTAAGAGTGAACGAGCATGTAGAGAGGACGAGCAAGGAGGGCGGATGAGCGTGGACAGCGGATGAGCGTGGAGAGCGGATGAGCGTGGAGAGCGGATGAGCGTGGAAGTCGGATGAGTATGGAGAGCGGATTGGTGTGGAGCGTGGAGAACGGATAAGCGTGGAGAGCGGATGAGTATGGAGAGCGGATGGGTAGGGAGAGCGTATGAGTGTGGAGAGCGGATGAGTGTGGAGAGCGGATGAGTGTGGATAGCGGATGAGTGGGGAGAGCGGATGAGTGTGGAGAGCGGATGAGTGTGGAGAGCGGACGAGCGTGGAGAGCAGATGAACATGAAGAAGCGGATGAGCATAGAGGGCGGAAGAGCATGGAGTTATTTATTTTAGTGTTAAACAGAATGAAACCACTAACAAATCTAATGACTAAATTACAAAAAAGACTTCTCAATAAACGAAATGTCAACAGAAATAACTTCTTAAATATCTGTGGAGGTGAATGGAGTCACACTACAAGCACAGAACCATACTTTAATGAAGAAGCCTACAAGCAAAAGCAAACAAATACAATTGCCATACATAGCAGTGGTCGAGGTTATGAAAAAGTTAATAATACCATAATGGAACAAGAAGTACTCCTTACAAAAATATGCCCTGAAAACGTAGATGTACCCCTCCATTCAACTGAATCAGAACATCTAGTGTACAAATGGCCATGCACGTCAATGTGTAACATTCCCAATTTACGCCAATTCCTCATTCAATATGTGAAAAGCAAAGACAAAATGAAAATTAAACTACTGCAAAATATGGATGCTTGTCCAGTACGCAAGTACACAAGACTACAAGGACATTCATTGGCCTGCATTACAGGACCTACTTGCAAAACACCCTTCCATGATATCAAAAGGATATCAACACATCATGCAAGTATAAGAAATCTAGTTTATAAACTGTACTATGCTAAAAGTCCTGCTTTAGCACTAGCCAATTTAAATAACATTCTTCTACATGGTACAGCAAAAGACCTACTAGAAGAAATCGACTATATACAGACAAAATGTTTTGGAAGTGAAACCCAATTACGAGATGAATTAGCTGTAAACCAACTTCGAAACAAATCTGCACATGGCAACCTTTCACTACACACGTACAAAAAAGAAATACAAAAATTTGAAAATACTTCAGCTGAAGTACCAAAACATGTGTGTGTATGTTGCCGCAGAACTTTTTATAAAATAACACAAAAACTGTAGACCTATCATACAAAATAGAAGACAATGAAGATTCTAAATGTTTTGAATTAGCTCTCTACCTTATAGCAGAAAACAAATACGAAATAACTGACCCATAATACTTTGCAGATACTGTACTACAAAACTTGACAACAACCAAACTCCTTCACGTGCTCTCACAAATAACTTGGAATTATATCCACTACCAAAACCCCTTAAACAACTTAATTTATATGAGAGCATCATAATTCAAACAGTGGACCCATTTCAAGCAATAATACGCCTTCAACCAAAAACTGCAACATTACCTCCCTCTGAATTAGTAAAAGGTATTTGTGGAAAAGTAGTGTATTTACCATTAGATCTAAAAGAAAATGTGCACACTCTAGGAGTGCAACGTCCAATGCAGCAATCTTTAATTATCTTGGTAAATGGAGTACCTACAAAAGACAAAAATATTTGGCAACAACTGGTAGATTTACATAAAGTTAGAGAAGCCCTGCAATAACAAAGAAATTAATATTGAAGACAACTTGAAAGATACAACTGAAATAATTCAAGAGACACAAGAAGCTGGTCAATTTGAGCTCCTAGATCCTGCAACAATATCAAACACTTTAGACCATTATACAATTCATCCATTGCACTCTAATGACACCATAGAAGATGCACTGGAAACGTACCAAATGCATCAAACAAAAGGATCACCAATCAGCATATGGGAAAAAAGTATAGAAGCACATGCTTTTCCTCTACTCTTTCCTACTGGCAAAGGAGGAAGATATGATGATAGACCTATTCAAATATCAGCATCAGAATATCGCTCATTACGAATGTATTCTGAAGATCCCAGATTTCGACAAAATGTGGAATACATATTCCACCTACTCTTTGAAAGTGAACTAGCAACTTTATGTTACGGAGTTGCACACATATTAAAATCAGGATCACACTTTCAAAATATGACAGCTACACAATTATTACGATTTCATGGAGATGTACGTTGTATGATCAGAAACCTTGGCCCACCCACTTGGTTTGTTACATTAAGTTGTGCAGAATATAAATGGGAAGATTTACATGCTTTCCTACGCATATCAAACGAAAACAAAACAAACATAGATATACTAACACCTGGAGAACTTTGTTCATAGGATCCTGTTAATGTTTCAAGATATTTTCACCATCGCTTCATTGCTATGCTACATTTTATTTGTAATAAAACTGTTCCTCCCCTTGGAGAAGTGCAACACTTATTTTGGAGAAAAGAATACCAAGCGAGAGGAGCACCACATGTCCACATGCTTTTATGGATTAAAGATGCTCCTAAATTTGGTCAAGACAGTGATGCCACTGTTTTACAGTTTATTGAAAAATATGTCACTTGTGAAATTGCATCAGAATCCGCAAATAGTGATCTTCATGCAAACATTTTACAATTCCAAAGACACAAATGTGACAAATATTGTCGTCGCAAATACAAAAACAAAGGGAAATACTACACCAAATGCCGATTTGGTTTCCCTAGACCAGTTACAAATACAGGTCAAATGAACAATCTCATGTCTTCAGTTAGACATAGGGCCTCATCACGACCTCGTCGGTAATGCCGGCGGTATTAGCGCGGGGGCTATTAGCGCGACCGCCATAGCCCCCGGCGCTAATAGCGCGGGATAACGAGTTGGGCGGACTTGGAAGTCCCCATTCCCCATTGAGCCCATTCGGGAATGCCCCATTCACCATTGGGCTCAATGGGGAAATTTCGCGCTCATACCGCCGGCGGATTTCCCGCCGGTGGTATGAGCACAAATTCTCTGCGGATAATAGCGCTACCGCCGGATTCAAGGGTTACCGCCGAGGTCGTGATGAGGCCCATAGTGTTAAAGGTAAATCACCTAAAAATACATATTGCATAAAAAGAAAAGAAGAAGAAAAATATATCAATGATTACAATGCAATCATTGCCCACTTATGGAATGCAAACATAGACGTGCAGTACATTGCAGACAATTCTCCTGCAGTTGCACGATATGTCACTGAATACTTAACCAAATCAGAAAAGACAGAGCTCCAAGACCTCTGGAATGACCTGTCATCAGATAAAACAGTGTCTCACAAATTATACAGCTTGGGCATACAAATGCTGTCCCATAGAGAATGTGGATCCTATGAAGCAGCTGATCGATTAACTGGTACTGCATTGTATGGAAAATCTGCAAATATAGTATGGCTAAGTCTTGGTCCAGCTAAATCTAGAAAAAGAGTTCTAAAATCATACCAAGATATAGAAACAATAGCCAAACAACCAATACATTTTAAAAAACAATTTATTGGACACATACTACCCAAACAGGAGTACCATTTTGGAAACCATGAGCCTATACCACATAGCCCAAAACTACACATACAAAAATAATATAAAACCTGATGAACAAAACCATAAATACAAAGTGACAAACTGTGAAGGCAGCTTAGTAAAACTCACCAAACCAAATTTAATTAATCATATCAAATTGTCATTAAAGACTCCTCAACATAAAGAAGTATATTACATGTCCCTGCTACAACTCTTTAAACCATGGAGAAAAGAAGAATAAATACTAGATAACTATGACTCATATGAAGACGCTTTCAAAGCAAATGAAAGCAGTATAACTGATATAAACTTTGCACAGTACAAAACAATGTTGCACAATGAACAGCAACATGAAGAAGAACTCCAGGCCCAATTAGATAAGGACACTCCTGACAGTAGTCAACCTTCTATCACAGGAAGCCAAGAACCACTGGGAGAACCACTAATAACAAATGAGGCAGAAATAGCTATGATAGAAGTAGAAAACACCATGTGTCAGTATGAAGAAAAAGAAGACTTAACTATAGTACAATCAAAGCTAAACAATGAGCAACGTAGCATTTTTTAAGGAGTAACAAAAGAAATTGCACATGGTGTACAACATGAAAACAAAGAATGCACCTGTCAAAATTACAAACCTATACTATTGTTTGTCAGTGGTGAAGCTGGTTCTGGCAAAACATTCCTAATCAAAATCATCAGTAAGTTCCTTCAACAATTAACAAACAACAAACTGTCAACTGTTGTCACTGCCCCCACAGGTTTAGCTGCCTACAACATAGGTGGTGTCACTTTACACCGATTACTACTCCTGCCAGTAGAACACCAAAACAAATTATATTATTACAAACTTTCTGCGGAAGCTGCAATGGAACTACGCAGAGTATTGAAACAAATGAAAATGCTACTAATAGATGAAGTGAGCATGGTGTCCAACCTAATGTTGGCTTTGATTCACCTCAGATTACAAGAAGTACTCAAAACAAACTATGAAGAGCTCTTTATTATTATTGTTTTCGGAGATCTTCTTCAATTGACACCACTAAAAGGTGAGCCTATCTTTAAAACATTAGGAAACAAACTCTGCCGTAAAACTGTTGGCAGCATTGGAAATGTCAACCTTTGGCAACATTTCCAATACAGAGAATTAATTGAAGACATGCGCCAATCTGCAGATCTCACTTATGCCAACATCTTATCAGAGTTGGTATACTTTCTAAAGAAGCAGAAGCAATATTGAAAACCCGGCTCATTCATGCACTTTATGGTGATAATGCATGTGCTACAGATGTTATGGAACAATTAGCCCACAAAAATGTCGACTGTATGGTCTTAATGCCAACTCTTGCAAGCTGTTTATGAAATAATGTTAAGTAAAGAAATGCAACCAATAATGGAAATTAGCGCCACAGACAAACTAGATGTACATGGAATGACACTACCTATGTGTGACCAAGCCACAACAAGACTAAATAGTTTAGAAAAATCAATCTCAAACACAGCAGGCTTCGAAAAGATATTAAAATTATCCTTAAATTGCAGAGTAATGCTGAAATGTAACCTTGACGTGGACCGAGGACTAGTTAATGGAGCACTGGGTACAGTTGTTGGCTTTCAAACACACCCACGTGACAACAAAATTCAGTTTGTCAATATTCTCTTTGACAAACTTTCAGAAGTAAAAAGAACAGGACGCTCAACAGCTCGATTCCTTCTCTTCAAAGATATGTATGTACGCAGAGAACAATTTTCTCTAACTGTTGCATACGCAGTCACCATTCATAAATCACAAGGTCTTACCTTAGACAAAGTAATGATAGACATTGGTAACACAGTCTTTAAAGAAGGCATGAGCTACATAGCACTATCACTGTTATGTACACTTGAGGGTCTATTTCTAATCAACTTTGATGAGAGCAAAATAAACGCTGATATTCCTTGCATTTTAGAATACAATAGACTTCGTTCACTATACACTCCCCATCTAAACACATATTCTCTTCCACAAAAAGTAAAACATTATAAAAGAAAAATAAATCAAACAGAAAAGCAACAGGATGTCACTGCAAATCCTCCAAAGAGAGTAAAAGAAAGTAATACTTCATCAAGTGCCACAAGCAAAAAAGAATCAATTAGGGAAAGTAAACCAGGTACTTCTTCAAAGAAGGAAGACACACTCCAAAAAAAGCAGTCACATACAGAACTACCTGGTCCATTTAAACTCTCAAATATAGTTGGTGTAAATTGCTACGCAAATGTAGCAATTAATATTCAATTTCAATTACCACCAATTGTTGAGAACATTTACTTACACAGTACAGACCCATTGTGTTTGCAAATGTTGATACTTCACAGAAATGCAGCAAACAATCCTGACAACACGTATAGTGTTTATGGAATAAGACAACAATTGGACTACTGTGCTGGAATGGTGAAATTCACTATAAACTCACAGGAAGATCCACAAGAATGTCTAATGTACTTACTATTAGTACTGGAAAACAAAAACATACCTATACATTAAATCCTCCAGATTTCATACATGTGGAAACATACATGCACTCTCTGCAACAATGTGACACAAGAACAAATCCCCAATGAGAGCTCTGTGTATATAGCAATACCTAATTGTGAATCCGTTCCATTTTAGCAACTTGTACAAAATGCAAACCACGGTAGATTATGTTCAACCTGCAATTCAGATAATCGCTCCACGTTAGTAATACAAACACATGGTAAATACGTAATACTAATGCTTCTACGTTACAATGCAGATGGTACCAAAAAGAACTGCAAGCTGACTGGATTCACACATGGTCAAATATCACTTGGTAGGAAAACCTTCACAAAAATAGGTATAATCATCCACGCAGGAGCCACAACCAACTCAGGGCACTACACTGCATATATAAAAAAAGAAATGTGGATGGTTTGAATGTAATGATAGTACCGTTACTCTAAAGCAGAGATTACCAGCAAATCTTACAAACGCTTATTTAATGTTCTTAAAACCAAAATTTGATAACTAAACTGGACTTAAACCTTAAGTACACTTGTAGTAAAAAAATATAAACTGTCACAATATTCCAAAAACTATCTAACTGCCCAAAGATGCTACAACAACTAATTAGATAAATTAATACCACTCAAATAGAGCAAAAAATAGACAGTTAGAATACGCTAATTGGTATCTAACTGTCCCAAAATTTAGAAATATCCAAATAGATAAAGCAATACCACAAAATGATATGAAAAAATAAACAGTTAGAATACGCCTACTGGTATCTAACTGCTCCAAAATGAATATCCAAACAAATACCTAATATCTTACTGCTCCCAAAAACTGGAACAATCCAATGTATAACGCATTTGCCAGAAACAACAAGTAAAGACTGAAAACAAATAAACTGTAGCATAACAGAAAAAGTTTTTTTTTTAATCCAACATGCATTTTTGCCCAATGATTTTAGCAACAAACACAGAAACTGAACAAATTGCACAGTACTCTGGTTTGTCATCTACCAAATATGAGGGTCAAAAAAAAGAAAAAAATTGAGATTGTACAATGTAATAAGTCTTTATAAAATACTAATACTAACATGCTATTTTCTTTTATCACAGAAATGAACAAGAAAAACATGGACTCCCGTTACTAAACCAAATAGTAAGTATAACATGATAAATACAACCATTGCAGCATATCACACCCATACTGGCTTATAACATTGTTCCTTATAAATTTGATTTTGACCCAAAGTTATAAGCCACTATGAGTGTGCTATGCTGCGGTGCTTGTGGCCAGGGCATAGACTCTTGGGTGCATGGCATATGAGTGTGATATGCTGCGGTGGTTGTGGCCAGGGCATAGAGTCTTGGGTGCATGGCCAAATGGCCATGCACCCAACATTCTATACCCTGGCCACAACCACTGCAGCATATCACACCCATAGATTCAAGCATTTCATCCATTTTAATGTCCGCGGACACAAGGAAGTTCGTAGAACACATTCAACTTGCCAGAGGACGATACGGACAGCGTCATCAGGACACCCCCATTTTCTTTATGTACGAACATTTCAGGACACCGCGAGTGTTCTTAGAACACTTTCAGCTTGACAACGAACAATACAGACAAAGTTTGGTGAGGATTCGTCCAGATGGAGCGAAGTTATAAGCCACCCAAAAAATGCTCTTCCTATGGAAACACCAACTTAACCATAACTACATGGACGCTAACGCGTCCATGTAATTTACACATCATGTTTACTCATTGTTTCGTTTATGGTTGCTGTACTTATTAGCATACATTTTTCTGTTATTCGCTTCACTTATATCCTCTTTTTTACTGTGCATTTTTATAGCAGGAGGAAGATATAGTGATGAAAAGAGAGTGAAAGGGAAAAAGATTGAGAAGTAGGGCAAGGCAAATCAGAAGGCACATCATTGTTTTTGATCCTTACAAGTTCCTGTTTCATTTGATCAGGTTGTCATTGCTTCCCAACCTCACTTGTAGTACCAATTGCACATTCCTGTTCGCTCTGAGGGAGTGTACTATCGCGTGCCCTCCTCACATCTGAGAGGTGCACCCAATATTTCAGTCCCTTTACCTTCACTGCAGTGGGCATACTGTAAATCACTTCATATGGGCCATGAAACCTTGATGAATTCCATCTCCTGACAAAACTCATCACATATACCTGTGCTCCTGGCATCAGCAGCCCAGTTGGGCTATCTGTAGCTGGCGTGGTAGTATCAGTTGCCACATTTTCAGTAAAAGGCGGTGCTATTTGTCACGCTTTGCTGCATACTGCGCGCGTCAGCAGAGTCAAGTATTCCTTAAATTCTTCCCCCAGCACTGTGGCAGCCCTGTGTGCATCTGATGCTCTCCTAATCGGGGAGAGTGGTGTGTGTAGTCGCCTCCCAGTCACAATTTCATGGGGGCTCAAATGGTGGTCCTTGCATGGTTGCGTTCGGAGTTGGAACAGTGCTAGGGGCAAGCAATACACCCAGTTTTTCTTCAGTGTATTACACAATTTCGATAGTTGATCTTTTCCACCACTCCATTAGCCATCAGATGATTAATGGAACACAGTTTGTGCTTCACCCCTAAGAGTGACGTTACTTCTTTGAAGAGGTCATTCACAAAGTGTGTGCCATTGTCCGACCGTTTCACATCAAATATTCCCCACCGGGAAAAGACTTCTCTCACCAGAAACTTTGCCGCGCACTTCGCGTCTGGGTGGGGGCATGGACCCGCCTCCACTCACCTTGAGAAAGGACATACTACCACAATTAGATATCTTGCCCCGTTACATCTCTCTCCCATATCTGCATAATCTATGTGGAGCTCTCTGAAGGACCCTGCCGGTTCTGGCAAAGTACCTCGCAATGTCCTCAATGTCATCCCTGAATTGTATGTTTGACATGTTGTACAGTCTATGATACATTTTGACAAATGTTCCTGGAAGTTGGGGACAAATCAATGTGCCTGAATGTCTGCGGCGATGTGTTGTTTCGCTACATGGGCTGCAGGGTGCAGCTGTTGGAATGCTAGCTCTAGTAATTCTACGGGCATCACTACCTTCCCCATTGTCTCCTGCCTCCAAATGAGGTCTGTGGCCGATTGTTTACATCCCCGCTTGCTCCATAATTCTTGTTCCTCCAATGGTGCTCTCCTCTGTAACTCTATTAGCTGTGTTATGGGCGTGTTACTATAGGCTTCTTCTAGTGGTTTTACGGTGGCGGCTTTAACAATGCACTCAGCCGCTGGTGTTATATTGAAATACGAGGCCTCCTTCGCTGCTGCGTCGGCTGCCACGTTTCCCAATGAGATTGCATCTGTGTTGTTGGTATGGGCTTGGCATTTCACCACTGCCACTACTGATGGCTCTGTCAACGCCTCTATTAATTCGTTCAATAGTGTGGCGTGCTGCAATAGTGAGCCATCTGCTCGTCTGAACCCTCTTCTGCGCCAGCATGATAGTCCTGAATGGACAGTGGTAGTTGCATATGCTGAATCTGAGTATATAGTCACTATGCATCCTTTGGCTGTACATAATGCTTCAATTAATGCAGTTAGTTCAGCCGCTTGTGCGGAGTAATGTAACGTGAGGTGCTTTTGGACGATTGTTTTATAGCTATCTTCCTCCATTCGTACTACGGCCATCCCTACATGCTTCTCTCCTGTTTCTGGGTTTATTGACGCAGAACCATCTATGAAGTATATTTTTCCTTACATCAGGGCGTTTTCAATCGCCTTGGGAATATCATCACCCTCCCCCTCATAGGTTGCACAGTCATGTTCCTGCATATCCTCCATAGTACATGGCTCTGTAATGAATGTTGCTGGGTTTACTTTTTTACACGTGACCACATGCACGTTGGGGCTTGAAATTATTATCTCATATGCGGTTGCCCTCTGTGTTGTCAGTGTTGATTTTGACCGCTCAAAAATCGCAAATAATGAATGCTCTGAATACAATGTGACTGAACAACCCATTACAATTGTGGCACTTTTTTCAATGGCGAAGGCCGCGGCTGCGAGGGCCTGTTTGCACGCGAAGTGGCCCTGCATCACTGCATCCAGTGTCCTGCTGTAGAAAGCAAGTGGCTTGTGGCCTAATGATGTTTTCTGTATCAACACTGCCGTCATCAGTGTTCCATTGCAGTGTGAGTACAAGAAAAATTCCCTCTCATAATCTGGGTTCGCGAGGCCTGGAGCCTCAGCGATAAGGTCTTTCAGTCTGAAGTACTGAGCTATCATGTCATGTGTCCATTTTATTGGGGCTCTACTTGTTTGCGCTACTTTTAATGCTTGCAATAATGGGCGTGTGTATGCTGCATAATCAAGGAACCATGCTCGGCAATAGTTACATGTGCCAAGAAATGTTTGTATGTCCTTCACTGTCTTTGGTATTATTATGTTACGTATAGCAGCTGCCCTGTCAGGGAGTATTCGTTTTCCATCCTTCGATATTAACTGTCCGAGGTATACAACTTCGGCAAGGCAATATTGTAGTTTCCCTTTATCAACCTTGTATCCTTTGGTGGCTAACACGTTTAACAGTGTTATTGAGTCTTCTGTACACTTTCTTCTGTTTTGCTACAGAGGGTAAATCATCTACGTATTGTATAATGATGCTCTCTACATCTATATTTCCAATGTCCTCTCGTAATACTCTGCTAGAGATACTTGGGCTTTCGCAATATCCCTGTGGGAGTCTGCGATGCTCATATCTGTTATTTCCTAGTGTGAATGCTGTGAGGTACTGCGATCCTGGGTCAAGTGGCATGGAGAAGAAGGCATTCGTCAAGTCAACCACAGTAAAACATGTAGATTCTTTGGGTATACTGCACAGTATTGATGCCGGGTTAGGCACTAGCGGGAACTCTTTTTGAATGACGTCATTAAGTGGGCAGAGATCTTGGATCATCCTCCACGCCCCTCCTTTTGCTTTTTTAATCAGAAAGATGGCTGTGTTACACGGGTAGTTTGATGGCACTATTATACCTTGGTTCAGGAGTGCATTTATTGTTTCCCTTATCCCTTCCTCTGCTTCTCTTGATATTGGGTATTGTTTCACTCTTGGCGGTATGGCACCTGGTTTGAGTTTTATCTTTAATGGTGTTACTTCATGTAATAACCCTACATCATGGGGGCCTGTAGTCCAAATTTATGGTGCCACTTTTGCCATGTCTTCCTCAGATATTGTTGGTGGGGCATTAACACTAGCCATAAGTGGATTGTGTACCTCTCTGTACTGGATTATAATATCACACGGTATGCTTATTTCCATTATTATCTCTCCATCATCTTCGTTGTCAGTGAATAGTTCTTCGTCAGTTAGATCTCTTAGCATTATGTTTGGATCTATGCATAACACAGTTCTCCACTCGCATCCATGCGTGTCCAAGCCTATGACCACAATACGTTTACTCGATACCTGAACTGCCTCGAAGTCTACGGACATTATAGTGCCTGGCACGATGTCCGTATTCGCAATTGGGCGGAATACAAAGTCTGATGGTGTCCTCCATTCTTTTGTCATTATCTCAGGGACTTCTCGGGCTAACACTTTGATGCCATAGATAAACATGTCTATGTCAATGGGTATCCCTCGCACCACAACTTCATTCATCATCGTGCTAATCATTAACATTGCTCGCACTGGGCATACTCCTGGGGTGGAACACACTATTCACAGCGTGGTAAACAAAATGGTCATGTTCAATTTACTTAGCAAATCTCTACCCAGCAAGTTGATTGGCGTGTCTTCGTGGTACAGTAAGGGTGCGCGCACTGTTTTTCCCCCCACCATTATATCCAGATCTTTGGTGTAAGGAACTTTTAAAATAGCCCCAGAGAACCCCTGCGTTTCCAAATTCCTGCCTGAGAGCGGATACCGCCCTTCCATAAAACATGATTTTTCCGCTACTGAGTCTACCATAAAGATAAACTGCTTATTTCCTATCTCTGCCCCCACTAGTTGTTCCTCTTCTGCACGTAGGGTGGTGGATAGGACTGGACATGCAAGTGCTCCCTCTGGGCTGTCCTAATCTGCGTACCTTTCTTGTCCGGGCACTGAGAAAACATTATCTCCAACTACTGTTGCGCTACGGAACGGTGCAGGTGCACCATGTGCAGCTGTCGCCAAACTGTTACTGCTGGCGTTTCCTACAGTGTTTTGTCTTGTCATGGGCTGTGATGCACTGTGATGTGGTTGGGAGGGTGGTTGTCTTTGCTTTATTTGGGGTTCGTTATAACACTGGTCCTGTGGTCTTCCCCCTCCCATTGGTAATTCATAGGGGCTACCTGGGTGTGGGCATCCCCATACCTGTTCATTGTCCACGGGTGGTTGCACTTGGAAATACCCTGAGGGCCGCATTCTGCAATCTCTTAAATAGTGTCCCCATGTCCCACAGTTCCAACATGACCCTTGCTGTCCTCCTCTCATCCCTTGGCCACCAAATCCTCTATTCCCCATGCTTCTGAACCCCCCTCTCTGGCCACAGTACCCACCTCATCCTCTTGCCGGCCTTTCTTGCCACTGTGGTCCTCTGTGTTGCTCCTCTCCGTTCCACGGTCCTTGTTCTCCTGCTGCCCACAGCGCTGCTATTACGACTGGCCTGCTTCCCGCGCATTCATCCCCCTCGTTCTCTCTATCTGTTGTTATGCTGCGTTTATGGCGGCAACCTTCACTAATTTATTCTGTACCAGTTTTGCTTCACCTGCCAGCCTTTTTTGTGCTATCTCCTTTTCTCTCTCTTGGATCCTCCTACAGTGGTGCACAATTATGCTCTGATATTCAGGCCAACCCTTGGCTTCTATCCCAGCTATCTTGTCCAAGGCCTCCTGTACCTCCTTCGGGAGCCCTTTCTTGATTATAAAATAGAACAAGGCGGTGGATTGGTTCCACGCCATACCAGTTTTGCTTCTCCACAAGTCTTGCACTCGCAGAATGAATTGCGTAGGATCCTCGTTCTCCTCCATTGTACATTGCATTACCAAATGTAAATCTGGAATATCTGGAAATGTGCGCCGCAATGCGTCCCATACTTGTGCTCGAACATTGTGGCGGGCACAACTCATTGTTACTCCTGGGAACCCCACCTTTTCCCACACAGCGTCTGCTTGATCACCGACGGCGGACACTAGCAAACCTTTTACATCACCTATCGCTAGTAGTACTCCTTCCGTGTTCTTCTCGAATGCATGTATCCATTTCCCTGCTCCTCCCGCAAGTGAGGGGAGGAGTTTCAACAGGTTGTTTTTGTACATCTGGGCCCATGGAATATAGTGTGGCCTACCTGCTCCTTTGTGTATCAACGGCATGGGCAACTTATGCTTCTTTCCTGTTTTACTTACTGTCCCTTTCTTTGTCTTACTTACCAGCATATTCCCTACTCGCTGCCTTAATATACCCTGCCATCGTGGGGGTGATCGTGGATCTAAGTCATCAAAATGATGTGGCAGTGGATCCTACAGCTGCCACTCCTTCCTCGTATTCGTCTAGATCACTCCACACCTCTTCTATTTCTTCTTCTTGCTCGCCATTCTCCTCTCGTCCTTCCCCTCGCTGGCTTTCTGGGGTGGCTGAGCATATGATTCTCACTGGTTTATCATTCAGATGGAAGAGGAATTCTCCCGATCACCATTCTTTCTCTCGCCCCTGTGATGTGGGTGTTCCCTGAGACAATATGGACTGCACTGGTCCTGGCGTGGCTGGTGCTGATTCCCCTGCTACACTTAGCGGGGGTGTGAGATCTGCTACGGACAATGGTGGTACTTCCCCTCCACCCAGTAGCATTTGGCCCCTGTCACACAGTGCTCTTAGCCGTGTTATTTCCATTTGTGCATGCGCTAACTGGCGGTCTAGTGGCGCCGTGGCTACCGCTCCATTTGAGGGAGTGGGGGTGGGGCACGCTGTTATATACAGAGGCTCACTGTGTCCTACTGCTGGTCTTGTCATTAAGGGGAATATTTTGGTTGTATCATTCTCAGCTGTGGTTGTTGTGCATTCATCCTTTGGTGTTCCGCTTACCTCTTCCTGTGTTTTCTGTTTTTTGATTGTTTTTTCTGTATTTACCTCTGCTGTAGGGGTAACTTCCTCGAACATTCGCCACAGATCCAATACCTCTCTTCTGTTCTGCAACTGTTTCCCTTATAATTTGCCAATAAATGTGTGGATACTAAATCTAACACCCTTTTGTCAAACGACCCTCCCTCTGGCCAAATTGGTGTCACGCTGTTCCCTTTTATCTCCATCACCCATTGATCGTGGTATTTCTGTATCCTGTCACTATATAGTGGGAGATGTTGGCAAATGTGAGCTAATGGTGTTATTCCCCCCATGACGATGTTTCTCCCTTCGCTTTGTGTGCGCGCTTGCACTCGATCCTCCCACCGTTCTTTTTATAGATAAACAATTTATTAAGCGTTTCTCAATTACTGACAGTTATTGTACATCAATATTCAACATTACCTTTGTAATCATTGCATTTCCACTTTCAACAGTTCACTTTCGCATATATAATCCCTTACCAACAAATCACTTACAACATTTTGACATACGCGACAATAATGGACAAAAAGACATATAACACATAACATGCACTACCTGCGTGCTTTTATCTCCCCCTTGTTCTCGTTACTAAACACTTTTTATCCTCCCCTGCTGGCTGCTCTTCTCATTCACTCCCCACCTCTTACACCCTCTTGCTCTTTCCCAAGGAATCTGGCTTGCACGGAAAAAGAATATTCTAAATAACTACTCTGAATCTACTCAATATACGAGACCCCTACTATTTTCTCTTTATCTTCACTTATTTATCTGCACTGGACGAGACAATGCTACACGGCGCCGCCTTCTACCCCGTTCGGGCTAGGATACCTATTCTCTTCTTCTTACTTCTCACAAAACCTAATGGCCATATAAAGGATAGATCAGAAAAGCCTCAGCATCACTCACTCAGCCCCTACTCTTGGCTTTAACCCACTACCACCTGTTCCCCTGTTCCCTTATTTTCCCCCTTACCTTTCCTTGGGAACTTTCGCAACCGGCACTCACGTATTCATTCAGGTAATCCGAGGGTCACCGTTCACGGTCTGACCCCAGTCAGGTCCGCATCCCAACCAAGCCGTGGCCCGCCTCGGCGAGCAGCTTTTTCAGTTGGGTATTCGTCAACCGGGAACCCTTGACCCTTTCTTGTAGTGCGCACAGGCTGGTCGGCCGCAGAGGCGATGGTTTTGCTGGGGGGTGTCCCAGATCTCGCCCCACGGTGCGGGCCTTGAGGCACCTCTCCAAATCACGTCGGGGTCACCAAATGTTTGTGCCCTCCCCGTCTTTCTCATGCAAAGGAATAAAACTGACACACCCCAGATAGGGAATGAGGCAAAGAGAGCAGGCTGTGAGAGTTCAAGGGAAGGTTTATATAATTCAAAGATCTCTGTTGCCTCTGAGAGCGCTCTGACCAAAATTAATGTTACAATACATTTTATAGGGCAAATGACGCAACTAACATAGGATGCTACGTTGGTCCCAGATTGGACAGTCCTTATGGTGGCCATGATGTGGCTGGCATCTCTTCCTCCGGGTTGGCTGCTGGGTTGGCGGGAGGATGGACGTCAGGCATCTGTGCTCTGAATGGGTGAAGGTCAGGTCGCTGTGAAGCAGGGTGGTAACTAGCTAAGCTAACATAATATATTTTCAAAAATGCATGCACTAAATAATAATCGTTCAAAGTCTTTGAACAACTCATCATGTCTCTATAAACTTCACACATGTATCTATACTATCAATAACATTGGATTATAAAGGTCCTAGGTTAAGGGTCTTGACCACCATAATACACCAGTTGAAGTGAGGGTCTGTGTTCATAAGAATCTCTGGTATGTGACATTTTGTTAGTGGTAGACAACGATATACTGCAGCAGGGGTCTAATGTTAGTTGGGGATATCTGTTGGGTGGGCATCATGGCGTGGTCAGTGGTCTGGCACATAAAAGGAATACCTTGCAGGGGCACAGAGTCACAATGTCAGTAAGTTTCCACTGGCGAGGGTGCGGGGGCAAGGACATGTTTGTGGAGATGAATGAGCTTAGCTCATGCTGGTTCACATGCAGGACAGTGATCTCAGAGGAAGAGTGATGTGTTACATTTATTATTTGTTGCAGGTACCACCGGCTTTAGTTTGAGAATGGAGCCTCTGAGTTTTCCAGTCAGAGTGGGAAAGATGGTGGGGGCCATGTGCCCTGCGCGCCTGGCCGTTGCAAGAAAGGGAAGAGAAGCGTTTTGTAATATCGCAGTGAGGCCTAGTCACCAAGATGGAGTCGAAAGGGGGTACAAAAATGGATGCCCTGTGTCCTGCTCAGTGGTCCCATCTACGCAAATGTTAACCAAAGTCGAAATTGCATAAGGGCAAGGGGCGAACCCACTACTGGAGGCACTTGGTCTGAGATTTGTACTGACAAGTAAAGGATGTGAGGGGCCTGCTGGCCCCTTGCTCCCATCGAGGGGAATGCCCACAATGCCTTCAGTGGAACTCCATATGGTACAGATGCTCCCTACACTGGGGCAACGGTAGTGAGGAGAAACCCTTTTTTCATTTCCAGGCACAACTACCTACCACGACTAGGATAGCCCACAAAGAGTTCTTGCATGCCCGATTCTATCGACCCAGAAGGCAGATATAGGTGATAAACAAGTGATCGAATCAGGAGCTGCAAAATCATGTATCAATGAGGGGCAGTTTCCGTTGTCTGGCAGAAGTTTCAACGCACAGGGATTCTCTGGGGCGGTTTCCGTGGTTCCATACACAAAGGATTTGGATGTGAAGATTGGAGATAGGCTGGTTCAAGCACCCTTGTTGTATTCTGAGAGTTCTGCACTCAGCCTGTTGGGCCAAGATTTGCACAGCAAGTTGAACATGATGATCTCATATACGGACAGGGGGAACATCGGCTCCACACCAGGGATATGCACAATGAGTGCAATGTTAATAATAATAATACATGCAGTAACAAGAGATGAAGTGGATCGCGAAGTGCCCATTTACCCAGATATGTTCATATATGTAATAACAGTTCTCAATCAAGCAGTACCCAAATTGCTAAACAGTGTAGAAGAGTACCAACGGACTTCATTTTTCGACTTGTGGTATTCTCCAAATCAGCAGCTGGCACAATATAATCCTTGGACTTGCAGGGGCTGGTAGTCACGGCCAAGAGGATAGGGGTACTGGGCATAGATACACATGGGTATGAATGGCGAACAGTACTTTCTATTGATCCCACCATTCGCCTCAAGGAAGTATCTGATGCTGATCTGTTTAGGATGGTGAAATAATTCTTGAGATCTGTATCCCCTGTGAGATACTGGTGCAGTTCAGGAGAGTGCATTTCCCACTGAGGGCAGTGGTCACCCCGCCCCCCTTTATTGAACAAGACTTAGGGTATGTACCCACTCACTTGTGGACTACTAACCTACATGACATAAGGATCCTTAAAGTAGTGACCCTAGTACATATCACATTAAAATCAGGAGCAGTACTACCCCAAATTAAACTGTACCCATTGTCCAGAGAAGCAGAGGAAGGAATAAGAGATACAATGTAGACACTACAGGTTCAAGGCATCATAGTGCCATTCACGTCCCCATGTAACACAGCCATTTACCCTGTCAAAAAATCAATGGGAGACAATTGGAGAATTATCCACGATCTCTGCACTTTAAACGATGTGGCACAAAAAGAATGTCCAGTCGTTCCCAAACCAGCCATGATTTTCTGCTGCATTCCAAAAGAAGTGTCCCACTTCACGTGGTGGATCTCAAGAATGCATTCTTTTCATTACCCTTGCACCCTGATTCACAGTACCTCACTGCCTTCACCCATGGCGGAATGAGATAGAAACACACTCATTTGCCCCAAGGGTAACAGGATACTCCATGCTGACCTAGGTAACCTTGAAGTACCCAGCACAATCAATCAGTACATTGACAATCTTCTTGTCTGTAGCAACACTGAGCAGCACTGCCGTAGAGTCTCTATTACACTTCTACAACTACTGGTATGGAAGGGATATAAGGTTGACAAAGCAAAGTTACATACTGTCAATGGGAGGTGTTATAGCTCGGGCAGTTGATATCAGCTAACAGCAAACAAATAATTCCAGACAGAGTTGCATCAGTACGTGCCATACCTCAACCCATTACAATAAAAGACATGCAAAAATTCCTAGGCCTACGTAACTATTGCAGGGCATGGATTTTAGATTATGCTGTGTACACAAGGCCCCTCCTACAAGGCCTCAAAGAAGCACAGAAAAACAATGACACGCTCCAATGGACAGCTGACTTGGTGAAAAGTCTCATTCACCTGAAAGACATCATTTCAACAGCGTCAGTGTTAGCCACCCCATATTATAAACAGAAATTCTATTTGTTTTTGCACTTTACTTGCATCAAAGTTGATTAGAAATAGACTGTCAAGCGTACGTAAGCATGATAGTGCTACGTAGCTCATGCCTTCTTTAAAGATTGTGTTTCCAATATCTATCAATGCTTTGTCTAGGGTAAGACCTTGGGATTTATGAATGGTGACTGCATATGCAAGAGTTAGAGAAAATTGTTCTCTATGTACATACATGTCTTTGAAGAGAAGGAATCGAGCTGTTGAGCGCCCAATCCTTTTTACTTATGAAAGTTTGTCAAAGAGAATATTGACAAAATGAATGTTGTTGTCACGTGGGTATGTTTGAAAGCCAACAACTGTACCCAGTGCCCCATTAACTAGTCCTTGCTCCGCGTCAAGGTTACGTTTAAGTATTACTCTACAATTTAAGGATAATTTTAATATTTTTTCTAACCCAGCTGTGTTGGAGATTGAATTTTCTAAGGTGTTTAGTCTTGTTGTGGCTTGCTGACACATGGGTAGTGTCATACCCATGGGCGTAATTTTAGGGGGGACGGGGGTGTTTGTACCCCCCAACTTTCATGGCACACCATTTTGTCCCCATTCATTTGGCTGGGGCACCTTTTCTTCAGATGTCATGTCCCCCCCAACATTTTCAGCAAAGTTACTCCACTGGTCATACCATGTACGTCCAGATTGTCTGTGGAGCAAATTTCAAGGATTGGTTGCTTTTCTTTTTTTAACATTCTTTCATTGAATTTGAAACAGCTTGCAAGAGTTGGCATTAAGGCCATACAATTGATATTTTTGTGCGCTAATTGTTCCATAACATCAGTAGCACATGTGTTATCGCCATAAAGCGCATGGATGTACCGGGTTTCCAATATTGCTTGTGCTTCTTGAGATAGTACACCAACTCTATTACTTTTTAAAATGTTGGCGTAAGTGAGGTCTGCAGATTGGTGCATGTTTTCTGTTAATTCTCTGTATTGGAAATGTTGCCAAAGGTTGACATTTCCTATGCTGCCAACAGTTTTACGGCAGAGTTTGTGTCCTAAAGTTTTAAAAATAGGTTCAACTTTCACTGGTGTCAATTGTAGAAGATCTCCGAAAACAATAATGTGTTTTCCTGCAAGGAGTTCTTCGTAGTTTGTTTTAAGTACTTCTTGTAATCTGAGGTGAATTAAAGCCAACATTAGGTTGGAGACAATGCTCACTTCATCTATTAGTAGCATTTTCATTTGTTTTAATACTCTGCGTAGTTCCATTGCAGCTTCTGTAGAAAGTTTGCAATAGTCTAATTTGTTTTGGTGTTCTACTGGAAGGAGTAGTAATCGGTGTAAAGTGACACCGCCTATGTTGTAGGCAGCTAAACCTGCGGGGGCAGTTACAACAGCTGACAGTTTGTTGATTGTAAATTGTTGAAGGAACTTGCTGATGATTATGATTAAGAATGTTGTGCCGGAACAAGCTTCACCACTGATGTACAGCAGTATAGGTTTGTAATTTTGGCAATTCCTTTTGTTACTTCTTCAAAAATGGTGTGCTGGTCTTTGTTAAGTTTTGATTGTAGTACAGTTAAGTCTTCTGTATCTTCTTCATAGTGACACATGGTGTTTTCTACTTCAGTCATAGCTAATTCTGCCTCATTTGGTATTAGTGGATGTCTCAGTGGTTCTTGGTTTCCTGTTAGAGAAGGTTGACTACTGTCGGGAATGTCCTTATCTAGTTGGGCCTGGAGTTTGTGTTGCTGTTAATTGTGCAACATTGTTTTGTACTGCGTAAAGTTCACATCAGTGATAGTGCTTTCATTTGTTTGAAAACGTCTTCATAGCAGTCATAGTTATCTAGTATCTCCTCTTCTTTTCTCCATGGTTTAAAGAGTTGTAGCAGGGACATGTAATATAGTTCTTTCTGTTGAGGAGTTTTAATGAAAATTTGACATGATTAATTAAGCTTAATTTGGTAAGTTTCACTAAGCTGCCTTCACAATCTGTCACTCTATATCTACCTTTGCTTTCATTGGGTTTTATATTATTTTTGTTTGCAAAGTTTTGGGCTATGTGGTATAGACACATGGTTTTCAAAGTGGTACTCCTGTTCGGTAAATTGTTTTTCAAAATGTCTTGGCTGTTGGGATCATTTTTGGCTATTGTTTCTATGTCCTCATATGATTTGATAACTTTTTTTCTAGATTTAGCAGGACCAAGACCAAGACTATCCTGTACAATTTCTGAGATAGTGTTTTGTCTGATGATAGGTCATTCCAGAGGTCTTGAAGCTCTGTTTTTTCTGTTTTTGTTAAGTATGCTGTAACATATTGTGCAACTGCAGTGGAATTGTCTGCAATGTAATGCACATCTATGTTTGCATTCCATAAGAGGGTATTGATTGCATTGTAATCATTGATATATTTTGATTCTTCTGTTCTTTTTATGTAATACGTGTTCTTAGGTGATTTACCTTTAACACTATGTCGAACTGAAGACATGAAGTTGTTCACTTCACCTGTTCCTGTAACTGGTCTAGGGAAACCAAAGCGGCATTTGGTGTAGTATTTCCCTTTGTTTTTGTATTTGTGACGACAATATTTGCCACATTTTTGTCTTTGAAATTGTACAATTTGTCCATGAAGGTCACTATGTGTTGTTTGTTAAGGGATTTCACAAGTGACATATTTTTGTATGAACTGCAAAACAGTGGCATCACTGTCCTGACCAAATTTAGGTGCACCTTTAATCCATAAACACATGTGGATATTTGGTGCTCCTCTGGCTTGGTATTCTTTTCTCCAAAAGAAGTGTTGCACTTCTCCGAGGGGAGGAACCATGTTATTACAAATTAAGTGTAGCATAACAATGAAACAATGGTGGAAATATCTTGAAACATTAACAGGATCTAGAGAGCAAGGTTTTCCAGGTGTTAGTATATCTATGTTGGTTTTGTTGTTGTTTGATATGCATAGGAAATCATGTAAATCTTCCCATGCATATTCTGCACAACTTAATGTAACAAACCAAGTGGGTGGTCCAAGGTCTCTGATCATACACCGTTCATCTCCGTGATGTCGGAACCAGTATTCTTTCGTACCACGCATGTTTGCAAAGAGATTAGTTATGCTTGATTGTAAAACGTCATCTCTTTCTTGCACTTTTTGTATTAATTGCGTAGCTGACATATTTTGAAAGTGTGTTCCAGATTTCAATATGTGTGCAACTCTGTAACATAGGGTTGCTAGTTCACTTTCAAAGAGTAGGTGGAATATGTATTCCACATTTTGTCTAAATCTGGGATCTTCAGAATACATTCGTAATGAGTGGTATTCTGATGCTGTTATCTGAGTGGGTCTATCATCGTATCTTCCTACTTTGCCAGCAGAAAATAGTAGTGGAAAAGCACATGCTTCTATACTTTTTTCCCATATGCTCATTGGTGAACCTTTGGTTTGTTGCATTTGGTAAGTTTCTAGTGCATCATCTATGCTCTCATTAGAATGCAATGGATAAATTGTATAATAGTCCAAACGAGTGGATACTGCAGCAGGATCCAGAAGTTCAAATTGACCAGTTTCTGATGACTCTTGAATTGTTTCAGTTGTTTCCCTTAAGCTTTCTTCAATATTTATTTCTTTTTAGTATTCATTATTGTCTTTCAGATATTGCAAGGCTTGTCTAACTTTATGAAAGTCCACGAGTTGTTGGCAAATTGTTTTGTCTTTTTTTGGTACACCATTTACTAAGACAATTAAAGAATGCTCTATTGGACGTTGCATTCCTAGAGTGTGCACATTTTCTGTCAGAACTAATGGCAAATAAACTACTTTGCCACAAATGCCTTTCACCAATTCAGAGGGAGTTAATTTTGCTGTTATTGGTTGAAGGCGTATTATTGCTTGAAATGGGTGTACTGTTTGAATTATGATGCTCTCATACAAATTGAGTTGTTGCAGGGGTTTTGGTAGTGGGAATAAGTTATTTGTGATAGAACTTGAATGAGTTTGGTTGTTGTCAAGTTTTGTAGTGCACTAACTACAACATATTAAGGGTTCACTTATTTCGTATTTGTTTTCTGCTAAAATGTAGAGAGCTAATTCAAACCATTTGCAATCTTCATTGTATTCTATTTTGTATGTTTCGTCAATAGTTTTTTTGTTACTTTTGTAAAAAGTTCTGCGGCAACACACACACACATGGTTTGGTACTTCAGCGGATGTAGCCATGTGCAGAATTGTTGCTAGTCTGTTCTAAAGCTATTGCCTTTTGTAAGTGGCTTTCACTTCCAAAATAATTTCTCTGGATATGGTTGATTTCTTCTTGTAGGTATTTGGGTTTCTTTTGTAATTTAGTACTTAGTTTTGTTAGTGGTTTCATCCTGCTTAAAACTAAAATAAATAACTTACTTTTGAGAAGGATTGCACTGTCTACGAGAGCTTCTAGAATTAATTGTCTTTGGTAGGTTTTAAGGGTAGTCGAAGATTTTGCTCCTCTTCTTATTAGATTCTGAAGGACTCTGTGGCAGAACATTTTTGCTAAAATCCTTTTTTTACTATGGTTTCTTGCTAGTATATGAGGATTTATGTTAGCAGTAGTGGTAGCGGAATTCTTGTTAAGCATTTTTTGTTTTGTGCCACATTTTGATAGAGGAGGCAAAGTTTCTATAGTTGAAGCTTCTTTTGTTTCGCTAACTGACTCCATTAGCTGTTTTGTTTCAATGTTTTGTACAAAGTCTGGTAGCGATGGATGCTTATTTTGGACAATTTTATTTTCATTTGCTGTATTTCTGCGTTACTTTCTACGGACTTGCTTTTTGGTAGGCAGTCTTTGGGATCTGTTGAAAAAAAAGAAGGTATGGGTTGGTCTGTTTTACAATGTATGTGTGTTGTGTGCATGCGTGTAAGAGTTTGATGGGGAAGATATTTGTGGTGGTGTGTGAATGTGCATTAGGCAGTTACAATGAGCTGGGAAGGCTAATTTTCTGTTTGTATTTTACTACACTGTGCTTCAGATGAGAGTAGAAAGTGAGCTAGTTGTGAGGAGAAGCATTGATAGTAAACGTAATGGTATACAATTAAAACAGCTATTTGTTTTGTAGTACTAACATTCTAAGGCTTGTGTATGTTATTTGTGTTCCAAAAAAACTGTGATGTGTGTGCCATTCTGCCTGTTAATCTTTGTTTAATAAATGGGGATTTGTGGGCAGAATGGTTCAGAAATGGTTCAGAAATCGATGTTTTTTTGGTGCGCAAATTACATGAATGACCCACACAGTGTCTTTGAGGAACAGTAAGAATATATTTTTTGTGGAATGAGCAGGTTTCTTTGGATATGTTGTTTGGAGTGTAGATGCTGTTGATTCTCAGGAGAGTGGTCTTCACTGCAATTGTAAAAGGAAGAAGTTAGTAATGTTGTGTGTTTGTAGCAGTGATGTTAATATACACGTTCATTTTTATGCTTTCGTGGAAGTAATCCCTTTTGATATCTCAACACAGTGTATGCGTGCATTTCATTTGACTATGTGCAGCCTTTATATGTTATTTGCAGTATGTTAGTTCAACCTGCTTTGCAAATGAGTACAATTTTAAGTTCATGAAATTCCCTTGTTTTTTTGCAGCAGTGTTGTAGATATCAGAGAGGTTTGGAAGTGATAGGTCATTATAGTAGATGGGAAAAATTTGAATACTTTCATATTGTAAGTAGGCTTGCGAAAAATCGGGAGCACCTGAGAGGGAGATGTCACCATAGCAATCGGGAACGTTTATTTTTCTCATACGATCGCATTGGGAGTAGCATTAATTTTGGTGGAAGACAGTAAAAAAGGTGACTTTTTTAATGAAGAATCGAATGCGCGAGTAAATCGGGAGGGTTGGTACGTATGTATAGGTTATGCGGGAGATAGTAAGAAGTAGTGTGATTTTTCAATGAAAAATCGTGAGTCTTGCGTTTAAAGTGGGAGCGTTCGTATGTATGTTTTGGCTATGCAGATTTAGTGGCATTAATTTGTTTATATGGAATCATCACAGTTGTACATGTACTCTGAATAAAATATGCATACCTGTACTTTGTAAATATGCATGTGAGCTGTAAGTAGAAATCCTCGAGACTTGCACAGTAGTTTTTGTAGTAGGTGCTTTCCAATGATATGAGACTTGTATTCAGAGTGATCAACAGTACATTAGAAGTGCGGAACTCTGATGATGGAGCTAGATGTAGAGGTCTTGGATGTGATTGGTGGATGGTTGTGTGACTGCATAGCTGTGTATAATGAGGGAATGGATTTGCGATTGATGTGGAAAGGGTAGAAGGACTGGCTAAGAGTTACATGCCGCACGGACACCGCGCCTGTTCGCAGATAGTGCGTGCCACATACAAGGTTTTACAGCAAATTCAGCATGGAAAGGGGACTGTAGGGATCCGCCAATCAGATGTTGACATTGTTGATTTGTGTAGAAAGAGAGTGTGTGTAGTGAAGATGGCAGAGGTGGAGAAAGTCAAGGTGTTGGTGCTCGGAGATATTTTTGTCCATGGTTTACAGCACTATTCTCAATGTAGGCATGTGTCAAACAATTTAGATGTAAGAGGAGTGGGGGTGGTGTGGAGCGCTGCGACTGACTGCAATGTTGAGGCAGTTCTCCAAGTTTGCAGAGATGTGCGTAGGATGAACAGTCCCGATGTGGTAGTTTTGCACTATGGTGCTTTCCATTTGGGCTACGTGGGTTCACCTACTTTGTTGGAAGATTTGGAACAGTTGGTTCAAGCAGTCATCAACATCTTTCCAACTGTGAAAGTAATTATTCTGGATTACTTCCTAGAGCAAAATGGGACAACAGTTCTGTTTTTTGTCCTGATCAAAGTATTGGTAGGCGTGCAATAAATCACGGCATGCGTTCTTTCATGTTAAGAGCTTTTATGTTTTTTTGTAGCTACAAGAACATTGTTTCCAGTAATGCGGCTTATTTAGAAGCAGATGGTGTTTCTTTATCTTTTTTTGAGAAATGCCATGTTCTTTTGGAATGTAAGGCTTGCTTTGGAGCAGGTTATGTGATGATTGTACGAGTAAACTAAAAAACGGCTCTTTTCAGAGCCCACCTTAAAGGGGAAATGGGCAAAGCTATTTAAATGTACAGACTCATAGATTCATTGGTTGAAGATGCATGCAGAACGTTGTAGTATAACTGCAGATCTTGGATTCCCTGATGTTGAAGTGCACTGGCATGGAGTGGGTGGAATGAAGTGGCTGGACTTGGTACCTCTCAGTGCTACTTTACAGACAGAGTGTCATCCTGATATAATTATAATTCATTGTGGAGGAAACAGTTTAGGGCATGTTTCTGGAATTTCTTTGCAATTTACAATGAAGGAAGGACTTGAGAAGGTCATGGACATGTTTCCAAATTGCCAAATAATATTTTCTCGTATTGCGCAAAGACAAATGTGCCTCTGTTCTCTTTATTTGGTCCACAAATGAAGAAAGTGAGGCACAATGTCAATAAGGCTGTGTTTGCCTTTCTAAGAAATGTTGGCATGTCCTCTTTCCACAATGAAGTATATTATGTTTCGTAGCACATTCATTTTTCGCAGAGATGGAGTCCATCTTACATATGCTGGCAATCAGATTTTTCTTCGAAATGTACAAAATGCATTGCAACCTTTTTTGGAATTATAGTCACCTATTTTGCATTACATGTTGATGAATCCAAGTTTTTCAAACACACAAAACACCACCAAAAGGCTGTTTTCAGAGCCACCACTTACTCCCAGAGAAAGTGCGTTGTATTGCTACGGTTGCACCCTAACATTTTGTCTGTCCTAGGACTGTCCGCTGACTTTTTTGTAAAATGCGCAGGGGCCTTTACCGTTTACTTGATAGTTCCATTTTTAAACTGAGAAAGGCGGCTCTGAAAAGAGCTTGTTTTAAAAAGTGTGTTGTTTTATATTTTTTGGGATTTTTTATACACGACACACTAGGAGAGGAGGGGAAAGGAGGGTAAGGAAGGGATACCAACCACGGGGATAAGAAAGGGCAGGTGGAGAGAGAAAGATGTAGGGTGGGCCTTATTTAGGTAGGTAGTAGATCTTCTGGTGCTCCGTGACCGTAGTCTCGAAAGCACTTTGAAGACTCTCCTGCCTGCAGAGTACTGTGTCGCAGTACATACACAATATTGTGACCCTCGAAAGGTAAGGGTCAACATCATCGCAAATGGCCTGTGAAGCAGCTGGAGGGATGCGCTCTCCCTCAGGAGTGTCTCTTGTGGTGAGAGGATCGGAAACGGAGGATGCTGCTGAGGAACTCAACATACTACGTTCTTTACATGGTACAACCTTGCGAATGTCCGCACCATGGAACAAAGTTAGGTGTCGCTTCATGGTTGTCGTACCAAAGCTGTACGCACAAGGCCTCCCACGACTCAGCACCAACTTGCACTGTTTACAGGTCATCTGGTTCACACGTGCTTTAGTACGTTACCATAAATGGTAAACAACCGCCACACCCACGACTCCCGGTGAGTGCTGGTAGTAGGGACTTCCTCCACCTCATTCTCTTCATCCTCTTCATCTTCGCTCTCTACATCCTCACACGTATTCCCCTCTGCAGGCACTTGGGGAGGTGGTGGTGGCGGAGGGTTTGGGGGTGGTGCTGAGGCTGATGTAGCAACAGCAGCCATGGATGCCATCAGGGTTGGTGAGGTAATCTCTGCTAGAGCACTAAAGGCAGCACAACTCAATCAGCAATCGCCAGAAGTACAATGAAGATGAGCTCAGGGTTGTGTCCTTTTATAGGGGTGGAAGGGTGCCCCTCGTGACCATATCGGTCACTCATAAAGCGTTCAAAATGTTCCACACAATATGTGGAAAGCTAGGGCCATCTTATGGGATATGTGAAATGGTGATTTTTTATTGTAAAATAATTTGGCTTGTCTGCATAAGTTCCTTTGAAATATTTGGGAAGTGGACAAAGTGCGCAAATTAGGACACACGCTCAGCGTGGGTGCAGTCACATGATGATGTCGTGAACACATCCACGAAGGAAATGGATGCCTGCAGGACACCAAATGCACAGAAATGGTTGTGAGCATGCACGCGGGTGTTCTACGGACAGTATTCGGATCCTGAAACTAATTAAAAGTGTGACACAAGTGAGACAGACAGTTACGGACAGGGGCAATGTTTGAGGACTTACGGGTGTGGTGCACATGTGCGTAGATGTTCTGCTGACTGCACGGTCCGGTATAGTGTCCTTGGGACACCTCCATTTTGTTTGACTACGGACATGCCAGACACTGTGCCTGTTATACATTCAGTTCCATCTTGGCTGCGGATGGTACGGACAGGTATAGTGTCGTTAGGGCATCAATCTTTTATTAATTATGGACAGGCCGAACAGACACGCTGCCCGTGGACATTTTAACTCCTAAAAAAAATAGACGCAAGCAATTCCATTAAAACTCACGTAACATTTTTTTTTATTAAACACATATACAGTAATTAAGAGAGAGAGGGGGAAGCAGACGCTGAAAGACATATAGGGGAATTAGGGGTTTCCACAGGCTGGTTGTGAGGGGATGAAGGGATGGAAGTTTCATCAAAACGTGTATGTTGTTCTTGAGGGTTTGGGGATAGTTCACTGAGAAATGGAGGAGGGGGACAGGTACAGGTAGTAGAGTGGTATCTAATTTTTCCTTTGACGTGGTCCTCCACAAATTGCCGTAAACTATTGAAATTATCTTTGAGCATGTCCACTTTCTCTTCTATGCATTTCAAGGTGTCTTCACTGTGTCTTTTGCTTGAATTTCTTCAATATTTGTATGGTCAGTTAAAAATAAATGTATATATGTTAAGTACACATAAAGTACTGACTTTTAATTTGCTTATGCAGAGAAGTGTGTACTATGACTATCGCTATCTTCCGACATTTCGTCATGCGAAAAATTCTCCTTCAGCCACTCCAAAGTACTGCACTTTTCTGTGTGAAAACAACACAAATACATTATTTGTTCTGCACCTCATACAAAAAGTATACAAACATATAAGAAGAATGATGTTCACTCACTACTTTTTTGTACTTTGTATTCGTTGTGTTGTGTTTGTCTACTGTCGCTCCTAGCTGTGCAATTTCTGTGAGGTAATTACGTTGGAGGAATATCTGTTTTTGTTATGGTATAATCCATTTAATTATATATGGTATTTAAATGGATGGGTGATGTGTTAACTTGTAGGTTCCACTGCTTATTTATTATTACTTATAATGTGTTTATGTGCTGCTTTTTAAACTTGTGCAGTTTTTATATGGGTTGATAGAAAAATTTCAGATACCCCCTGAGTGTTTGGATAGTGTTGATCTGGTCCGCGCCCGTCCACAGACATACGCTCAGTCTGTGGCCTTCAAATATCATTAGCGGGGGGGTTCACTATGTTCTATGTTACATGTATATAAAGTAAGGAAATCCTAGTAAATATCTCCTAAATTCACATGATGAAAGTGTATATTCAGTAAAAAAACTTTGTTAAAGGGATGATATGATTAAGTTGCGCTACAAAAAAACTATGAAATTCAGTAAAAAAATGTTGTTAAAGGGACGTTATGGTTAAGTTGCGCTACTAAAAACCTGTGAAATTCAGTAAAAAAACTGTGTTTAAGGGACGTTATGGTTCCAAGTAAAACCGAAAAACCCCTGAAATTCGCCAGTTATGGTAAGCTAAGCAACCATAACTCTGTGCACTGCTAAGACTACCTAACACCCAGGACATCAACAATGACATCACAAATGTCATTCATGACATCACTGATGACACCACATGTCTAGCTCCCTCTTTTTTTGTTCACTGACATATCTAAGGCAGGTGGCTTTCTTCACTGTGAGTCAGCAATTAAAAAAAGTAATAAGTACTATATTTGTAGATCTTACCCTTCTCATATGTTCTTACAATACTTTCCTTACGGTACAGTTACATCATATGATACATATACACAGGAGAAGAAGGAATCCTGAAACACAAGCATCTTTTCTGTTCATGAAGTTAATTAGTTTGGTAATGAACACTTTCTGGTAGTACTGCAGTTTTTTTGTGTGCTTACTTTCCGTTCCCTGTATATGCTTCTATTTGTATGCATTGTGGTCTCTTTATGTTTTGTATATAATAGTACAACTATGCAGTAAGGTAAGCATTCACAGATACTTTTGTTTCACAGAATGCAAAATTCAGTAATGGAAGTATTTATCAATTTAGTATCCAACATGGGAAGATTTTGAATATTGCACCTCGATAGCGCATGCTGCAGACAATGCCTACGTTTCTTCATGAGTGCGTTTATGTACTGAAACAACTCAGTAATTAATGGAATTTTTTAGCAATGCATTGCTTAATTAACTATTTGGCATATGATAGTTCTTCAATGATCTGTGGTACGTTTCTGCCAATATTATAATGACAATGCCTTGTGGAGGCTCTACATGAAAACTAAATGCACATGTGATGTCATCAGTGATGTCATGAATGATATTTGTGATGTCATCTTTGATGTCCTGGGTGTTAGGTAGTCTTAGCAGTGCACAGTGGTGGCGCGCGTTATGGTTGCTTAGCTTACCGTAACTGGTGAATTTCAGTAGTTTTTCGGTTTTACTTGAAACCATAACGTCCCTTAAACAACGTTTTTTTTACTGAATTTCATAGGTTTTTAATAGCACAACTTAACCATAACGTCCCTTTAACAACGTTTTTGTTACTGAATATATATATGAATAAGTCCAAGATCCCTTGAATGCATATATAGTGCCACTAGTGAAACCTATCATCCATAGGACAGGGAAAGGGTCTATGTCTTACAACGTTTGACTTGTAGGACAGAGCTGCATGAAAAGTAGTACACGGATTGCCTCTCTGAAATGGAACACTTGGCAAGTTCACAAGATATAAAGGGTAAATTAAGGTGTTTTTTTCACTTTTTGCATCAGTTTTCACATAAGATTGTGTTGAGTTTTTGCCAAAGCACAATGCCGAAAAAGAAATTACAGATTTTCACCAAAAAAGGCGAAATAATAAGAACTAAGTTGGGCAAAAACAATCAAAGGAAATTCTTTGTTGCTTCGGCGTAAACTATACAATTATTCTTATTTTTGTTTTTTTACATTTGGAGGAGATCTTGGTTTCCTCAGGACCTGCACATTTAAATATATCATCCATGATAAATTGGTAGTGCCAAGGTGTTTCATTTCTGAAAACCTGTTTTTGATTAAGTTTTTTTTCTGAAAAAAGCATTAAACAGCATTAAAATGATATTAGCAGGGTCTAGGGTCTTTTTTAAGCTTGAGAGTGTTTTGGCAGGATAGTATAGATTTATTTTTAGCGTTTCAGAAGAATCGAGATCTCAGATTGCTGACCTGTTTGAAAGCCAAAAGAGATCTCAATTGTCCCGGGTATCAGTAACTTAGCCGAAAAAAGCAAGGGCTTTTAACAATAGCCTGAGGTATTAGCCAACCAGTAATGCCCTGCCTTCAAAGAGTTTATTGCTATTAGTATCACGGCTCGATATACCATTGTAATAATAGTGTTTTTTTTTTATCTTGAGTTGAGAAACAATGTCTTTGCTGTTCTCATCTTGAGATATAAACTACAAATCACGATGGCCACCATGGATCAGCGAGAAGGGTATTACATGTAGTCCCTTCTCCCTTTCCATGTCGACCGTTGGCAGATCAAGGGATGTGCTGAGAATACAGTGTTCCCAGAGCCTAATAGGGATGCGGAAGCGTAAGATAAGTTTGGTAGGGTAGGGGTGTTTGTTAATGTGGAAAAATGGTGTTGGGGTGGTTGTAAGGGGCAGGGGATGCGGGAGGAGAACGCATAGGGGAAGGCGAAAGCCTCTCGCTCTGAGGAGGCTCAGAGCGAGGTCTTTACCTGTGTGGTAAATACCACATTCCAAGCCTCCTCAGTGGCTGGGAGGCTGCCACACCCCCCTCGCTCGCTACTAATTAGCATTATGATTTGCATGGACAGCATACTGTAGCTGAGGTGAGAGAAGTATTTTGAGTGAATTTTGGAAGGAAAACATGTTTTTTTAAATTTAAGATGCAAGGATCAAATCCTACATTCACTAAAAATGTTTTGGGGCCTAGAATTAGGGGGATTTGATTCCGATCTTACCATCATGTCAGTGGCGAAAATCATGACCATCATATAAGACCCATGTATTTAAGTCTATATAGAAAACAGAAAATTAATTAATTAAAATTATTAAGGGAAGCTGTATTTAGTATCAAAGAGTGATATGAGTCAATTCACTTTTACAGTAATGAGGGTGATATATCTGCACTATTTTTTCAAAGACCTCAATCTTCATCTCGATTCTGGGAGCATGCCACCTGAAGATTGAGATGATTGCACATATCTTTTGATGACAGTCCCTTTGGCATCAGATTGTCCTAAACAACTTAATAAGGCTAATACAGTCATTTATTTGCAAGCCTTTATGCGCTGGACAACTTCCTCAGTCAGGCAAAACAAAAATCTGCAGGAAGACCCACAGAAACAATACAAATGGGAAGTCCGCAAGATCATGATGAAACCTTCATATGACATCAAGGAACATATTCAGGGCCTCATATCAGATAACCAAATACCTGCCACTTTCAACATACTCCTCAAGATACACAAAGAACACCACCCTGGATGCTCACTCATTTCAGGATCAGGTATGATGACTGAGAACATCTTTGGCTGAGTTGAAAACATCTTGAAGCCCATTTTGAAGCCTGCATCACAGGCTGTTCCTGCTGAGAGCTTACTAAGCTAAAGAGAAGTGTTATCTACCCACACAAAGTATCAAAGCATGGCAGCTCCAACTGTCTAGTCTCCTGTCCTACTAATTGCATCAGACCCAGCCAGTCTCGGGAGAATACACACATCCTGTCCTTGGCTGACCTCTGCTCACAGTGTTGACATGTGTATGACACAGATACGGTGTGGCTTTATTAATTATGTGAATTACCAGTGACATACCTCAAACTCTGGGATGTCTTAAGTGTAAAAGTTAAATTTCCATCAGGATGATAGTTCATCATAATTATGTAATTTTGAAACAGAGGTACAGCCTCTGAACTTGAGTTACTTTTCTGTCACAGCTGCTGTCAGACAGGGCAATCTGAGCCTGCTGTGTGCCCCTGAAGAGCAGGCACCTCAAATCAGAATACTGATGAAGTGGGAAAAGGTGTACCCAATGCTTTTGAAATGGAGCTTTATGAAAGGAAGTTCGGGTTATCAGAGATATAATTACTTGCATCCTTTTATTAATCAATACAAACACGCTAGGGATTCTACTTCCTTGCCAGTCTGCAATCTCTCTAATCCTGAAGTTGTTGTCTTACCACACATTCAAATTATCTTGGCCAGGACAGGAAAATAATAATTCACTCAATCATTAGCAGAAACAAGTAGATTCAGAGAAACCTGTTTAAAGACAGGTAAAATGATAGTATTTTTTAAAAGCTGGAGAAATGTACCATGTGCACCCACCACCTCGCGCACTGCCACCGACATATGTGGTGTCTCTCTCCACACTGGCGGCTATCATGAGCAGACTCAAGGAGGGCCTGGAGCGCTGGCGATGGCCCCTTATGTCAACAAAGGAGGTGGAGTCTTGCAGCAGCAGCACTCACTAGGTCAGCCTCTATGGTACAGGCACGGCACAGGTCACAGGGGTGACAAGTGTCTGAAATCTATGCAGTGTGGGACATTCCCCCTGTTACCATGGAATAAGGCCTGAGGCAAAAGAGCCATATTTAAAGGCCGGAAAGCTATTTAGACCATCAGCTGGTGGAATTCAGGGCATCTTAACACTCCCTTAGTTGAAACTGGTTTTGTGGTTCCTTGTCCTTGTTCTGGTCCCTCTTGCTGCCTGCCCTTGCCTGCCTGCATTTTCGCCTTTCCATGCTCCGGTGTGCCATTCTTCCTTACCTGTCAGCTTCTTCTTGTCTATCCTATTACCAGTCTGTCTTGGCCTGTCTGTTCATATGGCTCTCTCTTCTCTCTCCTTCCTGGTCCCTCCATGCTGCTCCAGCTCTGACCCTGCGATTCTGCATACCTGCCTCAGTACTGTTCCATCTGCCTGGCCATCCATCTAAGTAATGCCTTTGTGGGATCTTATACATCTGGCTTCCTTGTCAGTGCTTGCACTGTCCCCAAAGCAGAGAAATCAGGGAACGCCATAATGTGGTGTGGAGAGGAGGACTCTGGGTACTTACCATTTCACCATACTGGGCAATCCAGATGTTAATTCCTAGAATTCACCTGCATCATCAACATCTCCTACTTGACAGCACCATCATCACCCGACCTCATCTGGAATAGACCCACTGAACATCAGGTAAGAGGCAGAGTAGAACACAGTTCTTAATGAAATACAATGCCCAAACACCTTCTCTGACATGGAGGCACTGGAGGAATTGAGATATTTATTCTAAGTCTTGTGAGCAGAGCTCGCTACCCTGAAACAGGAAAATCCTGTTCTATGAGATGTGGTAACCAGAGAGGAGCTGCATCTATCATAGAAGGTACCATGGCCCACACTGCATCCATGACGTATGATTGGATACCCAAGCAGAGTGGCATTGCAAAATACAGTTTCTATTCAGACCCATACATTTCACTCAAGATAAAGCTAAGATATGAGTCACCCTCAGAAACATAACCGGCAATGCTCTGGTTTGGGCAGCCCCATGCGTCTCTACAAATAGTCCATACTTAACAATTTCCAGGATGTTGAAAAGGAATTTCTGGATGTGTTTTAATCCCTGAACCTGACAGCTAGCACACTCAACCAGCTGGGGGAGATTAAGCAAGGTCTTCAGGCTATCATTGCATACATCAGTAGATTCTGACAGCTGTCATCCGTTGAACAATGGCCCAAAATAATGAAGCAGTCTTTATTACGGTATGGGTTACATGATGAATACAGCAACAAATTGGTTCACAACCCAGACTCCCCCCAAGCTTGATGGATTAAATGATTTGCATCAACCACAGGCTGACCAAAAGGTGCTGCAAGAGAAAAAGAGACAGATTCTCCCTGCACCCTATAGAGCCATCATTCCTGCATCCTCTGAAATTATCGCACGAGACAGTACAGAAGAGCTCCTGCAGTTAGTGGCAGTGCATGGTCCTCTGTACAAGGCTGAAAAACAACATAGGGTCAGCAGAAGTTAGGTCTGTATTGCGTTGTGGCTGGACATACCTGGGAAGTTGTCCTCTTTGACATCCCCAGCCATAGGAAACCTGATGGACTTGTTGATGGACTGGAAGGCGTCAGCAAGCCCTCCGGCAGCAAAACCCTTCCCATTAAGCATGCATCATTGATGTCATCCACCACCCTTTTTTTCACCTTGGAGATTGTCCTTTCCTAGTATCAAGATTCCCCCAAGACTACAACCATGGACCTTGTCAATTCTGAAGCATCAGGGAACTACATTGACAAAGCATCTGTGCACAAAAGGACCATCCAGAAAGATCATTATGAAATGTTGAAGTAATAAATGGGATCTCTTTGTCCTCTAGACCCATACACTGTCAGATCAAGGACCTCACTCTCTCAGTTGGCAATCACCATGAATCCTTCTCTGTTGATATCATCCAAACATCCATGTACCCCTTCAACTGGGTCTTCCCTGGCTATAAGTCTATAATAAATATATCAACTTTCAGTTCAGAAGATTGAATCAGGTTGGAAACAACCACCTGGAAATGGGATTGAGCCTGCATTCTCCACCTGAGATCTCTACAGAACACATTTGCCATCTACAACATGTTCTAGTATCCTATCATAATGTTCAGTGCGTCGTTTCTGAACCCAAAGAAATAGCATTACCCCTGCATCATCCATACAACTGCAAAGTATTAATATTACCTCACTAAGCAATACCATGGAAAGACATGTTCCTTGAAAGCATGAGAACGTTGTGGATGAATGCTTGTGCAAGGGCTACATTAAGCCATCTCGTTCACTAGCTGGGGGGCACCTCTTTTTTGGAACCCAAGATGGAAGTTACCCTTCAGCCATTTGTGGACTAATATTAACTGAATGAGATGCCTCAGAGGATTTCTATTCCCTTCACTTCACCCAGGACATCATGGACATCATGGAATCCCTATGCACTGCTGTTATCTTCACGAAATTAGACCTGTGTAGTGCCTACCACCTGATGCATATCCAGGAATTAGACAAATAGAAAACAGTGTTTATACACCATTTGAACACTTTGCAACTCTTGCACCATTTTCCAACCTTTCATGGATGCCATCTTTTCAGATCTGATCGGACTCAACATGGGGATACACCGGGAAGGCATTCTGGTTTACTCTTCTTTAGAGCAACATACTCAGGATTTGGAGGAGGTTCTTGCCCGGTTGAAAGAACATCATCTATACGCCCAGGCTGAAAAGTGTCTTTTTCATCAATCTGAGATGGAATTTTTAGGATAGGTGATTAGCAACATAGGCATACACATGGAGGCCTGGAAAATAAAGGCCATCTTGGATTGGAAAATACTGCATGATGTCAGCACAGCGATTCCTGGGATTCATAAATTACTACCGGCATTTCATGATCAAATTTGCTCATGCAAACGTAGACCTCACACGTCTTTTCAGCACCAAACAAAGCTTCTTTTGAGATGAAAGTGCCGGAATCTCGTTCAAAATGCTAAAAGAAGCCTTCATCTCAGCACCTATGTTGGTCCATCTAGATGATTCCAGTCCCTTTATCGTTTTAGCTGATCCCTCCAATGTGGCCATTGGATCTGTTCTTCTACAAAACAACTTGCTGATCATCATTGGACACCCTATCACTTATCATTCACGAACATTGTCACCTAGTGAATGGTGCGCACCTAGTCAAGTACCTGAAAGTACTGCTTAGCTGCTTAGCTGCGAGACTCTGTTCGTTTACACAGCAGCTGGAAAATCTTTACTGCTTGGACCCGTTTTTGGATGTGAACTAACTGCCCCAGAAGGTGATCAAAGTGTTGGACATTATCATTGACGCCTTATACCAAAGAGACTTTACTTCACTCATTATACTTTACTTACTGTGCCTTTTTCTCTTGTTTTCTGTAGGCTTGTGAAGAGTAAACACGGCCCTTTAGTTAGAGGCGTACCATATATTGTGCACGTAGCCAAGTACCTACAAGTACCGCTTAGCCGCTTTGCTGTGGTGCCGTGTTGCTGCTGCTTCAATTCATGCTTGAATAGGTACTGTTATGGTGATTGCTTAACTTAATGACATTTTGTATGCGGCTTTAGTGGGTGGTATTGTTCTTACCTTGGGCTTGGTGTGAATTGGGCAAAACAAGCTTGTTTGCTGAGATGCAAAATACGAGTTCATGTCACATCACCCATACACTCTGCCCAAGTCGTTAGGTTTGTCGCTAAATACCCCTTCAATGGTTGATAAGAAGTTAAAACTTTTATCTCGCACTTTGAGAAAAAATATTACGCTGACCCCAGTTTTAAGAACTCTGCTTACTAATAGAGATATTCGCTCCTTCTGTGCTAAGAGAAAGGAGTGCATGTCTGAGGCCAGAGGAGGCGGTGTTGCCCGATAGTCTGGGTACTGTAGTTCCTTCTTTACCAATCACCGTTGGAGTTTGTAAGGACACTATTGCATCCAGATTGTCTGACCTCACCATTCTGACGATTGCCCAAACGCCTCAAAAACACAAAAGTAATAGGAAAAACATGTCGCCTGTGAACAAGCTCAGTGGAGTGTTGCCTGTGTTGCCGAACATATCTATACATGCGAGCTCTGGTAAATTGAGCTCTTCTTCCAGCACGATAAGCACTGATTACCGCACCCCAGGCTCAATGGACACGTCCATCCATTCTATTGCCGATTCTGTTTTACAGCTGACTCAACGGCGCTGCCTCTCAATAAATCATTCTGATAATCTATCGGAAAACTTAGCTCTCATTGAAATTACTCTGGCTGCCGTAAACACCACTGTTGCAAGCCTATTTAAATTATTTGAATGTGTAGACTTGAAAATGTCGCAACAATACAGTCAGATACAACAAATACTTGATTGGATTACAAAATTACCCGTAGACCCTCACTATTCCAAGAATAGTGGAAACACGAGAGGAAATGAAGGAACAACTGAACCTCATTCCATGCTGAGAGAATTGAATAGTGTGAATCCTATCTCTTCGGTCTTGCCTTTGTTCAAGAATATAATATGTCCTGTTGAGCAAGGCACACTGGAATTCATCAACTTATATGATTCATAGATTAGTTTAGACAGGAGTACCAAAAAACCTTGGCCCAATATTCGTGGTGACCTTGCAGATGCCTTTTTCCAAAAGAAGTCTTAAAAATCATCTGGTCACGGGGAAGGCGACTAGGCCATTTCAGTTAGATAAGGCTATGCCTCTCGTGCCTCCCTTAATTCAAGCAATAGAGCAACCACACTTGTCAAAGCCCTCTCTGGCTCCAGTAACAACACTGACAAATCCACTTGTAACTCATGCACCAGTGCTGGCCATGAACAGTCACAAAGCGGCTATTGTTGATCCTCCTCATCAAACCCCTCCCCTGAATTACGCGCCCTTGACTGAAATTGTGAATTTAATTGAGAATTTGTCAAATGAGGTGCATAGAAGGGTGACAGACAACCAAAACCCTGCACAAGAGGTACAACCAATTTTAGATCTGGAAATAAGATCAAGGCGAAGTAAAACAAATGACCTTGCAGAAGATAATGCAGTACATGATCGTATGACATCAATCAAAGCAGCAGTTGACACATATTTATTACAACGCGTCACACAAGCTATGGTGGTTAAACCCCTTGTTCCTGTTAGGGGAGAGGCAGTCGGCCCTTCTACGAACGCCAATCGAGCCATAACAAAAGTAGTAGTGGATGGTTGTCTCCCACTTAAACAATGAAACGACTGCAGTCTCAAAATGAACCCGGCCCTCGAGTCGAGTCTGCTTTAAAAGCATCCCAAAATTAAAACTGAACGAATAATGACATTGCCAGATCAAGTCATCATGAGACTAAAAATACCTTCAAGAATTGTCATTCACTCATTGTAAAAAGTTGTGATGCTCCTTTTGAAAGATATGATTTATGTCGCACAAGTATATTGAACATCTTTGGATATTTAGATAACTTGGAAGACATAGCCTCAAGTGATATCGATCAAGTTGAATTTGTTTGTGATCAAAATCTGTCCATTGTGAGACTATGGATCAAGTCAGGCTGGGTCCTGAATTCAACTTGGAAAATATGAAAATTGATTTATTTAAGATGTGTTTCCTGGTCGCACAGGATCTGGAACGCCTGGTTCAAGAAAGAAAGTCACCCGTTGCATGCATGGAGATCCAAATCCCAGAATCACAATGTCACCCTATTTGCTCATTTGCATATTGTGGCCCGACTTTAACCCTCCAATGAGAGAAAGTGAATAATATGAAAGCATAACCATTAATCGAAGACACTATAAACTTATCTTCTCGAGTTAGTTGGAATACCAGGGCACACACTCACCTGCAATGGGGCACCAACCATCCTATAAACCAATATGACATAGTGGCACTTCAGGAAACCTGGTTGCTAGTACTTCTAGTATGGGATGATCATGATGTCATTTTTTTGCCAGCGATAACAGATCAAAGGGGGAGGCCCACATCAGGCCTTTCGGTTGCGGTAAAAACCAGCAGAGGGTTGACCATGACTGAGTGGGCTTCGCCGAATAACGTCATACAATTGGTTAAGATATCTAATTCCACCCAATCCCTAGCATTAATTCATTTGTACTGCAACCTGGTTGGTATTGCAGATGATACATTCTACAAAAACCTATCTAGCGTATTAGAGTTGGTAACACAAGCTCATAACATTCTGGCCACTGTTTTGGTAGGGGATCTTAATCTCGATTGTATTGGGTTGAAAATAAAATGCTCACATGCACATTACAAGGAGAAGTGGGTCAAGTTTGTTGTCGATCATAATTTCCACATGGCAAATGGCTCTATAATGGGAGATATCCCACCTCAGCATACGTGGGAAAGAGGCACGGCGAAATCCATCATATACTATATATACATGAATGATACTTTATTCCACAAGGTCACCAAATTTGAAATAATACAACAGTCAGCGACCATCATCTCCTCACTCTATTTTGGCAATGGGACCTTAAGCTGCCTGAGAATAACGAACAGTGGTGCAACCAGATACTGACAGTAAACAACACTAAAAACATTTGTAGAAATCTTGTCCCGTTTCAGAAACATTTTTCTTGACAAAGGTACACATCGCCCTAACAATAATTCACAGGTTTGATTTACTTGTACAACAAACAAGAGCTGCTCATAGGAGAGAACTAAAATCTATTGCTAGACTTTCTCCAAGTAAACGTGATTAGGCGCGGAGAGCGTCCAAGTGTAGGTATCGAAATTGGACTAGTGCCATAAAAGCCTAACTATTTCAAACTGATAGTGAGGCGTTTATGAAATCGATGCATAACAAAAATTCAGCCCAAGTGTGGGCATTATTCGGCAAAACATCTAATCAAACACAAGCAAGTGTTCAAGTGAATGGGGTCTCCGAAATCCAATGGCTAGACCACTTTTCACACCTATACGCTGATGAGAATTATGATAAGTATAGGTATGAAAACCAATCTACAGTGGGGTGGAATTTATAATGTTCCAAAGAAATAATAGCAGATCTCATAAACAAATCCACATCCTTCTGTGCAGTAGGGCCTGACGGTTTGTCTAATTTTATGTTTAAGCAAACCCCGATCAGGTGGGCCAGTATCCTTAATAATGTATTTCAACAGATCTTAATGTCCAGAAAACTACCAGCCTCGTGGAAATCATCTCTGATTGTACCAATTTTTAAGAAAGGTGACCGCGGTGCACCGTCAAGCTACTGTCCGATCGCCTTGCTCGATGCCCCGGGCAAAATGTTCTCAAGATTAGTCTTGAGAGATTTTAGCCTGTGGTCGCAAACATACAGGCAACGTGATCCAGATCAGACAGGATTTGTTGCTGGTCTGGGAACTGCAGTGAACCTCCTAACTCTTAATGCCCTTAAATCTGAAGCACAATCCTCTAAACAACCGATTTACTTTGCGTTTGTCGACTTACACTGCGCATTCGATTCAGTTTCAAGAGTTAAGTTAATGAGAACATTGATGAATGCAAATTGTCCGGCAACACTATGCGACATCATTTATGCATTGCACTCAGCTGCTACTATAAAAATCAGGTTATCATTGATGGCCCTTCTTTCTGCAGCGATCATGACATCAAGAGGGTTGAATCAAGGGTGTATCCTTGCTTCAGACCTCTTTAACTTTTTTATACATGATGTGACGCAGGCCTTTTCTTTAAGTATGTCCGAACTCTCCGAAAATGAATGGTTCTGCGATCAAGGGTTTGTGGTATGCGGATGACCTGGTTTTGATCTCGAAAACACTGACCGGCATGCAACTTCTTTTTTCTGCGCTCAGTGCCTCTTTAGATGACAATGAATTAATCATCAATTTGAAGAAAACTGTGTTATATGCTCCTAGGTTAACCAACAGAGCCAAAATGGATTGGGAGATCAAAGATGTAAGCCTGGAGACTGTACCAACCTATCTCTGAGTTGGTATACTATTTGATGGAATGCTGTATGTTGACTCACAAATAAAAACGCTTCATCATAAATTAATCTCAGCCATATTGCAGACACAGTTAATATAATACAAATATGGCACATTTTCGATCAAATCTACCGTGAGGTATTGGCGCCAGAAAGTTATGCCAACATTTCTTTATGGTTTAGAGACTAAAAATATAATCTTGACGTTGTTTTTGATCAAATTAGAGGCAATATTTTGGAAGGGCATCCTTCATCTTCCACAAATGCATCACTATATTAACCATGCCCCGTGTTACCCCACCCTGCACCACAGCACACACATTGCCCCTCTGGACGGAATTCTCTACTCTCTCTCCTGTCCCATGACCTCCTAAAAATGCTTGTCCCCCCAAAAAGAATTTCTACTCTGACAATATCATCCCAGTCTTCATTATTAAACAAATGATCCACTGGCGCTTAATGCACCCCTCAGCATCATTATTGACTCTCTCACTGAAGGGTCATTAATGGACACCCTGAAGAGTGGTCTCATATGAACACATTTGAAAAAAAAAGACCCTAGACTCAGATGACCTGGCCATTCACCCGCCCATCACAAACATCCTATATTATCGACAAAAACTTGGAAAAGGTAGTCGCTATACAATTATTTGCCAGAATCAAACAACACTATCTCCTAAACAACAGTCATTCCGGGTTCGATTCCAAGTGTAGCATTGAGACAGCCACCATTCAGGTGGTGAATGATGCCCTCAAACTCATGCCTCCTTATTCTCTTTGACTTCTTGGCTGCTTTTGAGACAGTCAACCACTGCATTCACATCTCCTTCCTCGCAAACAAGATTGGATTCTCTCACACTGGCCTGAATTGGTTTACCTCCTACCTCTCAGGCATACATAAGACCATCCAGATAAACATGTTGCATTCTATCCAAGTCCTAGGCTCCTGCAGAGTCCCCAAGGGACCATCTTCTCCCTGATCTAGTTTAACCTTTGATGGTAGCCACTGGGCACACTCCTGAAAGATCCAAATATACTCATCCACCAATACTCAGTTGCTCATGAAAGTAAAAATCCCACATGATATCAGTCATCCCCAATATTACCTAGCCATCATGCAGTCCTAGATGTAGACTGCCTACCTCAAACCCCTCCAAGTCATGATGCTTTTCCCACAACATATGCTAGTATATAAAACATGTTCATGCTGGCTCTGCCCATACATGTCCATCATGACACACTAATATATGCCAGTATTATCATATACAAACTCCCAGCTACTACAACATGTCATGCCACAGAAGTAGAGTGTATCCAGACTACTGGCTATACCAAGATATGCCTATTAGGAATTGCCATCTGGCAAGGAAGCAAAGCACAAGATTTGTTGATGTATTGTAGATAGAATTATGCAGGTGATCCCTTCTCCAAAGGTGTTATCTGCTTACCAAATCCCTTTGTCAAAACCCCATGCTAAAAGCATAATGCACTTGTGCCCTGCTGCATAATTAGCCTGATCCACAGCGTTTGCTCTGCTCATGGTACAGAGCAGGCTGAAATGTCACAAGATGCCCACTCAACTGCCGCAGCGATAGCAAAATTGCTGCAGCATGGGGGTGATATTTACGATATGCCCCATGTACACAAACTACGATCATGAATAACCCACCATGGTGGCATGGTAATCTCTTAGAATAGGCCTGGGTTTAGTCATAGTTCATGGCAATAGTAATGATCATGGCTGCCACATGCCACTTAATATTGTACACGTGTCAGCTCTGCTGTGGAAGGGAATGTGTATTCAAGTCGGACGTGCCAATTCTGCAAGTCGGCATGACATAAACCAAGAGGAACCGGCGGCTCTTTGATTCTCTTTGTGAGGGCCAGTAGCCTCCTCCCACAGAGACAGCCACACAGCAAGCAGCTGCCTTGGGCCTAGGTATCAAAGGAGTGCATCCATTCAGGAGGAGAAACCTCACACCAGGGTGCTGAATATCCAATGGTCAGTGGGAGCAAAGGGGTGGGAGTAATATAGGTAGGAGTGCTCTGGAAAATGAAAGAAGCCTTCTGCCATCTTTTTTCTCACTGTCTCTCTTTCCTTTTCCTGTCTTCTCCACTGCCTCTGGATCAAAATGCTTTGGGTGCAAAATCAATAGGGCAAAGTTTACTACAGCCCTCCAGCCAGAACCAGGGATTGATCCCCTACAGCAAGCTACCTTTAGGCCTATCAGCTCAGGACATGTGTCTTTATAGGTGGGGGTCTTGCAACCCTTCAACATAATTCCCTCAGTTTCTCAAGAATCCTTTATGGCCGAAGAGATGTTCTGAACATTCTCACCTGGCATTCTTTTGGGACCGTTTCACTGTCCAAAGCCCTCCACATGAGGGGAAGAAGGAGCTGTCCAAGACTGTAACGCTCACCTGGTATCCACGGGGACGTCACTCAGCCTGTTCTGACCTCTTACGACCTCAAACCCTTCCCTGTAGGCTACTCAACTGGAGACTGGGCCTGAAACACAGGATTGGTAGAGTTTAACTCCCTATTGTCTCTGTCTGCTTAAACCCCTTCTTCCCCCGGGTCCAACCCTTCCCTTTGATCCACAGCTCACCTTGTTTTCTTGGATAGTGTGCTCTTCATCCTGCTTTCAGCGCTGGGGCGCGTCAATTGATGCGGGCTCATTGCTGCCTAGTTACTTCACTGGCAAGAGTCTGACAGGTAAGTATAATGAGTCTTTTGAACAGTTCTCTAACTTTGTTCCTTTCCTTCCTTAGATGATGGCCGGCAAACGGGGATGGCGGCGTGCTGCTGAGATGAGTAGCGCTGAAGGTGAGTGAGAGCGCGATGCGTGATGCACTCCTTTCGTATTTGTATTGAACTGAGTTCTTTTTCTGTGTCTTTTAGGTGCTGCAACGTTTTCAGCGTGGATGCCGGTTATGAAGAACAAATGCAGTGAGTAAGCGCGGTATGCAGCGCATTTAGATGTTTCCACGCTAACCTGGAGTGTCTTTTCCCTCTTGCAGATGGATGAGAAGTTCTGGAGACAGAGTTCCCCCACAGTGGCTGGGATTCAGGTAAGTGTTTGAAGCTCGTACAGTCTTTAAAAATAATCGAAGATTTGCAGAATGCTTAAAAATGCCTTTTTTCTGTTCTTTTCCCTTTTCCTTAGGAAGCGGCGTGCCGGGGTGGGAATGACACCGCCGAAGATGCCCGCAGAACAGAAGGAGCGATGAATGATGGGCAGAAGCGCCGCAAGGTAAGGCTGTTCCTAACGGTGTTCTTGTTCTTGCAGGAGCTGAGTGCAGAAGAAAGATGCAAGCCTACTGGAGACCGATCCGAACACGGTGAGTGTCACACTGCAGGTGCAGAAAATTCAAAGCATGTTTCTCAGCCTGGGCGTGGCTTAAATAGTCTCTGGGTATCCCAGGTGTCTCTGGGCTGAACCACACCCAAAAGACTAGACTGCACATGCAGTTCTGGGAACCGAAATATGTGGGGGCATCCATCTTGTCCCCATCAATGCACTACAAGTCCAATCCCCAATGTTATCCTATAGGAGTGAGTGAGTCTGGTGCCACAAGCGCCAAGTCTGACTCCAAGTGGGTCTTTGGAGGGATGGAGAGGCCCTTGAGGGCCATGTAGGTGATCGTGGCCTGGCTCCAGCTGGACATCTTAGATGGCTGGGGACATGAGGGGCAGGAATCATGACAAGACAGAAGGCACATGTGTTCCCTAACCACTCCTTGGGAAGCTCGGGAGTAACCAGTGCTGTGGACCAGGACCAACCATTCTATAACGGATCTTCTGTAGCAGAAGAGAAGAACCTGAACTGGATTATCCTGTCCTTGGCCACACCCAACAAAACACCCTGCTCTCTTGCAAAGAACCAGTTGCTGTGTGTTCGCCGCATCCTGAACAATAGGGAATGCTCTGGTGCTGGTGGCTGCATTCCTTGAACCAGCTAAACTATTGTACTGCATCTAAACCATAATGTCCTGGCAAAGCTCTTCACTAGCTACGCCCAAAGTGATTGCTCAAGGCCGAAACCCAAAACAAATCTCGGAAGCATCACTCACCGTCTCTAACTGGGCAAAAACGGCTTGGCCCCACTAGCCTGAGAAATACTGACTCATTGACTACACATTTACCGACCCTCGATCAACACTTCATGACCGCCGCCCATTGAATTGAACTACTGCAGCATCTTTCGACCTCTCTCAGCAGCCCAAGATTGACTCGGCCTTGCCATCTGTGAAGCGTTCTTGGGACTGCCCCGACATGGCTCATTGAACCACTGCCCTTCGACTGCACAGAGCACCCACATTCACCCCTGATCGATATCCATTTCCAGCCAGGGAACCCGTGATCCTACGTGCCCGACTGAGCCTGATAAGTTCACATCACTGTTTGAAACCAGGACTGAGGTGTCAACCCACCAAGAACTGAATCCAAGTATTGTGACACTGAACTGCCCAGTGTTCTGCTTGGACACTAGAGACTGCTTAGGTCACAATCACCCTTGTTTTCAACCCAATATCTTTTTTATGGTAGGACCTTAACCACCACCCCCAGATTTACACTCAGAGTGCTACTTTTACCATTTCTTTGTATCTTCTCTGTACTTTCCTTTGGGATGGGTTTTCGTATAGTAATCTCTTTTCATTCTGCTTGCAGATGGTGTGTTTTATTAAAGTATTTGTATTACTTATCGCAAAAAGTACCCATTCTGTGAACGGGTTCTGTAGACAGGCATGACAACATTCTCATCAATTGTTCAAAATCAATGATCCTGTAGGTCGCTGTTTCAATTTGCTTATCGCTTGATGTGCCATGCACCCTGAAGTAAACTGCACTGAGAATGGGCATGTGTGGCTGGGTGACATACCCTGGTGCAAACATTGGGGGGAGCTGAAAGTTGGTGTGCTGCTGCATATCTACTCTGGGACCTTCAGTGCTCTCTCCCCAACTGTCGCCTCACCCTGTCATGGTGCAGTTCGTTGTGGTGCTTTGCAGTGCAAATATCTCAGACACCATGCAATCCACAAACCCAAACATTTACTTTGACTTTTTCTGAAATCTGGGGCGTCCAAATGTCATGTAGCCAGTAATGTCCAGTGGGTCCTAACTGGTAACTATGCAACATTTGGTGAAGGTTGGTGAAACGGTGTGGAATTGTATAAAGAACAACGCTTTGCCACAAAACCAGTTACCCACACATTTATAAATAAAGATAGAACATTGATTGGAAATTCCCTTTATTTTGTACTGTGATACCATGTTGTTAACTACTGGTTAACATTAACAACCCTCTTAAAAGTACAGCCTTCCATCGGTCCCCGTTACCACAAAAGGTGAAGGATGTATATCTCTTGATTGTCTCTGTTTTACCTTCATGATTACTTTGTGTTTTGGTTTGGAGAAGTGTGCGGGCTTAGTCGGCCAATTTACCCCTACTCATCCTTGTACTCCTGCAAGGCAGTATCCAATTTGTCACAAGGCCAGTGTACCAAGTAATAACACTTATCATGGTTGCTTTCCTCTTGATGCATAGTAGCTGTTCATCAAATGTAAAGGAAAAACACGTGTTATGGTGTTGTGAAACTGGTGTACATTCAATGTAGGACAGCCTAGCCACCTAATACCACCAAGCCTAATGAAAGGTCACCACTGGAGGAGAGTACCACTATTTCTGGCCTCTTAATCATGCAGTGAAAACCAAATGTTGATGTTTGTGGCCCACTCTCCAAACTGTGAATGCTCTGGACAACCTCACTTACACACCGTAATAAACACTTCTATGTGCAAAGCACACAAACGTACTGTAAAGTTCAATTTTGCAGGTGTGCAGGCTGCAAAGTCTATTTGGCTGTTGTACAAAATAATGGGCATACACATGATAAGACGTTATTTATTTTGTAATCCAGTTCACGATAAACATGGTGCTTTGTGAAAAGGTGAAGCGAAAACGTGGGCATCCACCATCCCATTTAAAGATATCTAAAGAAGTGCCATCTGCAAATGCACAGGACCCAATAGTAGAAACAAATAATTCGATGAATTAATGTGAATGATGATCGAGGACTTCCAGTGGGAACGTTCGTGTGCTACTGTAACATAAATCATCGGTCAATAGGGACACTTGTCAACAAAACCTTTGTAGCTGATACTGACTGGTCTGCTGATAAAATCACACCAGTCATGCCTGTGGGGGAAAAGCAGAATCAAGCAAGATTCTTATGTAAGAAAAAGGGGAATCTCCTGCAGTGTCAACTTTGCATTAATGCACTACATATTCTCAATAAAGATACAGGCGAGGAAGAGAATGATAGGGCAACAATTATGGAGTGAAGGCACACTTATCAGCGACTTTCAATAGGAGTGTTTGAAATTACCACTGGCAAAACAAAATTGGGAATATTTGCAATAAATTACGTTTCACTGGAAGAGCAGATTCTTTCTGGACTCGCCAATGTTAGACACATTTCTCTTTTTGCAGAAATTTCAGGGTTACTCCCCAAAGTTTCATTTTTGACAAAGATGTGGGTGAATTACGTGGCTGAAACATATCTAAACTCCCGACTAAGCATACATTTTGAGTACAAAGTCAATTTTTAGCAGAAAAACATCTAGGAATTCCCATAACATTTGCCAATTTCTCTGCATATCAAACTTGGCCCATTTTCCCCACCTGTAACTTTACATAATATTATTAGGGAAACAAAGATTGCATTCAAAACACCAATATATCACGAAAAGAGTGCTCTGTAAACATCATTCAGGGTGTAAGAAGGAAGTACTCTTCTTGATCCATGAAAGATAGCATTCAAAACACCAATATTTTACGAAAAGAGTGCTCTGTAAACTTCATTCGCAGTGTAAGAAGGAAGTGCTCTTCTTGATCCGTGAAAGATAGCATTCAAAACACCAATATATTACGAAAAGAGTGCTCTGTAAACATCATTCAGGCTGTAAGAAGGAAGTACTCTTCTTGATCAATGTCACTGCGGCATATGCCCTTGCTTCCCAAGTGGTTAATGAAGTTGAAGATAGTGACTCAATTATTTGTATTATTAGTATCTTCATAGGTGTTTACATAGGTCATAGCACATAGGTAGGTATTGACTGTCATAATTTTCAACATTTTACACTGTTACGCCAAATAATGTAGAAAAATATATCCTGTCCATGATATTTCTGTCTCTTTTTTCCATATACAGAGCAAGGAAAAACCAGAAGAGCAAGTTGCAGTAAATAAAGTATCTGCACAACAACTCAAATAATTGGGTCATAACATTGAATTAAAAAATGGCATGGGTCCTGAAGAATACAACCACACCCACATGTGACGCAGATGCCGGTCAACCATAGACACAAGGAGATCCTTAATGTAATGTTTGAATGTATTGTGAAACATTGTAGATAATTTGAAAGAGGGCGTAAATAAATGATTGATTTTAGTTTTGTTTGGTGCATGTAGTGCTTCCTAGCGAGGCAAAAACGTTCAGGTATGAGGACGACACATTCACAAGTGCTGCAGTGTGAGTAGTTTGAGGTTTGCATTGCAGAAGGCACATGTATCACTCGTAGTCAGTTTTGACACCCAGATATATCATAGCAACACAGAAAGAGCAAAACATGTACAAATGTTGCAGTGACAGAGGTTGTAGATAGGAGGGCATATTATAAGCCCAGTGTTTCAAAGTAGTACATGATGTTTTATGTTGCATAGGGTGCGAGAAGGGATTTGATGTAGGAGGACAGAGAGAAAATGTAGTCAGGGAGGTGATGTGGTAAATGAGAGGTCAGCGGGTCGACATGGCAAGAGTGCCGCCATATTTAATTTCCAGTGCTAGTTCACAATGATTAGGATGAAGTCCCTGATGTGGAGCTGTGGCTCTGTTTAGCTCAGTCCCAAGACAAATCCCCTTTCCATCCCCGGAGAGAGAAGCCGTGGTCAGAGGCACCTGCGCTACGCAGATAAATGCTAATTGGATCCAGCTGCAGAATTTAAAGGAGCTGGTAGAGGAATGTTAGATTTGGAAAGGGAAGGTAAGGATGTGCCCTTTGAAGGACAAGTTCATGAGAACAGGGCACACAAGTTTGTGATGCCAACAGGTCAGGCAGAGATGTAGAGCACTACTGTCCTCACTCAAGGAGCAGTCAGCCCATTTGAATTACAAATAGATGCATAACCAAAGATCCCTGAAAATCAGACTCAAGAGAAGTGCCCTAGTCATGTCATTGCTGGGAACCTGGGGTTTAAAGGAGATAAGGGAAGAGCTCTGTCTGGAACGCACAGTGATTTCGGATAGGAAGAGCAGAGGTGATTGCAATAAATTAAGTACAAGGTCTAGCGTACGTTTCGGTACGCTGCAGTGTCTGGTATAATGAGAAGGCCTATTAGTTTATCCAAGCAGAGTTGGCCTCACTAGTCTTACTTTGAATGTGTTTGGATTGGAGGGTCACACATCACATGATGGTCTTGATTTATTAGTATATTATCTAATCCTGTACCTGGATTCATAATGCCGATGGTGAGGCAGGTGAAAATGAGAATGGGTTTAGATAAGGTGTGGCCAATCAGTCCAGGGAATATAGGGGGTGTGCAAACTTAGAAGGTCTCTGTAAAATAGTAGGCTGTAGTCGGATGTAGGTTTAACAATTTTAAGATTTATTGCGGTGTTAACCTAAACAACAGCTCTCCTTGTGCACATCAAACAGTATTAGTTTTCATAAGGCTTGGTTTCCGTGAAAGGGTTAATGAAGTCCAGAGTTCAAAAGAAGCTCCACTTGGCTTCTCGCATCGTTAAAAGGGAAAATAAAGTCAACTTAATTCTTTTCTCCACGGACCTTAGCCTTCAGTCTGACTCACCCTCTTTCACTGGGTTAAGAAAACAAAAAGACAAAAATCCCCACGGAAGTCACAGTCCTCGATTAATGGTTGACGGCTGGCGCTTCTCTTCAGCGAGTCTGCCTCTGATAGAGATCTCCCCTGTACCTCTCAGTGAGCCTTCGAGTACGCCCAGTCGCAATCACCTTTCCATTCCTCTCTGGTCTCCGGCTCGGCTTGCAGCTGTAATCAGAAACACCTGGTGAGCTCTCTGTTGCTGCATTTAACCCCCTCTCTGCTCCTCCCCTCCCTTCAGTCTCCAGCCAGTTTCCCCTCCCATTCCCCACACCTGCAGGGCGTTTTCTTTCCTCATTCCACCCAGTTTCATGCACTGTTTGACCCCACCCTGTATGTCTCTGGGGCCACCCATCTATATGCGGGCTGACTGCATTGCACCAGTGCCAGTCGCTGGTACACCTATTTCCATGCTGTATGATTGGGTTGTACCTATGCCATTTTCCCTTTTTAATTCTGTCTCTGCCCCCTCCTTGGTTTCGTTTCTCGTGGTGGATTCTGGGACATGTAGTTTTCTTTTGATTTGCTGTGTTAACCTTTTGTTGGCTGGGTCTCATTACTAGAATAGGGTCCTCCCTTGGTTCTGTTGCCTCTTTGACCACCTCACATACTCCCCCCCGGGAACCAGGCCGTTCGGGCATGTTCAAGGCCCTGGACAAGTAATCAGCGACTAGCTGATATTTTCCGGGTTTATGTACTGTACGAAAATGATAGGGTTGAAGGGTTAAGAACCACCTAAGGACCCTATGGTTTGAGTCTTTCTGGGTGGCTAGCCATCGAAGAGGGGCATGATCTGTAAAGATGGTAAACTTTCAACCTAGTAAATAATAACGAAGAGATTCAATGGCCCACTTTATTGCCAAACATTCTTTTTCTAAGGTGGAGTATGGTATCTCATGTGGGAGGAGTTTTCTACTGATGAAGGCTATTGGGCAGAGGTCTTGCTCTGATCCTTGGGATAGCACGGCACCTAGACCACATCCTGATGCATCAGCCTGTAAATAGAAGGCTTTTGAGAAATCTGGGCAGTGTAGAACCGGTTGGGTTGATATTAGTTGTATTAATTGGTGAAAAGCCTGCACAGCTTCTGGCTTGATTTGAAGTGGCCGGTTGGTTTTTAAGGCGTCTTTCAGTGGTGCCGCTATGGTAGAAAAATGCGGTATGAATCTTCTATAATATCCTACGAACCCTAGAAAGGCTCGGATCTCTTTCCGGGTTTCCGGTATTCGTAATTTTTTCAAAGCCTGTATTTTGTCAACCAACGGTGTGATTACTCCACCTCCTACATAATATCCCAGATACTTGGTAGTTTTGGCTGCCAGCTTGGTTTTCTTGGGGTTGATATGCAGTCCTGCCTCTTGTAAGGACGTAATTACCTTGATTAGATGTTCTAAATGTTCCTTCCAGGTTTTACTAAAAATCACTATGTCATCCAAATAGGCAGCTGCATATAGTTCATGAGGTTTCATTACCTTATCCGTTAAGGCCTGAAAAGTGGCAGGAGCCCCGTGCAACCCAAATGGTAACACCGTAAACTAAAATAGACCTTGAGGTGTTGAGAAGGCTGTTTTCTCCTGATCCGCTGGGTTGAGCGGTATCTGCCAATATCCTTTGGTTAAGTCCAAGGTATTCAAAAAGGATGCAGCTCCCAGTTTCTCTATTAGTTCATCTATCCTGGGCATAGGGTAGGCTTCATATCTGGAAATGGCGTTTAGTTGCCTAAAGTCCATACAGAACCGGGTGGTACCATCTGGTTTGGGTACTAGTACCACCGGTGAACACCATGCGGTCTTGGAGGGAATAATGGTACCTAGTTTCAGCATGCTCTCTATTTCTTGTGCTATCTCCCCTCTTTTTGCTTCAGGGATTCTATAGGGTCGGAGGCGTATAATCTTCCCTGCCTCGGTTGGGATTGAGTGAGTAGCCATATGAGTCCTTCCAGGTAGACTCGAGAATGTCTCTGCTACAGGGCCCAAGGTGTCAAATAACTCAATTCTTTGGGTGTCGCTTAATTGTTCCCCCAAGCCCACATCTTGTAGGTTACCAGCCGAGTGTGTGACCATTTGTTCCGGGACCGACATCTCTACTAGAGACGTACACAATATTGCTGAGTCTCCTTCTTTCCACAACTTGAGTAAATTAATGTGATAGTTCTGATGTTTGTTTTGTCTATCTGGTTGCTCTACCTCATAATTAACTGGACCCAACACCTTTGTTATACTATATGGGCCTTTCCATTGGTCGAGCATTTTGTTTGTGTGAGTGGGTAATAACACCAGCACTTTGTCTCCTATTTTAAGCGTCCTAGGTCTGCTTCCTTTATCATAATACTTCTCTTGCGTTTCTTGAGCCCGCCCCAGGTTTTCCTGAGCATAGTCTCTGAGTTTTCCCAGGTGATCTCTTAGTTCATTCACCTATTCCGTTAGGGTTGTTTCGTCCTGTTGTTCCCAAGTGTCCTTTAGTAATCCCAAGATAGATTTTGGCTGTCTCCCAAATAATAATTCACATGGGGAATACCCCGTTGAGGATTGAGGTGTATCACGTAAAACCATCAACACCCATGGCAGTACTTTCTCCCACCCCAGACCAGTGGGGCTGGTTGCTCTTTTTATCATTTGTTTGATGGTTTTGTTATATCTTTCCACCAGCCCATCAGTCTGTGGATGGTACACAGAGGTCCTTAAATGGTTGATGCCAAGGGTCTTGCATACTTCTTTCATGACGCTCGACATAAAATTACGTCCTTGGTCTGTTACAATCTCATGGGGAATTCCCACTCTAGCGAAATAGGGTAAAAGTACATCACATACTTGTTTGGCAGACATTCCTTTTAATGGAAATGCTTCTGGATATCTAGTGGCATAGTCCACTACCACTAGTATGAACCGGTATCCTCGGCTGGTAGGTTCCATTGGACCCACAATGTCTAGCCCTATTCTCTGAAATGGCTCTTTGATCAATGGCATTCTTTGTAAAGGGGCTCGTGCTGGAATATGGGGGCTTGTTTTCTGACATATTGCACACTCTTGGCAATATTTGGTTATCTCAGCGTAAACTCCGGGCCAATAGAAATTTTGCAACACCCTTTTTATGGTCTTGTTCTCAGCTAGATGTCCCCCTGTGGTGTGATCATGTGCCAGCTGAATCAGCCCGTTCCTGTAGGACTGGGGAACCAACAATTGCTCCTTCTTTATGTTATCAGATCCCTGGGTTACTCGATAGATTAACCCCTGTTTCTCTTCAAAGTAGGGAGTAGTAGGTTGGACCCCGCTAGTGTCTATAGCTTGTTCCCTGGCCCTTTTTAACGTTTTATCCAGCCCTGTTTCTGTTCGAAATGAAGGCATATGGTCCCCCACCTTCCAGTCTATGATGGAAATGTCTTTATACGCTTCCTGATTCACTCGGTTTCTAATTTTCTGGGCCTTAGATCATTTTTCCCAACTACATGCCCCCAATAGTTCAGTTTTTGAAAACGGGGCTTCTCTCAACCATATATCGAATTCAGGTAGATCTGTTCCTATTAGCACCGGAGCGGGCAAGGTAGGAATAATGGCGGCTTTGATTGGTATCTCCTGCCCCTGTATTCCCAACACAATGTCTTTAGCTGGATACCCTTTTACATCCCCATGCACGCACTTTATGTCAATGGTTCTCACCTGTTCGCTATCTTGCTCGCTCACATGGGGCTGTATGGCCGTCTGTCGGCTTCCGCTGTCCATCATTGCTTGACGGGGATGTCCATCCACTGTGACCTCTATCACGTAAGGCAGTCGTTTCCTTCTGTATTCCTGCGCTTGCATGGACCCGATTTCCATTGGTTCCGTTTTTGGTTTTTTGGAACAGAAACGCGCAATATGACCCCATTCTCCACACTCAAAACATTGGGGTGCCGGTCCTTTGCTTAAGCCAGCCCCATTAGTCGGCCTTGTTTCTGGGTTCGGTTCCTGGTCCTTTATAGGTTCCGATGCGTACTTGGGAAGCTTCCACACTTGGTCTCAATTGGGTGGCAGGGAAAGGTCGGGTGCTCCCTGCCTTCTGATATGCTGTTGCCACGTCTATTGCCTCGGCCAGTGATAGATGGTGATGTTGCCTCACCCACCTCTGAATTGGTCCTGATAAGGCATCAATGAATTGTTCCATCATTACTTTATCCTTAATCTGTCCTATTGTGGCTGTGCCTGTTTGCAGCCATTTTCCGCCAAATCTTGCACTCTGTAGAACAATTGTCTTGGACTTTCACCTGGTTTCAATCGGGTTTCTCGAAACTTGAGCCTGTAAGATTCTTCATCCATGCCGAGTCTTTCCAAAACAGTTTTTTTAATCTCGGTATAAGGAGTGTCTCCGGTGGGGTTAGCCGCTTGGTATGCCCCGTGCATTACCCCTGTGAGCAGGGGAGCCAGATAGAAAGCCCATCTGTCCTGTGGCCATTGGGCTGCTCTAGCTATTCTCTCAAAATTTACAAAGAAAAAACTGGGGTCTTCTCCTACTTGGTATTTTTGTAATACCGTAGGCGGTATTACTGGATGCGTCCGGGTCGTGGCCACTGCTTCTCCCAGTATTCTTAAGGCTTCCCGTCCTTGCTCTTGGGCAACACTTTGCACTTGTATGGCCTGTTGGAGTGCTTGTCTGTCCGCCTGCGCCTGGTGACTTTGCACTTGTAAAAGTTGCTGCAGCTGCTATTGCCCTTCTGCGAGTGCCATTACCACAGCTTCCATGTCTTCTGCTTGGGCGTTCTCTTGAATCCCACTTCTGACACCACTGTAAAATAGTAGGCTGTAGTCGGATGTAGGTTTAACAATTTTAAGATTCATTGCGGTGTTAACCTAAACAACAGCTCTCCTTGTGCACATCAAACAGTATTAGTTTTCATAAGGCTTGGTTTCCGTGAAAGGGTTAATGAAGTCCAGAGTTCAAAAGAAGCTCCACTTGGCTTCTCGCATCGTTAAAAGGGAAAATAAAGTCAACTTAATTCTTTTCTCCACGGACCTTAGCCTTCAGTCTGACTCACCCTCTTTCACTGGGTTAAGAAAACAAAAAGACAAAAATCCCCACGGAAGTCACAGTCCTCGATTAATGGTTGACGGCTGGCGCTTCTCTTCAGCGAGTCCGCCTCTGATAGGGATCTCCCCTGTGCCTCTCAGTGAGCCTTCTAGTACACCCAGTCGCAATCACCTTTCCATTCCTCTCTGGTCTCCGGCTCGACTTGCAGCTGTAATCAGAAACACCTGGTGAGCTCTCTGTTGCTGCATTTAACCCCCTCTCTGCTCCTCCCCTCCCTTCAGTCTCCAGCCAGTTTTCCCTCCCATTCCCCACACCTGCAGGGCGTTTTCTTTCCTCATTCCACCCAGTTTCATGCACTGTTTGACCCCACCCTGTATGTCTCTGGGGCCACCCATCTATATGCGGGCTGACTGCATTGCACCAGTGCCAGTCTCTGGTACACCTATTTCCATGCTGTATGATTGGGTTGTACCTATGCCGTTTTCCCTTTTTAATTCTGTCTCTGCCCCCTCCTTGGTTTTGTTTCTCGTGGTGGTTTCTGGGACATGTAGTTTTCTTTTGATTTGCTGTGTTAACCTTTTGTTGGCTGGGTCTCATTACTAGAATAGGGTCCTCCCTTGGTTCTGTTGCCTCTTTGACCACCTCACAGTCTCTAACCTACTAGTCCCCGGCGATCTGTCATCCAGGTGGGCAGGACACGGTCATTGCTTTTGGATCCAGTTTGTGGGGGTGGACCAGTGAGGAGGATCACCTGGGTGAGGGGTCTTCGTGGGAGTGGGACACCATATGGTGAGACACAGTATCCCCTTCCCTGTAACACCTTTACCCATCCAACCAGATAGGATATTTACAAACTCAACCCCCCCTTTCACAACACAAACACTTTCTCCCAGACAGCTCGCAATGAGAGAAAATGAACTAACACCCGAGCCGTATACTTGACATGTCCCAATACAATGGTCAGGCAGGGTCAGGCAATTATTGACCATTACACACACCTGAGTCACATTATATTTCTCCAGATGGATAAAAGGTGGAGCACGAGAGCACACTCTGAATGAGGCAAAACACCAGAGGAAACAGCAGTTCCAAGATGGTAGTTTAAAATGAGGAGAAATACGGCAAAACTGAAGGGGATCACAAGGAGGGAAGTTCCCTTGACCTTTTTGACAAGATACCGTTACTATCACGAAACTTCAAAAATAGAAAGCGTAAGACTAGGAAACCAAGCTGAAGGATACTGCATTGTGTATCTGAGGTACCCGGGGCCCTCCTGCGCTCATAACAAAGGCACAGAGAATCGCCTGCTGCCGTGGTACTGTCCTTGGCTCCTGTGACAAAGCAGCGGCAGGGAAATCAACACAGGCAATCAGTTGGGGAGACCGATACCAGAATGGTCTGTGTTGAAGCCAAGGTTGCAAGTGGCTACATTGTATGATGAGCGCTGATGCGACTAGTGTATGAAATGCATTTGATAACCAATGCGAGTAAAATTGAACAACAGATGAGTGTTTGAACTTTGAAACCAAGATACAATAACTTTGACAGAGTGGTCTGGCACTGAGTGCATGCTCATTCGAAGGCTTTTATAAGGTATCCAACTGAGAGGTGGCAAAAGGAAAAGAGCTCCAAAGGATTGTGAATCAAAGTGGTCCTGCAACGGGTCAAGCTAAATTTTGTGCACAATCAAAAGTCTTTAGTGTTGATACTGCCAAGAAAGTTGATGACAAAGTAGATAAAGTTGGTCCGAGCCCGAACGAGGGAGATCAAGTTAAAAGCTTTGGGTTAAAGCAAGTTTGTGTAAAACTGAATTAAATTGGTCCGAGCCGGTTGGAGGGAGACTGATTGAACATTGTGTTAATGCGGACATGAGCCCGGCTGAGGGAGATCCAGGATGAACCATGAATCACCTGAGAAATTGGATACATGGAAATCATGCGAATATTGTGTTAAAGGGGATCTGAGCCCGGCTGAGGGAGATCCAGGATGAACCATGAATCACCTGAGAAATTGGATACATGGAAATCATGCGAATATTGTGTTAAAGGGGATCTGAGCTCGGCTGAGGGGTATCCAAGGTGATTTGTGAATAACCTAAGAAATTGAGTATGTGTGAAATCCTAAGAGGAAAATAACATATTTTTGTTTGTCACATCAAGAAAGAACAAGACTTTGAAAGGCAAAGAGACTTGGGCACACAAGGCCCTGATACTAATAGTTTGAACTGCACCCTCATGCAAGAGAAGTCAGAGACTGTGCTAAGCTTGTGTGTATCGTATTGTCCCATGCTGAAAATGTGGGGAAGGGAGGCCAATGGCCTGAATATTCTGACATATAATTTCTTGAACACTTCTTTCTTTTGTATAACTTTGTTTCCCCACACTATTTGTATTTAGAGGTAAGGATTGGCAATAGGTACATTAGTATAGGCCCTTTTATTTTGACAAGACACCACTAGGACTGCGTTATTATTATTTGTCACTTTTCCTAGATATCTTGCTGTCGTCTTTCTGAGCTTCCTTAAACCCTGCCAGGAGGGTCCTACCATATGTGCGGTAATAAAAATAAAATGCCCTGCAATAATTGCAAAGTCCCAGAAATGGTTGCATCTCTCTCATTGTCTTTGGCTGTGGTATTTTCATAATTGCCTTTGTTCTTTCTTGGGTTACCTTCCTGCCGCCTTGTGAAATTAACTGTCCAATGTATGAAACCTACTTCTGACAGTCCTGCAGTTTAGCCTTGTCTACCTTGTATCCCTTGTATGCCAACATTGTCATCAGCTTTACTGAGTCCTTTAGACACTGCTCTTCGGTCTCACTGCATACCAAGATGTTTTCCACATATTAAACTACTATGCTGTCAATGTGTACGTTCCCTAAGCCAATCTGGAGGACTCTGATAAATATAGAAGGTGACTCACAGTATCCCTGAGGTGATCTTGTATGTTTCCACTTCCTTTTGGTATATGAAAATGAGGTCAATTCTTGTGACTCCTCATGAAGGGAGATCAGGAAGAATGCTTTCTAAAATCAATCACTGTGAAGTGTGCTGCGTTGGGTTGAATGTTGCATAATATTGTCGCTGGATTGGAAACCAGTGGGAAATCTGCCTCAACAATATTATTTAGTGGCACACATCCTGAATAAATCTCTGTTGCCAAGCTGTCACTTTTTTCACTGGGTACGCAGCCGTGATACATTGGGTTTCTGAGGGCACAAATATCCTTTGCTGCGCTAGTGGGAGAAGGTTTAAAAATACCCTCATCTGCTTCTTAGGACATAGGACATTATTTTACTTCTGGCAATATTGTTCCTGGCTTCAATTTTATTTCACTGCCTGTACTCCCTTTAATAGCCCCACATCATAAGGACTACTTGTCCATGTTACGCTGGAACCAGGGGCCATGTCACTCTCAAGAAATGATGGTGTCCTTTTAATCAGGACCATTCTCTGTTGTACTTCCCTTTTCTCCATTCTCATACACTATGTAATGCTTATAAGAAAACACCACTTAAACATCCTCTTCATCGTCTTTGAAAAAACTCTTTGTCTGTCAAGTCTATCAGTGTGTGACCCTCATTTTAAATAATCACTGCCTTCATGCTTTCACCTCGTCATCAGTTCCATGAAGAACTACTCTCTCCTCTGTCACTATGACTGTTTCCATTTCTAGGGAATATGTGCCTTCCTCTTTGTCCATGGGGATCTCTGATTTAAACAGAATATCTGTGGGTAATCTCAGTAATTTGTCCTGTATCAGCATGAGCCATGCTAACAGAACATTTACCCTGTACTGAAACACCTCAGGATCTAGGGGTGCCCCCCTCTGTGCAATCTCGACACAAAATACTATTATGAATTCCTGTGCATTCATGTAATGAATTCTCGGTGTAGAGCACACTATTGCCTTGTCCGTAAATGAGATTGTCATGTTAAGTTTGCTCATTGTAATTGTAATTGTAATTGTAATGGGTTGTTTATAACACGCTTAATACCCAGATGTTTCTAAGCGCAGACCCATGGATCGACCCTGTGTTGCTCACGTCATCTTGCTTCAAAGACAAGCGTGTTGCTCCTAAGCTATCCTCCTGAGACTCTTCCCATTATGTTCGCTCTTGTCTGGCGGGAATATAATAGTGGCATGGTAAGGTTGGATTCCCCTAAAGTGCGGGTCAATACGTCAGTTAATGGTACCAAATGTGTGGCTCCAGAAAAGCTTTGTGCATTCATGGCAGTGCCTGACATCGTGTTTCTCTCCTCCCTAACATAGGACTTGGTCGTCGCTGTATCTACCAGAAAAGAGAATGTATTGTCACCTATGGTCACGCCAACTCATGGCTCCTCTTGCAGGGCAGGGGTAATGGATGGGATTGAACAAATCAAGTCAGTTTGTGTGCTGTCCTATTGTAGGTATAATGTCATGTCTATCCCCATGAAAAGATTCCCTCCCACCACAGTCAAACCCTCTATTCTAGGTGTGGATGTCTGTACTTCAGTACTTGGGCTCCATGTGGCTATGGTGGTCTGCTGTGCTGGTTCCTGTGTTTGTACCTGTGGTTGTGACATCTGTGTGAGTGTTTGTTGTGAATTCATTGGTGGCTGTGCTGCATGCATTGGTCTTGCTGTGTTGGTTGTGTTGGTGGCGCATATCTCTGGTACTGCGTGTGATCTTGGGCACATTAGTTGGGTAATGCTGCACTGCATGCTGGTGGTTAGGCCATTCCTCCTCTTGGGACCTGCCAATTCGGTTGCATACATCCCCTGCTTTCACACATCTGGGCTATGTTACTCATCGTCCCACACGTCCAACATTTCTGAGGTGGTCTGGGCTGCCACCCGATAAATCCTCCTCCCTGTGGATCCTGAAATACACTCCTTCTCCATCTGGGCATATCCCTCTCCTCCAGGGCCAATAATTGTACTCTCCTCTGCAGAGCTCCCCCTGCCATTAGATGACCCTGCTGGATGTCCGGTATAACCACTCCCTCTCCACTTGTCAACATAGCCCCTTACATTGAATTAATTTTGATTCTTCTATCTTTCTTTCCTCATATTTCTTCCTAGGAGCCTCTTGCAACAGCCGACAGTGGTATGCTATAGTTAATTGAATCTCTGGCTATTGCTTTGCCTCTATCCCAAATAGTTTATTCAATTGCTTTTGCACTTGCTCAGGTAATCCGTTACATGGTATGTGATAAAAAAGTGCTACTGTCTTGTACCACAGCTCACGAGTCTCAAGACACAAATGCCCTTCGATCTCTTGAATATATTCAATGGGATCCTCGAATTCCTTCATTTTGTGAGCCATAATTCTGCTCATTTCTTACATGTCAGGATACTACACTCTGAGCGCCTTCCATATGGCTGTCCTACAATTAATAAAAGCTGCCCTATCAGTGCTTTGTGCCGTCACCCCAGGGTAGCCCACCCATGTCCAAATAACGTCTCTCTCCCCAATATTGGCAGCAAGCAAGCTTTTTATGTCCCCCACTGGTAACGTCATCCCCACTGTTAGTTTTTTCTAGCTCATGAATCCATGTTGCCACACCTGATGTAAACAATGGCCATTTACATCTCAAATTGTAGTCGTCTATCTGTGGGCATATTATTTACTGTGGCCATCCTCCCCTTTTCCAGCAATAGGAATTTTGTCAACTCTACATTATTTTTGGTTTGTTTATTCCTTTTATCCAAGAATTGCCCCAGTCGTGTTCACTCTCGTTCATCTGGGTACTGCCTTAAGCCTCTGGGATAGCTGTGTCATCACCCCTTTGAGCAATTATGTTGTATTCTTTTCTCGGTTTTCTCTCCATCTCCCTTTTCCTCCTCAGACTACTGTGCCTCCTCTTCTGGGCTTACTCCCTCACAGAGACTGCATGCCCTTCTTTCATCCTCACCTTCACTCTCCTCTCTCTCCTCATCTGACTGCACTGTCCCACAGTAATCCTCACTTCCCTCGTCTTCATTCTCAAAGCTCAACCATTTTGACAAAATGTTCCTGTGTTGCCCTTCTGCTGTCTTACCCCCTGAGCTTGACTCCTCCCTCTGTGGAGATGCCGCTGTGCTCCACACTACCTTAAGGGTAGCCCAACTATCCCTAATTCTTCAGTATTGCATCCCAATACATCGTCTTACCCCTGCTCCCTTATCCTCATCGCGAAGTGTGTTGTGTTTATTCTTCCATTTCTTTAAATTGTGTCTCTCCAAGCTCATCTCTCTCTCTCTCTCTCACTCCTGCTCCTTGCTCTTTTCCCTCTCTTGGCACCGGAAATCTTTGACAAGTCTCTCACGGTCTTTCCCCCATCTCTCTCTATCCCACTCTTTCTCTCACCTTTCTTCTCCTTTTCTCCCTTTGTCTATTCTTCTGCTTCCCTGTGTCTATCCCTATATTCTCACTCGTTCTCTCCTTCTGCTTCTTCTAGTTCCCCTCCTCTTCTCCTGCCACTCCATGCCTTATCTTTCTCTCCCCTCCACTTCTTATATCGCCCTTTCCCATTCTCTTTCCTCATCCTCTATCTTCTTTCTCTGCCATGCCTCGTCATCCCCCTTGTCCTGTTTCCTCCCTCACTTCTGTCTCTCCATCTTCTGTGTCATGTGGGTTTGTCCCATCGAGCTTAAGTAATATCTGTCCTCCCACCAATTCAATGGAGCTAGTTATAGCCCCTTCCCTGTCATTTTCAGACAATGTTGCCCTCAGAGTGCTGCGCTCCCTATGTTCATCGTAGGTGTGTCCTGACTTCTGGTTACTCAGTGTTTATCTATTTAGCATGTCTTCACTACCATTTGTAACAGGTGCATATACAGGGTAAGTGTAGCCTGCCGCTGCTTTCAATTTTCAATGGTTAAAATCCCTGACCCTTTGGTGGTGGGTTGGTGCTATGGGGAGGAGGAGGAGCCATGGGCACATCGCCCTCGTGTTGTACTGATTAAGTATCCAATCCCTCCTGGGTGGGTCCTCCACCTCATTCCCAAACATCTTCCATAGCTCCAAAATTGCTAAACTGTTGCTTAACCTCTTTTCTTTATATGCAGCATGTAAATATGTGGTCAGGTGTTGAAGCATAGACTTCTAAAGAATGCCCTCCGGGGGCCAGGCTTTAACTATTTTCCACACTGTGTCGCAAATCCATTCCACATTATATTTACGATTCATATCATTATAATGTGATGGTATGTCACTGTGTTGACTGCCGAAACTTACTTGACCTAATTTCAAACTCAATAATTACTCTTTACCGCCCAATTTCTCATCAATAATACATCTGTGTCCTTCAAAATTCAATGCCTTCCAAACCTTTCCACAAGCCTCTGCAGCTTCACCAACACCAATTGGGGTGTGCGCCACACATGCCGCACACAAGCTGCCCACACACCAAACTCTGCCCTTAAGACCAAACCAAAGCTTCACTTGCTTCTCAAACATGAATCAAGATCACTACCACCTTTGTGCCCCTACCTCAGGCCAACTCTTTACCCTCCAGTTGTTACCTCATACCTCTAAAGAACTGAACTCTGTTTGCACTTCACCACAATCTTTGTGACCCCACAGTTGGAAAACACAACTTCTCCCCTTACTCCTCCAAATCCTATTCACAGCTTCCTTTTGGCAGCCACTCCTTCTGCCACTTAACCTGAACCCTATTGAATGACGACAGTTGCCTGAAGGCATATAAACCATATAAGTGCACTCTCAAATCCAAAGTTACCCCTACAATACCCTACGGCCATCTTCCTACCTCTCTCAATCTGTCTCTTGTTCAATAATTGCCCCTCAGTGGTGAAGATCCTTCTTCTAGGCCTCACATGTAGGATCAACACTTATTTCTTTTTTTTAATGCATTTTGTATTTTGTTGTCATAAACTTAACATTCCTTTTGGAGTCAAAGGTGTCCCCTTCCGTAACCTAAGCCGCAGGGAATCTACCATACATAACACATCATAACACAATACACAACAGCCTGCTACCCACTTTTGTTTGTCAGATTAATGCTCTAATGTAGAGCTACTCCTTCCACAATCTGCAACTCTGCCTTCCGGCCTGCAGGGCGTCCAACCTGGAGTGGGCAGGAATTTCACCATGGGGGATCCTGACAACCTTCTCGATTCACCAATGAATAGGTATATTGTCCTCCCATGGCACGACACAGTCCTTCAGGCACAAGCAGAAAATAACTGAGGACATTGACGAACCATCCTATGATACCACATGAATTGGTTGGGCAGGAAAACCCCTGTAGACAAGCAAGAGGACGGGCCGGGGGACATCCCAGGCACAAAACATGGTAGAGACAAATAATGTATCAAACTCCTGTTCCAATTAACAATACCCATATAAAACGTACTACAGCATGAACATTAGCAAATCTTTGCAGATCTCAACAGCTCCAAGTTTGACAAAATCTTAAAAAGGCCTATGACATCATAAGTGGCGTGTCACACTGCAAAAACCTACAGTGGGTAGGGGTTGGTTAAGGGAATCAACTATGTATAGTTTATATAGGGGTTAGTGAAATCATTGGTCAGGCACTATCTACTAACTCCGCCTGAGACCACCCTCTAAATTGCAACACGTAAAAACATGTTTTCTGTACACTATATCATTGGACAATGCAACACTGTGTGAGGCGACGTTGACGGGAGGTGGTGATTGCTTATGGTGGCTTTCACAGCCTTGGGGCTTTTGGAAAGTTACCAGCACATGAGCACAATGGAGGGTGGTAAGAACAACATCAAGGTGCTACTTGTCCTAATAAGTTTACTATTTCAAATTCCCTAGGCCACATGCCAGGACATTTAGCTTTCAAATTTGCACAACCGTGTATCTTTCTGCACTGAGAAATGCATGGGAACAAACTTCCCTGAATGTCTGTGTCTAGCTCTAATGAATAGACTTGATCCTCCAACTGTGGGTCGAGTGTGCAGAAACCACATTTTGGAATATGTTGCTTAGCATTTAGGAGGACTTTAGCCCGTATTACTGTGGGTGTCATTATTTTGTGTGGCCGCTAGAGACTTGATCAAGTTGATTTCCTCTCAATATTAGGCTTGAGTTGGTTGGACTCTGACCTTCCAATTTTGCCGGTTTCTTTGCTAATCTTACAAGACTGCCTTTCGTCTGGGAACTGGAATCATCTGTACCTTTTCGGTGTTGATTCAGACCTTAATTTCTCATGTAGCCTTGGCAAACACGTGCTCTTAAAGTCTGTGCTGCATGTGGCTGTGCCGTCCATCTTGTTTTACATGGCCACTCATATCAGTCGCATTCTGCATAAGCAAGCATTATATTTATTCCTGTGCTTCTTCTAACCTGGTGTATGCAAGCATAGTTTTCATGTTTAAGTGGTATTTGACCTTTTTTTTTTCATGTTTCTTCATGATGGATGCATATATGCTTCATGTCTAATGCACCAAAGTGTCACTGCTCAGTAGTGACGTCATTTTGATCACAGCTTGTTCATGTCCTCTATAGCCTGCATATTTAGTCGTTCTTTGATCCCTCTTAGTTAAGATCGGTAGGGTTGTCTTAGTGAATACCAGCTCTCCGATCTGCGATATGGTGGTGCGGATGAGTTAGAGACCACTAGTGATGTACACCTGCCACTTCTGTAGCATCAGTACCGGGTAGGGGCTGATGAAATGAATGACACATTTATGTGTCTCTCTTCACTTTCCTCCCTCTACCCTCTTCCTCAACACCCCTACACCCACTCCACATTCATCCTCAACACATGTGCCCCCCTTCTACCTCATCCCCATCATGAATGACTCTACAATGTGAGTGTGGATGTAGATGTGACCATTTTCCCATGACAGATTGCTCAGCTTGTGAGAATGCAGCTGAGTGTAAAGATTAGCAGCATGGCCCCCTTCAGTGGGGTGATAGAAGTAGACCTTTCCTAATTCCCCAGCACCCGGATATACTGCATTGTCAAGCACATTGTGCTCTCCATGGCCCAGCTGATATTGCCTCTGTCAGCTCTCAGAATGTCTGGCATACTACCAATTTTGTTGTGGCTGCATTGTCTGCCTATAGCCCTGGAAATCCATAGCGATGAGTCATGTACAGCATCACTAATTGACTGCAGATATTGCAACTGCTGTTGTTAGATATATTCCATGTGCTATTGATGCTGCTCAATTTATTACACATCACTTCAAATCCCTTGATGGGTGTACTGGGATATGCTGTCAGGGCTCTGCACAGGGATGGTAACATTGCACAAGTGCCTGCCCCCTACCCAGCAGCATTCATATGGAATGCAATCATCATCAGTTCCTGTGTCAGTGTTGTGCTGCAGGTGTCATTACATAGTTGGAGCAGGTGGGGAGAGGGCAAGAGAGACCTGCAGACTGGTCACATATTTAGCCAGGTCAGTGCTTTGATTATATTTAGTGTTTCCTGTTTGCAGGGTTTATTTATTTGTTTTTTACGTCGGGGAGGGGTGTTTTTCTGGTGTTTTCAAACATTTCAGGGTCTGTGTTTATCAGTGTTTTCCAGTTTGCCCATTCAAAAAATCATGGATAACTGTTTTTTCCAGTGAAAAAACACACATTATTTTATTGTTTCATTGTGTGCATAAGTAGGGTAATGTCTCACAGAGCAAGATATTGTGAACACTTTCGGGAGAATAAAGATGAATGTGTTAATCCAGTAATATCTAACATTTCTACAAGTCAAAATTATGATAATAAAACATGCAATACTTTTTCAGGGACTCTTTGCCCATCCGTGCCCTTTCTTTTCTTCCCATGAAAACCTGGATTTGAGAAAACCACCTTTCCATATTTTTGAGACTTCTAATTTTAGCAGCTCAGGCATAGTGTTATACAAGGATTTGCCCGCTAGCACTCACTTTGGTGGAAATAAGGATTCTTTTGACTGTAAAAAGAAACAAACTCCAAGCAGATAATAACTCTTTATCAAGTGCTGCTCACTACAAAATGAGAAGAGTCACATTAATGCACACCTGAGGCTTTATTGGAAGGTGGGAGCAGGCCAGAACTGTGTGCCGGGTGCGGGAATATCAGGGGATCCTATAGCGGAATGTTACACTGTCCACCCACATGAATCCTTTACTTGTGCCTTGAAAAGCAGCCATAATAAGGGAAAAATAACTTCACCAGTCTCCAGGATTGCAACCTGTCTTGCCACATCCTCGGCAAATATTCATGACTCACTTGCCGTCTCTTCATTTCCCCACCTCAGCCCCATGTCTGCCTTTCAAAAATACTATGCTTTATAAAGATAACTTGAAAAGTACACATGCCATGACACTTTTGAGCTCTCTTCGCAACAGATGCACATATAGAAGGTGTGTGGCCACAAACAGAGACAGTGAAAAATAAATGTTAAACCATCTTTTGTAAATACAAACATTTTTCAGTGGTCAAGGGCTATTTCTAGGAATTTTAGGCAATTTTATAATGTGATTCGGCAACCACAAACATGGCTCAAATGTGTGTACACTTCCTTAAGATAGCTCTGACCTCATATGAATACAAATATTTGTTTTTTACAAATAAAACTATGTAACATTGATTGTGCAGTGTTTTTTTTTTATTAGATCAGAGTACAGGAGGTGAATCAATGGTAGAAAGTAAGCAAACATACATTGGGGAATCGGTCCCTTTTCCTGTCATCTGCCAAGCCACTTCTCCAGTCACCACTTCACCCCCAAACTTCCCTCCATCCCTGCTCACACTAGAGCACCACTGGGATAAGGGAAATTGTGTTTTCAGTTTTGATCTAAGGGTCACTTTTCTTCTGGGGGTGTTTTTCCGGTGTTTATCAGATTTCACTGAACAAAGGGAAGCCTAATTATTATGTCATGGGTGGCTGGTGAGTGTCCGATGGCTGGCTTTTCTCTAAAGGACCCGCAGAGTGGTGGCATCAATGAAGAGATTGCATCAAGAGAAATGTTTGTGGTAGTGATATCAATACCTCCAGATGCTGGGGTGGTGTCAGTATGGCTGGTGGGTGCAACTACTGTGTAAGTACTATCAGCAGATATTGTCTCCCATCAGGTATCAGGACTGCAGGGAGCAGGGTGGTGGCTAAAGTGATGGTGGTTGAGGTTGGTGTGGGTCTCTCCGTGGTATCAGCAGGTTGTGTAGATGTGGACTTCTCAATGGTAGCAGCATCAGTAGGTTATGTAGACACAGTCATGATAGGCTTTGCTTCTTCTCCCTGAGTATCCTGTCAACCTTTTGGGGAAGAATTACATGCAGTCAGTTATCATGGCAAGTAGGATACTGTTGAACATGACTCTCATACATTATAGAGGATACTGACCAAAGGCCAATTAGAAAAGGGTGAGTTGAAGTGCAAGGGAAACATTATTCATACCTAGGTTGTGTGTGCCCTCCTATGTGCAAACACCTCGATAGATGTCAGAAGGAAGATTGGTATCTCTGGGATTTTATTGACATTTATTCCTTGAGGTCAGGTCTCAATAGTTAGCATGCTACTGTACCATCTTTGACAGTGGTATGTTTCAATAGGCTGCATACAGCAGTGGCATGTTTGGACTGGCACATGAGACATTTTTACATGGCTTGGTTTTGTGTTGCAATGTAATGGTAGATGAATGGCACATGCTCCACTTAAATAAATATTTTTAGATATTGGCCAGGGTGCTTTCCCTGTGAATATCAGGGTGGTAGAGAATTATGGGTTACCTGTGTCCACAGTGGGAGAATCAGTTGGCCATGCATCCATCAGCTACCCTGATAAATCCTTCTCCAAATGGCATGATGTCACACATGTATTGATGCTATGGTACATTTGTGCTATCACAGATATTTTGACATGGGCACCCTCCTTGAGTGCCAGATGCATTCAATTGCCTCCAGATCACCCCTATGGTCATTTGACCATAGGCTCAGCCTGGGTATTGTGGCCATATCACTGCACAGACTGGGAAATGATTTTGGGAAGGGGACGGTTATGCGTTCACATTGTAGAACTGACACTTTTCCCATTCTGTAATCACCAGATTTGTTTGACTGCCTTCTCTGACCTCTGCTCATCCATATCATCCAGGCCATCAACATGCAGGATACTGATTGCCTTGTCCTCATAGGGTATGAGGGTGAGTGGCTCAACTGCGACACCTCCTGTGACAGCTTTATCGCTCTTCCTATCCTCAAAGTCCTGTGTCACAGTGCCCACAGCTACCACCATGTCTCTTAAGTCCAGATGCTATCCATCTTCTGGGAAGTTGTAGTCTTGTGCTGTGCTTCAAACTGTTACTCTACAGCACCCATCTTATTAACAAGGACTTGGATCTGAGACTTTCTGAATTGTGGCTTCTGCAAACACATTTCGGACACATTCCTTTGCAATTCTTCCATTGTATGTTTACAGCAACTTGTGGGTTTGGATGGCTAGAGGGTGATTTGGAATGTACACTGTTTTCAGAAATGGCCACTACTGAGCTTCCTGTTTGTGGAATGAAGCAACATTTTAATTCCACAAACAGGAAGCTCAGTAGTGGCAATAATTCTGCAAGCACAATAAAGTAATTCCTCCACTTTTTCATTTTTCCCCCCACCATCTGCAGAGGTTCTGAGCATGATTCCCTTTTAGTGACCTGTGGCCCTTCCAGAAACTCCCCTCAAATCTTGTTTTGGAAGATTGTGACATGGCTCATCCCTTTTAAGTATGTGATGTAAAGTAAGTAGTCATGTATAGCAAACAGCCACCATTTGGCGACTTCAATGCATCATGAAGGAGGTTCAGGTTTAGTATGATAAGGAGAAAGCAGGTGTGAAAGTAATTGTTTGCTGCTTGTAAGCCAAAGGTACCAAAGTCCTGTGGGTTGGTTTCAATCTAAGAAGGTACTGGCTGACAAAGGAACTTGGGAATATGTTTCATCCAGAATGTAAAGCCCATGATTGAATACTTGATGATTCATGTCATTACCTCATTGGACCATGGTGTAAGGGGTGAGAAAGTGCTAGAGACGGGAGAGGTGGTGTTGCTTTGCTAATAGGTTGGTTAAGTAGGCATACTGACATGTGTGGATGTTCTGTACTGCAAGGTGGAGAAAGATTGGATGTGAGAACATAAGAAGGCAGTGCGGTGAGAGAGAACTATTGGGGTTAGAATGGTGCGTTCTGTGTTTGAATATTTGATTTGGGACTGTTTGCATTGTGACTTCTGTCTTTGTTTTGGGTAAAAGAGGTTTGAGGAAATTGAACCAAAACAGTCTCACCTTCTCTAATTTGAGCCAAATGATGACTGTGCTGGTATGTTAGACGCTCATGACACTATTGATCTGAGCAAGCTTGAATGTTGTGCACTGCTCTGTGGTGTTTTCCTATAAGATAATCAAAAGAGGTTCCCTTGGGTTCATGGTAACTCATTAGGTTTAAGTGCATGCCTCGTGTTAGTTTCAGCTGTTCAAATCATCTTCAACCTTGCACAGATGTGTGTGCAGAGAATTCCAGAGTTTGGTTTAGATGGGGACAAATGAGGATGCTCTGTCTCCATCCAGATAAAGTTTGCCAATGTTCTAAGTGCACCATATCTGAATCAAAGTTTTTTGATGGTTGGTATTGAATTCATTTATTTTAGATGGATCCTGGGACCCTGGCATGAAAGGTATTAATCCTCACTTTTTTTGAGAGCCAGTGGAGTGTCGGGAGTGCTAGGTTAAGGTATGTATGTCCTTGAAATATCAGTCTTGTTGCCACATATCGGCTCTTTGTAGAATTTTGTATAGGTAGTCTTTAACCCCAAATATTGTTGTTGACATAATATAGCTTTGAGAGAACTTATAAAATCATGGCCACGGTTCTGTGAATGAAGGTCAGTTAGGGCATGATGCGTCTGATCATTATTTGTCAAAAGAAGAACCTCTGTAGAATGGATTTAACCCATTATTCAAGTGGGACGTTGCTGCCTTTCACAAGTCCAAGACTTCTTAAAATGTTCATAGGCAGAGAAAACTCTCCCATGTATTTGGGGCAGTGGATTGAGGTGTGATTTGGTAGTGTGGACTAGAAGAAGAGATTCCTCATCCATCAGTTCCTCCTCCTACCTTAGCCATTCTGTTGATGAGTTTAATCTTGTAGCCTATGGGGAGGCCCTCACTCAAAATACTTCAGTAGGCATCTTTGAGCCAGGCCTCTATAATGAATAATAGGTCTATTGTGACCTGGTGGAGAATACAGATGTCAGAAAATTATTTGGCATTAGAGCGAGTGCCGATACGCAGGTGTCTGTTTCTGACCTTTTTTTTGCAGCTCCTCTATCTTGCCATGTTCTCCCAGGATGTTTCATCTTTGGAAATGTGACTGTGTGTGGCATTCATCTTCTAAAAGAATGTCAGGGTTCTTTGTGTTGTCTGGTTTACTAATTTCAGTATTCCAGGTGTCAATTGGTGCAGGAGAGATAGTTTTATGATGAAATGTGTAATCTGTGTTATCTTCTGGAGAGAGATGTTTCTTACCATTTAGCTGTTTTGTGGTGAGGGCCCAATGGTCGAGGTGAGAGTATTCAGCAGGCAGTGTTCCCTCACTTTTTTTTTAGTAGAGGTCTTTTGTGTATTGAGTTGATGGTTTACAAGGAAATGAAGGTCATTTCTTCTGGTGAAGAAACTTGTCTGATGAGAAATAGAGACATTGAGCAATCCTTAACTCTTTGCGATTGGTTCCTATGTAAACCACCACTGTTTCTTGTTGATTGATTTACTGGTGCCTCTTGAAGGAGCACTTCTCTGCTCATATCATGTTATTTTTCCATCCGATATGCATAATGTTTGCGAGGTGTGTGGTAGTGCAGGAACAGTTTTGGAACTATGTAAAACCAGCATTTGAGATGGTACACAGTATAGGCAGCTGTTTGCTTACATTTGAGCAAATGTTTTGGTATTTAGGCTGTTCAATGACAATGAGGGGTCAGTCATGTGGATCTGAGGTTGTGTTCAATATAGGATGACAGAGAACAAAGCATAATAAAGCATCCGCTAGCGGAAGGAGTCACAGTGGTGCAGTGATACAAGTGTGATACCAGGAAGAGAGCAGCAGCTCATTTAAGACATCAGTGAAGTAATGCAACGTGACAGTGCTTACACTGCATCATCAGGGAGCAGTAATGGAAAGAGGTAGACAAATATTCCAGGGTATTAGGAAGGAGCAGTACCATGGGTCACCAGTTAGTCTGGAATGCCAGTGAATCAAACTCTAGCAAAACTAAGAAGCACCATACAGTGGGTTTGTACAAAGGCAATAATAATACAGGAGTGCATGGGAGCTACTTACAGAGAGTGAAAATTGGTCCATGAAAATATGGGAGCACAATATGGTAGGATACCAATTAATATAGTTAATTCGCAATTCATGTGAGTCAAACATGGAACAAAATACAGGGAGACAAAACTAGTATGGGACTATCAGGGAACAGAATATAGTGGGCACCAGCAAAAGTAAAACAGCTAGGAAGCAGATTAGTAGAATATAATGACACTACAATTGGCAAGTATTGGTCGAGCAGAGTTAGGGAGCAAAGTACAATTAAACTCAGACAACAAGGGAGTGAAATACAATGGTGGGACAATCAAAGTTAACATTTTAGTTGGGAAACCCAAAGATAAAAGCAGAGTGGGCAAACAATGATATTTAGTTGGCATCAATTATTCTAGGACAGAAATAGATTCAAATACACTGGTGTGACAAATAATCTAGAAGGATTATTAATCACGATACAGCAGGCCAACAATGAATACAATGGGCCTCATTACAAGTTCGGCGGTAGGCTTGCCGGTAAAACCGTCAGGCTGCCACCAAACTATTATTCCGGCGCCTGGCAATACAAGGGCATTACGGCCCTGGTGGTCCCTGTATTTCCCCATTGCTGGGTGCGGGTAATAATTAATCCCCATTCTCATTTGAGCCCTCTAGGGCTCAATGGGAATGGGGAGGCCGGATGCACCGGCACCATTCATGAATGGTGCCGGTGCATCCGACAAGGTCTGCTTGCGGGTGCCGGTTTGCCCACCAGGTCAGTCAGGCGGGCGGGAAGGCACCCGCGAGCAGAACTCGTAGTTTGCTGGTCCGGTAACAACGGTACTGGCAAGCTCAGTGGTACCGTTGTTACCGGACTGGCACACTTGTAATGAGGCCCTTGTCTCTTCAGGAGGAACGGGAGACATGCATAGGTGATACAATGAACATAGAAAACACACAGCGGAAAATACTGTGGGTTTGACAATATTATCAAATGACGATGATCTGGAACACCCGGGAGCAAAATACAGTGGGAATAATAAACAACTGAGGAAAAAAGAGAACCAAAATACAGTGGACCAACAATTAGCCTAGGAAAACCAGGAATCAAAATACAGCACAGTGACAATACATATGGGACAATGACGAACAAAGTACAGGCAGCCTATAAGTAATACAGTTGGCAACAATAGATCTAGGGGAATCAAACCCTTACATAATCCTATCCCTAAGAGCACCTTGACATTAACTGGGACTCTTATTAACAGCAGATACATGGTAGCCCATGCCACTGAAATTTTTGACATTCTAAGCAATGGCAGCCTGGACCTACTCGCCATCACAGAGACTTGGCCCCACGAGGCGGCAGGACCTACTCTGATGTTAGCTGTACCTGACAGTCACCATATACTCAGAGCAGATAGACCAAACACTAATGGTGGTGGCTTAGCCATTATCTCTAAAAATACCTTACCTATTAGACTTGTCAACTCGCCTCCCTGCTCATCCTGTGAAATACTCACAGCTAAATTGCTGCTATCCAACAGCCGCACGCTGACCATCCACCTGATTTACAGGCCCCCAGGACCATTAGGAACCTTCGAAGAGGACCTCACCTGCCTCATAGCCAACAACACGCAAAATCACTCCCAAACCTTGCTGATGGGCGACTTTAACATTGGCTTCAATGACCCAGACAATAAGCATGCCCACTCAATAACAGCCTTACTCAATGACCACGGGTTTACCCAAAAAGTCCTCTCACCAACCCACATCAAGGGTAGAACCCTCGACTGGGTATCTGAACTTAATTGTAACATTGCCATCACCGACATTGTCCCACAACCTTGGACAGACCACTATTTAATCAACTTCACCACCTCACTTGATCTCCTCACCCCAAAACTATCAGCATGATACCCCCCTACCTACCAGAAGTAAAAAATATATCACTGCTGAAAAAAGTATCCCGCTCCTCCTCCCCGCTATTAATGGCCTGGAGAACAACACTGATCCAGGCACCCTAGTGGACACCTTTAACAATGCCATGACCATAGCACTAGACACCATTGCCCCAACTAAACTGTGCAAAAGTAAACAGGAAGCGCACTTGAATGCCTGGTTCACCCCCCAACTTAATGACCTAAGAAAACAGAAAAGAAAGTTACAAGCCATCTGGCGCAACTCACCTACCGACAACAATAAAGCCAAATTAGCCCGACTATCCAAACACTATAAGAAAGAAATTATCAACACAAAAAAAACGTATTTGATGACAGAATCACAAAGGCCAAATCAAACACGAAGGAACTCTTCTCCATCCTCCGTGAAATGGAATCCCCCATACAACCTACTGACACTGTCCCAAAGGACAAGATATGGTGTACTAATATACAAAATGCCTTATCAAACAAAATCTCCTCCCTCCAACTCAAAATAACTCAAAAAGAGACTCTTGCCCATCGCTGATCAACTATTACTACTGCATACTGAGTACAATACTATTCCACCATTTAGCTTCAAAACAATCTCAATCATCGATACTGAAAAAGGTCATTCTCTCCCTAAAACCCTCCAATTGCAAGGGCGACAGTTGCACAGCGCAAATAATAAAGGATGCAGCCAGAGACTTAGCCCCTTTCATCTCAAAGCTTATCAACTCCTCCTTTAAATCAAACACCGTACCTACCAACTTGAAATCATCTTGGGTCCTCCCCTTACTGAAAAACAAACTCTTGACCCTTCAATACCCACTAACTATAGACCCATTACCACTGTACCTTTCCTACTCAAAATTATTGACAGAGTAGCCTACTTACAAATTCAAGACTACCTAGAAACAAATCATCTGCTAGACTCACAGCAATATGTATTCCGCCCTCTCCATGGCACCGAAACAGCCCTGCTAGACCTTAAGACAAAAATTGAGGAGTTAAAGGACAATGGCAAAACTGCCCTGCTACTACTGTTGGACCTGTCAGCAGCCTTTGACCTGGTGGACCATGCAGTTTTATGTAGCCGCCTAAGGCTCCCTGCCATCTTTACAGGAGAAGCCATAGCTTGGGTTCAATCCTTTTAAGCCAACCGAACTATGAGAATTTTCTCTACCTCCTCTTGCACTGATCCTATCCAAATAGCATGTGGAGTCCCACGGGGATCCTGCGTATCACCCACTATGTATAACATCTTCACCAAGCCACTATTTAACAAGTTGGACAGACTGGGTGTTACCTACACTAATTATGCAGATGACACCCAGATCCTCATACCCCTTTCGGGCAACGATGAAGAGGACCTGGCCCTGGTGAATAAAATATACATCCTCATTCAGGCATGGATGGCGCCCACAGCCTCTGCCTGAACAATGATAAAACCAAGATTCTACTCCTCGGATCTGACTCTAACTTAAAAAAAACGAACCCCAAACTACATATCTTTCAACATTGACAACAATCTCATTAAGGTTATGCCCGAGGTAAAAACTCTAGGATTCTACCTGGACTCCTCTCTTACCCTAAAATGCAAGTTAGCTCTCTCTCCTCCACTACTGCCTACACCTGTAAATTAATCCGAGCTGCCAGACCATTCCTTTCCAATGCCAGCTGCATCACCTTGGCTAATGCTCTTATCATGTCTAGACTAGACTACTGCAACTCCCTGTACTCAGGAGCCAACAAGTATGTTACTGACAAACTCCAAAGATTGCAAAATAACGCTCTAAGAGCAGCTTTGAACATCCCTCATAGAGAGCACATTTTCTAAATTCAGGAAAGAGGCCCATTGGCTAAAAATAAAGGACAGAATCCTCCTCAAAACTATATCTCTCACTTTTAAATGTCTCAACACTCTAGCACCTCCCTACCTATCGGAAAAAATCGCCAGGAAAGTCACCTCCCGACCCCAGAGATCTGCCAATACCTTCCTGCTTGACATCCCTAGATTTAAACTCACCACGGCTGGAGGAACTAGTTTCCCAGTTAAAGCTGCTCAAGCATGGAACACACTCCCTATTGACCTCAGACGCCCCTTACCTTACGCTAGATTCAGAATCAATGCTCTCAAATGGCTTAGCTCCAACGACCTATAACCTCTTCACTCTTTGACAACCATTGTCAAAACACTTGACAACACTATTGTGACTTACTCATCTGGCCGCTCATAGCTGTAACTATAGGCTCTCACTAATTTACGTCATGCTAGTCTGACTTCTATCCGCTATACCCCCCTCCTTGCTCCACGAATAGCAAATATCTACTCCACCTCACTCACTGTATCCACATTGTATCAAATGACTTTTCTGTTTCATTTATTGTACTTCACATTGCAACTACATGTATGTACTAAATTGTGACAGGCACTGCAACTAAGCTTTGAGAATTCTTGTACTGCTGTGCCCAGCTGCACAAGGGCTTGGTGCACATTATCAAATTAATAAACAAACAAACAAACAAACAAACAAACAAACAAACAAACAAACAAACCGGGGAACAAAGCATGATTAATCTAGGACAATCATAGCAGAAAGCATACTGGGAGAACGAGGCATCAAATAACAGTGGTACAGCAAATTATACAATTGGCAACAATAGATAAAGGAGAGAAATATAGCAAAGTACGAATGAGCAAGGAAATGGAGTACAGCGTTAACATGATGTGTTGCAAAAGAGGATGTGCCATTCCTTGGAATGATAATTAACATAGTTAGTAAAACAATTAAGAAAGTGGGAACTTATATTTTAAGGCAACCAAGAAGAACATGTTTTGGGGGAACAAATGATCTAGCAAAAGATAGCAGCACGAAACCTGTGCAAAACAGGTATGGATGTATGGAAAGCCAATTAATCTAGCAGAACAAGGGAGACAAATACTGTGGGGTGACTATTAAGAAAATTATGCAATCATCAATACAGTAGGATCATTTAGACCAGGGCAACAAAGGATCAAACATCGTGGGGAGGCCATTAATAGTTTGGGTAAGCAATTAATGAAGTACAACCAAGGAGTAAAGAAACCGTGGAAAAAGATTGATACAATGAAGCAACCAACATTTAGTAGAGTCGCAATTACTCTAGGACAACCAAAGAGTAGAAGAGAGTGGAGCCACAATTAATGAAGTCGGGAACAATTGCACAGTTGGAGTAACTATTCTGTGACATCCAAAACACAACATAATACAGGGGGGTCACACACAGAAATACTGTAAGACACGCAAATAAACGAGTGTACCCCATGCAGTTTAAATAAACCTAGGATAACAAGGTATGAGAACAGAAAGTGGGTTATTGTTGTTCCTTCCTAGATTGTGGCTCAGTCTGCTGTGTCTGAGAGTAAGCTGTAGCAGGGCTTAGCGGACATAGTGAAAAGGCAAACAGGCACCACCCTTTGCTTTTTCCCTTCATTGGCTGACTTGGTAAGGCCTTTCTGTCAAGTCATTATAATGTGTGGTGCAGTGGGTCGCATGACACAGTCTCCCAATAGCTGGTTTAGAGTTAGGAAGGCGATTGAAGGATACAGTAGGAGAGGTAGAACACAATATGAAGTTTGTTGTAAAACATAAAATAGGCCTTAACCAACACACAGGCCTAAAAATTAGAAAACGCTCCTCTCACCTACTATGCGGACAAGAGTGAGCCTCACGATTATGCATTATGTCAAGTGACTGCTTGCACCCTGCATGACTTGAGAGTTAGGAAAAATATGTGGGAGACAGTAGGGATGGCTGTTCAGCCATTGCAGAAATCTTTTACACAAATGTGTAATTCCTCTGCACTATGTTAAACATCCCAAGAAATATCTACTAAATGTTCTTATTTGATATATATATGATTAATGGGTGTTAAGAATATTATTAGGGAGGGATATCATCTTCTACTAATCTTGCAAATCTGACCTTCTCATTACGTACACATTTCAATGGCTGAACACATTGCTTTGAAATGTGACACACATGTTCATCCTTAATGCAGTGTGAACATTCACATTGAGTTCAGTGTGCTTAAGGAATTGTCACTTGCTTCTGCTAATTGTGCTCGAAGCTGAAAGGTGATGGGCAGCATTAACCTGCAATGTCGAACGCTGGGTCACATGTTAATTAGATCTCCATGCTCCCATTAGCCAACTTTGCAGCTAGGATATCAAGAGTGGCAAAGCATGGATGTGTTCAGGAGCATCATTTTCCAAAACGTGCAGATAGATCATCATGAATAGATCTCCTGCACGAGGCTACCCTATAAATAGGAGATACACACTTTCTAAGGGCTGAATGCCTCCTTGTTCTGACAGGTGACATATTTTGAAGATGTGCTCAAACTTGAATTGACGCTGATTTCATGGGTGTTTCATGCATTGACAACTTTTTTCTTTGAACATTTGTAAGTTAGCCATTTTTCTGTGGAATTCGTGCTTCAACTCTATAAGAGATTGTTGAATTCAATAGAAAAGGCATTCACTTGATGATTGGCGTGTTCCATGGAATACTAATCATTTTGATAAAATGTGTTTATGAAGAAATGCTATCACATATCAATGCTATCTGCAAAGTACAAAAGCTTCTCAGCCCACCATAAAGAAAAGCATTTTGAGTGATTAGCCAATATATATTTATTTGAATTTGTAAAGCGCACTACAGCTCAAGGGCATCGAGGGGCTGTTGCGGGCATATGTCTTAGTTACAGAATTTAGTTTTAGCTCGTGGTAACAGTAAGCAGAGGCCTAGTTTGGTACCGTACAGTCACTCGTATTCAGAACGTTTGTTGCAGAAAACGTTCAGAGTTGCAGTTTAAACAAACAATATAGTTTTGACAGCTTTCCTAAATGCTGTGTACGAGTCAATATTTCTTACGTGAGGAGGGAGGGGGTTCCAATTGGATGCTGAAATGACCGGAAAGCTGACTCCTCCTGCCCCTACCCTGAGGGTCTTGAGGATGGTGATCCTATTTAAGTCAGCCGTTCCGGTGGGCCTATCTGAGGAGGGTTTGGACATTATTTGATTGAGCTAAAGAGGAGCGGTGTCATGCAGACATTTGTGGGTGAGTTTTGAACATGATGCGTTCCCTGATGGGGAGCCAGTGCACAAGTTTTCTGGTTGCTGAAATGAGCTCACGTTTGGAAATGCCAATGGCTGCTCTAAGTGCATTGTTTTGGACCGTCTGAAGCTTTCTGATATTTTTGGAGGAAGTGCCAGCCAGAAGAGCATTGCATTAGTCCAGGTGAGCCCCAATTATTGATCTGGCTGTGGTAAGGTACTTCTGGATAGTTAGGAACGGCCTAGATGCGGTGAACAGTTCAGAATGATAGACCGCGGCAGATGAGATGGCGTTAACCTGTCTGTTCATTGATAGGTTAGTGCGTGAGAGACCATGATGGGAGTGTTATCTAGTGAGAATGAGTTCTACTTTGCATCAAGTTTCTTAAGAGTACCTGGTGAGCCTATAAGTAAGATCTCAGTTTTATCGCCGTTGAGGCACAACCAATTTTCCACCATCCAGGTTTGAATCTCTGGGTAGATGGAATTGAGGGGGTAATTCATAGAATTAAGCGCACAAGTGGCGCACGCGGCTGGCGCACAGTGTGCACGTGCGATAGTTTGCGCCAGCCGCATGCGCCAAAATCCATTTTGGCGCACAGAGTATTCATGGATTTTAGCAACCAAAAGCAGCCGCAGCGTAGAGCGACCCTGCAGCAGCGCCAGTAACGCCCCCAAGAACGCCCCTCGCGCAAGGAAAAGCCATCAAAATCCCCAATCCAGCGCAAAGGGCTGCGCTAACCCTGGACCAGTATACAGGGCCACCACACAGCACACGGCAAGCGGGGAACGAGTATAACTGGGGTTTGCGGGAAGTTTCACCTGCGATTTCAGCAGGGTACGTGTATTCCTGGGGTGCAGGGAATGTCTAACACGCAATTTCAGCAGGGTACGTGTATTTCTGGGGTGCGGGAAGTTTAACACGCGATTTCAGCAGGGTACGTGTATTTCTGGGGTGCGCGGGAAGTTCCACACGCGATTTCAGCAGGGTATGTGTATTTCTGGGGTGCGGCCAAGTTTAACATGCGATTTCAGCAGGGTACGTGTATTCCTGGGGTGCGGGGAAGTTTAACACGCGATTTCAGCAGGGTACGTGTATTAATGGGGTGCAGGCAAGTTTAACAGGCAATTTCAGCAGGGTACGTGTATTATTGGGGTGTGGGGAAGTTTAACACGCGATTTCAGCAGGGTACGTGTATTTCTGGGGTGCGGGAAGTTTAACACGCGATTTCAGCAGGGTACGTGTATTTCTGGGGTGCGCGGGAAGTTCCACACGCGATTTCAGCAGGGTATGTGTATTTCTGGGGTGCGCGGGAAGTTTAACACGCGATTTCAGCAGGGTACGTGTATTCCTGGGGTGCGGGGAAGTTTAACACGCGATTTCAGCAGGGTACGTGTATTTCTGGGGTGCGGGGAAGTTTAACATGCAATTTCAGCAGGGTACGTGTATTACTGGGGTGCGGGCAAGTTTAACACGCGATTTCAGCAGGGTACGTGTATTTATGGGGTGCAGGGAAGTTTAACACGCAATTTCAGCAGGGTACGTGTATTCCTGGGGTGCGGGGAAGTTTAACACGCAATTTCAGCAGGGTATGTGTATTCCTGGGGTGCGGGGAACTCTAACACGTGATTTCAGCAGGGTACGTGTATTTCTGGGGTACGGGGAAGATTAACACGCGATTTCAGCAGGGTACGTGTATTTCTGGGGTGCGCGGGAAGTTCCACACACGATTTCAGCAGGGTACGTGTATTTCTGGGGTGCGGGCAAGTTTAACACGTGATTTCAGCAGGGTACGTGTATTCCTGGGGTGCGGGGAAGTTTAACACGTGATTTCAGCAGGGTACGTGTATTTCTGGGCTGCGGGGAAGTTTAACATGCAATTTCAGCAGGGTACGTGTATTACTGGGGTGCGGGAAAGTTTAACACGCGATTTCAGCAGGGTACGTGTATTTATGGAGTGCAGGGAAGTTTAACACGCGATTTCAGCAGGGTACGTGTATTTCTGAGGTGCGCGGGAAGTTCCACACGCGATTTCAGCAGGGTATGTGTATTTCTGGGGTGCGGAGAAGTTTAACATGCGATTTCAGCAGGGTACGTGTATTACTGGGGTGCGCAGGAAGTTCCACATGCGATAGGCCCTGTGCGAGTGGGGTACGTGTATTTCGGGGTGCAGGGGATTCCTACACGTGAATTGGCTGTGTGGGTCCTCCCAGGTGTTCCCTCTACACCCTCCACGGCCCCTGTAGGCAGACCAGACCACAGGGGACTACCCTGTACCCCTGGTAATGTCCCGCAGGCAGCCCATCCACCATGGGCATGCCCCGCCAGCCAAGCCACATGTCACCTTGCACTAGTGATCACCAACGCATTACCCCCTTGGACCGCCACCCCCTAGCTGTGCAGGACACCTGTCTGCAGGCCCCCACTCATGTCCCCCAGCACCCCCGCCCCCCAGCAGTCAGGGGCACCAGCCTGCAGGCCCCCACTCATGTCCCCTTGCACCCCAACCCCCCAGCAGTGTGGGGCACCTGCCAGCAGGCCCCCACTCATGTCCCACTCATGTCCCCCTGCACCCCCACACCCCAGCAGTGCAGGGCACCTGCCAGCAGGCCCCCACTCATGTCCCCTTGCACACCCACCCCCCAGCAGTGTGGGGTACCTGCCAACAGGCCCCCACACATGTCCCCTTGCCCCCCCAGCACTGAAGGCACCTGCCAGCAGGCCCCCACTCATGTCCCCTTGCACCCCCACCCCCCAGCAGTGCCGGGAACCTGCCAACAGGCCCCGACACATGTCCCCTGCACTCCCACCCCCCAAGCAGTGCAGGGCATCTGCCAGCAGGCCCCCACTCATGTCCCCTTGCACCCCCCCAAGCAGAGCAGGGTATCTGCCAGCAGGCCCCCACTCATGTCCCCGTGCACCCCCACCCCCCAGCAGTGCAGGGTACCTGCCAGCAGGCCCCCACTCATGTCCCCTTGCACCCCCACCCCCCAAACAGTGCAGGGCACCTGCCAGCAGGCCCCCACTCATGTCCCCTTGCACCCCCACCCCCCAGCAGTGCAGGGTACCTGCCAGCAGGACCCCACTCATGTCCCACTCATGACCCCTTGCACCCCCAGCCCCCGGCACTGAGGGGAACCTGCCAGCAGGCCCCCACTCATGTCCCCTTGCACACCCACCCCCCAGCAGTGCGGGGCACCTGCCAGCAGGCACCCACACATGTCCAACCCATGTCCCCTGCACCCCCACCCCTGACACATGTCCCCCAGCAAACACGTCATCACAATCTAGTTCCCTGGCCCTTATGGGCAGCCTCCACATGCCAAAGACCCACCCAAGTATTGCATCCACCCACATAGAAATGCCAATTACATGATACAACCCCAATGGCAAGTATGTAAATGAACACATGTCCGTCACACACACACAATGGGTGCAAGTGAATGTCAAAACCCATATCATGATATGCATGAAAACAATGAGATAATACCACACATCGAAGTTTGAAGAAAAAAATGTATTAAAAGCAGCATGAATGGAATTAAAATCAAACAAACGACAATGGAAATTAAAAAAGAAAAGCTGCATGTCTGTAAAATAATGAAAAACAACAAATCATAATCCAAAGGAAAGGTGTCCAAAGTCACAGTTCCAAAAATGAAATCCAAGGGAAAAACAAATGTGAAAACCATTGCTCCATGGGGAAATCCAAACAAACAAGTAGAATCCAACAGTTAACTATATACAGATGAACAATCCAGGGTCCATGATCCCAACTGAAGAAATGAAACCTATCAAAAACTCCTACCTAATAAAAAAAAACTATATACAAAAATGTGGTCCATTGTCCAAAAGGTCCAAAATAAAGAAAAAACCACAGGAAACCTAACACTATCCAACTATTTACAAGGGCAGCGGGCAAGTCCAACAGCTCACATGTTTATGTCCCGGGCCAGGGCATCATCGAACTCCTGCTCGATGTCCCGGAGGCGGTCCTCTTCCTTGGCCCCGAGGGTTCGCAGGGACGATGACATCTGGATCTCCAGGTCCCTGTGAATGGCCTCGAGGCACTCGGCCCGCCTCATGGCCCTACGCATGGAGTTCTCCTCCCTGACCATCGTGAGCCGTGCCTCTTCTGCCCGCTGCTGCTCCGCATCTATCGCATGGCCCAACCGCTGCCACACGGAAGACACTTCCCGTCCAGGGTCCTCCTGCCCTCCGGCCAATGCCTGCCCCTCCGATGATGAAGGCCCCGATCCATCATGGCTCCCACCTTGTTGCTGCTGCTGCTGTGCCGCTACCTGTGCCCTGGCTCCTGCTGCCTGCACATCCTCCTCCAGCTGGGGTGCAGTTGTTGAGGTGGCCACCCCTGCTGGACGTCCGACTCCCGACTGTGGAAGCGATCTGTTGTCCACCAGCCTGGCCGCAGGGTCAGAGGCAGCTCCACAGGGAACCCAGGTGATACATGGGTGGGAAGATGGCATGGAGGACGACTGGGGCATAGGGGGTTCAGTTGAGGAGGCGGTCGGAACACGGTCCAGGAAACGGAGGAATCCGGCCCTGGTGAGCTGTCCCAGTGGGTCTCTGTGGTCAACGAGCCATGCGAGAAGACGTGCAGTCTCCTCATGAAAAGACTGCAGGTCACCTCGCATGGCACGTTCATGCAACGCCACCCCACCCAGGCTCAACCCGGTGCTGGATAGCCACATCCGCAGGGAGAGGAAGGCCAGTTGGTGTAAGCCAATCCCCTCCCTGAGAACGGGTCTGTACGTAGGCATCCCTGCTGGTGCAAGATGATGCAGTGACAAGATCAGGGACAGGATTGCACACAGGCACCTCCGCGGCGGCCAGTGCTGCCTCCTGTCTCTGGTCCTGCACTGCACCACTAGCACCAGTGGAATCCCCACCTCCAGACCCCGTCCCTGTCCCTTGCACCTTTCCACGTCCTCCTCCTCCACCAAACCCCCCCCACCAACCTGGATGACTCCATGCCATCTTCCTCCGTTGGGCCCTGTGGGGTCTCAGCTGCCCCTTCTGCTGCCGAGGAGTCCAACTCTGACCTCCGCCTCTTTGACCTCCACTCCGCAGCTGCGGCCTGGGACGCGGCACCAGACTCCTCACTCCCCTACGAGATGACAACCTGGGAGGGGAGCCTGGCCTTGCGTCTCTGGCTGGCGGTGCGATCCCTGCCGCTGTGCTCCACAGCACCTTCTCCGCCCTCTTCATCAGTTAACGCTGCAGACAGGGAGAAATGAAACACAGGCATCAGGGCACTGTACAATGGACTCATACACACATGACAGTTGTACATGAGTGGCATTGTCAAACTTCAGACATGGCATCACAATCCCCAACACATATGTCATTTCGACTCACACACATGAGCTATTCCACAGCCATATCGCAACAGCCAGCACCACCCATACACATACAACAGCATAAGCAGCCAAAGGTGAGCCAGACATCACATGAAACACAGGGAGTGCACTACACATGCACACACGCCACCACACTTACATGCATGTGTACACTTCCACCAACTGTCGCAGTGTTGAGATCGGCATCCATGTCACATCTGCCAATCAGTCTTCCACATATCAGTGTCACATGCATCCATGTTGCATCACTGTTGCACCCTTGTCAAATACACACACATGCACATGTACACGGTGCAGATACATGCAGCTGGAACCAACATTCATGTGTGACACCACAACCATGCCAACTGACATACACAGTAATCCAAACATGTGTGCTCACACATCTGCATTTGGCTTGCATGCTTACCACACATACACCATCCATGTGTCTCACACATGAAAGGACTTGCATGTGTCAGCCTCACAGCCCTGTACATACACATCCATACATGGCCATAGAAAACCACATGTACAACCTGCACACTACTGGCACACCACCACACGCACAGCTTCCAATCAGTATGCATGTACACTTACCGCTCAACTCCAGACGGGTCTGCATCTCAAGGACCTGGACGTGGAGCGCTGGGCATATGCATTCCAGGACCCTCATCTGATGTTCCGACAGGTGGCCCCAGCGCCCCTTAGCATACACATTTGCTGCACTGCATAGACCCACTTCTATGCAAACTGCCACCTTTCAACAGGTCTGATCACAGAAGCAATTCAAAGTTGACCCAGCATGTATGCCAGGTTCTATTTTGTGTGTCATATGTCTGCCTGATGTGTTTGTTGTCGGTGTGTGTGTGTGCTGTGTGCTTCTGACATGTTTAGTGACCTTTTTTCTCTATATTTTTCAGATGATGACGCAATGGAGCCGGAGGATGGTGTTGTCATGCCAGACACAGGGTTGTTACCACTACATCAACCCGGGACAAGTGGGGGTCGTGGGGTGGTAGGCCACGAAAACCCCCAAGTGCTACAGTCCATCTTGTCTCTGGCTGCCTATGAGTCCAGCTATGATGACGACTCTGACGTCCATGTCGAGTTGGATGAGCATCAAGTCCATGTGTCAGGGGTGAGTGATTCTGATGTGGACACTTCTCTGTCCGCGACACCTGCACTGAGGGGTCAAACAGTTTTGGTACCTCCGCACCGTGGTAGATCGGGACGCAGGATCACCCTCCACACCAGTCACTGATGTGCCTGGGACATCACGTTGACGGGGGCATGTAGTCATGCAGCGAGGACACCCGGTCCTTGGGTCCTGCAGGGGTCAAGCCCAGCAACGCGGTCGTCGCGCGCAACCACAGTATACTGAGTGGGAGCAAGACATGACTGCCAATTCAGAATGGCAGGGGGCAGCAATGGAGAACATCGCTGAGAGCATGGAGCGTGTGGCCCGATCTGTGCTCCCCCCTGCTAGGCAGGTGCTTCTCCAGCAGCAGGCGGCACGGTCCATGGCCCGCTCGCTCAGGCTGGGCATGGTGGCCTTAGACAGATCACGCAAGGCTGAAATGTCGTCTCTGCGTCAAGCAATTGCTGCTCACCCAGAGGCGCACATGGAGGCCCTGAGGGAGGAGTATGCTTCCCTCAAATCCACTCTGGTTGTCCTTCTGATGTCCCAGAGGCAGCGGGCAGAGGAGAGGTTTGCACAGCTTGAGCGTACCATCTCGGCTGAGCTACAGGCTTGCCGGGAGGTGCAGCGGTTGTCCAGCCAGGCCTTGCAGGAATAACTCTGTGTTACACATGCTACCTTGCAAGAGGAAGCACATGTATCACGTTAGGTTCTGCATGCAGACCTACGTCACATCGCCACACAGAACCAGGCTCACCCGTCCAGCAGACTTGCTGCCATCGAGGGGCTAGCTGCGGCTAGGCGAGCGCCAGGCTACTGTGCCACGTCCTCCTTTCCAGGATGAGCCAGACTCGGACGACCATCTATCTCCCACATAGTTCGGGCTGTGCAGGCGTTGAGCCCATGGAGGTTTCTTTTTTGGCTCAGTATCATCGCATGTGGGTGTTGAGCAGCACCCTGTACCTCCCCCCTCCTGGGTGCCTCCCCCTCCCCCGGGTCGTATGTGGCAATTTTTGATTTTTCTTTTAGTTTAGTTAGTTAAGTTTCTGTTTGATAGTTAGTTTAATTAGGTAATGTAGGTTTTTCATAGTTAGTGTAATTAGTTAATATAGTTTAAAATTGCTTGTCTATTGTGCTTTCATATGACGGTGCGGTGCTTTGTGGCTTTTGAAAGCATCCACTGTCTGTTCCAGCTGGGCACTTCAGGCTTGTCTTGTGTATGTGTTTTCTGCTTGGGGTCCTTGACTCACATACGCCACTCCTGCTTCCCTTATCCATGGGCTCGCAAGGATGGTTTGTTGTAACAGCCTATTACACAAGGGCTTTGGACTGTCATATCTGTGGCATGTCTGGTGCTGTGTAACTTGTGTTAACACCCCTAGTGTGGATGATTGCTGTGTTATTGACCACTGTTCTGCTTTTGCTAGATGGTGTGTTTCATGATTAATGTGTACATTCATTGCTATGCATTGTGTAGTATATTTCTTATCTTTACTGTACACGTGCTTGTTGCAATTCATGCCGTAGATAGTATGTTCCACACTTTGGATGTGAAAGACGGACTGATGGTGTGATTTCTGATGTACGTCTCTGACATGGTCCAGTAATGAGATGCCTGAATAGACACACACAGATGACTCTAAAGCATTAATCATGTGTTTCATGCCCTTTCTGCAGGGGGATGAGCCTCCAGACCACCTTTGCCAGCAGACATGGCCCATTGGACGTCTGGATTGTGGACACGTTTGTTGGTGCCCACATGCACATGTGTACGCAAGCAGAGACACAGGGATTGCAGACATACATCCTAGAACTGCTGACGTGTTTCAAGGGACTCCAGGCAAGGTGAGCAGCACAGGGGGGCCACAACACAGCAAAGCTTCCACCAGGCCAGTTGCACATGCAGGCTTAGTAGCAGCACTTACGGTGAGCTTTGAGGAATATTGGTGTTGAAGCGCACAATACAGCTCAGATGTGTTGGTGGACTGATGGCTAGTTGATTGTAAGGTTGTCTGGGGCACCTGCAGGGGCAGTTGCACATACCCTCCGGTCCACCATGGGCCATTGAGGCACTTGTATCACCCATGTAGCCTTCCGAGACATGGAAAGGTGCAGCTCACAGGGACATACGGCAAGGGACAGACTCGGATGTACATTTTGAAACATGCACTGCCTATTTTGTTTCGGTCATGGTGGGACACGACTTTTTCTGAAGTCATACCTTGCTATATGCGTCTGTCTGCTTACCCAGGGAACATTGCATGTTGTGTGAATCGTGACACATTGGTGTTCCATTTGCCACGCACCCACCAGCACCTGACTTACTGCATTGACTGTGTATGAACCATCACAGGGGGAATGTTACGTATGGGTACGAAGCATCCACACCAGCTTGTCTGTTTGTAGAGTAGTTTGTTGCTATGGGGCATATTTGGTGGTGTGTTTGTGTGTTATGGGCACGCACAGATTATTAACTGTGGCTCTCTTTGCAGCATTGAAGTGCTCCTGTAACCGGACCTGAGAGTGCGCAGGCAGGAGGCCAGCACTCAAAACCAGAGCTGAGTGTCTTGTTGTCTTTCTTTCAAACTGCTCTACATAGGCTTGCTGGGGAGTGCACCGATGCATGAATGAATGTGTAATTCAATTTGGTATGTTTTGTTTTCCCTAATCGCCCCAAGTCCTATCAAATTCTAAACCCTGTACCCTCTACCCGGTGTTCCTGCTTCCCGTACCTATCCAACCAACGTTCCCTAACCCTCTTTCCCCGCTGGGGTTGCGGATGCCTGTGTAAGCCCCAAACTTGCAGGCGCCAAAACCCTACAGGGGGTGGTTGGTTCGTGCCACTCCTACGCCTGGACTCCGGAAGGCCCTGACAATGATGTACAAGTTTGTAATGATTGTGTATGTGTTAATGCAAGTACTACATTTTAGTGCATTCCCTACTTTCACGTGTCATTCCTACTCCCCTCTCCTGCCCTTCATTCCAGTTATCCAGTATGCCAACGCCTGTCCCAACTGCATTTCCCTGACCCTCCTTCCCCACCAGGGTCTCAGAGGCCTGTGTGAGTTTGACCTTGCAGGCACCCAGGCCACAGTGGGGGTGGTTGGTTCATGCCACTCCTGCGCCTGTACACAGGAGCTGTGACAGTACACATCCGTTTGTGGTGCATCATTCTATGTTATGTACCACACATGGTTTGCATCCTGTTGTGACATTGTTTTACTGTGCTACCTTGGTTGTTACATCATTGTGGTAGTACTTGGCCTTTGTGAGGTACTGCTACTTCAAGTCATCTACTGGAGGCTGTTCTGGTTCGTTTTTCTGCCTTGGATTTTGTGTCTTTGCAAATGAAGGTAGACTCTGAGGGTGCAAGCAACTTTTTACACACAAGGTGGGAGATGGTGACGAAGGGGAAGGGTGATCCTGTGGCCAGGTGAAATTGAGGGTTGAAGGCTCCATGACCCAGGTGCAGTTGTTCAGTGGGTCATGGTCATTTGTGAGGGATGGGGGGTGTTTTGTTGTTGATAGTTGCCTTGCCCTGCAGTGTGATGGGAACCCTGACATTGTAATTGTGGTATCCTATGTACATGATGTGTTCTGCTGATCAATGCATGTTCATGTGTTGTGTTTACCTTTCAGGTGTGAGGGGATAGTTGTGGTTTGACATGCTGGGGTGTACACATGGTGAATGTTCACATGTAATGTGTAGAGGACACTGATGGTCACTTGATTGCACATGCATATGTTGAGTGCATGTCCTTACTGACCTGCACACTTGCACTATGATGCACTACATGTACAACCGCCCTTCGATAGCCATGTGTACACTCTTTTTGCCTTCTGGTGCCCATTGTGTCCCTGCAGCACATGTTCTGTGACCAATTATGGATCCTGCATGCACATGCCTAATTTGCTTTTTGATGTGGTTTGTCGCTTAGATGTGATGCTCAGGGTGTGCATCACACACAATGGCTGTTCACTGTGCTGTGCACTGAGCAGTGTGTTGCAGGAGTTGGACAAAGCACACAGAAGCTGCAGTGTTGATTTTGCAATGCACAATGTGCATGTAGACAGGCATTCATTGTTATGTTGCGGCTACTACTTTTGTGATGCATTTGGGAATTACTTATTTTGGGTGGGAGGTTGTTGGTCAGTCGTTTCATCTGATTCCATGTCAGGCATCATTGTCTGATGCCAATTTACATTTTTCACATGGCAATGTGTACCTTATTGGTACTGTGTTGGTGTATGGCTATTGCTTGCCATGTCATGTTGTGGTTTGGGAGGGTTTGAGTGACATAACAGTGATGGTCATGGCCTGTTTTGCAGGTGTGTGTGATTCACACCTTGCATGTCAGGGTCAGCCGCTTCTCGAAGCAACGAGCTGTGGGTAGATCTCTCTCTGTGGCAGGGGCCTCCCTCTGGAACAGCCTTCCTGCCTCCCTGAAACTTAAGGAGAACCATCTCTGGTTCCGGAAGGACCTCAACACCTTCCTCTTTGCTTCTGCTTTCTCTCTCCCTCTCCTCTGCTAATTTCTTCACTGAAACTGCACTGAATCTGCAACTGGGCCACTCTCACCGACCTCGGTCCCAGGCCCAGCCACTCTCCACTTGCACTGCCTCCCTGGCAACACCTGCACTGCGGGATTGTCTCTGTATCCCTACAGCCCCCCCTTCCCAGCACTTGTCTGCACTTACCTTTGCACTTGCCACGAGCTGGCCTATTTATTTATTTTGTATTCTACTTACCCTGTACTGCACTCCCCCCCTCCCCTTCCCCTTGCACTTTTCCCTTTCCCCTACCCCTGCACTTGTGCGATCTAAATGACACCTGGCCTAGTAGGATCGTTGTCTGTCTTCCCTTGTTCCCCCCTCCCTGCCTCGTCGCGCCTTGAAACACTTGTGTATAGGCACGTTACAAATGCCATATCATATCATATCATATATCATATGTGTGCCTTTTGGTCACAAAGGATAGCTTGTGTTTAAGTAGCTAGGGATGCACACAATGTGTCACTTCCATGGCAACAATCTCAGGGTGGTAAGGTTGTGACAGTTGACTGTCTCTTTGTCATCATCGATTGTCACCTGGTATGTGCCAGGCCTGTGTGCATTCCGCAGGAGTGGGAGTTTAGGTGAAAAATGTGGCCACAAGCTAGGTCCGGCCTTCCTCGCCACGTGCCCTATCCCCTCCCATGGGCAGCGCCTGTGCCTGTGGTTAGGGATGTGGGGGCACCACCATGTCCACCGGTACGCCCTGCCGTGTTGCAACATTGTGCAGGACACATGCTGCCACAATGATCCTGCACACTACTGGGGGTGCATAGAGTAGCTGCCCGCCAGAGCAGTCAAGGGAGCGGAAGCGTGACTTGAGCACTCTGAATGTGTGCTCCACTATGGCCCTGGTTGCAATATGGGCCGCGTTGTAACTTACCTGGGGTGGTGTGGTGGGGTTCCGGATTGGCGTCATGATGTGGTTGCTCAGAGGGTAGGCACTGTCCCCTGGGGAGGTGAAAATGGTTGTGATTATTGGGGTTTGTGTATTTGTGTGTGTGTGTGTGACATGCATGCATGTGCAAGGGCATTTGTACTCACCTAGGAGCCATGTGTCGCCATGCTGCCCAGCTTCCAGGGCCCGGCTCAGGGCGGATATTCTGTATATGAAACTGTCATGGGTGGAGCCAGGGTAGTTTGCATAGACAGAGGTGATGATTCCCTTTGCATCGCATACCACCTGTACGTTGATGGAATGCCAGTGCTTGCGGTTTCGGTAGATGTGCTCAGTGGCCCTAGGTGGACGTAGGGCCACATGGGTGCAATCTATGGCACCGAGCACTTTGGGGAAGTGTGTCATCCTGTAAAAATCCAGGACAACGGCCTGCCTTTCTGCGGGTGTTCTGGGCATGTATATGTGCCTGCGGACTGAGGGGCGCGCTGTCATGATTGCCAAGACCTGGTGTAGGCAGCATGACTGCGTGGCCTGTGAGACCCACCCCACTATGGCAGTGGTCCGCTGAAATGACCCAGTGGCCAAAAAATGCAGGACATTGAGCACCTTCTCCAAGGGGCTCAATGCTTGGGAGCAAAGGGTGGGGGATGTAAGGTCATCTCCCCACTCCCTGACCAGGTCTAGGATGATATGGGTGGAAATCTATACCTGCCGTAGACCTGGTCGTCAGGCATCCCAAAAAGGCTTGTCCGTGGTGAGAAAATGTGTGCCCTGCCTATTCTCCTCCTCCTGCGGTGTCCCACGATCAGTGCTGCGACAAATGGGGCATTCATCGTAGCTGTATATACGTGTTTGTTGTTTGCGCGCACTTTTATTCTGTGCGCGGGGACGCTTCCGCGTGCCTTCGTGTGGCGGATGCGTTGACGCCTGTGCGCGTCTTTTGCCGTACGCGTGTTTCCCGTATTCGAATCCATGAATACGGGTTGTTCGCGTGCGTGTGGGCGTTCCGTGTAGTTCCCTGCAGTACTTCCCCAGTTACGCCTTCTTTTTCATGCGTTGTTCCCCATTCCGTGTGTTCCGCCCACTGTTCCGCCCACTTTTGTTGTGTGCGCCGCGCTATGTGCTCTGTTGCTGTGCACGTAGCGCACGCCGTTTGATGACGTGTGTGCCCATGTGCGACATGCATGGATTTGTCACACGACCAGCGGGAAACTAGCGCAGCGCCTTCCTTGTATCCTTTACAATTGGAAGGTTTGATGGATTTGAGGAGTGCTGCCACTTCTAGTTCGCCCGTTTCCTTAAAGGACAAGAGAAGGGACGTCAGTGGGTGATTTACAGTGGACGGTTGAGATATGTTTCCCTAGGGCTTGTTGGCGATCAATGATTTTATTCTGAAGTGAGTTCAGCTTGTCCAACATTGCTTCCTGTCTACTGCCATTCATTGTCTTTAGAGAGGGAAGGCGGGGTGGGAGCTGGTGAATCCAGTTCTCTAAAGATGGCAAATATCTCTTTAGATCCCGACTTGGTGTTTGTGATCCTGGAGTTAAATCAGTTTGATTTTGCTATATTAATGGCATTTTTGTATTCTTTTGATAATGTTTTGAATATGTATAACAGTTTTCTTTTTCTCCAAAGAAAGGCAACGCTTTGTTCATCCGCTCACATAGCACAGTGAGTAGAGCTCTCCTTTGACATCCACTCAGAGCCTGCCAATGCAGGTTTGAATCCTGGTAGGGCCAAACTCAGCCTTTCGTCCTCCCAAGGTCAATAAATAATAAGCAGCACTCAGATACCTGAGGGTTCGTACCACTACATAAATTCAAAATTAATTGTATCGGCTCTCATTTATGTTTAAATATATATTTACTAAAATGTAACAACGTTCAAATTGGAATAGTCGTTAGGTCTTTAAGGGACAAGAGAAGTTTCATTACTTGGTACTGGTTCAAGGACAAGTTTGCTTGATTTTGACAAAATATTTGATCAATTAATCAATCTGACATTTATATAGGGCAAGGCATTCACCATTGTTAGCAGATCGCTAAAATACCATGTGAAAAATTGAAAGAGATTCATCCAAGCAAATAGATATTTAAAAGTGCCTTAAAACAATCAAAATCCTGGGTCTTTTGCAAGAATAAAGGAAGAGAGTTCCATAGTTTAGAACCAGTCACAGAAAAGTCATGTCTGCAACAGCGCTCCAGCCGCAAATTCTGAACTTTAAGCAGAGATTGAGAGGCAGAGAGTAAAGACCAGCCCGGATCAATAAGGAAAAACTTTTTCCTGCAAAACATGGCAGCATCTACAATGAAGCACCCAACGTAAAATGCATACAGATTTGAATTGGATTCGGGCTCGCACCAGTAACTAGTTTAATTTTCAATGGGTTGATGAAACTAGCCTACCATAAATAATGTCCGTAACCAGGCAAACTGCTACATTTTGCAGCACTTGCCACCTATTCAATAGTTATGCCAGTTAAGCTAAGAAGACACTATTGCAGTAGTTGAGGCTGGCATTTATCAGTGCAGTGAAGACCTCAGCATGAAACTGAGTAGGAAAGTAAGCTAAGGTTCTTTCAGCTGTTTCAGTTTTAGAAAGCAGAACTGCATATGGACCGGACCTGCAGCTCTAATAAAAGAGCTGCAGAGATCTTCACAGTCTGGACTGAAGAATCACGTGGTTGATGGTATCAAATGCGGCAGACAATTATAACAAAATGTTTTGCTCCCTGATCTGAGCTAGGTCATCCAGCACGGAAACCAGTACAGATTCCTTCCCCATGATTGACCGAAAAACCCAAGTTGTGAAGAGTCCAAAATCTGGTGGTCTTCCAGAAAAGATCTGATATGAGGAGTGACTACAAGCTCCAATATTTTCATGAATAATGGAAATAATGCTAGTAAGGAAATCGGATGATAACTAGACAATAGAGCAGCATCCAAAGTAGGTTTCTTCAACAATGGGATAACCAATGCATATTTTAAAGTTGCAGGTATAGAGCTGTGCATAAGAGACAGTTTTTAAATCCTTGGCGAGAATATCATCTATGTCTTTGGCAATCAGTTTAAAGTGAGAAAGGGGAATCTCATGAAAAGAGTGGGGGGGGGTTAATTAATACCATGTATTGTACTTGACCTGATCACTTTGTCGAATAAAGGTTTTCTAAACGTAAACAGTAATTTTGTTTTCACCCCATTGCCCTGGTGCATACATGAATTAAAAGAATATGCTTTTTGCACTACTTGCATGATTGCAAAGATGCTGGTCATGGGGGTTTCTGTGATCGACTGGAGCTATAGGGATGTGCCTGGGAAGAGATTTTTGTGTCGGAGCAACAACCAGAAGAAACTCATTATTTTCTTCTGTGTTGGTCGGCACATGGGTTCCGTTGGCAGAGTATTGCCCACTCCCTCCCATGTTTGGAATTATCTTTGAAACTAGACAAACTTTATCACACTATGCTCATTCTTCCAATTGACTTACCATTACTCCACTTATAATGGTGGGAGCCTCCCTCTGGTCCGTCCCTCATGTTTTTGTTCTTTTGGCTCACTGGTGTGCACTATCAGACATCTTCATTGTGTGTTTTGATGGACCTTCCATGTTTTACTGTTTCAGAATTCTACATTAGAAATGTATTTCTTAAGCCGCCAGAAATATTATGACTGCCCTAGCCAAGTAAATATATAACTGTGAAGAATTTGAACGTCTGCATGGTGAGCGTGCACTTGCCTGGGCCTTTTGACATTTCTATCTATATCGAATCATCGTAGACTAATCCACACACATTTTCCTATGCTCACATCACGACAGATACATAGACCTGTGTACTCTGGGTGGACACAGCCTACAGACACAGTCCGTCTTCTAATATTTAGTTGGAATATGATAACCAGGATTGCACTTTGTCATCTCCAGGAAGTGGGAGGACAAGGCCATCCCCTGACATGGCTAGACTGATTAACTTAACTTAAAGGCTCCATTTATCTGCCCTGCTCTTTTGTTAGGCCCTGCAGAAGGTGGCATCAATGAACAAACAGGCACACATGGAGGCTGCTGCTAGGTTAACTAAGGAAACAGGAAACCAAACATTTCATATGTAATTGTGTCATCCTGAAACCAACTTCCACCCTCAGTATCAATGACAATGAGCTGTCATGTTTTGGAATGCTGTTTACAGTAAGCCATCCCGCTAAGGGGACCCCATTCATAAGCTACAAGAATGTGGTTTGCAGGAGCCAGCCAGTCTGGTCTTGCTGCAGCTTCAAGAGAGACCTGCCACTTTAAGAGGGACCACATAGAGAGGACCATCATCAACAGGCAGGAAGATGGGTGGGACTTACTATCACAAGGGTTTGTGGCCACTGATCATTCTGCTGAGATAAGGTTTCTGCCATTTTAGCTCTGGGGCACACTTTGTTCCTGTTTTTACCCCCTTACCTTTCCTGTTGTAAAGCACTCTGGTTACGACCTCACACATACAGGAGATTGTTGGTAGGGACCCCAGGTTTGATTCATTATGATGAGCTTAGACTACACCAATCACTATGGCCCACTTGGCTTCAAAATAAGGCTGAGTCCCTCTTTTGGCAGATCATCTGAAGAATTCACTTGATGTAACAAAGGCAAACTCAGCCTTGGAGCCTGGCTGAAGTTACAGTCGACCATACATCTTCCGCTGGTGAAGGAAGGTCAGGTTATCCAAAGAGGGAAGCAGATCACTCAACTAAACTTCTACCAAGGAGCAGAGGGAGATGAAGAGCTTGGATGACCCTCCAGCCAGTCTAGAAAGGGTACCCAGCCAGCAAACAGCATGCCCTGCTAGGCTCTGCAGCAGGCTTCCTGGATAGGAAGTGCCAGAATGTCTCTGAACCTACAACCAAGGACAAGGCAGCTGCCTGCAACACACTCCTCAGCGTTGGGCCATCTGTCTTAAAGGATGACACAAGCCGGTGAAGAAGCTGGGAGATGTTCCTCAAAAAGCATCTACAGACGTCTGCCTTAAAGGATGTTTTGGAGCAAGTCGAGTTCCGCAAGCTCCAACTGAATGCAATGCTGTCCGTTGTCAAGCCGATGTCACTTAAAGACATACGAGACACGCCTAATACCTACAGCTGACTGCCATCTTGAACTCTGTCACAGAAGACTGCAAAGCGCTCTGTAGCCGACTCGACCCTGTTGAGCAGCAAGAACATCTACATCACATGGTACATTGTGGTTCTGTTCCCCAAATCCTTCCTAGGAGGCCCCTAGAGATATTCTAAATGCCAATGATCCATTTATGCTGAAGCTAAGACACCTTAAACTGTTGTTGTTATAAACGATACTGACTACCTTCCTGTAAGTATCAAGAGTGCATCTCTTTTCCTTCTTTGAAACTGTGTGCATTTCATAGTGTTGCTAGAACTGTCTATTGTGATATAAGTACAGTAGATATCTTGGATATACCTTCACTGGACAGTCCCTTGTATCATTGGGTAATCATTTTATTTTCACCATGTTGCAACTAACCAACGATCCACATCCTTTTAGAGATAAGACTGAAGTTTTGTCCACGTTACCAAAGTTGGACATGGAGGTTTGTAAATTGATTGTTATTCCAATCTATTCACATCCCTTGTGGTGTATTAGAGGTGTGGGGCTGATTGATGTCTTAGAAACCAATATTCACCCCTGGACCACTTGTACCCCACAAGTTGATTTGTCAAAGTTGACTTTCCACAGGGATACTTGGTTGCTTGCACTTACCTGCCTTTACTGTTTTATATATTTATTCTATTGGATATTTGTTAGGCGCCTATACACAAGACCATAATATTGTCCTCGAAAGACAAGACACTTATCACCTTCATTAATAAATTTACCATTAACTGCAGAAAACTTTGAGAACTTTGAAAACTGCTAAAGGTGGAGGACAAACCAAAGGTCTTGTGGGGAAAATGGTAGATCCCCAGCAGAGTAGAGAATAATGGAGATCAACCTGTGTGTTGACTAAATGGAGGTTGTGGTTGGTAAACCACTTCAATTTACCCATTGTTGTGAGCCTATAACAATTCATGATTGGATATCTGCCTGCTCAAATCTCCTTATTCAAGTCCCTCAAACTAACACTCAAGGTATGTGTTCATCAGGACATTGTTGAATATGATGTGTACAAACCACTCATTACTTGCATTGGATTCAATTGCCCCTCCTTCAGCAGTGCGTCAAGCTCCACCCTGAGCAGTTTCTGTGCATCAATTGGCAACTGCCTGACTTTGTACACCACTGCTCATGCACCATTTTTTAGTTTAATTTTGTGACATAATATGTTTTGTTTTCCAACATGCATGTGAACCACCATTGGTAAAGCATGCACTACTTAATCAGTGATGGCTTCAGATATATTCTCAATCAGAAGCCGTACTTGTGCTTTTTTCCCAGGATGCAATTATATTCATAATCTTCCTTGATGCTATCTGCCAAGCAAGTGGTCACCCTTCATTGTATCATACATGTTTGTTTGTTTGTTTTATCTGCTTATATAGCGTGCTGAACCCAAAGGTATCTGTTATACCTTAAGAAGTGGGGAGTCTGTATACACAAAGGTATACGGTCTCGCCACTTCTTTGGGTCCATGTATCTGGCTTGTAGTTCATGTTTCTCTTTGACACACACAATTCTGAATTCTTGTTATGAGTGTTTATGATGATGCTCATTCGACCAGCAGAGGTATTGTACCCCTCTTATATACTACTGTAGCCAGTGCTTTCCTATATCCCTCACCTTCCACTGTCATCGTTTTCATATGCAGAACCTTAATTTGAATGTGATTGGTGTGTCCTAGTCATTCACAAAACGGATATGTTTGCTTGGCTCACTACACATGTGTCTTGGTAACTTGCATATAAGTTCATAGTGTTCTTTCTTCTTTTACCTTTGGCACATAATGTTGAATACAAGACACTCTTTGGGGTTGACTAGATGTCCCTCAAACCCTCAATGGGAACAACTGGTCCCTTCCTGCCTTTCTGGGTGGCAGTACATTTGCTCCTGTCAGCTCACCTTTCTTCAGCAAACACACATCCTCTCTTGTATGTTCCTTTGACTGTATTATTTAATTCTAATTTCAAATTACCATATTTTAAACACATTATAGTCATTTATTCTCCCATGGCAATTGTTAGGACCGCCTGGTGTTTTGCCAAGCTGTAACCTCTCCTATGTTGTAGGGTTGGATGTGTGCATCGTTGCATGGTTGCAAATGTATTAATCACCCACCCCTTGTAAACATGAAAGAAGCAATTCGATATCTAAGATGAGAAAGGAACACATCAATTGGTTTAAGAGGGTTTTGGCACTTCAAAAATATAATGCATGTGCATACCCCTCCAGTGCAGTATTTATCTGTTCTTCAAATTGTGACTCTAATTTCATCATAGGTTTCTATACATGCCATCCTTCTCAACCCCCTCAACTGACACGCCCTCCCACCCATCTGATACAATCTGCACACTGCTTCGGCCCAGTGCATTCAAATATGTGTGCGTATCTGAAAAAAGGATCCAATCTTGCTTCCATGTAGTCAAATTTAAAAGGATCTACCAAGCCTGCCAATAGAATGGGGGTGCTGCAGTGGGGGTTCCCCACTGGCCCTAAAATCCTTAGCGGAGGTTCCAAATTATGCGTACCTGTCCCGGTAAGAGATCATATTCCCACATAGATGTTCATTTGAAATATAAATGTGTCTGAGGTGCAAACTGAAACCATGTAATGCTCAGTGTGCATAAGATGAATATCCTCCTTCATAGCAAAGTAAAACCGGGAAGAAGTCATTGCGTTTGTTTCATTATGCTTCCTGATAAGTGATCTGCAGTCTCTGCACTAATATTTCCCCCACTCTCCCACTAATATTTGGAAAGGTTTGCAGGTTCCAGCTAGCCTGAATTGGCCTAACTCTCTTTTATTGTGCCATAAATCTCCAGGGAAGCTCGGGAGGTGTTTGGTCAGCTTCAGGCTTGTTCGTGATGAAGAAACATACACAAAATAACGTAAACGTCTTCAGAAAGGGGGAGACTGGTTAGATGAAAGGAAGGGGTTGGGCAAGGCTTGTTGGGGTGTTAGCAGCAGGAAATGGTGCCCTGTGCGTCTATGAATGATATCAGTTAGGACAGCACATCAACCGCGGCAGTAATATATCTAAGTATATTACTACAGATATCAATGACTAATCTGGAAGTCCCAGGTTTGAATCTGGATGAGATGAACCCAGTCCCTCATCCTTCAAAAATTGACCCAAGCAGTAATGTTGAAGTGAGTAACTGAAAGTTTGATTGCCAGATCAGCTGAGTAAGTCACATATCAGGCATGCCTGGATCTGTGTTTCATCATTCAGGGGTTGACATATAGGGCCTCATTACACGGAAGGCGGTAATGGTTAACGGCCACCGTTAATGGTAACGGTGGCCGTTAACCATTACCGCCTTACTACGAGGTCCCTTAGCGGGTTGGTGTTTTAACGCCTGCTTTTTGCAGCCGTTAAAAACCAACCCGCTAAGGGACCTCAGAGCTAATTACGGCACCGCAAAATTGCGGTGCCGTAATTAGCGCCTTGCCCATTCCCATAGAGCCCTATGGGGCAGAAATGGGAATGGGGAATGGCAATGGCGGAAGGGGGATTTACCGCCCCACCAACCTTGGAATGGGGCGGTAAATCCCCTTTCCGCCAAGGCGGTGCCGGTAATTTACCGGCATGGTCCAGGGTGCTAATAGTAACGCATTAATAGTAAATGCGTTACAGCCAGGGATGTCTGGAAATCCTATCAGGCTGGGGATGTTTCAGTCATGCATTTGGAGTGCATGTGGTACAATCATGTTGTGTCATTTTCAATGTGGTATGCTGATGTTATTTCATTCAATGTTCAGACCCCACAGAATATTGCAGAATGAAATATGAAGTTTTGCGGCACAAATAAAAGAAGAAATTGTGGTACACAACAGCATTTTCTGCTGCATTTTGTGGCACTTTTTATTGCTGAAAATCAATAATTCAACATCTTGTTTATCCTAAAATATAGAGAACTTGAAAAGTATGGAGTATTATACCTTTAAACAGGAACGTTTAAGGTGATATGGCGAACTTTTAACAAACCTACAAATAGTATTTTACTCTACATCAGCCTCATCTTCATCCTCTCCTTCTAAAACCTGGCAGTTTGGTGCAAGTCCTCAGACGAAGCAGAAGCAAACTGAACATCCAGCTGCTGCTGGTTGCAGTGCAAAAACAGAAGTGAATGGATGGTTTTCTCGAGAAGTGACCATCACCTAGCAGATAAATTATGTTGTAAATGTTATTAGTCCTCTCTGCATCAGCAGAACCTATTACAGAGTCTTTGTATGCCCTCACTACTTTTGATAGTACTGATAGATGGTCAGCCAGTCCATGCCAGAAATGGTCTGGATCAATTGTTCCAATGACAGATGCACAACTTGCCTCACGACCTACACATTCAAAGTACAGGTGGAACTCCTGATCAGAAACCTCACTTAGTCCTGGGATTGCAGAATAATAATATTTGCCTTTGTTAGGATACTAAGGGGTGCTGGATTAAATATGCATACCTGCTTTAAGAGGTTCATCCCAGGCTGACCATGATCCATTTATTTGCCTAGCTTCTCGAGAACATTTTCAAAAGCCTAATTAAGCTGTTTTGGGAGCTGTTTTTTTTCTTCTAATTCAGACTTAATACAGCACTTTCCTGTGCATCAAGAAAAGGCTGCAGTGACTCTAAAGTCAGCACAGAATTGTTGGTAAAGTTAAGGTGTGCTTCTTCAAGAGAATCATACACCGTCATGGCTACAGGTGTCTGATTCTGAAATGTGTCTGTTAGAAACAGGATGCTCTGGCACTTGATAGCCACCATCTTAGTTGAACATTGATGCAATTCTTGGTATTGCCACTCTGTATCATCTTTAGGTGTTCTAAGGAATCGGGGGTGAATTGCTGAAATGCATCTCAGATTCCACAAAGCCAGCATGTGCATGTAAATGTTTACAGTGATACTGGACTACAGCAAGCCAAGAATTTCAATGGCTAGTGCATGGGTAAGGTGCCATTTGGGGTTGCATTCCATGGGTCTCAGTGAGGTGTAAGAATCTCTGCTTTCTGCTCCAGCCATATAGAACATCCTAGTGAAGTACATCAGAAAAGCATTCAGCTCAACACGATTTTCAGAAAGACTTTCCAACAAGCTTGAGGATGTGTGCCAAGCATGTGATGTGGATTGAGTTTGGTTACAGATTTTTTAGTACCGTTTTTTTATGACTTAAGCATACATACGACATTGTCCATGTTGAGGCACAGAACCTTTTGAAAATTCATTTTATTAATGTGTTTATTCTGTTGGGTATTTATAATGCGCCAAAGCACAATGTGTTTCGAGGATCAATTTCCAATGCGATGTCATTGTCAGTGAGGACTCTCACAACTGCTTGTGCATCTGTGTCATGTTTGCACTGCACTAGGAACACTCTGAAAAGTGACTTTGCAGGACCAACCCAAACCCTGATTCATGGAACCATGAAAAGTGTATTTTTGCAGTGCAAAGTCCAGGCAAAGTCAGCGCATAGTCATTTTTGCAGTACTAATTGACTTTGCCCGGATTTAGCATAGCAAAAATACACTTTGCACAGTTCCATGAATCAGGGTTTGTGTCGGCAGTGAAAAGTCACTTTTCAGCAGTGCAAATTCGCGTTGAACCAGGCAAATATTCCATGAATCGGGCTCTGTGTCAACAACATATGTGTGTTTTCTTTGACTGCTGCCCTCCATCAGAATTTCTCGAAATAATATATTGAGGACACAGCGTTGTTCAACATCCGGTGTTTCATTGAATATGACACATATCTTTTGCTTTTTCAGTTTCGCGTTGAGGTCATGTTTGGCCTACATGTATCCTTCAGGAAAACCACTCTCCTGAAGCTTACAGGGATGGTACCACCATTGTGGACTTTATCATGAAGGCAACTGTGCAACACAGGGTGGTCACTCTTGCTCAGTGGGATATTCAAGGCCGTACAAACATTGATCGACTCATTCATTCGTTCTTGATTTGGCTGCCCTACCAGCTGTACATTTGCCTCAGCTTGAGCTAACAGCAGTTTGCTGTGGATGTTTTGAGGATGAATGAGGCTGAGCATCATCTGCACAGCGCTTTTTGTGCTTTTGTGACCACACACGCATATCAACGGTATATTTTTGGACGAGGTCCACAGCTACATTACATACAGAGCAAAACAAGACTCTACCAACTCCATACATTATCTTGTTGTACTCTTTTGCCCTGTAGCCGCAGTTATCTGGGTGGACAAATGGGAGCGATCCTTCTCAGGCTTCAACGGTTGTATGAATATCTCCATTGCCTGCACTTGACTGGGCTAGAAGTCTCCTGCTGTGGTGTGGTGCTCTCTTTCCTGCTCGACCAGCCTGGAAAATGTCTGCTGCTGTATCAGCTGCAGTGGTGTAAGTGATTTCAATCCGGCACACACCCAAGTCAAAGCCAGCATGTAGTGCCCAACTGAAACCCTTATTTATTTTTGTCTATAAATTCAAAATTCTGAACGTTATACCACTCATATCACACCCTTCTCCTGAGACCCCCCTGCCCCCAGTCACACTGAACCAGGAGAATCAGGCTAGTTTGCAAAGGTAAATATTTGAATAGATAAACAACAATCACCAATGGGGATACGGAACACTGAATAATGTTTTTAATACACTAGGAATGAGTAATGAGCAAAACAACATAGGCAGCACAGAAAATAATACTTTTGTGTTGGTTCAGATCAGATGGCACTAGGGTTGGAGGTTCCCGCTGCAATACCCCTCAACCCCCAATAGGCAATGTAAAGAGATGGGAGGAGAGAGCAGGTGGTCAGGAATAGCACAAATCAAACAGCATATCAGCCCACCTTCCCCCTTTAAACACAAGAGAAAAACGGAATGGACTTTTCCGCGTGTTTGAAATTATCTTTAGAATTGACTGAGCAAAACACTAAATGTGCTCAAAAATACTTAAATTGTTAGCAATACTTATCGGAGCCACTTTGAACATTGCACACAAGCAATGATTTAGTCAGCAGAAAACATTTGAAATTTTGAAGTCCTAGTCGGAAGCAGTTTAAAGCTATTTCACCTGTGTAAAAACCTTTCAAATTTAAAGTCGGAGCAAAAAAAAAACTTTTCCTTGCCCGATTTTTGCTATAACAGGAGAATCGCAATTTTTTGAAATGCGGTTTTGGGTTCTATGGATAGCTACAGATGTCAGGTACAAGTAGGAGTTGACATTTCTATCGCAAAAACTGAGCGAGTTATAGAGGTTTTAGTAAAGGTGTTTTTCAAAAATGTAGGCGCGAATTTGGACAGAGGCTTCAGTTTTAAAATCAGAAAAATATTGACTATGGACTAGACCATCCAAGCTAAGCCACCAGAACGGTACAAAGTAAGAGTCAGAAGCGGTGTATAGTGACATTTTCAAATGTCACAATTTCGAATGCATTTTTCTCGAATGAAAAATGGCGTGAAACAAATGTAAATTTTTTTTTAAATGGTTTTTTTCATTCATGTTTTTTTTTTTATGGGGGGGTTCCCCCTAAGCCCCCTGTTTTTCTTTTTATTGACACTTTTTTTACTAACTAAGCCCAAAAAAACCATATAAAATAAAACAAAATATATTCGACATTTTTTTTTCCACATTTGTTTTTCGACAAAAATGCATTCAAAATTGTTCATTCGAAATTTTAACTGGATACCGTCAGGAGCGATTCACGACTCAATCCTGGTTCCTCGATGTCCACCTTGGAGCGCTAGGCTGGACAATCAAATGAAATTAATAGATCAAAATTCACAAAATGACTAGGAAAAGGATGGTTTTACAGATAGACAGAATAAGATTTCACTACAGATTTCAGACAATGTTACTGATTATGGAAGTAAGGATAGTTCAGAGGTTAGGAGGGGACAAGATAATGCATGGTTATCAACAGTTTCTAGCTTCCTGTTAATACTCACAAAACAAATGGATTTAATATTTTGGACCGTCAGGATTCTGGACCATTGAGTCGGATCAATCAGGGACGGACAGTTGGGTGCATCGGACTGGACAGGGTCAGCAAGGCTCTCTGGTCACAGCACGGCACAGGAGTGCACGGGATCTGCCCTTCTTGGTTCTGAGGATATTTCAATTCAGCTTTCTGTAGCATCAAGCACACGCTTACCTGGTTCAAGTCTCCGGAGTCTTCTACGGCTTTCTACAGTTCCCGCGCCCGGCTGGGCCATCATCCTCACAGAGAAGAACAGAGGCATTAGTAAAGCAGCAGTTTTTTCTACTCACCTTCTTGCGGCCGTCCGGAGGTGTCTGCGACTTGATCTTTCACTCGCAGACCTACAAGTCAGTTCTGCTCGCCTTCTCATCAAAGGTTTCTGGATTTTTTCCAATGAGTTATTTTGGCAACCTGCAAAGAGAAAAAACAAAGGAAAGACAGGTTAGAACCTGAAGACACTCAGTTGGCAATAACCCTCCATTGACAATACGAACCTGTACTTTCTTGTGCTCGAACCCAGTGAAGTAACTGGGAAACCGAGGATATATAATACTTATCTGATCCAAGCAGCACAAAGGGTCCAGTGAAGTAACTGGTCCTGAGACACTTTTCAGGAGCTTCAGAACTCCTCTAACTAAATAAGCGGCAGCGCTTTCTTCTCATCAGCACTACCACAGCAACCAGCAAAACCAGCACCAAGTCAGCGCAACAGCCAACAGGTCCTGCACTGTAGCGCCCCTGCAGAGGCAGGACGGAGAGCCCACCTTTCCAAACCAAGAGGTGAGCCCCCTAGACACAGTATTTAACCCATAGGGAGTCGGGGAGGAGGGTTCACTGGGTCTGAATACCACTCACTAATCCATCATTCACCTTACAGGTAGAACCCCAGGTGAAGGGAGAGAGAGCAGAACTCTGGGTGAGGGGAGAGCAAAGGCAGCGGTCGAAGGAATCCATCGCTCCTGCGGAGATTCAGGTGAGCATGACAGAACACAAAGCCTACCTTAAAACACCTCCGCCTGAGCGATGGAGACCTCAGAGGTAGATCAACTGTCACAGTTATTGGGGGAGCTGCGGGCTGAGGTGCATGCAGCTCATTCTGAGACAAACGCCTTGAGGCGTGAACTGGCAGTGAACAGGGAAAAACAGATGAGATTGCTCGCCAATTACTATAGACTCAAGCAGGTATAGCTCCATTACCAGGGGGAGCCACGGCTACGGCAACTACACCACCCCAACCCACAGCAGCACCAGTACAAGTAGTCCTTCCTGGCAACATACCACTGGCGCCCCAGAGAGGCTCTTAGGGGAGCCCAAGAAGTTTAGTACTTTTATGAATCAGGGTCGTCTACATTTCCTGTGCATACCAGGGTTGTTCCCCACAGATCAGTCAAAAGTGGCTTTTGTGTTGTCATGCTTGGGGGGACATGCCGCGGACTGGTCCATACCGTTAGTCAATAGGGACGACCCTTTGCTTCAGAATTTTGCTGGTTTCCAGCATGGATCGCCCGCAGCACACAAGGACAGGCCTTGGATGAAGAGTTGTTATCCCTTCGGCAAGTAAATCAGGATCTTTTGGCTTATGTAGCAACCTTTAATTGTCTGGTAGCTGAAACATACTGGCCCGAAGAAAAACAAACAGCTCTTTTTTACTGAGGTCTACAGGGAGAGATTAAAGACGTCCTGGCACAAGTAGTTAACCCCTGTGATGGGTGCGCTGAATACATTGACGTAGCACTCCAGCTTGATCACCGTTTACAAACCCGGAGAGCCGACCGCTCACGCTCTGAGAGTAGGGCATTCTACATGCGGCCCAAGGAGACGCTGGTTCGCCAGCCCATGGAAGTACATCCTGAAACCATGCAGTTAGGGGGAGTTTGAGGTCCACTTACCAAGGCGGAACATGACAGAAGGTGGTAAGAGCAGCTATGTTTGTACTGTGGACAATCCGGTCATTTCCTTCGTAATTGCCTGGCTAAACCCCCCTGAAAGACTGTTGGGGCTATGGATGGAGTAAAGGAAGCAATCGAGGCGGAAAACTCCAATGCCTGGCAAACATAGAGGTCGGTTTGTCGAGCGCAACTAAGACTCCCTTGACCTCCCACTTTACCATCCCGATGACCATAGTAGACCAATGCCAACCCTCCAGGTTACACGCACTTGAAGCTTTCGTGGATAGTGGAGCCATTGGAAATGATTTGGATTTAGAGACGGCCGACAGAATCGGTTTACCAATTTGTGCAAAGGAAATCGTAGACAATGTAACTGCTGTCGACGGAACTCAGCTACTATCAGGCCCGGTTACCCGTTGTACCGCAAAGGTCATAATGCTCTGTCAAGACGGGCATAAGGAAGAAATCTCATTTGATCTGATTTCGGCTCCACAATTCCAGATGATCCTTGGCATACCTTGGCTCAAGAAACACAACCCGCTCATAGATTGGCGTAGTAGGTCGTTAACCTTCCCCAGGGGCTGCAGACACTGTTACGAGTCAGGTTGGGCACCGGAGCATCCGATATCTGCATCTCAGAAGACACTCCCTGGGAGTTTTACCCCCAGAATACCAGGATTTCCGAGACGTATTCGCCAAAGAACATGCCAATGTTCTGCCCCCGCATCGTTCTTACGACTGCCAGATAGACCTGGTACCGGGGGCAAAGGTCCTGTGTAGCCGCATATATGCCCTGACGGAAGGGGAAACGCCCATCTAAAAGCCTACCTGGATCAATACCTCGCAAATGGTTTCATCCGCCCTTCCAAATCCCCTGTGGTTTCTCCCCTCTTCTTCGTCCCAAAGAAGTAGGGGGATCTAAGAACGTGCATTGATTATCGCGCGTTAAAGCAGGTCACAGTGAAGAACCGGTACCCGTTACCTCTAATACCCGTGTTGCTCGATCATGTACGACAAGCGCAAGTGTTTACGAAACTGGATCTTCGAGGGGCCTATCAACTGGTGCGTGTAAAGGAGGGTGATGAATGGAAGATCGCGTTCCACACCAGGTACGGCCTCTACGAGTATCAGGTAATGCCGTTCGGGCTATGTCATGTGCAAGCGGCAATCCAACACTTCATGAATGATGTCCTTTGAAAACTGCTAGACGTATGTGCCATATTGTACATAGAAGACATCCTCATTTATTCAGCTACTGTACAAGAACATGTATCACATGTGCGGGCAGGCTCCACAAGTTACGCAAAAACAACCTCTATGCCAAGCTTGAAAAGTGCTCCTTCCATGTCACCGAAGTTGAGTTTTTAGGATTTGTGTTGTCACCACAAGGGATCCAAATGGAAAACAGGAAAGTGGAGGCAACCCTCACTTGGCCATCACCCTCGTCTCTAAAGGGAGTGCAGAGCTTTCTGGGTTTTGCAAACTTTTACCGACGCTTCATACCAGGATTTGCACATTTGGTGCATCCTATTACTACCCTGCTACGCAAGCAACGAACATTTGAATGGACCCCCGCAGCTGAAGAGGCCTTTTGTGCTCTAAAGAGCAGATTCACATCTGCCCCCATATTACAACATCCACAACCAGACCTCCCTTATATCGTTGAGACTGATGCTTCAAGTCTAGCCATGGGAGCGGTTTCATCCCAACGGAATCCCGACACTGGTCATCTACACCCCGTGGCTTTCTGATCAAAGAAGTTCTCACCAGCAGGACTGAATTATGCAGTTACGGATAAAGAACTGCTTGCGATTAAAGAGGCCCTCAAGGAATGGAGGCATTATTTACTCGGAACCAAACTTACTATTACCATAATAACTGACCATCGAAATCTCCAGTACCTACGTTTGGCTAAAGCACAATCATCCCGACAGCTTCGGTGGGCTCTGTTCCTATCAGAATATGATTTTGTGATCACCTACTGGCCTGGAGTAAAAAACAGAAAGGCAGACGCTTTATCACGCATTGGCAAAGGGGAACAAGCTTACGGAACTCCTGATCTGGTGGACATCATCCCGGGGGACAAGATCCTAGGTTTGTGTGGAGATGATTCTTCATGGGAGGCATTCAAGCAGAAGATAAAGGACAGCCTGTCCATAAAGGAATTGCGAGCCTGGGAAGAAAAAGGGGTCAATTTTTCCATCAAGAACAGCCTACCATATTACCGAGATTGTACTCTGCAGGAAGAAATTCTTGCTAAGTACCACAATTCACCAATTGAAGGTCACCCTGGGGTGGCAAAGACCGCTGAAAAGATTGAAAGATCCTACTGGTGGCCAACTTGGCGACAAGATACCCACGACTTTGTCAACTCACTGTAGCATGTACTCAAGACAAGACCTCAAGGCAAAAACCCGCTGGTTTACTGCAACCACTGACAATACCACCCACACCCTGGCACACAATCTCAATGGACTTTATCACAGACTTACCTCCCAGTTCCGGATTTTACACCATCCTTGTGGTGGTAGATTTATTCACCAATATGGCCAATTTCATCGCCTTAAAAGGCATTCCGTCTGCCCAGGTCTTGGCTCGGGTATTTCTCAATAGCATTGTGAAGTTACATGTGTTTCCATCCATATTAATCTCTGACAGAGGAAGCCAATTTGTGTCACGATTCTGGAAGCATTGTTGCTCTCTGGCCGGAATAGAAATCTGGCTGTCCACCAGTCACCATTCACAAACAGATGGTCAAACAGAGCGTACAAACCAAACTCTGGAGCAATACCTCAGTTGTCTATTAGATCAGACAGAACGCTCTTGGGAGGAGATCCTGTGGATGGCCGAATACGCATACAATAATTCAATAAATACCTCCACACGCATGACGCCATTTTACACTCTTTATGGCCGCAACCCAAGAACTTCAACATACGACCCACCCAAAGCCATCGAAATGCCAGCCATTGAGACCTTACACAAAAGAATCTCACAAGCAAACAAAGAAGCAGTAGAACACCTTGAGGCAGCTAAGGCTACACAAAAAAGGTATGCTGACCGTCACCGACGAAAGGCCCTAACTACCAAGCAGGAGATTCGGTATGGCTAGCATCAAAATAAATAGCATTAAAGGGGGCCAGGAAATTTCAACCCAAGTTCTTAGGCCCGTTCACAATAGAAAGCGTAATTACTCCTACCTCCACAAATGCGCATACACCCAGTTTTTCATGTTTCCTTGTTGAAACCTGTACACCCTGGGACTAAAACACTAGCTCCACCAGCCCCCATAGTAATCAAAAGGGAGGAACCAGAATATGAGGTCAAGCAAATACTAGATTCTAAAATAGTACAAAAAACCTTGTATTATTTAGTGGATTGGAAGGGATATGGGACTCAAGATAGGTCATGGGATCCAAGAGAGAACATTCATGCTTCTCGGTTATTACTCAAATTCCATCGGAACAATCCCACCAAGCCTGGTCCTGGAAGCACACCCTTGGGAGGGGCCTTGAGGGGGAGGACTGTCATGGGTACTTTTTTAGGTGACACTACCAAGTCGCCTTCATATCCAATCCATGATGACAAGAAGGGAAAACGGACAGGAGCATTTTGGGTGAGAGCATGGAGAGCAAGGACAGGGTTAATATCCATTTCTCCCATTGGTACTCCCTACGCCCATAGAGTAACATGAGACTTCTTGTTTCCATTAGTATGGAAACTAGGTACAGCGCTCTAGTCTTCGGGTGTGGTTCTCTATAAAAGCCATGCCCAAAGAACAAGACTTGCTTCATGTGCTTTCTGTAGCATTGAGCACACGCTTACCTGGTTCCAGTCTCAGAAGTCTTCTACGGCTTTCTACAGTTCCCGCGCCCCGCTGGGCCATCATCTTCACTACGGATACGGCATCTGTAAAGAGAAGAACAGAGGCATTAGTAAAGCGGCAGTTTTTTCTACTCACCTTCTAGCGGCCGTCTAGAGGTGTCTGCGACTTCATCTTTCACTCGCAGACCTACAAGTCACTTCTGCTCGCCTTTGCAGCAAAGGTTTCCAGATTTTTTCCGACGAGTTATTTTGGCAACCTGCAAAGAGAAAAAACAAAGGAAAGACAGGTTAGAACTTGAAGACACTCAGTTGGCAATAACCCTCCATAGACAATACAAACCTGTACTTTCTTGTGCTGGAAGCCAGTGAAGTAACTGGGAAACCGAGGATATATAGTACTTACCTGATCCAAGCAGCACAACGGGTCCAGTGAAGTAACTGGCTCTGGGACACTTTTCAGGAGCTTCAGAACTCCTCTAAGTAAATAAGCAGCAGCGCTTTCTTCTCAGCAGCACCACCACAGCAACCAGTAAGACCAGCACCAAGTCAGCGTGACAGCCAACAGGTCCCGCACCATAGCGGCCCTGCAGAGGCAGGAACGAAGAGCCCACCTTTCCAAACCAAGAGGTGAGCCCCCTAGACACAGTATTTAACCCATAGGGAGTTGGGAGGAGGGTTCCCTGGGTCTGAATACCACTCCCTAATCCATCATTCACCTTACAGGTAGAACCCCAGGTGAAGGGAGAAAGAGCAGATCTCCGGGTGAGGGGAGAGCAAGGGCAGAGGTCGAATGAATCCTGCGGAGATTCAGGTAGCGTGACACTATGTGTTGTCAGCTGTCCCTATATCTTCTATAAAATGACATCACAACGTGGTTGTATGGGCCAGCTTAGCTAAGCTTGCGCCTGTGAAAGGTGATTGGGTCAGAGTCTACTCTCTGCCTTGAAAGGAGGAGAGAAACATAGTGTCCTCTTTATGGTATAATGTTATGATGCTGAGAATCCACCCCTAGCCACTGGAACACAAAAAAGTCAAATTTTGGCAAAATACATATGTACACATGTGCAACGTCTATAAAAAAAATCACAGATTGCATAGTTTATTGAGTATCTGCTCATCAAAATCCTGCATCTCTGAGACTTTGTTTCAATTTTCTGCAGAATTTTGTCAATTTTGTAATGAGAACATGTTCCAATACTTCTGTAAATTTCCACAAATATGCACATTTAGCATGGGAATGGGTGTATAAAGTTTCACAATTCTAGCAGAAATACAGTCCCCATAAACCCACATTTGTTGCCATTCCTGTTCAGAATAAGCTACACGGTTGTACTAAGTTTTCAAAGGTAGTGCTAAACATTAGGTTAATTAATCTGCCATTTTCAGATTTTGCACGCCTTCTGATAATAAGTCATACACCTTCTAAATATGTCCATTACATATCCTGTTAACACCAAACGGTCAGTATTTGTCACCCCTTGAAGCATGTGGTAGCCCCCTGCTTTGGAATTTTCTTCTGTCAGCCAGGAGTTTCCTGGGCTGCAGCAGTTTTACAACCTTTCACACCTTCAATATCTTGGGTTGGAGGATGTCCATTGTTTAGTCCTGGGCCGGAGACAAGGGTCTGGCCTAGCCTGTATTTAGCACAGTTCAGCCAGCATCTGCTGAGAGGAATGCCCTCCCCCTGGACAGAATTACTTCCCCCATCCAGGATTAATTGAATTGTTACATTCTTTTGTCTTTACTTTAGCACAAAACAAACTTGTTGCATCAACTAACAGATCAAATTCCCATTCAAGATTTTAAACCTATGGGATCAAAAACAACTACAATATGGGTTACTATCAGTAACCGGCCTCTTATATTGCAAACAATTGACTTTCAGTTTATAACCTTTTAAAGTTTAATCAGGAAGGCCCCTGACAGCTGTCATCACAGGTAGCCCTGTGCTGCACAGAGATATTTTTGACAGATCCACAGGCAGGCCACTTTTGCTGTGGAGATCTCTTTTTGCTCTTAGACTTTGAGGACCTTGTAAGTTCACAGTGATTCCTTAAACTAAGTGAATTGCAGCACCTAGCGAGAATTTTGAATATTTGGAAGGTGTTATGTTCCGGCATTCTGAAGTTTCAGCAGCAAAGAAAAGGTGATTTAAAGCTATATTTGCAGTTTCATTTAGCAAAGCATTGTTTTTTCCTTTTGTACTCCACTTTCAATTGTTTTGGAGCCCAGTGACACATTTCAGTAGTGTGAGCTCTGTTCCACCACTGACAACCCACGTGGCAGATTGGGCAGCCATCTTTTTGTGCATTGAAAAGCATGATTTTCAGGGTTTTTGGCACGCACAAGGGTTTTGCGGCCATTTTGCTGTTTCTGGCACCACCATAACGGAGTGATGCAGCATAGCAGAGCAAAGTAGGTCAATACATCCCACAGTGGTGCCTTCTGTGATGTACAGATCCTACTCCTGCTTAGGGATGGCAAAATATTTTCCTTATGGAATATGGAAAAAAGAGGAATCCTTGCTAGGCTGAACTTGATATAATGTTGCAACCAGAAAACAAATGATCATTCTGTTCCCTGACTGCTCCAACATAGACTGTTGGAGCAGTCAGGGATGCACACAAAAATTGCAATCTGAACATTGCATTGTCATTTTGCAAGCAGAAGACAAATTAGTTCCCAGGATGCTCCCAACATACTGTGTAGGCTGTTGGAGCAGCCAGGGAACTGTCCTGCAGTGGCCACCCAGTTAAAGAACATAAAAGGCAAAAGGTTGAGAGCATTTTACAGCAGAACAAAGACATTGCATGAAAGACAGGATGTTATGTTAATGAAATTTATACTGCTGAAATGTTCATGGTATCTGGTGAATCTGAAAGAGGTGGGTATGTTAGGTTATGGAGAAAGCAGCAAAATGCATAGTTACTTTTCCATTGCATGATGTTTGTAGACCAGAAATTCACTAACCTTTGCGTATAGGTCTGTTTCAAGGTCTTCTGTGTTAAGAGTACATGAGTCCTCAGATGAACCTTCTGTTCCCATACAGCTAAAATTCCAGAATAGTGATATTTAAGTTAGTTGTAAAAGGTGTATCTGTTGTGGAGGATTATTCAGTTGTAGTCTTGAGGCTGTCATTTGAATAGTCCCTATGTTCAGTGTATGTTTGAATTTTAGCTTGTTTAAGCTTTTTTAATTGTGTTCGTATTAGGTTATTGTTCGACTGACATTTTAAATATGTGTTTGAAAGTTTCAGATTTGTATCAGAGGTTTGTGACAAACCTTATAATGTACTGAATAAAAAAATACAAATTGTTGTGTGTGAGTGCCTTTGTTGGTATGCATAAATAGTGACTGAAGGTAGAGGCTGAGAAAGCTGGAGGTTAGTGAAGTGCCCGGTGGACAACCATGACTTCCTGTTTCTGAGCTTCTTCCACTGCCACCTGCCACATTCCTCCCAAACACCTTCATCCACCCACTTCTTTATTATCCCTCTGCCTGTTTCAGGTGTACCCCAACCAAGTTCTGCTCTCTACCTGTGTCATGATCACTGCTTCCAAGAAGACAGGACCAGCCCAACGTCCTTGGAAGCAGGCCCCTAACCTTAATCTTAGGCACCAGCTGGTCCCCACTGGGACCTTTGGACCTTGTCCTAGTGCCGGAGGCACCAGGCTCAGCAAAGCCATCGGTCCCGGCACTGGAAGCGCCGGGCTCATAATATGGATGAATGTGCTTGGGTGGACTTACCTGCAGCAGACCATGCTTCTTACTTACCAGCTACATAGGAATCCTCTGTGAGCCGGAACTATTTTCTTACCTGGGTGGGGCAAGCTCCACTCCCTGGATACAACACTGGAACTCTTCTGGAACAGGAACTCTTTTCTTACCTAGGCGGGGCCGTGGAGGGAGACGCCTCATAACTCGTAGGCTATTTAAACCACACCCGATTGATGAAACGTGCTTCGCGTTATTCTGCATCTGCAGCAGAACGCTCACCGAGTCTGTTCCAGCTTTTCTTCGATCCTGAACCTGCAAGAACAATACTTACCATTCCTGTATCCAGTCTTCAGCAGTACCTGCAAGAACAATACTTACCATTCCTGTATCCAGTCTTCGGCAGCACCTGTAAAGACAAGAAACAACAGGTTAGCACGGCAACCTTCACACGCAGCGCATTCCTCACCTGATCCATCGGCAGCGACCATTTCTTCACGCTGCACCGCCGCCTGTGATGACAAAAGCATAGTTATTACTTACCGGCACTCCGCGAATTCCGGATATCTTCATCGCTGCAATCCAGCATCTGAAAGACAAAAGAAGAGACATTAGACAGGTATTTACTTACGCTAATCGCGCTCGCCACAATAGGACGCCTGCAAAAACTCTGGCGTTTTCCCGCATCTCTTCAGCACGAACTCACAGCTGCAAGGGAAAAGAGACAGTTAAAGCGCTTGCATTTACTTACGCATTTCCAGGCGCTTCATTCCAAGGCTCTGGCTCCAGCTTCGGCTCTCTCCACTCCATCTTCTATCTCAAGAGTCCTGCAAAACAAATAGGAGAAAGCATTATTCTGAGCCCTGTTCTATATTAACGTGCCCAAGCACCTAAAGACTGTAAGGACTAAAAAGGTGTCCGGAAACTCACCGCTCGTGCAGTTAACGGCGGTAGCGATCCTCTGATGTCAAGAGGCCTACGTTTCATCCAGTGAAGGAACTGGCAACGGCACCATTCACCAGACGCAGATGGAGAGTCCAGCATTCACCTATCTAAGGTGAGCACGTTGACCTGGGGGCTCTACGGAGAAGCTAGGAAGAGCGAGAGAGCGAGGGACATTCAACTGCCCAGATCATTAACCCCCATATTCTTTCACCTGCAGAAATCTCACCCTTCGTGTTCGACACACAGTGCGAAGAGGCTCAGCACCAGAAGCCAATCGAGTCCTACACATCAATTTTCGAGTCACAGACACCTTCCTGCCAAGACCAGCGCCTCTGTGGGAATCAGGTGAGCGTTACAGAAGCCCACCGCAAAACTCCTACCCAGGCGCAATGGAAACCTCGGACACTGATCAATTGGCCCAATTGCTTGGGGAACTAAGAGCAGAAGTACATGCAGCTCGTCAGGAAACAAACTCTCTAAGAAGAGAGCTGATAATATCCAAGGAGCGAACAGAGGACCTTGCTAGGCAATTGCTACAAGCGCAGGCAGGACAGACACCTTTGCCCGCTCCAGGAGTAAGTTATCCCTCAGCATCCTCAAATCCAGTGCAAATCAATCTACCCGGTAATGTGCCCTTGGCTCCGCCCGAACGTTTTTCTGGTGAACCAAAGAAATTTGCAGTGTTTATTAACCAGTGCCGCCTACACTTCTTATGTCGACCAGCTGCCTTCCCAACAGATCAAACCAAGGTGGCTTTCGTGCTTTCTTATCTCAGTGGCAGTGCCGCAGATTGGTCGATCCCTTTAGTCACTCAGGATGATCCGGTTCTTCATGATTTCCAGGCCTTCCAGTCCAGTATGGAGAAATTGTTCGCAAGACATGCACAAGGGCAGGCCTTGGACAATGAACTCCTGTTGTTACGACAGGGTAATCAAGACCTCTTGACGTATATTGCCTCATTCAACAGACTTATAGTGGAAACTCAATGGCCTGAGGATAAAAGAATAACGCTTTTCTACAGAGGCCTGCGTGGAGAGCTCAAGGATGTGTTAGCTCAAGTTGTGAATCCTCCACAAGAATGCTCAGACTATATTGACTTAGTTGCCCAATTGGACCACAGATTACAGAACAGGAAGGCTGATCGTTCCAAATTTGATACCCGAGTGTTTTCTAAACCACAGACCTCTACTAGGGGAGCTGACTCCGTGGAACCCATGCAGATAGGGGGCATGAAAGGACCTTTAACCCAAAAAGAGCGGGAAAGAAGAAGACAGCTACAATTATGCCTCTATTGTGGAAACTCGGGGCACTTTCTTCGAGACTGTCCAGTGAAACCAGCTAAGAAAGCTGTAGGGGCCGCAGATACCTGTACCACAAATTCTGAACAGGGAAACGACCTAGCCCGACAAGTGTAGAGGTCCCCTTGCCGAGCGTTAAAATCTGTCCCGTGACCTCGCATTTCGTGGTGCCTATGGTCCTCATTAGCCCTGAACGTCCGGATCGTTTGCATGCAATTGAAGCTTACATCGACAGCGGAGCAATCGGTAATTATGTGGACCGTGAAATGGTATCAAGGATGAATCTACCTCTTGTCCCTAAGGCAGTAAAAGACGTCATTACAACAGTGGATGGCACGGAGATAGCCTCCGGACCAGTAACGCACGCCACCCAAGAAGTGACGTTAGTGAGCCAAGATGGACACCGGGAGAAAATCATGTTCGATGTGATCAAGGCCCCTCAGTTCCAGATCATTCTGGGAATTCCTTGGTTAGAGAAGCACAATCCTCAGATCGATTGGCGAGCAAAGACAGTACAGTTTCCAGAATGTTTTACCACTTGTTATCCTCGGCCTGATGTTTCACTGGCGGCAACCTCTTCTGAGGTTCCCAAGTTACCTCCCGAATACCAGGAATTCCAAGACGTATTTCGGAAGGACCAAGCTAACACCCTGACCCCTCATAGGTCTTACGACTGTCAAATAGATCTGATACCCGGAACGACTCCTCCTTGCAGTAGGATTTATGCCCTCACCGAGCCAGAGAATCTTCACCTCAGACAATACCTGGACCAATACCTAGCTAACGGGTTTATCCGTCCTTCAAAATCTCCAGCTTCCTCGGCTTTGTTCTTCGTTCCAAAAAAGGAAGGAGACCTTAGGACTTGTATAGATTACCGCGCCCTGAATCAGATCACTGTTAAAAACAGATACCTGTTACCTTTGATCCCTGAACTCCTGGACCAAGTCAAAGACGCATGTATTTATACGAAGTTGGATCTCAGAGGAGCCTACCACTTGGTACGAATAAAAGAGGGCGATGAATGGAAGACGGCCTTCCGCACCAAGTATGGGCTGTTCGAATATCAAGTTATGCCCTTTGGACTTTGCAACGCTCCTGCCGCCTTCCAGTATTTTATGAATGATGTCCTTAGAGAACTCATAGATGTATGTGTTGTTGTCTACATTGATGACATCCTCGTCTATTCATCATCTGAAGAGGAACATCAAAAACACGTTAAGGAGGTCCTGGAGAGATTACGTCAACATAACCTTTTTGCTAAGCTTGAAAAATGCGTTTTCAACGTAACTGAAGTTGAGTTCCTGGGATTCATATTGTCACCTAACGGAGTCCATATGGATTCAAAGAAAGTCGATGCAATCATCAAGTGGCCTTCTCCAACCTCTGTAAAAGGAGTTCAAAGTATGTTAGGCTTCGCTAACTTTTACCGCAGATTCATTCCTGAATTTTCTCGAATTGTCCAGCCCATCACCACTCTGTTAAAGAAGAACAAACGTTTTGAGTGGTCTACCGAGGCAGAACAAGCTTTTCAGGACTTATAAGCTAAATTCATTTCTGCACCTGTTCTAAAACATCCTCGCCCAGAACTCCCCTACATCGTGGAAACGGATGCTTCTAGTCTTGCTATGGGGGCAGTTTTATCACAAAGAGATCCGGTCACACACCAATTACATCCTGTAGCCTTTTGGTCCCGCAAATTCTCGGCTCCCGAGATCAACTATTCAATTACAGACAAGGAACTTTTAGCTATCAGATCGGCCTTTAAAGCCTGGCGGCATTATCTTTTGGGAGCCCGACACACAGTCACCGTAATGACAGATCACCGCAACTTACAATATCTGAAGACGGCCAAAGCTCAGTCTTCCAGGCAGCTTCGCTGGGCTCTGTTTTTGGCTGAGTTTGACTTTATAATTACTTATCGACCAGGCAGTAAAAACGGAAAAGCTGATGCCCTCTCCCGGATGGGAATTGATGAACACTTGACCAATCCAGAACCAATATCCATAATCCCAGAACAAAGGATTTTGGGCTTGGTCAGCGCTCAATCCTTTGAAGACATCAAGACTACAGTCAAGTCACTCCTAACTCCGGCCGAATTACAGGACTGGCAATTAAAGGGAAAAGAATTCGCAGTGGATCAAGACCTACCATATTTCCGATGACGATTGTACTTGCCCAGTGAGAAAATACAAAAACAGGTAATCTCCTGTTATCACGACTCACTAATGGAGGGTCACCCTGGCATTACCAAAACCATGGAAAAGATCAAAAGACATTTCTGGTGGCCATCATGGAAGAAGGATATTAGAGACTTTGTAATCTCCTGCGGTGTGTGTGCCCAGAATAAAAGTCAGAAGGAGAAACCAGCCGGCCTCTTACACCCACTAGACATCCCTCCCTGTCCATGGCATACCCTGTCCATGGATTTCATCACGGACTTACCTCCATGCTCAGGGTATAATACCATTTTAGTAGTCGTGGATCTATTCTCCAAGATGGCTCACTTCATTCCCCTGAAGGGCCTTCCTTTAGCTTCAATATTGGCCCAAGAATTCTTGGAAAACATCATTCGGTTACACGGTTTTCCCTCGGTTTTGGTCTCCGACAGGGGAAGTCAATTAATCTCCCACTTTTGGCGAAGTTGCAGTCGTTTAGCCCAAATTGATGTGAGACTTTCAACCAGTCACCATCCCCAAACTGACGGACAAACCGAGAGGACAAATCAAACTTTAGAGCAATATCTACGTTGCATGCTCCAACAAACTGAAAACCCTTGGAAGGACATTCTTTGGATCGCTGAATACGCTTATAACAATTCAACTCATTCTGGAACCGGGAAGACTCCCTTCTTCCTATTATACGGACACCATCCTAGAACCTCTAACCTGGATCCTCCCCAAGAATTAGAAACACCTGCTGTGGATCACTTGCACTCGGAGATCACTCGCGCTTTTAAGGAAGCCACTGCCCATCTGCAAAGAGCTAAAGCTCAATTCAAGAAAGGAGCAGATCGACATCGTAAAGAGGCCCCTCACTACGCAGTAGGAGATCAGGTCTGGTTATCCACTAAGCACCTGCCTCTAAAGGGACCCCGCACCTTCATCCCGAGATACCTTGGACCCTATCTCATCTCTGCTATAGTTAATCCGGTGGCTGTCAAATTGGAATTACCCTCGCATATGAAAATACATCCAGTATTCCATGTCTCCTTACTAAAAACCAGTACAACCAGAAACCCGATTGACCGAACTCCCAGAACCTGTTTTAGTGGATGGAGAACTTGAATTCGAAGTAAAGAACATCCTAGACTCCAAAATCTCCAAATCTAAATTATATTATCTGGTTGATTGGAAAGGATACGGCCCCCAGGAAAGGTCTTGGGAACCCTCAGAATATGTCCACGCACCTCGTCTGGTCAAGAAATTCCATCTAAATCACCCCGACAAGCCAAAACCCCCGGAGAAGACACGCTTGGGAGGGGCCTTGAGGGGGGGTACTGTCATGATCACTGCTTCCAAGAAGCCAGGACCAGCCCAACGTCCTTGGAAGCAGGCCCCTAACCTTAATCTTAGGCACCAGCCGGTCCCCACTGGGACCTTTTGGACCTTGTCCTGGTGCCGGAGGCACCAGGCTCATCAAAGCCATCGGTCCCGGCACTGGAAGCGCCGGGCTCATAATATGGATGAATGTGCTTGGGTGGACTTACCTGCAGCAGACCATGCTGCTTACTTACCAGCTACATAGGAATCCTCTGTGAGCCGGAACTATTTTCTTACCTGGGTGGGGCAAGCTCCACTCCCTGGATACAACACTGGAACTCTTCTGGAACAGGAACTCTTTTCTTACCTAGGCGGGGCCGTGGAGGGAGACGCCTCATCACTCCTAGGCTATTTAAACCACACCCGATTGATGAAACGTGCTTCGCGTTATTCTGCATCTGCAGCAGAACGCTCACCGAGTCTGTTCCAGCTTTTCTTCGATCCTGAACCTGCAAGAACAATACGTACCATTCCTGTATCCAGTCTTCAGCAGTACCTGCAAGAACAATACTTACCATTCCTTTATCCAGTCTTCGGCAGCACCTGTAAAGACAAGAAACAACAGGTTAGCACGGCAACCTTCACACGCAGCGCATTCCTCACCTGATCCATCGGCAGCGACCATTTCTTCACGCTGCACCACCGCCTGTGAAGACAAAAGCATAGTTATTACTTACCGGCACTCCGCGAATTCCGGATATCTTCATCGCTGCAATCCAGCATCTGAAAGACAAAAGAAGAGACATTAGACAGGTATTTACTTACGCTAATCGTGCTCGCCACAATAGGACGCCTGCAAAAACTCCGGCGTTTTCCCGCATCTCTTCAGCACGAACTCACAGCTGCAAGGGAAAAGAGACAGTTAAAGTGCTTGCATTTACTTACGCATTTCCAGGCGCTTCATTCCAAGGCTCTGGCTCCAGCTTTGGCTCTCTCCACTCCATCTTCTATCTCAAGAGCGCGGCAAAACAAATAGGAGAAAGCATTATTCTGAGCCCTGTTCTATATTAACGTGCCCAAGCACCTAAAGACTGTAAGGACTAAAAAGGTGTCCGGAAGCACACCGCTCGTGCAGTTAACGGCGGTAGCGATCCTCTGATGTCAAGAGGCCTACGTTTCATCCAGTGAAGGAACTGGCAACGGCACCCTGCACCAGACGCAGATGGAGAGTCCAGCATTCACCTATCTAAGGTGAGCACGTTGACCTGGGGGCTCTACGGAGAAGCTAGGAAGAGCGAGAGAGAGAGGGACATTCAACTGCCCAGATCATTAACCCCCATATTCTTTCACCTGCAGAAATCTCACCCTTCGTGTTCGACACACAGTGCGAAGAGGCTCAGCACCAGAAGCCAATCGAGTCCTACACATCACTTTTCGAGTCACAGACACCTTCCTGCCAAGACCAGCGCCTCCGTGGGAATCAGGTGAGCGTTACAACCTGCTTATTGTAACCCCTCAAAATGCCGAAAACCAAACTAGCAATGATCCGCACATAGCTCTTGACATCCCACCTGCCCCCTCACGCATGGAAGACAAACCTTGCTAACTGGTCTTTTCTCTCTTGCATTTTTCTTAAACCAAGACATTTTTGTTGTCCACTGTACAAAGTAAAAAATGTACAACTGGAATTTGATTATTAATACCCCACTACTAACTCCTTCATACCTCTCTCGGAGGTGTCATTTGGTTGGCTCCAGATGTTATATCTACAGAGGTAGTCTCCCTCAATTTTTGTTATCGTGGGGCCAGTATCTCAGAACGGGAGACACACTAACAGAAAAATACAAAATTGAGAACCGGCTACCCCTCTCTCTGTACTACCAGGTCAGGCGAGGTGATCTACAGAGTCGTGGTGAACAGAGCTTTCACTTATCAATTAGTGAGCCACGTCCATGCACAAGGCAAAGAGCAGAAGAGAACAGAACCATCTCATTCAAAAACTAACAAACAATCACAACATGACATCTTCTATATTCATTTATTCAGTATAAAGACCAATTTCGAAATTTGTTAAAAAAAGAACAGAGAGAACAACAACAATGCAGGCATAAATATGGTGCATCACCAACTTCTTCTCGCTTACTTATTAAAAAACACAATATATTTCATATGGGGTTCGTCAACTTAGTAAAAACCACTCTATCTATTTAAGCAGTTTGCAGATACAAGACTATGTACTTTAGCTAGTCTATTGTCATGCGTCGGCATGTTTCAGCCATTTATACATATGAAACACTATCCCTAGTGTCTCTACAAACAATATATTTTTTGGCCTTCTTCAGGACCGACAAATTTCTTTTCAGATGGTAAGCCTCTTTTCCAATCCCGCGTTGCCGGATAAGCACAATCTAAAAACAAACATATATACATTTGTCACATTGTAAAACTATGGTTCCATTCTCAACAAACATCTATAGTTCTTTGTCTTAGTTATTTCAATGCATCAGTTTTTTTTATATATAATCTCTTGTGATTACTTCACAATTTACCACAGTCAATTTAAATCTGTAGATCACACTGGCCTCTACTTACATCCTGGTAGAACTTGAGCTTTTTGCTAGGTTAAACCTATTGCAGTAGGGCTGAATCGCTATTTCCAGGCGTTCACGGATCACCTCCAAGCCTTTTTGAAAATTTCAGGCTGTCTGGGGGCCCTGTAGAGAAGCCCAATTTTTCGTTAGTTCATCTTTCTTTTAATTCATAGTTTCACAGATTAGCACACCATTAGCCTGATTATAATCTGCTCATTTTTATCTCTGTTTCTTACTCAACAGACACAGTAGTGTTTTAAAAAAAGGTGTTAAATATATTACACTCTCAACTAATTACTGTCCTATATTAGTTGAATTTGTTCAATACTTATATCAGGTATTTTTGATCTTATTTAAATTTTTTCTTTTTATTTCCCAAATCTTAAGCATGTTATTTGGGAAAATAGTTTCAAAAAATTGTTTCTCACCATAACTCACCCACTGAGAACAACATTCTCCACTCACTTTATTTCTACAAGGTAGATGCATTCCTAGTGTACAATCGCTGGGGTTTATGCGAACGAGTGCGGGGACAAAAATCTCTGTGCCTCCACAGCTAGAAAACAGCCGTCAAAGGTCAAAACACATGTCCATCAATCAATGTATCTCGCTTGGAAACCTGAGGAGACATAACACACAACAAACGAAAAACATCAGTTAGGTCACGCTTTTCTCCGTGATCTCAACAAATCGCTTGTGGCATGGACCCAACAGAATTATCTCAACGCCGGCAACGTAGAGGGAATGTAAAGCAAACAACACAATTGCCACATTTAAAAAAATGTATAAATAACCGTGAGGACAGCATTAATCTACGTCTCGATCGCGGATGATTTCGCACACTCAAAAAACACGACAAAGGCAGTAGCTATCTCGCAGAGTCTAACAGTGCAATGCTCACCTTAAGTTAGAGCGGCCGACTCGCGCAGCATTTCACGGTCGCGTCCAGACGATCGTGTTCTGATCGTGTCATTGTTTTTTTCCTGGTTAAATAAGTAACTCCCATGGTCACGTGATGGATGCCGTGTGCGTTATTTTGCATGGTTAAAGGGACAGCATTACATAATTGTACTCACGATCGAAAGGCTGCACATGCGGTGCTATGTGTGTCTGTTTTAAACCGTTCGCATCTGTGTTTAGAACTGTCAAGGCAGATAATTTTACAAAACAAGTACCAAATCCGGCGCCATATCACAGCGATACACAACAACAGGAGAGCTCAGATTGCCATGTCCTTTTATATTTGTTTTCCTCCATCTGGGTCAGAGGATGGAGAACAATATATGGGAATGAAAGAAAAGGAAAAGGAAAAGGAAAGAAAAGGAACAAGAATTTCTTAATGAAGTGCCTACGGGCGCAATTGGTCAGGTGTTCTCATAGTGCTCTCCAGGTCTGAACGGGGTTATCTCAAAGTAATTAAAGAATTCCACTCTACTGCTGAATTTAAACCTGTATTGGCTGTATTAAGGGAATAAATCCGCTTTTGTTCGCTCAGGCTCAATAGCATTTCCCTGTTACCTCCTCTTTCAGTTGCCGGAATGGTTTGTAACACAAACCATAGGATGTCAGTGTGTTTGTGTTTTACTCTTTCATAGTGTGCAACTAACGGTTTATTCGGTACTTTGTTCGTCAGACACAATTTGTGTTCACAAATGCGCTGTCTGATGCATCTTTTGGTTTTGCCGATGTAGATCAAATTACATGGACATTTAATTCCATAGATGACCCACGTTGATCCACAATTGGTGAAGGTGCGAAAGGCCCAATTCTTGCCGTTCAGCTCAATTTCCTTCAAATTATTTGTGAAGGCACAGGCCACACATTTGCCACATTTAAAATGTCCCACCACTGGTGGCAATTGCCACAACGTGGTCTGAATAGACGATTTATCTTTTCTAGGATATGAGTGCACTACTAAGTCTCTCACATTCTTTTGTCGCTTGAAAGCGAAGCGTGGGGTAACTGGTTCAAAATCTGACATTTTTTATATATGCCAGTTCTTTTTTATAGTCCATCTTAGTTGGTTACTTATTGGGCTAAATGTGGTTACACATGTCATTTTTTCCTGCTGCACTTTAGGTTCCGGATGCAAGCATCTGTCCCTATTAGAATGTTTTGGCTCGCTTATATGCAGCATTTACTTTTCTCTTTGGATAACCTCTGTTTTTTTAGTCTTACTTTAAGTTTTTTTACCTTCCTTTGCAAAATCTGCGATGTTAGAGCAGTTTCTCCTAATTCACAGGAACTGCCCAATAGGCAGATTTGGTGGTCGACAGGTGGCCACTGTCAGCTTTTAAAATCAACAGATCTAGAAAAGGGATGGACGAAGAATGCCATGCCATAGTGAATTTGATGTACATGCTTTGATTATTCAGCCACACCAGAAAGTCTTCTAGCAAAGCCACATCAGCTTTCCAAATCATGAAAACATCATCTATATACCTGAACCAATGTCCCATCTGTTCTTTAAAGGGATTATTGGCATTTGATATACATGTGGTTTCATAATAGTCCATGTATAAATTAGCCAAGTCGGGGGCAAAAGTTACCCCCATACTTGTGCCATGGATTTGGCAAAAGAAAACACTGTCACACAGAGAAAAGTTTTCTGTCAGTGCTAAGCGAATGCACTCCAGGATGTGTCTGTTGAGTAAGAAACAGAGATACAAATGAGCAGATTATAATCAGGCTAATGGTGTGCTAATCTGTGAAACTATGAATTAAAAGAAAGATGAATTAAACGAAAAATTGGGCTTCTCTACAGGGCCCCCAGACAGCCAGAAATTTTCAAAAAGGCTTGGAGGTGATCCGTGAACGCCTGGAAATAGCGATTCAGCCCTACTGCAGTTAGGTTTAACCTAGCAAAAAGCTCAAGTTCTACCAGGATGTAAGTAGAGGACAGTGTGATCTACAGATTTAAATTGACTGTGGTAAATTGTGAAGTAATCACAAGAGATTATATATAAAAAACTGATGCATTGAAAAAACTAAGACAAAGAACCATAGATGTTTGTTGAGAATGGAACCATATTTTTACAATGTGACAATGTATATATGTTTGTTTTTAGATTGTGCTTATCCTGCAACTCCCCTGACTAATTTTCTATTGCTATCTGCCTCTTTCCAACACTCTCTCCATCCATTCCTGTCACACTACTTCGCCACATTCTCTCAGTTGTTTTTTTCTTCTATGACTACATTTCTTTACTACATTTGTCTTATCTCCCTCTGCTGTCAGTATACATCAACATACCATAACATAACAAATGTGTTAGAGTGAAAAGTGAAGGAACGGAGAGGCTTATCAGGAAGGTGTCAACCCGGTCAGGAACCGCAGGGTGTGAAGCGTTCACAGAGGCATGGAAAAAAACTCGAAAAAAGACAGGGGCATGGCTGGAGAAAGATGCTCAGAATTCTGGAGAGGTAGCTATGGCAGTAAGATGGGTGGGGCAGAGAGAAAAGGGGCATCAGGAAACGTCACAGTAAGGTGTGAAAGAAAACATGTTTAGGAACTGGCCTGGGTGTGAGGTGCTGCTGTGGGAAGTTGGCTGGACAGACCTCATGCAGTGCTTACCTATGTCATTAGGCCTCCATCCGATCTCTTACTGAAGCCCGAACTAATTCATAATCGGTCACACAAACAAGGGTATTTTGCAGCTGTCACTTTAAATGCAATACGGTTTTACAATGGAATACGTCTAACAAGAAATTATGTCAAATGCGATAATCCCATGGGCGTAGGACATGGGGAGGACAGGGGGGACAAATCCCCCCCACAATTTTAAGTGGGGGGGTGTAATGTCATTTATCCCCCCAGAATATGTGTTTGGTGTGTCGTGCAGGGATCTGTTTTTGAAGTGGGGGGAGGTGCTGCTTACTATGTAAGCTGCCATCTCCCCCCTGTCCCCCAAAGCATGGGGGCAATACCCTGGGACAGATGGGTGAACATCTGCCCCCAGGGAAGGGGGGCAAACAAAAAAAAAGATTTTTATTTTTTTTAAATAGTTTTGGGTGGGGTGGGTGCGGTTGGGACCACTAGCCACCAGTGATTTTGGCAAGGGAGGTGGCCCTCTCCCCCCACCCTAAATTGATGGGGGCACCTTATGTAGCCCTCCCTGGGGGCTGATGACTGCCCCTACGAAGGGGTACATGAGATGCCCTCCATCCATTTGGGGTGGGGGGGAAAGACCACTGCAAATATTGGCAGAGCCACCCCACCCAAGCCTGGGGCAGTACGTTTTGACCCCCCCTGGGGGCAGTTGGCCACACATGTGCCCATCTGCCCCTAGGGAAGGGCAAAACAAAAATATATATATTATAACTTGTTTTGGGTGGGGGTTGGGGGGTCTGGGAGGGACCCACTAGACCACCAGGATGTTTTGTGTTTGAAAGGAGGATGGCCCTCCCCCCCACCCTAAGTGGATGAGGGGGCACATTATGTAGCCCTCCCTGGCGGCAGATTTCTGCCCCTAGGAAGGGGTACAAGAGATGCCCCCATCCATTTGGGGTGAGGGGAGAGGCCACTGCAAATATTGGCAGAGCCACCCGACCCCCCAAGCCTGGGGCAGTACGTTTTGCCACCCCACTGGGGGAAGATGGTCACACACATGTGCCATCTGCCCCTAGGGAAGGGCAAAACAAATATATATATATATATATATATATATATATTATAACTTGTTTTGGGTGGGGGGGCCACTAGACCAGAAGGATTGTTTGTGTTTGAAAGGGGTGGTGGCCCTCTCCACCCACCCTAAGTGGATGGGGCACCTTATGTAGCCTCCACTGGGGGCAGATTTCTGCCCCTAGGAGGGGGTACATGAGATGCCCCCATCCATTTGGGGTGGGGGGAGGCCACTGCAAATATTGGCAGAGCCACCCCCCAAGCCTGTGGCAGTATGTTTTGCCCCCCCCCCCCACGGGGGGCAGATGACCACACACATGTGCCCGTCTGCCACTAGGAAAGGGGCAAAACAAAAATAAAACTAATTATAACTTGTTTTGGGTGGGTGTGGGGGGCCATTGAACCCCCATGGATGTTTTTAGTGGAAAGGGGGGTGGCCCTCTCCCCATCACCCCAAATGGATGGGGGGCAGCTCATGTAGCCCTCCCTGGGGCAGATTGCTAGCACAATCTTCCCCTAGGAAAGAGGCAAAACAAAAACAAAAATAAAAAAATGATAACTTGTTTTGAGTGGGTGTGGGGGTCACTAAACCACCATGGATGTTTTTAGTGGAAAGGGGTGTGCCCACGGGTTCTTCTTTTTGGAAATGCATGGGGTTCTCTGTTTTCCTTGGTGGCTTCGACACCCTAGGCCCAAATCTGTAGGTTGTCTGCATGAGCAAAATCTGCTTTGCTGAAAGGCTTGGGGTTATCAGTGGGTTAGCCTTTTCCCTTTGCGCCGAGGTAGGTGCATCCACACATGTGAGGTACCATTTATGTCGGGACACCTGTGGGAATGCAGGAAAGTAGGACATCTGTTGTTGGCGGCGTGTTTCGGTGGGTAAGTCTCAGGTGGCAAGCCTGTACCCTAGTTGATGTGGCAAAGGATTCCAGACTTCTGAGGCTGATAACATTAGTAGCATTGAGTTACAAGCCACCTGAAAGGTATGTGTGATAAAGTTGCAAAGCAGAACTGTTAGTGGGCTAAAGCAGGAGGCAATGTCTGCCCACCCTCAAAGGGTGCGTACAACCAAAAGTAATAGGCCTCTCCCCCCATCATGGCTGTAGGGGCCAGGCTCCAAAACAGGGCAAGAATGCCCTCCAATCATCCATGCCCACGAGTAAGGTACCCCTCGTGCTCCAGGAACCCTGTTGAGCAACCTCTGTGCTTTCCAGGTGACACTAACGTTATTTAAAGCCATAAGTCTAAAAAGCCTATTTGCAGCTGGAAATTAGCTCCTGGCGTGATCAAAATGTCTTTACCAAATGTGACATCATCCCCTTCCTTTATAAGCAATATGTGTGCTCTCGTGTTTCTTCATCCACTGAATTACTGTTAGAAACAAAGGCAAGAGTTGTGTCTCTTGTGTAGGCATTAGGAAGGCGGTTGCCAGCCTCTGGCATAATATGCCCATGTTCTTCCAATATTGGTTAGCTGTTGCCCTCTTATGGCCAGGTAGAACCATCATGGCAGTGACTGGCAAATGCCTTTCCCCTGCAGACAGAAAAGCGGAAATAAGAGGCCAATTCAAGACACGGAACAAAGAGAAGTTAAGACAGACTGCAGTTGCCTTTGCTGTGTTAGGGAGAATATGTTGAGTGTTCAAGCAAGGAGGTATGTATTAAGCAAGCAAGCAGTGAGACAAGGGAGAGGCAAAGAAAGGCCAGAGGGGCTCTTTGAATAATGTAACAGGGCAGAGGACCCATCCTCTGCCGTCCTAGTAACATATGAGAGAATCAAATAGATCAGGCTTTGCAGTAAATGTTAAACGAGAAAGGAACAGAGTCCAGCTCTGCATTCAGAATAACAAAGGCAAAGAAAGGCTAGGCTCGGAAGCCAGCATGAGATGGAATAAGAGGGACCAGACTCATTGTGAGAGGCTAGCCCGGCCCTCGCAGGCGCGCTAGAGGGGCAGCCCACATAGCGGGCTGCACCTCTGGCCACCCCCTGGGTCCACATACACCCCACCTACTAGGCATCCCTCTGGTCCGACACATCCGGCCACGGACCTGGGGATTGTTTATAAGGGTGTGGGCTTGCGATCGCTCATCCTTCTTGTTTGCTGTACCCCCCCCCACCCCAGAGGACAATCAAAACAGCAACATCACACACCTGGTCCCTCTACTCCCATAACAGGGCTTACTCAGAGGTACAAACAAGATGTCCTCTTTCTTTGAAACTCCCATCTTTCCATTCCAAGAGACACACACGTCTCCTTGCCCCACACAAAAAAGTAGCAACTTGCAGTTGGTAGAAAAGGCTTCAACTCCTTTATTTGGCAGGAGTCCACTCACAGGTGATCTGCCTCTTAACGAGCTGGCGTCCTAGCTGTGGCGCACTGGAAGTAATTGTTATTTCCTCTCTCTTACCATGAGCTCATATCATAGTCAGATGAAAAATCGAGAAATGAAACATACAAAGACATGTTCTTTGCTGCTGAATACTTAAATGTTCTTCTGTTTTCTTTTCTTCTTTTCTCTTGTTTAATACAGTGATATTTGTAATTTAATACGTACTGCTATTTTAATTCTAATTTTGTGAAAAGTCGAATTCTTTGACTAAAACACAATAAATAAATAAATAAATAAATAAATAAATAAATAAATAAAGCAACGTCCGCAAGATGTCCCCTGTCCCCCCAGATTTGTTGTGCCTCCTACGCCCCTGGATAATCCCCCCATTGTTTTAGTGATTGGTTTTAAACATAAGGCAGCAACCACCAGATCAAGCAATCATAAACTGAAGCAGCACGTAACTGTTCAATAAAACAGTGTCAAATGCATGCGGCAGTAAAAGGTGAGGTACCTGGCTGTACCTCACACAGGCACATAACTCTGCATTTCATGCACTTTGCAATGAAGAGACGCGTGCAGCCTTTCACCTGGAAAAAAAGCTCACAGTGTGAGAAAACTATCAGCAGCATCCCAGCTCTTTTCCTTGTCTGAGGTGAAGCGCCTGGCATACCAATCCTGCCTGCCAGTGGCATTCATGGACGTATTCCCAAAACGTACAGTTCTTTCCCCTGATGGGTCCCCTGATGGGTCCCTTATTGTCACAGAGCGATTGCATAGATCAGTCAGCTCAGCAAGCGCACAGGACAGTCACAGTCAGACTGTCTATTTCTAATATGAACCTGGAAGGCACGTGGGGTTACAGCTAATAGCTCTGCATCTCTTTGCGTGACCCTCCTCCAGTCCCAGCCTATTGGCCCATTTAACTCTGAGCATGCAGTGCAGGGGAGATGATTAACCCTCCAGCTGCTTTGCAATCAGCAGCCCTGTCACAGGAATATGCATATTTTCACAGGGATGTTATGGTCTTAGTGGCAGTAGCGGGAAACGGCTAATTTTGCATTTATTTTGCAAATTTAAAATCGCCATAAACTGGGTGGTCTAAATAATAGGGAGAGTCTGTGGCTGCCGATCAGTAGGTAGGGTAAAGGCAGAGTGAGTTAAATATCAACCATTCATTATGTAGACTCTGACATTCTTTGAAGGATTACAATTTTGTAAGGTATGCAAAGTTATGAGCTTGTACCTGGGCAAAAAAATTATAATAAAATAGAGTAAAAGGCCTATGGGGGCAGTGAGTACCATGAATGCACATGCCACTAATGTATGGAAGTGGGTGTCCAGTGCATTTTATATGCTGCTGCAGCATAGTCCCCTGGAAATGCACAGCCCACCTTTGTAAATAGGGTGAGCTGTACTTGTCTCAAGGTAATGCAAATAAATAAATATCAAAAACACAATTAAAATAATTAATTTTGGTTGATATATTATAGAAACAGCCAGCCAGGTGCCCACCATCAGTGATTTAGATGTTCTCCTTGTGCTTCCCTGGCAGTAAAGGTTCTGAACGTCTAACCTATGCCATTAACGTTTTACTCTGTTAGCTTTAGACATGTGCCAGCAGGAAAAGATCTGTCTGCTTCAAGCCTATGTTTAAAGCAACATTACATGAGCATGCATTTTCATGAGCTGAACCTGAATCTGCCACCTGCATCTCTTAAAGGTTTGGCCAAACCTGAATCTCCCGAAGATAGTGAAAACCCAAGTAATGTGGCGATCAGGGGAATGTATTCACTCATTCTTACTCCTTGTCGAAGGGAAATTATAAGCATGTTAGCTATGCTACATACACGTTTCTCAATGCAAAGAGCAGTTGTCTTTAGGTACTCTGAGAAGATGCACTAAGAGTTGCTCCTTAAGATCACCAAGCTGCTGCTAGGGAACAACACATGGAAAGCTGACCTCTCCTTGTACCTACCTGCCTATTGTAACATGGTTGATGTCTGTATTTCCTTGTACATACCTGCCTATTGTAACACTGTTGATGTCTGTATTTTTTCCTACTTATCATGTACCTGTAACTAAGTTGAGCATATCCTTGTCTGTTTGCGCCCGGATGCCCCAGGGTATGGCACGCTATATAAATAATAAACTAAACTAAACTAAACTAAAGCAGCTTCTTGGATAACAGAATTTTTGTTAAGCACTTCTTCAGTCTCTCATCACCAATTCACCCATAAATGAAATTTAATTACATTTATTTGTAATGTTGGTCTGGCCTATCACACTGCTGTGGTGAGTGATAGTTCCCTTCCCTGCTCCGAGAATGTTGTTCATCTTCATATGTGTTCACCCATTGTGGCGAAACTTTTGGAATTTGAGACAGAACTTCTCTTGCATGAACTTTGCTACAGACCTCACTTCGAGAAGAAATGCCCAAGGGAGATCCACAGACGAGCATCCTGGAAGTGCCTTTTCCACCTGGAGATTTGTGTTCCCAATAAGCCTGTTCAAAAAGTGGTATACACGATAGATATGTCATGTCATCTGCAATGCCTTAGGAGAACCGACCTCTAAACATTCAAGTGTTATAGTATACGTTTGCAGTGAGCGTAACTCTAAGCTAAGGTTAGATTCACATTCACAGCCAGTTTGGCCCTTGATCCCTGCCCTGCCACAAAGGCGTGTAGAACATGTAAAATATAAGCTGAGGTACCCTGTACCACATGTTATCAGGATATTGCAGCTGACAAATGAGTTTTGTGACGAAACAGACAAATAAGGTTGACGTCAGATTTGTATTCATAAGGTCAAAGAACCCTAAAGTGGATTGGAATCTTCTTATGATTTACGGTAGGGGCTATTATCCCTGTGCATTTAGGAATGGACATGCATACAACTCAATATCTGTCCAGCTTCCCTACTCAGCCCCTCTTCTTTTGAAATGGTGGTTCTCTTCAGCTTGCAAAACTCTTGAACATTGTGTAGAACTTTTTGGAGGCCACCCGCATTACGATGTACAGGGAGCTCTGAGAGGTTAGCCCAAATCCAATCAAAGTAGCAATGGAGAGCAGTCAAGGCTTAGTCTCTGGAGAGTGTGAGTGGGGTCAGGGACCCTCAATGAGTACAAAGCACACAATAATTCAGTTTAGATAGTCAGTTATAAAAATACCATAATTTATTTGAGGCCTTTAGTAAACCCTGACAAATGAAACTAGCAGATATTACTATCACACAATACCCTTTAATACAAATATACACAATCACTAGTATGTTCACTTATTATACGTCATCAAATCACTCAACCAAGCAATGCAGATAATCAATACAGTTGCAATACTATGTTGGCAACCAGTCACAAGCACAATATCCTAACTTTAGAACTCCAAACCCTAAGATGAATGGGGATTTGTTGCCCAAAAGTCACAGCGTCCAACACAATGTTTGTCACTGGTACACATGTTCTATAAAAAAGATGCAATGGGCTTGTGGAGGTAGTTAGTTTCAAACTACTACAACGTTCTACAAAAATGTATGCAAGGATAGGTAAGTTCTGTCCTTTCTTCCGGATGAATGCTAACCTGAGTGTAGGATAGCCAACCGAGGTTTGATGAGTAAAGGTGGGTAAAGGGGAGACTGTGGAAAAAGGGACTTGTTCCCAATGTTATTCTATGAAGGAAATGGGGGGCTAGGTACACTGATTCTTCATTGCTCCTCTGATTCCAATTTTACAGACGTCTTTGTGGATCTTCTGGTGGTCACTGGGGGCTCAATCTTCCACCCTTTTTCCGAATGAGTGGTGCCCAAGAGTTGCAGGTTTGAAGACTCTTCCGGTTGGATGCAAATGCAAGATGCAGCCTTTGTTGACAAAGAAATGCAGAATCCAACAATGCATGCCTTCTTAGGGCACTTCACAGGGTAGAGAAAGGTGAGTTCCAGCGGTGATCAGGGCTTGCAGGCAGCGACAGGTGTCCTTCCAGTCATTATCACAAGAGCTGCACCTGGAGACGTTCCCTTGAAGATATGAAGCTGAAATTCAGGAAGAAGGCGTCTTGTGACACGTTCTGGCAACCACCAAAGCTATGGACAAAAACATGAACAGCGATGCTTCTGGCGAGGTAGCCATGAGAGAGCTTGTCATTCCACCAGGCAGTCCAGGGACACTACCAAAGGATCTGAAAGGCTGGATACTATAGGGGGAATCAAGATTAGTTTGTCTGACTAAACCAAGTTCAGAGGGACCACTCAGGGTCTTCGGAGATCAGGCAGATAAGCAGGGCTTCCCCAGGCCATTCACTGGAAAGAATGCTAGATCACTTCAGGAATCATCTTCGCTCCATCAATGGCCTACTCTTCTGTGAGAGATTCTTAGCTTCAACATAGATTTCATGAACAGCTGCAGAAGTCCACCTCATATCTCAAATTTGAGCTGGAAGTAATTCCAAGATCATCAATTGTACAGATCTGCACCATTCAAACAGCCAGTATGTCCAATCAGGGACAAATACTGGTTTCACATCCACCCCAGAAGCAGAATTTCTTGCACCAGTGGTGGGAACTAGGACTATACAGTCCTGGCTGCCTTCCTGGGCCACTAACAGAGAAAGGGTCACTAGCCTGTGAAAGCAACAGCTTTCCAGGGAAAGTGTATAACCTTCTAAGGACTTTCCTGACCACAGAGAAGGCAGGAAGAAGGCCAATCTACAATATGATAAAAGAACAAGCACAAATCTTGTGGCCGGCCATTTTGGGGCACTAGCCATGTTTAGTAGCCATATGCAGTAAACGCCCGTAGGCATACCAAAAATAATGTTAACGATTGTAAAAATGAAACTGCTGACACCAGCATGTCTTATACGTGATATACATGTAACCCACTTGGACTGCGCTCTAAGGGGCTGTGTGCAGTGGAAAAAATACAAGAATTCCAAAGGGAAACAATGTTTGCCAGTACTGATAGTCTGAAAGTCTGATCAGTTTCTTCATAACATGTGAGCTGATGGCTTTACTTCCCTTCTAAAGGTCAGGACAGGAACAAAAAGAATAGGGTTTCATGGGAAACTGTGGCAGGAATGTTGCAAAAAGAAAATCTTTCCTAACACCGAGACAATCTGATAAGTCACTTTTCAGGGTGTGAAAAAGCTCCAAACCTGCACACCTGAAAATCTCCCTCATGACACTCTTTCGCCACCCACTGCTGTCATACAACCCCAATCCCAATAACCCTAAGGAAAAAAAAAGGATTTGTTCTACTTGCAGCGCTAAAATGCTGGAAATAGAGTAAAGCAGTGAAGGTATTGTATCGGGAGGATTGCTCAGCGGCAACGTGCTCGCCTTGGAAGCAAGACTACACAAAGCAATACAGGTTCGATCCCCGGGTCGGCGCTTAGAAACCTCTGGGTATTTAAGAGTGTTATAAATGCGCAAATAAGACAAACAACTACGCAACTAAAAACAAAAGTATTCCTGTAACAGCGCCTCGATGCCCGTGGGCTGTGTGAGCGCTTTAAAAAAGCAAATAAATAAATAAAGGTCCCGCTCCTCTGCAGGTGCCCATGCAGGGCAGTGGGGCACCTTAGCTAGGTTTTTTGGGGGGATGTAAGCAGCCTACCCACACTAGCAAAGCCCTGGTGTGTACCATTTGACCCCTGGGTGACATCAAATGCTCCAGAGGAATCTCTGGCAAAATTTGGGAACTTTGCAGGAAGAACAAATGCCCAAAATGCTGTTCATTCTGCCATTCAACCAACATGTTCACCCAACAATATTTGTCACAAAACGTTGGGTCACATGAAAGGAATTTGAGAAACTATTTGAAAGTTATTTAGTGGTTGCTGGAATAGTGCTCTGTCAACAAGTATAGTGACATCACAAACATCTGTAATAAGATATTACAGCGGTAAGTGATGCGTTCTTATTATAATTGGCTATGTGTACAACAACTCAACTGCAATAAGAACATTATATACATGCGTACATACATGTATTGCTGCCCCCCATGCAATTATTGAGGATCAGGGTAAAACCTCCACGGGTTATTTGGGTCTTTCTCTTCTCATTCACGTTAATTTTCCGTCTTGACATGTTCTGCTGAGACTGGCAGGATTTCTGGCAAATCTGAACTAATTGACAGTGCCTCACAGGGACATTGTCACATATTGCTATAAAACTCAGATTACGGAATCTGTCCATCGTCATTAGCTCGAGCGTGCCAGCAAGTTAAATATATACAGAGTCAGAATGGGGCAATGAGTAAAATAGCATTTCTACCGTCAGGAAAAGTGATATTTTAAACCTTAACTTCACCTCATTAATTTCATGCTGAGTTTTCTGAGTGTCGAATAACCGCGAGTCAAGCAAATGCGTGCTTTTAAATACACAGGCTTTCTGTACTCCCCCCCTTTCCCTGGGCTAGGCACGTTGCAATAAAGCCATTCCGTTATTAGAATGTTACTCTTCACAAGAGTATATATGTCTATTCTGTACACAATCTCTATTTATAGTGGTCTATCGATAGAGAGATACAGTCCAGGGAATGCTACCCTGCACCGAGATCACAGATGTGTTATGTTGTTTCACACAATATTGGAGTTGTGTATGCTTTGTCCGATTCCGTTTTTGCGAATCTTAACTGTGAGAACTCAGCAGTAGGAGTTCTGCCCTCTGAAAATCCCCATTACCATTAGCATACCCTTCAGTCCTAAAATGGACCCACAATAGGAAGGCACGTTTCGTTGTTTTCGTGGTGGATTGGTGGCACGAATCTCTGCTAACTCTTTACTGTGACTGTCTGCCCGCTGGAAGTTTCTATACCTGTCTGTGTAGTGACATACTCGACTCAAGCGCGTCTTCATTTATTTATGTTTTTTAAGACCTGTAGGGCTCGCACCGTTATTTTCGTTTTCTCTTTCATGAGTTAAGTAGTTAATGCCTTGCTTGTGTTTAGTGGTTTGGGAATATAGTGGCTTCTCTCGCTGGGTTACCCTCCCAGTCCTCTAACCAGAATAATTATGGGTATGCATGTTGGCCTGCATGTTGTATGATGGTGTAGTTGAGAATCTGTTTGGAGTTGAAGAGTGTGTACGTTTTTTTGTGTTTTATATGAGTTCAATGTGCTCCCCCTTGTTGATTCTTGTTTTGTTCCGTTAAACTCAATAGTCACTCAAAATACTATGCATCATTCGATTTGCTTTAAGAACCTAAAAGCCAAAAATATCTCTTTCCCTTTCCAGAGACGGAGCCAGAGTTCCTCTGTTGTATATATTATGGACAAAACGTGAAAAGTGGTTGATCCTCTGTTTACAAGTGCCAGTGCACGATCAGTAGGTGTTTCAAATTGTGTTTCTCTTTTAGATCAGACAGATTACAAACACCATCATTTGTGATCCCTTATTTCGTATCCTAAGTAAATCCTGGGTAACTACAAGATTCATTCAAAATGTCAGGAAGTTCGAGCACCAGATCTGATTTGGAAACTTTCTGAGATAGAAGGGCAGACAACCCAACGGTTTATCAAAGGTATCAAGGACTCAAAACATTTCTTATTAAAAAAAAAAGAAGCCCTGGTTTCAATCCAATCGTTCAAGGCCACCATTTTCTTTACTTTCAATTCTTAACATCAACGTACAAAGAATTATTTTTGCTGGACCATGATCAACCTGAACAAGGAAATCCTTTTCCATGCTGCATATGAGTGCAGTGATTGGAGTCCCAGTTTGCATCTCAACCTGGACATTTACAAAGAAGGTGGCAGGTTGAGAACTTTCTTCCAAATTCCGCCTTCTAAGCAAGTCCAGTTGATCTTCAAGGCATCGTTTTCGATTTCAATATCGTCCATTAGAACGGGTACTACTTTTCATCTATAGAATTTAAGCAGAGGAATAAGCTTAAATGTACAACATTTGTGTAAAATTATTTTCATTTGGCTAATCAGTTGTCTTGTTTTTACAGTGAGACACGTCTCAAATGCCAGCATGGATGGATTAGATCAGATCATGAATCCCAGATATTGTATTTCTTTAACGACTGGCAGTTTGGAGTCATCAAGGCACCAAATGAAATTTCTCAATCCGCATTTCACTGCTTGTTTGAATGCCACCACAGCATTTTTATTACGGTTGATCACTAGATCGTTCTCCTTGGTATAATTTGCGAAGGCGTTGATTAATCTTTGCAAACCTATCACCGTTCGGTCTACCAAGACAACATCATCCACATAGCCTAGATTGTAGATTTTTCGATCACCTATATAGGTGCAACTAGTGAATGGGCACTCAGATAGTTCCAAAGATCTGCTAGAAACATATTGAATAGACATGGTGCTACTATGCAGCCCTGTCTTAGATCCTTATTTGTAGAGATTTTTGATGTTAGGTTTCCCTTAAAATCATGCATGTTGACTCATGAAGATGGATGAGAATGGCCAACAAACCGTGTGGTATACCCCAATCTCTCAATGTACACCACAATTTACCCCTGTTGATGGTACGGAAGACTTGAGAAAGATCTATCCAAATCCCTTAAAGACATTGATTTTTTTGTTTTGTTTTTGTTTTGAAAATGTTGAGCACCATCCCATTCACGGATGTCAACAGGCCCTTGCGAAAACCAGTTTCGAACTTAGATATTATATTTTATTGATCCACCCAATCTTCGAGGTCTTTCAAGACTAACCTTGTGAATATTTTACTATCCATTAGTACTATGGGGCGATCATTTACATGGTTTGATCTGTCGCCTTTCTTAAAGATGGGGATTAGTATGGCAATTCTCCAAGTTGTGGGACATTTAGAACTTTGTATGATATTAGTAAATAGAGTAAATAAGATGGAAGTCCACAAGGTCGATGATTTGTGTAAAGTTTTCTTTGTTAGGCCGTTTGACCCGACTGCTCTCGATGTAGAGGAGCAGCGAATAAGATCTTCAATTTCCTTTTTATCTATCTCCAACTCCCACTTAGCATTACTACCGATTCCACAAATGCAAGGATTTCCTTTCCTCCAAGTTACTTGAAAAGTGTTTTATCCATGAGGATTCACTAATGCAATTTGCTTGAGAAGTAGAAATTGAATGTAATGTAGCATTTATTAACCTCCAAAAACTACGGGAGTTGGAGGCAGTGATGGCTTTTAACATGTTGAGGCCATCGAAATTCATCCTCTCTAATCTCTGCAATCTAGTCCAATTACGATGTTTGATGTGTAATGATTTGATTTCTTTTACAAGCACATCTTGCAGGAGACATTCTCTTTGCAATCTACGTATGTTTTGGTGTAGATGTTTCTTCCGATCTGCAGTTCTGTCATGGGAACTAGACAGAACTGGTCAATCTGGCACCGTTGGCGCGGTATGCATTTGATCTACATACACCCTACCAAGATGGCGGCCTGGGCTTCGAGGATCGGTTCAGCCTTGCGGTTGCCGAGGCGAAACTCAACTCCTCCCCTTGTTCAGGAAACAGTACTTCTGGATCCTAAACAAGCACCAAAGTGCGTTGCTTCGAATTTCTCCATCTACGCTTCATGAGTTTCTCGACTATTATTGTTAAGATTACTCTCACTTCCTTTCCAATTTCCCTCTGAGCTGACCTCTGTTCTGCACCTTTATTAGCAGCAACTCCAACTCCAACTTACCTACACCTCCGGGATGATCGGATCGTAATCCGTGCAAATCCCAATCAGCTCTTCCCGCGCAGTAAGTCCCAAACCTTCATTTGTTTACTCCCTGTAGATCGGCAGCTGGCTTCTTTTTACTCCTATCTGTGTAATCTCCACAGAAACGTGTATTCCACTCTTCCGGGACTACAACTCCCAACTACCCTTGCAGTACACTGCAAGCAGACACAAACGGAGCTAAACTACAGCAACGTTTGTTTTCCGGTAGGTGCGAATTCTACACCGCGCAATCCTAGTCATTAGACTCCTCCTCTCCTAATTCCTATTTTTCTTTTTGCAGTACAAACCTCTCTCTATCCAAGAAGCTCCATTCACTTCCAATCAAGTTGGAATCTCCCACGTCTTCAGACATCCTTTGTCCGGTTAGAACTCAAATAACCAGAATCCCAGGTACTGTTAGCAATCCCATTTCTCTCTTCTTTAACGACTGCCTTTCCCTAAAAATCCTCCTTAACACAAATCATTTCTATTGGCAGCTAACCTTTGAAGACCTGAAAACCGCATCAGCAGTTCCAATCCATTCGGGTGACACCAGCAGGCGGGGACCACATTGCTCACTAGCCACGCAGGGCTTTTTCCCCCACGAGGGTTTCCCTGACACCTTCACTCCCCACCTGTTTTACCAGGCGGGGAGAAAGGGTGTTCGGTAGATCCTTACTTTCCTCAGAGGATTTCCGAGGACAAGGTAGGGTTTGTACCTTTGATTCATTGTTAAACCAGAACTAAGTGTATCACTGCCCTTGCTACTACACATATAGTCTTTTTAAGGACTTTAAAACATTAGAGATAACAAGTTCCTTGATCATGTTGATGAAGATATTTAGACAAAATGGGCCCTTGTTTGGTAATTGTTGTATCTGTTTCCCATAAACACTCAACAAAAGATATTGATTGAAACAGTAGTCGAAGGGACTGATCACCTATACGTTCGGTTAATGCATGGTTTAAATGAACACCAGCACGCTTAAACTTCAGTGCACAATTTCCACCTTGATTTACTAAGAGTGGTGTATCATAAGTGCAATTTAAAGGGCCTGATTTCCGATAATCAAAAAGTGCGGACAAAGGAATGTGATCACTGGATCCATTGTCCACAACTTTAAACTCTCTACACTGTGTGAATAGATATACCAATATTATAGTGTAGTCCTAAATTGAGGACATAACGCCACTTCTCCACGTTTTGGCTGCTGGAATATCCCCTCTTACTGCTCCATTGGAAATAAAGAGGTTCCACTCCTCAAAGAAGTTTCACCACAAGCGGCCATTCCTTACTGAAAAACTGCTATGATCTTCTCTGAGTCCTATTCCCTAACACTCAGCATTCAAATCAAAAGCTGACAAAATGTTTTTGGCAGGATAATTAGTACTAACAAGGGACATCAAATCTGACAGATCCTCCAAAAAGAATGCCAGATTGGAATGCACAGGGCTCCAGTATAAATTAATCAGCACTAGATGGTTACAGAAGAAGGGCCGGAAAACTCACCCTTGCAGACAAAATCCCCAGTCTTTTGGAAGGTATTTTTTCTATAGCTGTTGTAAAAGAATTACATATCATTATCACTAGCCCCCCAGATGGCCTTCCCACAGCTGATTTTAAAGCCAATTGGTTAAATGATGTAAAACCATCAAGTTGCAAGGATTCCAAGAGTCATGTTCTTGTAGGAGAATGACATCATGATCTTTAAAGATGTAATTCTTCATCCGCTCCTCCCTAAAAGAACTGGAGCCACACGTGTTCCAGCTGACAATTTTGACACAATCCTGCGCTAAAGCCAATCCTCAGCGGAGGACAATTTCTGGAAAACCTCTGTGATAATTCCCAGCAGTAAAGCCCAGATTTAGTTTTTACTATCAGGCCCCTGCTCCTTTCTCCCCATGTTTACATCCTCACCCTTTCCTCTCCTTTGTAGTTCTTTTACTTGGGTAGGCCCCTCAAACCTAGACAGACTTTGCAAATTGCCCGACATATAACCACATTTAATTACGGGCTTTGTTGAAAAGACTTCCAGACCTAAATGTAGCAGATCATCAGAAGCACTCAACAGAGCTCTTACTCCCAATTGTGATTTCATTATGACCTAAACCACATGTGTGATTTGATCATATGGAAAACTGATCCGATTTTTTCCTCTTTCCATTGTCATTCATTATGACGTTCTTCTGCCATATTTGAACCATGGGTTGAGTCCTAGAGTTTGATTTCCACTTTTGGTAAAAAAGTCTTTGTCATCATGAATATGATCTTTCAACAAGATACCAAGTTCAGAAGTACAGGATGGCAAAGCCCCTGAATATTCTTTGTCAGTTTTAAGACATGATTTGACTTCAATCATTTTTTCAGAAATATAGATACCACTCGAAGTGGCTGCTTGTCCACAACTTTGTGCTCGTCAGTTTGCAAGCCCACACTGAATTTCTTTATTGGTTGGATGGGGTGGATTATTTCAGGAACAGTAAGAAATTTGCCTGCAATGTCATCAGAGTAATCTTTTGATTTGAACAAATTCTGAGTTGTGGACTCTGCTGTGCCCTTATCAGCTATATTGTTTAAAGCCTTGAAGAACTTCCTTTTCCCAGATGTTTTTTGTTTGCTTTGTTTTTTGTACTTTGGTTTCTGTGGCTGTAACATCACAGTATCCATGTTGAGAAGTTTATTTTGCTATGTCACCTTTGGATTTCCATTTTTCTTTTGCTGTTTCTTAGGAGTCCTTATTTGTAATTGGATCCTTGAATAGGGGTAAGATGTCTTTTGACCCGTTAGGAATCGATGACCCCTCATTTGAGGTTAGCATCTCTTCTTCATTAGATGTAAATATGTTGTCTCTTGATGCAGGTGTCGATCCAGAGGGGCTCACTACATCAGACTTTCGTTTAGTCTTTATAGAGGCAACATCTCCCAACTGAGCCAACCTGATGAATTCCTCTGACGTCAATTAAGAAAGTATCGTTGAATGGAACACATTCAACAAGATCTTCCGTATTAGGATTCGTCCGCTCATTTAAAACAAACCCCATTTGTTTTACTTGCAATTTCAGTGAGTCATAATCCTGGTCAAGCTTAGCCAGATATGACTGTTGTTTACGTTCCTCCTTTAACCCCTTAACTGCCAAGGGTTTTCCCCCAAGTGCCAAGTCCTTTTTTGGTGATTTTGGTATGTCGCCGTTCAATTCCTTGTAACTTTTATGTTACATGCGATATCTCAGCCAAATTTGCCCCCATTTCTTCCCACATGGAGGCGTTCATAACACCATCAAGGAAACATAGTTTTCTGTAGGGGGGTGAGAAAATTTATCAAAAAGCGAGAACATCTTCGGGTTTTTCAGAAAATGCCAATAAAATGATTTACAAAGAAGCCTGTGTTTATTTCCGTGTAAGAGCTAGAAACAAATGGTTTGCTGTGCTGAATTCGCCATTTTCCAGGCTTTTAAAAACAGGTTGAGTGGAAACCAAAAAATATTTTGAAATGGTTACCAGCCATTTTGGGAGAGGTATGCGATTTTGCCATTTTTTTTTTCCAATAGGACATGCGTGGATGGAATAGAAGAGGATGGTAAGAAAGCTGAAAGCGAAGACAGAAAGCCATACATTTCTGAAAAGTAGACAGAAATCCAAGTTTAGGAAGGGGTGATTTGCGCAGTTCAGGCAAGAACTATGTAGGGATAAATGTCATAGTATGGGGAAAAACTGGAAAAATGACAGAAAAAAAGGCATGTTTTGGACATGGTTGGCCCGGTAAGGCAATGGCTTCTGTGAATTTTGAGAAAAGCAATGCTCCGCTACATTCCTCTGACTTTTCTAGTTAGGAAATGACAAATTTGTTGTAATGTTTCACAAAACAAACAATACGACAAGCCAACAACTGAGCCATGGTACATAGGATTTTTTTATGATGCTTACAGCCTAAACAGACGTAATTAGCATGTGTAAGTAAGGAAAATAAATGTGGTGAGGAATGGCACACATACATTTTTTGAAAGAGCAAAGACAGCCCTTTTGAAGGGTAGGTGACTTGTGCAGGTTACAAAAATGTATAGTGCCTAAGGCAGTGACTAAATATAGGTCACATTTGGGAAATGAAAGAGTTGTGTGACAAAATGCAGCAGCAAATGTTCAAAAAATGCAAACACAACAAATGTCCTACCTTCCCGCATTCCCACAGGTGTTCCAACCAAAACAGTAATTCACATGTGTGGGTGCACCTATCTGGAGGCAAAGGGAAAAGGCTAAATCACTGGTCACCTCAAGCCTTTCGGCAGAGCAGATTTTGCAGGATTTCACTGTTGTGGACAACCTATAGATTTGGGCCTAGGGTGTCAAAGCACCAAGGAAAACAGGGAACCCCATGCATTTTCGAAAATAACACACCCGTCGGAATCCAAAGAGGTCTGACTTGAGTGAATCGACCCAGAATGTATTACCCACAATCCCTGGCAAAGTCCGAAATTTGGCAAAAAACCCTCAATTTTCTGACATTTCCCTCTGCCCACCCACTGAAAATTGCCACCAACAACACATGTCCTACCTTCCCGCATTCCCTCAGGTGATCTAAAACAAAAACGGTACTTCACATATGTGGGTGCACCAATCTGGGTGCAAAGGGAAAAGGCTTAACCACTGGAAACCACAAGAGTTTCGGCAGAGCTGGTTTTGAGGGATTTTGCTCTTGTGCACTACCTACAGATTTGGGCCTCGGGTGTCGAAGCCACCAAGGAAAACAGGGAACCCCATACATTTCCGAAAAGAAGACACCCGGGGGAATCCACAGAGATCTGACTTGGACAAATTCCCCACAATGTATTACCCGCAATCCTTGGCAAAAAGTCCAAAATTTGGCAAAAAACCCACAATTTTCAGACATTTCCCTCTGCTCACCCATAAAAAAATATGCTGTCAACAACACATGTCCTACCTTCCCGCATTCCCACAGGTGTCCCAACAAAAACGGGACCTCACATGTGTGAGGGAACCTACCTGGGTGGGAAAGAAAAAGTGTTGACCATCCACAAGTGCTACGGCAGGGGAATGTCCCTGGCCTTGGTGGACTGTCTCCCATGTGGGTTGACCATCTCCAAGGGCAGCAGCTGCCCTCAGGGTGCCCCTGCACGGTCCCCAACCCTTCCCCGAGGTGCATTCTGTAACGCAGCCAATCCCGAGCTCCAGGATTTGTTGGGGGTGATGTCCCTGGCCTTGGGTGGCTGTCTCCAATGTGGGCCATCCGTCCCCATGCCCAGTGGCAGTTCCGGCAGGGTCGCCATTCTTCCCCAGAGGGAAAGGCTGTAACGCAGCCCAGCCATAGGTCCTGGCTTGGGCTTGGGGACGGTTGACCCACATGGGAGACATCCACCCAAGGCCAGGGACATCACCCTTGACAAATCCTTGAGCTCTGGCTTGTCTGCTGAAGAGGGAAAATCGGACGATGCCTTCCCCCGATTGTCATACAGACCATAGCCTAGGACGTCACGACTCAAACACCCACCGCAATAGGAATCCCACCCGTTCACGGCCACCCCAGATGTCAAGATCCACTGTGGCCACGCCCCATACACTCAGGGAAGCTGCCCGTCAATGGAACCACGTGCTGGAACCTCAGGTGGAGCTGACATCGACCATATGGATGAACTCTATTAGACAGCAACCACAAATACCACCATCATTAGAGATGCCATGACGACATAGCCAGCGGACAAGAACACACATGCGACCAAGCACATTGGTCATACACACACCAATCCACACGAAGAACATACTCAGTGCTATGACGTAGAGGACCACTTACACTCACACATGCATTGTTGCTATTTTTCACATAGGCCAACTACAGCACTGCAGAAACGCAAGACGCCAGAAGAGCTCATGGTCATGCTTGCAGATGCTTCCTTGTCACTAAAACCATGAAGATGTAACCCTGTATATGGACTAATGCATATTAATCTCTGTCACCCCTCGCGACCCCCACATTATGGACTATGTACCGCCACCCATAAACCAGGCCAAGGTAGGCCGCAAAGCCAGAGTACCCAGGGCAGAGCAGCTCAGACAAAGCTGCAAGGTGCAAGGTGCTGATCACGCAGAACGAGCCCTGACAAGAGCGCACAGCCAAGGCCGCAATGTTGCAATCTACATGCTGCGCTCCCCGCTCCAAGGTTACACCTGCCACTGCTAAACGCTCCTCAGAGCCGAAATACAAATCAAATGCTCATAATTCTGCTCCAGCCACGGTCTCACAACACGTGACCAGGCCGACCTGATACGATGTCAAACCCAAAGGACCAGAGAAGTGCTGGGGTCTCACGTCTGGGACACAGACTGAAACAATGAAGTGACAAATTGGACACCGACGTGGGAAAGACCCACACACCAGCTAATAGTTAGACCTGTCCAGTGTCCGCCACTGACACATAGTCATACTTTGTTGCCAGCACCAGGTACACTGCGAGCTGGGAACAGCGATGGTCCCAGGCTTGGGGGCTCGCTGGTGGACCAATCAGAATACGAGGGGCTCACCATTGACGCCACTGTAGTTTAGCCAATCACTAATTGTCCCCTTGTAACAATTCTCTTGTAGTAATTATTAGGGACGGCACAAGCGTACCACCTGACCCTTCCTCCACCACTAACAGTTTCCTCTATATGTGTCTGTACTGACACTACCACTCGGGAAGCCAAGGTTTTGGAGCTAGTTTTCCCAGGCGACGCACATAATCGTGTCATACAGCTAGAAAAAGGGCCTGCGAGCCCACCACGAACGAGATGCCTTGAGGGGAGCTGTTCAAAGATTTCTGGCGGTCCTCTTCTCCCCACCCCAAAAGGATGGGGGGGGCATCTCGTGTACCTCTTCCTAGGAGCAGAAATCTGCCCCCAGGGAGGGCTACATGAGGTGCCCCCCATCCACTTAGGTTGCAGGGAGAGGGCCATCCCCCTTTCATTATAAAATAACCTGGTGGTCTAGTGGCCCACCCCCACCCAAATCAGGGGGGCAAATATGTGCTGCCCCATGGTTTGGAATGTATGGAAACAGCCCCCTCTGCCCCCCCACAAACAGATCTCTGGTGGTCTAGTGGCATTGCTGGGTACAGATCGAGTCTCCCCTTTCCAACGACACCTCCCTCGATATAAACAGCACAATAGTGCGGCAGATAGATTGGGAGAAAGGTGGAGACTCACCTCCTCATTTCACTGAGGCAGCCGAAAATGGCTGCCACAGTGAAATGTACTTTCAGTTTCATGTTGTCCTGCATTACGCACGCCGATGTGAAACTGAAAGAAATCCAACCCCGGGCCTTGAGGAGGAACCTCCTCCTCACAAAGCCCGGGGGTTGGATTACACTTTTGTCTGCGATCTCAGCTTTGCAGGGATTGCACAAAGTGACGTGCCTAAAAGGATGAGCTATCTCGTCTTGGCAACACAAACGTAATGTCAAGGACGAGATAGATCATCCTTAGCACTTAATGGGGTTAATGAATGAAGATATTTCGCAATGGATGCATTAATCAGGCAATTCAAACCTACCATTGATGATTCCCAAGTGCCTACTTCCTTAGTCAGTTTGAGTAGTGTCCCTGATTGCGACTGAACCTCAGTCTTTAAGAGTTCAAAAACGCTGACCAGTGAGTTTAAAACAAAACTCAATGCAAATACGGTTCAATCCGATGCTGCTTTTTTCACGGAGGGGGTGCTTAGATAACTCAATTGAGTTCCTATGCAACCTTCATTCCATTTTGATCCAGGTTTGGCCAGTGTGAGTACCTGAGTTTCTATGAGATTTGGAACATCGTCTTTAATAATCGAGTTCGGTAAGCCCTCCATTGTTTCCACGTCCACACATTCTATCCCTGCATTCACTCGACCCCGCTGAGCTCCTTCTCACAGAATACTATCACTCAAAGTTCTTTTAGTAATGACGCCCCTTTGTTATCGTCCGTTTTATTGAAGATGTAGACAAAGTATAATCAAGATTTTTCTTCAGTATCTTGCTCTTTTCAATGGATGTGGGTCAGGGGCTTGATGTTAATATCTAGTTTTATCTCTGAGTTCATAATCAGATAACACATCTTTCTGTGATTGGAGAGCCAGGGATAGGTAAGAGGACGTAGTGGGTACCAGGTCCTATAACCAGGGCTTTAAGTAGGCAGGCTCCGAAATTTCGTTTTGAGGCGGGGCCCTGCCGGGGCCCACTAATCTCCCCGGGCAGCCCCGGCCACTACAAGAAAAGGTATTTTTTTCTACAGCCTGAAGCTCTCGCTCGTGTGCGAGAGCTTCAGGCTTCAGAAAAAAATGCCTTTCAGCTATAATGGTGGCGCTGCACCTGCGAGGCATCCCTTTAATCAAGGGATGCACGTGGGCCGGCGCCACCATTATGGAGAAACGTGAGGCCGCTGGAAGCAGAGGCCTTGCTTTCTAAATACTGAAGCTCCCGCGGATTCGCGGGAGTTTCAGTCTTTAGGAAAAAGGCCTCTGCTTCCAGTGGCCTCACCCTTTCAGCCTTAATGGTGACGCTGCCCCTCCCCAGCTGGCGAGGGGCAGCACCACCATTAAGGCTGAATAGGCGAGGCGCTGTCCCCTGCCAGGCAAGCCTATACAAAATAAATGCAGAGATCAGCACCCTCTCCCCCATAGGGGAGAGGGTGCTAATCTCTACAAAAGGCTGCCTGGCAGGGGTGCCAGTAGCCCATTGAGCCGGAGCTCGTCAAGGGGGCGTGGCCTAAAGGCCCATCAAGACCCCGTTGTTAGGCCACGCCCCCTCGATGGGCCCCGGCTCGATTTGTAGTGCCACTTAAGGCACTGCCTATAACCCTGGCATATTGTGAAGCTCCTGAGCTTGCAGAGGTAGCGTTCATGCATATCCATGGGGGACCGTGCCCGTGAAAATAATGAAGATGAAATCAGTATTGTGAAGGCTTTTAAGGACAGGAATAATTTACCTGTCAATGTATTACCGGACTCCGGTCAGATAGAATAGTCCCACTGGTTGTTCAGGCCCACACAGGAACACATGTCAACCCACTCACCGTACTCGCTCCACTCTCGCCCCCCAGCAAGGGTTTTAATGAATGTAAAATCTCCTTCAAATTGACAGCAATGAAAGACTTCACGGAACAGGAGCAGAATTCCACCACAGCAACAGACTCGCCAAACTCACTCCGCTCTTGCTCCCAGCAAGGGTTTTAATGAATGTAAAACCACCTTCTAATAGGCAGCAATGAAAGACTTCACGGAAAAGGAGCAGAATTCCACCACTGCAACACACTCGCCATCTTGCTCCGCTCTCGCTCCCAGCAAGGGGTTTTAATGAATGTAAAACCGCCTTCCAATATGCAGAAATGAAATACTTCATGGGGCAGGAGCAGAAGTCCAGCACAGCAACACACTCGCCGCACTTCTGTTTACTGTTTATGCTTTACTTACTTGTTTTTTTCACTTCTTTTCACTTATCTCTGGGCTCTTTATTTGCTTTTTCTGCTTTGATAGATTCGATGTCCAGATTACGATGGATTGGCTTGATGCTGACCTTTTTGACCACAAGTTGGCATCTGAGTATTTGATGAATGTCCAGTGATTATGAGTTATACATGAGGTTTAACTGCCCAAACCTTTTAAATTGGAATGTAAGAGGTGTAAATAACCCCATTAAGAGAAGGGAAAGACTTACCTTTCTAAATAAGAAATAGTGTGACACTGTATTCCTCCAAGAAACACATTTACAACTTCAGCGGGTGGAGTATATATTAAATAAGGTATACATAAAATTATTTTCAAGCACATTTGACAGCAATTCTAGAGGGAATACTATTTGCTCAAGAAAGATTTGAAGGTTACAGTGGACAGGGTAGAAATGTGTTCAGGTGGAAGACATGCTGCAGTCAAGTTGAGGGTGGGGACTAGTTGTCCGATTCTATTGAATGCTTATGCCCCAAATCTGGTGCAGGCAGACTTTCAAATGGCTGGATTATGTTTTGACGAACATGGGTGATGTAGAGATCATTAGTGGGGGTGATTTTAACTCAAAAGTTAATTGAGACTTTAGTTGTATTGTTATTATGCAGAGGCCAAGGCCAGGAAAGGCCTGGTTGGGTATGTGGGATTTACACAATGTCTGGCTTAGCCTGAACCCAAGGAAAATGCATTACACTTTTCACTAAGCTCCCCATAAGTCTTCTTCTCAGATGTATTTGTTCTTAGTCAGTAGAGGCTTTTGCAGTGATGTGTGTAATGCTGATGTAGGTAGTGTGGTGATCTCGGACCATGCTTATGTGGAGTTAGCAATAGATGGGTCGATTGGTGTTTGGAAGAATAATAGAAAGTGGTGGTTTAATACGCTTTTATTATCAGATCTTCATTTTGTAAAACATATTGGGGCCGATTCATGGAACAAACGTGCGCCGAAAATCTTGGCGCAAGCATGCGCAAGTGGAAAAAAACAGGCGCATGCGCACGCGTGCGATTCATGGAAGTCCCTGCGCGTGTTCACCGCGGGATGTGCGCCAAACCCGTGCATGGAGCACAAGTCACTGCAACATCGCGAAAGGCGTGCGCGACGCGCACAGTGAAAGCGCACAACCTCAGCGCACACACCAGAAAGTGGGCGGGACATGGGGCGTAACGCACGGAATGGGGAACAACACGCGAAAATAAGGGCGTAACTGGGGATGTACTGCAGGGAAGCAGACGGAACGCCCATACGCACTCGAACCACACGTATTCATGGAATCGAATAGGGCAAAGCCACGCACAGCCAAAGACACGCACAAGCTGAAACACGTCCGTCACACGAAGGCAGGCGGTAGAGTCCCAGCACATCAAAATAGTGGCGCGCGGGAAGTTAAACACGCGATTGAGCGGGGTACGTGTATTTCGGGGGTGCGCGGGAAGTTACACACGCGATTGAGAGGGGTACGTGTATTTCGGGGGTGCGCGGGAAGTTAAATACGTGATTGAGCGGGGTACGTGTATTTCGGGGGTGCGCGGGGAGTTACACACGCGATTGAGCGTGGTACGTGTATTTCGGGGGTGCGCGGGAAGTTACACACGCGATTGATCGGGTACGTGTATTTCGGGGGTGCGCGGGAAGTTACGCACGCGATTGAGCGGGGTACGTGTATTACGGGGTTGCGCGGGAAGTTAAATGCGCGATTGAGCGGGGTACGTGTATTTCGGGGGTGCGCAGGAAGTAAAATATGCAAATGAGCGGGGTACGTGTATTTCGGGGGTGCGCGGGAAGTTACACACGCGATTGAGCGGGGTACGTGTATTTCGGGGGTGCGCGGGAAGTTACACACGCGATTGAGCGGGGTACGTGTATTACGGGGGTGCACGGGAAGTTAAATACACGATTGAGCAGGGTACGTGTATTTCGGGGGTGCGCGGGAAGTTAAATATGCGAATGAGCGGGGTACGTGTATTTCGGGGGTGCGCGGGAAGTTACACACGCGATTGAGCGGGGTACGTGTATTTTGGGGGTGCGCGGGACGTTAAATACGCGATTGAGCGGGGTACGTGTATTTCGGGGGTGCGCGGGGAGTTACACACGCGATTGAGCGGGGTACGTGTATTTCGGGGGTGCGCGGGAAGTTAAATACGTGATTGAGCAGGGTACGTGTATTTCGGGGGTGCGCGGGGAGTTACACACGCGATTGAGCGGGGTACGTGTATTTCGGGGGTGCGCGGGAAGTTACACACGCGATTGAGCAGGGTACGTGTATTTGGGGGTGCGCGGGAAGTTAAATACGCGATTGAGCGGGGTACGTGTATTTCGGGGGTGCGCGGGAAGTTAAATACGCGATTGAGAGGGGTACGTGTATTTCGGGGGTGCGCGGGAAGTTCCACACACGATTGAGCGGGGTACGTGTATTTCGGGGGTGCGCGGGAAGTTACACACGCGATTGAGCGGCGTACGTGTATTTCGGGGGTGCGCGGGAAGATACACACGCGATTGAGCGGGGTACGTGTATTTCGTGGGTGTGCGGGAAGTTACACACGCAATATTATCAGGGTATGTGTATTACAGGGGTGCGCGGGGGAGCAGCACACGTGAATTGCACGTGTGGGTCCTCCCAGGTGTATCCTCTACACCCTCCACGGCCCCTGCATGTGGCTCACACCACAGGGCCCTACCCAGCACATGTCCTGCAGGCACCCCATCCACCATGGCCATGCCCATCAGCCAACCCACATATCAACTAGCACTACTGCCCACCAACGCATGTCCCCCTGCACCCCCACCCCCCAGCACTGTGGGGCACCTGCCAGCAGGCCCCCACCCATGTCCAACTCATGTCTCCCACCACCCCCACCCCCCAGCCACAAGGGGCAGCCCCCACCAGGCCCCCACCCATGTCTCCCACCACCCCCACCCCCCCAGTCACCAGGGGCAGCCTCCACCAGGCCCCACTCATGTCTCCCACCACCCTCACCCCCCCACTCACCAGGGGCAGCCTCCACCAGGCCCCCACCCATGTCTCCCACCACCCCCACCCCCCAGGACTGTGGGGCACCTGCCAGCAGGCCCCCACCCATGTCCAACTCATGTCTCCCAGCACCCCCACCCCCCAGCACTGTGGGGCACCTGCCAGCAGGCCCCCACCCATGTCCAACCCATGTCTCCCAGCACCCCCACCCCCCAGCACTGTGGGGCACCTGCCAGCAGGCCCCCACCCATGTCCAACTCATGTCTCCCACCACCCCACCCCCCAGCCACAAGGGCCAGCCCCCACCAGGCCCCCACCCATGTCTCCCACCACCCCCACCCCCCAGCACTGTGGGGCACCTGCCAGCAGGCCCCCACCCATGTCCAACTCATGTCTCTCACCACCCCCACCCCCCACCCCCCAGGGGCAGCCTCCACCAGGCCCCCACCCATGTCTCCCATCACCCCCACCCCCCCAGTCACCAGGGGCAGCCTCCACCAGGCCCCCACCCATGTCTCCCAGCACCCCCACCCCCACCCCCCAGGGGCAGCCTCCACCAGGCCCCCACCCATGTCTCCCATCACCCCCACCCCCCCAGTCACTAGGGGCAGCCTCCACCAGGCCCCCACCAATGTCTCCCATCACCCCCACCCGCCAGCACTGTGGGGCACCTGCCAGCAGGCCCCCACCCATGTCCAACTCATGTCTCCCAGCACCCCCACCCCCAGCACTGTGGGGCACCTGCCAGAAGGCCCTCACCCATGTCCAACCCATGTCTCCCAGCACCCCCACCCCCCAGCACTGTGGGGCACCTACCAGCAGGCTCCCACCCATGTCCAACTCATGTCTCCTACCACCCCAACCCCCCACCCCCCAGGGGCAGCCTCCACCAGACCCCCACCCATGTCTCCCATCACCCCCACCCCCCCAGTCACCAGGGGCAGCCTCCACCAGGCCCACACCCATGTCTCCCACCACCCCCACCCCCCACCCCCCAGGGGCAGCCTCCACCAGGCCCCCACCCATGTCTCCCATCACCCCCACCCCCCGGTCACCAGGGGCAGCCTCCACCAGGCCCCCACCCATGTCTCCCATCACCCCCACCCCCCAGCACTGTGGGGCACCTGCCAGCAGGCCCCCACCCATGTCCAACTCATGTCTCCCACCACCCCCACCCCCCAGCCACCAGGGCCAGCCCCCACCAGGCTCCCACCCATGTCTCCCACCACCCCCACCCCCCAGCACTGTGGGGCACCTGCCAGCAGGCCCCCACCCATGTCCAACTCATGTCTCCCACCACCCCCATCCCCCACCCCCCAGGGGCAGCCTTCACCAGGCCCCCACCCATGTCTCCCATCACCCCCACCCCCCCAGTCACCAAGGGCACCCTCCACCAGGCCCCCACCCATATCTCCCACCACCCCCACCCCCCACCCCCCAGGGGCAGCCTCCACCAGGCCCCCACCCATGTCTCCCATCACCCCTACCCCCCCAGTCACCAGGGGCAGCCTCCACCAGGCCCCCACCCATGTCTCCCATCACCCCCACCCCCCAGCACTGTGGGGCACCTGCCAGCAGGCCCCCACCCATGTCCAACTCATGTCTCCCACCACCCCCACCCCCCAGCCACCAGGGCCAGCCCCCACCAGGCCCCCACCCATGTCTCCCACCACCCCCACCCCCCAGCACTGTGGGGCACCTGCCAGCAGGCCCCCACCCATGTCCACCTCATGTCTCCCACCACCCCCACCCCCCACCCCCCAGGGGCAGCCTCCACCAGGCCCCCACCCATGTCTCCCATCACCCCCACCCCTCCAGTCACCAGGGGCAGCCTCCACCAGGCCCCCACCCATGTCTCCCATCACCCCCACCCAACCAGTCACCAGGGTCAGCCTCCACCAGGCCCCCACCCATGTCTCCCATCACCCCCACCCCCAGCACTGTGGGGCACCTGCCAGCAGGCCCCCACCCATGTCCAACTCATGTCTCCCACCACCCCCACCCCTCACCCCCCAGGGGCAGCCTCCACCAGGCCCCCACCCATGTCTCCCATCACCCCCACCCCCAGCACTGTGGGGCACCTGCCAGCAGGCCCCCACCCATGTCCAACTCATGTCTCCCACCACCCCCACCCCCCAGGGGCAGCCTCCACCAGGCCCCCACCCATGTCTCCCATCACCCCCACCCCCACCAGTCACCAGGGGCAGCCTCCACCAGGCCCCCACCCATGTCTCCCATCACCCCCACCCCCCAGCACTGTGGGGCACCTGCCAGCAGGCCCCCACCCATGTCCAACTCATGTCTCCCAGCACCCCCACCCCCCAGCACTGTGGGGCACCTGCCAGCAGGCCCCCACCCATGTCCAACCCATGTCTCCCAGCACCCCCACCCCCCAGCACTGTGGGGCACCTGCCAGCAGGCCCCCACCCTTGTCCAACTCATGACTCCCACCACCCCCACCCCCCACCCCCCAGGGGCAGCCTCCACCAGGCCCCCACCCATGTCTCCCATCACCCCCACCCCCCAGTCACCAGGGGCAGCCTCCACCAGGCCCCCACCCATGTCTCCCATCACCCCCACCCCCCAGCACTGTGGGGCACCTGCCAGCAGGCCCCCACCCATGTCCAACTCATGTCTCCCACCACCCCCACCCCCCAGCCACCAGGGCCAGCCCCCACCAGGGCCCCACCCATGTCTCCCAGCACCCCCACCCCCCAGCACTGTGGGGCACCTGCCAGCAGGCCCCCACCCATGTCCAACTCATGTCTCCCACCACCCCACCCCCCAGCCACCAGGGCCAGCCCCCACCAGGCCCCCACCCATGTCTCCCACCACCCCCACCCCCCAGCACTGTGGGGCACCTGCCAGCAGGCCCCCACCCATGTCCAACTCATGTCTCTCACCACCCCCACCCCCCACCCCCCAGGGGCAGCCTCCACCAGGCCCCCACCCATGTCTCCCATCACCCCCACCCCCCCAGTCACCAGGGGCAGCCTCCACCAGGCCCCCACCCATGTCTCCCAGCACCCCCACCCCCACCCCCCAGGGGCAGCCTCCACCAGGCCCCCACCCATGTCTCCCATCACCCCCACCCCCCCAGTCACTAGGGGCAGCCTCCACCAGGCCCCCACCAATGTCTCCCATCACCCCCACCCGCCAGCACTGTGGGGCACCTGCCAGCAGGCCCCCACCCATGTCCAACTCATGTCTCCCAGCACCCCCACCCCCCAGCACTGTGGGGCACCTGCCAGAAGGCCCTCACCCATGTCCAACCCATGTCTCCTAGCACCCCCACCCCCCAGCACTGTGGGGCACCTACCAGCAGGCTCCCACCCATGTCCAACTCATGTCTCCTACCACCCCAACCCCCCACCCCCCAGGGGCAGCCTCCACCAGACCCCCACCCATGTCTCCCATCACCCCCACCCCCCCAGTCACCAGGGGCAGCCTCCACCAGGCCCCCACCCATGTCTCCCACCACCCCCACCCCCCACCCCCCAGGGGCAGCCTCCACCAGGCCCCCACCCATGTCTCCCATCACCCCCACCCCCCGGTCACCAGGGGCAGCCTCCACCAGGCCCCCACCCATGTCTCCCATCACCCCCACCCCCCAGCACTGTGGGGCACCTGCCAGCAGGCCCCCACCCATGTCCAACTCATGTCTCCCACCACCCCCACCCCCCAGCCACCAGGGCCAGGCCCCACCAGGCCCCCACCCATGTCTTCAACCACCCCCACCCCCCAGCACTGTGGGGCACCTGCCAGCAGGCCCCCACCCATGTCCAACTCATGTCTCCCACCACCCCCACCCCCCACCCCCCAGGGGCAGCCTCCACCAGGCCCCCACCCATGTCTCCCATCACCCCCACCCCCCCAGTCACCAGGGGCAGCCTCCACCAGGCCCCCACCCATGTCTCCCATCACCCCCACCCCCCAGCACTGTGGGGCACCTGCCAGCAGGCCCCCACCCATGTCCAACTCATGTCTCCCAGCACCCCCACCCCCAGCACTGTGGGGCACCTGCCAGCAGGCCCCCACCCATGTCCAACCCATGTCTCCCAGCACCCCAACCCCCCAGCACTGTGGGGCACCTGCCAGCAGGCCCCCACCCATGTCCAACTCATGTCTCCCACCACCCCCACCCCCCACCCGCCAGGGGCAGCAGCCACCAGGCCCCCACCCATATCTCCCATCACCCCCACCCCCCCAGTCACCAGGGGCAGCCTCCACCAGGCCCCCACCCATGCCTCCCATCACCCCCACCCCCCAGCACTGTGGGGCACCTGCCAGCAGGCCCCCACCCATGTCCAACTCATGTCTCCCACCACCCCCACCCCCCAGCCACCAGGGCCAGCCCCCACCAGGCTCCCACCCATGTCTCCCACCACCCCCACCCCCCAGCACTGTGGGGCACCTGCCAGCAGGCCCCCACCCATGTCCAACTCATGTCTCCCACCACCCCCACCCCCCACCCCCCAGGGGCAGCCTTCACCAGGCCCCCACCCATGTCTCCCATCACCCCCACCCCCCCAGTCACCAAGGGCAGCCTCCACCAGGCCCCCACCCATATCTCCCACCACCCCCACCCCCCACCCCCCAGGGGCAGCCTCCACCAGGCCCCCACCCATGTCTCCCATCACCCCTACCCCCCCAGTCACCAGGGGCAGCCTCCACCAGGCCCCCACCCATGTCTCCCATCACCCCCACCCCCCAGCACTGTGGGGCACCTGCCAGCAGGCCCCCACACATGTCCAACTCATGTCTCCCACCACCCCCACCCCCCAGCCACCAGGGCCAGCCCCCACCAGGCCCCCACCCATGTCTCCCACCACCCCCACCCCCCAGCACTGTGGCGCACCTGCCAGCAGGCCCCCACCCATGTCCACCTCATGTCTCCCACCACCCCCACCCCCCACCCCCCAGGGGCAGCCTCCACCAGGCCCCCACCCATGTCTCCCATCACCCCCACCCCTCCAGTCACCAGGGGCAGCCTCCACCAGGCCCCCACCCATGTCTCCCACCACCCCCGCCCCTCACCCCCCAGGGGCAGCCTCCACCAGGCCCCCACCCATGTCTCCCATCACCCCCACCCCCCCAGTCACCAGGGTCAGCCTCCACCAGGCCCCCACCCATGTCTCCCATCACCCCCACCCCCAGCACTGTGGGGCACCTGCCAGCAGGCCCCCACCCATGTCCAACTCATGTCTCCCACCACCCCCACCCCTCACCCCCCAGGGGCAGCCTCCACCAGGCCCCCACCCATGTCTCCCATCACCCCCACCCCCAGCACTGTGGGGCACCTGCCAGCAGGCCCCCACCCATGTCCAACTCATGTCTCCCACCACCCCCACCCCCCACCCCCCAGGGGCAGCCTCCACCAGGCCCCCACCCATGTCTCCCATCACCCCCACCCCCACCAGTCACCAGGGGCAGCCTCCACCAGGCCCCCACCCATGTCTCCCATCACCCCCACCCCCCAGCACTGTGGGGCACCTGCCAGCAGGCCCCCACCCATGTCCAACTCATGTCTCCCAGCACCCCCACCCCCCAGCACTGTGGGGCACCTGCCAGCAGGCCCCCACCCATGTCCAACCCATGTCTCCCAGCACCCCCACCCCCCAGCACTGTGGGGCACCTGCCAGCAGGCCCCCACCCTTGTCCAACTCATGACTCCCACCACCCCCACCCCCCACCCCCCAGGGGCAGCCTCCACCAGGCCCCCACCCATGTCTCCCATCACCCCCACCCCCCAGTCACCACGGGCAGCCTCCACCAGGCCCCCACCCATGTCTCCCATCACCCCCACCCCCCAGCACTGTGGGGCACCTGCCAGAAGGCCCTCACCCATGTCCAACCCATGTCTCCCAGCACCCCCACCCCCCAGCACTGTGGGGCACCTACCAGCAGGCTCCCACCCATGTCCAACTCATGTCTCCTACCACCCCAACCCCCCACCCCCCAGGGGCAGCCTCCACCAGACCCCCACCCATGTCTCCCATCACCCCCACCCCCCCAGTCACCAGGGGCAGCCTCCACCAGGCCCCCACCCATGTCTCCCACCACCCCCACCCCCCACCCCCCAGGGGCAGCCTCCACCAGGCCCCCACCCATGTCTCCCATCACCCCCACCCCCCGGTCACCAGGGGCAGCCTCCACCAGGCCCCCACCCATGTCTCCCATCACCCCCACCCCCCAGCACTGTGGGGCACCTGCCAGCAGGCCCCCACCCATGTCCAACTCATGTCTCCCACCACCCCCACCCCCCAGCCACCAGGGCCAGGCCCCACCAGGCCCCCACCCATGTCTTCAACCACCCCCACCCCCCAGCACTGTGGGGCACCTGCCAGCAGGCCCCCACCCATGTCCAACTCATGTCTCCCACCACCCCCACCCCCCACCCCCCAGGGGCAGCCTCCACCAGGCCCCCACCCATGTCTTCAACCACCCCCACCCCCCAGCACTGTGGGGCACCTGCCAGCAGGCCCCCACCCATGTCCAACTCATGTCTCCCAGCACCCCCACCCCCCAGCACTGTGGGGCACCTGCCAGCAGGCCCCCACCCATGTCCAACCCATGTCTCCCAGCACCCCAACCCCCCAGCACTGTGGGGCACCTGCCAGCAGGCCCCCACCCATGTCCAACTCATGTCTCCCACCACCCCCACCCGCCAGGGGCAGCCTCCACCAGGCCCCCACCCATATCTCCCATCACCCCCACCCCCCCAGTCACCAGGGGCAGCCTCCACCAGGCCCCCACCCATGCCTCCCATCACCCCCACCCCCCAGCACTGTGGGGCACCTGCCAGCAGACCCCCACCCATGTCCAACTCATGTCTCCCACCACCCCCACCCCCCAGCCACCAGGGCCAGCCCCCACCAGGATCCCACCCATGTCTCCCACCACCCCCACCCCCCAGCACTGTGGGGCACCTGCCAGCAGGCCCCCACCCATGTCCAACTCATGTCTCCCACCACCCCCACCCCCCACCCCCCAGGGGCAGCCTTCACCAGGCCCCCACCCATGTCTCCCATCACCCCCACCCCCCCAGTCACCAAGGGCAGCCTCCACCAGGCCCCCACCCATATCTCCCACCACCCCCACCCCCCACCCCCCAGGGGCAGCCTCCACCAGGCCCCCACCCATGTCTCCCATCACCCCTACCCCCCCAGTCACCAGGGGCAGCCTCCACCAGGCCCCCACCCATGTCTCCCATCACCCCCACCCCCCAGCACTGTGGGGCACCTGCCAGCAGGCCCCCACCCATGTCCAACTCATGTCTCCCACCACCCCCACCCCCCAGCCACCAGGGCCAGCCCCCACCAGGCCCCCACCCATGTCTCCCACCACCCCCACCCCCCAGCACTGTGGGGCACCTGCCAGCAGGCCCCCACCCATGTCCACCTCATGTCTCCCACCACCCCCACCCCCCACCCCCCAGGGGCAGCCTCCACCAGGCCCCCACCCATGTCTCCCATCACCCCCACCCCTCCAGTCACCAGGGGCAGCCTCCACCAGGCCCCCACCCATGTCTCCCACCACCCCCGCCCCTCACCCCCCAGGGGCAGCCTCCACCAGGCCCCCACCCATGTCTCCCATCACCCCCACCCCCCCAGTCACCAGGGTCAGCCTCCACCAGGCCCCCACCCATGTCTCCCATCACCCCCACCCCCAGCACTGTGGGGCACCTGCCAGCAGGCCCCCACCCATGTCCAACTCATGTCTCCCACCACCCCCACCCCTCACCCCCCAGGGGCAGCCTCCACCAGGCCCCCACCCATGTCTCCCATCACCCCCACCCCCAGCACTGTGGGGCACCTGCCAGCAGGCCCCCACCCATGTCCAACTCATGTCTCCCACCACCCCCACCCCCCACCCCCCAGGGGCACCCTCCACCAGGCCCCCACCCATGTCTCCCATCACCCCCACCCCCACCAGTCACCAGGGGCAGCCTCCACCAGGCCCCCACCCATGTCTCCCTTCACCCCCACCCCCCAGCACTGTGGGGCACCTGCCAGCAGGCCCCCACCCATGTCCAACTCATGTCTCCCAGCACCCCCACCCCCCAGCACTGTGGGGCACCTGCCAGCAGGCCCCCACCCATGTCCAACCCATGTCTCCCAGCACCCCCACCCCCCAGCACTGTGGGGCACCTGCCAGCAGCCCCCCACCCTTGTCCAACTCATGACTCCCACCACCCCCACCCCCCACCCCCCAGGGGCAGCCTCCACCAGGCCCCCACCCATGTCTCCCATCACCCCCACCCCCAGTCACCAGGGGCAGCCTCCACCAGGCCCCCACCCATGTCTCCCATCACCCCCACCCCCCAGCACTGTGGGGCACCTGCCAGCAGGCCCCCACCCATGTCCAACTCATGTCTCCCACCACCCCCACCCCCCAGCCACCAGGGCCAGCCCCCACCAGGGCCCCACCCATGTCTCCCACCACCCCCACCCCCCAGCACTGTGGGGCACCTGCCAGCAGGCCCCCACCCATGTCCAACTCATGTCTCCCACCAGCCCCACCCCCCACCCCCCAGGGGCAGCCTCCACCAGGCCCCCACCCATGTCTCCCATCACCCCCACCCCCCCAGTCACCAGGGGCAGCCTCCAACAGGTCCCCACCCATGTCTCCCACCACCCCCACCCCCCACCCCCCAGGGGCAGCCTCCACCAGGCCCCCACCCATGTCTCCCATCACCCCCACCCCCCCAGTCACCAGGGGCAGCCTCCACCAGGCCCCCACCCATGTCTCCCACCACCCCCACCCCCCACTCCCAGGGGCAGCCTCCACCAGGCCCCCACCCTTGTCTCCCATCACCCCCACCCCCCCGGTTACCAGGGGCAGCCTCCACCAGGCCCCCACCCATGTCTCCCATCACCCCCACCCCCCAGCACTGTGGGGCACCTGCCAGCAGGCCCCCACCCATGTCCAACTCATGTCTCCCAGCACCCCCACCCCCCAGCACTGTGGGGCACCTGCCAGCAGGCCCCCACCCATGTCCAACCCATGTCTCCCAGCACCCCCACCCCCCAGCACTGTGGGGCACCTGCCAGCAGGCCCCCACCCATGTCCAACTCATATCTCCCAGCACCCCCACCCCCCAGCACTGTGGGGCACCTGCCAGCAGGCCCCCACCCATGTCCAACCCATGTCTCCAAGCACCCCCACCCCCCAGCACTGTGGGGCACCAGCCAGCAGGCCCCCACCCATGTCCAAATCATGTCTCCCACCACCCCCACCCCCCACCCCCCAGGGGCAGCCTCCACCAGGCCCCCACCCATGTCTCCCATCACCCCCACCCCCCCAGTCACAAGGGGCAGCCTCCACCAGGCCCCCACCCATGTCTCCCACCACCTCCACCCCCCACCCCCCAGGGGCAGCCTCCACCAGGCCCCCACCCATGTCTCCCATCACCCCCACCCCCCAGTCACCAGGGGTAGCCTCCACCAGGCCCCCACCCATGTCTCCCATCACCCCCACCCCCCAGCACTGTGGGGCACCTGCCAGCAGGCCCCCACCCATGTCCAACTCATGTCTCCCATCACCCCCACCCCCCAGCACAGTGGGGCACCTGCCAGCAGGCCCCCACCCATGTCCAACTCATGTCTCCCAGCACCCCCACCCCCCATCACTGTGGGGCACCTGCCAGCAGGCCCCCACCCATGTCCAACCCATGTCTCCCAGCACCCCCACCCCCCAGCACTGTGGGGCACCTGCCAGCAGGCCCCCACCCATGTCCAACTCATGTCTCCCACCACCCCCACCCCCCAGCCACCAGGGCCAGCCCCCACCAGGCCCCCACCCATGTCTCACACCACCCCCACCCCCCAGTCACCAGGGGCAGCCTCCACCAGGCCCCACCCATGTCTCCCAGCACCCCCACCCCCCAGCCACCAGGGGCAGCCTCCACCAGGCCCCCACTCATGTCTCCCACCACCCCCACCCCCCCAGTCACCAGGGGCAGCCTCCACCAGGCCCCCACCCATGTCTCCCACCACCCCCACCCCCCAGCCACCAGGGGCAGCCTCCACCAGGCCCCCACTCATGTCTCCCACCAACCCCACCCCCCCAGTCACCAGGGGCAGCCTCCACCAGGCCCCCACCCATGTCTCCCACCACCCCCACCCCCCAGCAGTGCAGGGGCACCTACCACCAGGCCCCCACCCATGTCTCCCACCACCCCCACCCCCCAGCACTGTGGGGCACCTGCCAGCAGGCCCCCACCCATGTCCAACTCATGTTCCCCACCCAACATGTCATCACAATCTAGATCCCTGGTCCCTATGGTCAGCCCCCAAATGCAAAACACCCACCCGAGTATTGCATCCACCCACTCATAATTTGCAATTACATCACAGAACACCAATTGCAAGTTTCGAAACAAACACATGTCCCTCACATACACCCAATGGGTTTCAGTGAATCTCAAAACACATAACATGAAATGCATGAAAACAATGAGATACCACACATTGAAGTTCACCTAAAAAATAATGTATTAAAGGAAACATAAATAGAATCAAAAATGAAGAAACAGAAATGTGAATGTAAAAAAATGAAAAGAAGCATGTCCGTTCAAAATTTAAAATCCAAAGTAATGTCGTCCAAAGTCAATGTCCACAAAACAAAACTCAATGGGAAATAAAAAAGAAAGCCATTGCTCCATGGTCAAAAAGTGAAAACAAAATACAATCCAATTGTGAACTATGTACAATGCAAGAAGCCAGGGTCCATTATCCCAACAAAATAAAGGAAACCTATCTAACTACACTAACTAATAAAAAAAACTATATACAAAAATGTGGCCAATGTCCGAAAGGTCCAAATGAAATAAAAACAAAAATTAAACCTAACACTACCTACGTAACTATGTAGAAGGGCAGCGGGCTAGTTCCACGGCTCACTTGTGGATGTCCCTGGCCAGGGAATCATCGAACTCCTCCTCAATGTCCCGGAGGCGGTCCTCCTCCATGGCCCCGAGGGTCCGCAGGGCCGTCGACGTGTCCACCTCCAAACCCCTGCGGATTGCCTCGAGGCACTCGGCCCTCCTCGGGGCCCTCCGCATGGAGTTCTCCGCCCTGACCATTGTGAGCCGTGCCTCTTCCGCCCGCTGCCGCTCCGCATCTATGGCGTGGCCCAACCGCTGCCACACGGAAGACACTCTCTGTCCTGGGTCCTCCTGCCCTGCGGCCGATGCCTGCCCCTCCGATGTTGAAGGCCCCGAGCCTTCATGGCTCCCACCATGGTGCTGCTGCTGCTGTTCCTCTGCCCCTGCACTGCCTCCTGCTGCCTGCACATCCTCCGCCGGCTGGGGTGCCGTCGGTGACGTGGCCACCCCTGCTGGACGTCCGACTCCCGACTGTGGCAGGGATGCCTCCTCCACAAGCCTGGCCGCACCGTCAGAGGCAGCTCCACAGGGCACCCAGGTGACTGATGGGTGGGAAGATGGCACAGAGGACGACTGGCGCGTAGGGGGTCCAGCTGAGGAGGGGGTCGTAGCAAGCCCCATCAGACGGAGGAATCCGGCCTGGGTGACCTGTCCCAGCAGGCTGACGTGGTCAACGAGCCATTCGAGATGACGTGCAGTCTCTTCATGAAAAGACTGCAGGTCACCTCGCATGGCCCGTTGACGCAACGCCACACCAGCCAGGACAGGCTCAACCCGGGCCTGGATAGCCACGTCCGCAGGCAGAGGAAGGCCAGTTGACGTCAGCTCATCCCCTGCCTGAAAACCGGTCTGGATGTCGGCATCCCTGCTGGTGCAAGATGATGCAGGGACAGGATCAGGGACAGGATTGCACACAGGCACATCCGCGGCGGCCTGTGCTGCCTCCTGTCCCTGGTCCTGCACTGCACCACTAGCACCAGTGGGATCCCCACCCCCAGACCCCGTCTCTGGTGCTTGCACGGCCTCTTCCTCCACCAAACCCCCCACCAACATGGATGACTCCGTGCCATCTTCCCCTGTTGGGCCTTGTGGGGTCCCAGCTGCCCCTTCTGCTGCCGAGGAGTCCAACTCCAACCTCCGCCTCTTGGACCTCCCCCCGGCAGCTGCGGCCTGGGACGCGGCACCAGACTCCTCACTCCCCGACGAGAGCACAACATGGGAGGGGAGCCGGGCCTTGCGTCTCCGGCTGGCGGTGGGATCCCCGCCGCTGTGCTCCACAGCACCTTCTCCGCCCTCTTCATCAGTTGACGCTGCAGACAGGGAGAAACAAAACACACGCATCAGGGCACTGTACAATGGACACATACACACATGACAGTTGTACATGAGTGGCATTGGCAAACCTCAGACATGTCATCACAATCCCCAACACACATGTAATTACAACTCGCACACACGAGCCATACCACAGCCATATCGCAACTGCCACCACCATCCATACACATACAACAGCATGAGCAGCCAAAGGTGAGCCAGACATCACATGCAACACAGGAAGTGCAACACACATGTACACACACCACCACACTTGCATGCATGTGTACACCTCTGCCAAGTGTCGCAGTGTTCAGATGGGCATCCATGTCACATCTGCCCATCAGGCTTCCACATACCGCTGTCACATGCATCCATGTTGCATCACTGTTGCTCCCTTGTCAAATACACACACATGCACATGTACACAGCGCTGATACATGCAGCCGAAAACAACATACATGCGTGACATCACGGACATGTCTACTCACATACACATTCATACAAACTAGTGTGCCCACACAACTGCATTTGGCATGCAAGCCCACACACACAGGCACCATCCATGTCTCACACATTACAGCCCTCGCATGTGTCAGCCCCACAGCCCTGTACACCCCCACCCATACTCGACCCCATACAAACAGATTTGCAACCTGCACACTACTGAACTATCACCACACGCACTGCTCACAATCAGGATGCATGTACACTCACCGCTCGACTCCAGACGGGTCTGCTTCTCAAGGACCTGGACGTGGAGCGCTGGGGATATGTGTTCCATGACCCTCATCTGTTCTTCCGACAAGTGGCCCCGGCGCCCCTTGGCATCCGCTGCCTTCAAGAGGCGCCGGGCCTTGTTCAGGGTCCTGGACCTCAAGTCCTCCCAGCGCTTCTTGACATGTAGTAAGTCGCGGACTGCCACCCCCTCCGTGTTGATGGCAGTCACGATGTCAGTCCAGATCCGAGTCCGTCCTTCCTTGTCGGCGCGGGAACTTCCGAAGAGGGCATCATACTGCCCCAGGACTTGCTCCACCAGGACACCAACTTCGGTGGCACTGAAGCTGGTGCCCCTCTGCCTCTCTGGCCGGGGGTTGTCAGTGGTCACAGATGGAGTTTGCCCCGACATGACAACCCCAGAGGCAGGAGTGGGCGGGCAACTGGGTCCTGGGGCTGGGCTGTGGAGCGATGGAATCCCAGTCGGGAGTCTTCGGTTCCAGCAGGGGTGGTCACACCAACAGCACCCCTGGCTGATGTGCAGGCAGCAAATGGCAGGGCACGTGGGCAGCAGGCAGTCAGGCAGCAGCAGATGGCAGGTGGGAGCATGCTCGGGGCTCTGGGGGGCAGTAGTTTGGCCTTCTGGGCAGGAGCGTGGTCTTCCGTGTGCTTACGCGTGGCCAGCTTGATACGGAGTGATTTGGCACCTGAAAATTCTGCACGTCAGCGTGTAATTCGAGGAAAGGCCCTTAGTGCGTAAGCGCATCTGCACGCATACGCATTTTCATTGGACCAAAGGCCCTCAGCGCGTGAGCGCGTCTGTGACGTGACGTGCAAGGGTGTATCCCTCATTGCACGTGATGACAGAACACACGTGGATTTCAACCAATCGCGTGTGAAAGTTCACGGCACCCCGGAACACACGTACCCAGGCTAATCGCGCGTGGAACTACCCGCACACCCCGAAACACATGTACCCAGGCCAATCGCGTGTGGAACTACCCGCGCACCCCGAAACACACGTACCCAGGCAAATCACGTGTACGCTCGCTCCCCTCCGATCACACGCGATGACACCCGAATACGGGAAACCCTCGCACGGCAAAAGATGTGCACAGGCGTCAACGAGTCCGCCCACACGGAGGCGTCCCGCGCACAGCATAAAAGTGCACGCAAACAACAAACGCGTATATACAGCGACGATGAATGCCCCATTTGTTGCTGCACTGATCGTGGGACACGGCAGGAGGAGGAGAATAGCCAGGGCACGCATTTTTGCACCACGGACAAGCCTTTTTGGGATGCCTGACGACCAGGTCTACGGCAGGTATAGGTTTCCACCCCATATCATCCTAGACCTGGTCAGGGAGTGGGAAGATGACCTCACATCCCCCACCCTTTGCTCCCAAGCATTGAGCCCCTTGGAGAAGCTGCTCAATGTCCTGCATTTATTGGCCACTGGGTCGTTTCAGCGGACCACTGCCATAGTGGGGGGGGTCTCACAGGCCACGCAGTCACGCTGCCTACACCAGGTACTGGCAATCATGACGGAGCGCCCCTCAGTCCGCAGGCACATATACATGCCCAGAACACCCGCAGAAAGGCAGGCCGTTGTCCTGGATTTTTTCAGGGTGGCACACTTCCCCAAAGTGCTCGGTGCCATAGATTGCACCCATGTGGCCCTACGTCCACCTAGGGCCACTGAGCACATCTACCGAAACTGCAAGCACTGGCATTCCATCAATGTACAGGTGGTATGCGATGCAAAGGGAATCATCACCTCTGTCTATGCAAACTACCCTGGCTCCACCCATGACAGTTTCATATACAGAATGTCCGCCCTGAGCCGGGCCCTGGAAGCTGGGCAGCATGGCGACACATGGCTCCTAGGTCAGTACAAATGCCCTTGCACATGCATGCAAGTCACACACAGACAAATATCCCAACCCTAATAATCTCAATTATTATCACCTCCCCAGGGGACAGTGCCTACCCTCTGAGCAACCACATGATGACGCCAATCCGGAACCCCACCACACCACCCCAGGTAAGATACAACGGCACCCATATTGCAACCAGGGGCATAGTGGAGCGCACATTCGGAGTGCTCAAGTCAGGTTTCCGCTCCCTTGACCGCTCTGGTGGGCAACTACTCTATGCACCACCAGTAGTGTGCAGGATCATTGTGGCAGCATGTGTCCTGCACAATGTTGCAACACGGCAGGGCGTCCCGGTGGACATGGTGGTGCCCCCACATCCCCAACCACAGGCACAGGCGCTGCCCATGGGAGGGGACAGGGCACGTGGCGAGGAAGCCCGGACACAGCTTGTGGCCACATTTTTCACCTAAACTCCCACCCCTGCGGAGTGCACACAGGCCTGGCACATACCAGGTGACAATCGATGATGACAAAGTGACAGTCAACTGTCACAACCCTACCACCCTGAGATAGTTGCCATGGAAGTGCCACATCGTCTGCATCCCTAGCTACTTAAACACAAGCTATCCTGTGCAACCAAAATGCACACATATGACATGTGACATGACATGGGCCATACACAAGTATTCCAAGGCGCAATGAGGCAGGGGGGGGGGAACAAGGGAACACAGAGAACGGTACTACTAGGCCAGGTGTCATTGAGATTGTGCAAGTGCAGGGGTAGGGGGAAGGGAAAAGTGCAAGGGGAAGGATGGGGGGGAGTCCAGTACAGGGGAAGTAGGCCAAAAAATAATACATAGGTTGCCTGGTGGCAACTGCAAAGGTAAGTGCAGACAAGTGCTGGGAAGGGAGGGCTGTAGAGATAGAGAGACAGTATTTCAGTGCAGGGGCTGCCAGGGTGGCAGTTCAAGTGGAGAGTGGCTGGGCCAGGGACCGAGGTTGGTGAGAGTGTCCCAGTTGCAGCTCCTGTGCAGTTCCAGTGAAGAATTCTGCAAGGGAGAGGCAGAGAGTAAGCAGAAGCAAAGAGGAAGGTCTTGAGGTGCTTCCAGAACTGGAGATGGTTCCCCTCAAGTTCAAGTCAGGCAGGAAGTCTGTTCCAGGGGGAGGGCCCTGCTGCGGAGAGAAACCTACCCCCAGCTAGTTGCTCTGAGAAGCGGATGACCTGGACATGCAAGGTGTGCATCACACACACCTGCAAAACAGGCCATGGCCATCACTGTCATGTCAGTCAAACCCTCCCAAACATCAACATGACATGGCAAGCAATACCCATACACCGACGCAGTAACGATAAGGTACACATTGCCATGTCCTAAATGTACAGTGGCATCGGACAATGATGCCTGACCCGGAATCAGATGACATGACAGACCAACAAAATGTCCCACCCAAAATAAGTCGTTTCCAAATGCATTACAACAGTCGTAGACGTAACATCACAATGAATGCCTGTCTATATGCACATTATGCATTGCAAAATCAACACTGCAGCTCATGTGTGCAGTGTCCTACTCCTGCATCACACTGCTCAGCGCACAGCACAGTGAACAGCCATTGTGTGTGATGCACACCCTGAGCATCACATCTAAGTGACAGACCACATCAAACATCAAATTAGGCATGTTCTGGAACCATAATCGGTCACAGAACATGTGCTGCCGGGACACAGTGGGCACCAGAAGGCAAACAGTGTACACGTGGATATGCAAGGGTGGGAGTACATGGAGTGCATCCGAGTGCAAGTGTGTGGTTCTGCAAGGACATGCACTCCACATATGCATGTGCACTCAAGTGACCATCAGTGTTCCCTACACATCACATGTGAACATCCACCATGTGTACACCCCAGCATGTCAAACCACAACTATCCCCTCGCACCTGAAAGGAAAACACAACACATGAACAGGCATTGATCAGCAGAACACAACATGTACATAGGATAACAACATTACAATGTCAGAGTTCCCATCACACTGCAGGGCAACGCAACTATCAACAACAACCCTCCCCTCCCTCACAAATGACCATGACCCACTGAACAACTGCACCTGGGTCATGGAGCCTCCAACCCTCATTTCCACCTGGCCACAGGATCACCTTTTACCCTTCGTGTCCATCTCCCACCTTGTGTGTAAAAAGATGCCTGAACCCTCAGAATCCACACATTTCCAAATTCACAAAATCCAAGGCATGAAAACGAACCCGAACACCCTCCAGTAGATGACTTGACGTAGCAGTACCTCACAAACGCCAAGTACTACCACAATTATGCAACAACCAAGGTAGCACAGCAAAACAATGTCACGACAGGATGTGAGACATGTGTGGTACATGACATAGGATGATGCACCATGAATGGATGTGTACTGTCACAGGTCCCCTGTACAGGCGCGGGAGTGTCATGAAACAACCACCCACACCATGTCCCGGGTGCCTGCAAGGTCAAACTCACACAGGCCCCTGAGATCCTGGTGGGGTATGAGGTTCAGGGATATGCAGTCGGGACTGGTGTAGACACACTGGATGACTGGAATGAGTGGCAGGTGAGGGGAGGAGGAATGACACATGAAACTAGGGAATGCACGAAAATGTACAACCTGCATGAACACATACACAATCCAAACAAACTTGGACATCATTGTCATGGCCTTCTGTAGTCCAGGCTCAGGAGTGGTACGAACCAACCACCCCCTCTAGGGTTTTGGCGCCTGCAAGTTCGGGGCTTACACAGTCATCCGCAACCCCAGTGGGGAAAGAGGGTCAGGGAACGTTGCTTGGATAGGCACGGGTAGAGGGTACAGGTTTCAAAATTGCATAGGATCACGGGTGATTAGGGAAAAAACACATACCAAATAGAACCACACATACATCCATGCATCAGTACACTCCCCAGCAAGCCTATGCAGAGCAGTTCGTAAGAAAAACAACAAGACACTTAGCTCTGGTTTTGAGTGCTGGCCTCCTGCCTGCGCACTCTCAGGTCCGGTTACAGGAGCACTGCAATGCTGCAAAGAGAGACACAGTCAACAACCTGTATGTGCCAATTACACAAAAACACAACACAAAACATGCCCCATAGCAACAAACTACTCTGCAAACAGACAATTTGTGCTCAATGCTTCGTACCTTTATATAACATCACCCCTGTGACGGGTCATACACAGTCAATGCAGTAAGTCAGCCGCTGGTGGGTGCGTGGCAAATGGAACCCCAATGTGTCACAATTCACACAACATGCAATGTTCCCTGGATAAGCAGACAGACCCGTATAGCAAGCCATGACTACAGAGCAAGTTGCGTACCACCATGACCGAAACAAAGTTGGCAGTGCATTTATCATGAAGTACGTGGAATAGACATGCACTGCACCCGAGTATGTCCCTTGCTGTATGTCCCTGTGAGCTGCCCCTTTCCATGTCTCGGAAGGCTACATGGTTGATACAAGTGCCTCAATGTACCTTGGTGTACCGCAGGGTATGTGCCACTGCCCCTGCATGTGTCCCAGACAACCCTACTATCAACAGCCATCAGTCCACAAACACATCTGAGCTGCATTGTGTGCTTCAACACCAATATTCGTCTAAGCTCACCCTCAGTCCTGTGACTAAGCCTGCATGTGCAACTCGCCTGGTGCAAGCTTTGCTGTGTCGTGGCCCCCCGTGATGCTCACCTTGCCTGGAGTTCCTTGGAACATGTCAGCAGTTCTAGGATGTGGGTCTGCAATCACTGTGGCTCTGCTTGTGCACACATGTGCATGTGGGCACCAACAAACGGGTCAGGAATTCCGTCGTCCAATGGGCCCTGTCTGCTGGCAAAGGTGCTCTGGTGCCTCATCCTCCTGCAGAAAGGGCATGAAACACATGATCAATGCATCAAAGTGATCTGTGTGTGTCTCATCAGGCATCTCATTACTTGACCATGTCAGAGAGTCACATCACAAATCACACCATCAGTCCGTCTTTCACCTCCAAAGTGTGGAACACTATCTACAGCATGAATTGCAACAAGCACGTGTACAGGAAAGATATGAAACATAATACACAATGCATAGCAATCAATGTCCACATTAATCATGACACACCCCATCTAGCAAAAGCTGAACAGTGGACAATTACACCTAAATCATCCCCACTAGGGGTGTCAACACAAGTCACAAAGCACCAGACATGCCACAGATATGACAGTCCAAAGCCCTTGTGTAAAATTCTGTAACACCGAACCATCCTTGCGAGCCCATGGATAAGGGAGGCAGGAGTGGCATATGTGAGTCAAGGAACCCAAGCAGCAAACACATACACAAGACAACCATGAAGGGCCCAGCTGGAACAGACAGTGGATGCCTTCAAAAACCACAAGGCACCGCACTGTCACATGAAAGCACAATAGACTACAAATTTTAAACTAACTCAACTATTAACTAATTACACTAACTATGGAAAACCTACATTACCTATTTAAACTAACTATCAAACAGAAACTTAACTAACTAAACTAAAAGAAAAATCAAAAATGGCCACATACGACGCGGGGGGGAGGGGAGGCACCCAGGAGGGGGGAGGTACAGGGTGCTGCTCAACATCCACATGCGATGATGCTGAGCCAAAAAAAAATACCTCCATGGGCTCAACGCCTGCACAGCACGACCTATGTGGGAGATAGATGGTCGTCCGAGTCTGGCTCATCCTGTAAAGGAGGACGTGGCACAGTAGCCTGGCCACGCCTAGCCGCAGCTTGCCCCTCATCGGCAGCAAGTCTGCCGGACAGGTGAGCCTGGTTCTGTGTGGCGATGTTACATATGTCTGCATGCAGAACCTCACGTGATACACGTGCTTCCTCTTGCAAGGTAGCACGTGTAACACGGAGTTCCTCCTGCAAGGCCTGGCTGGACAACCGCTGCACCTCCCGGCAAGCCTGTAGCTCAGCCGAGATGGTGCGCTCAAGCTGTGCAAACCTCTCCTCTGCCTGCTGCCTCTGGGACATCATAAGGACACCCAGAGTGGATCTGAGGGAGGCATACTCCTCCCTCAGGGCATCCATGTGCGCCTCTGCGTGAGCAGCAATTGCTTGACGCAGAGACGACATTTCAGCCTGGCGTGCCCTGTCTGAGGCCGCCATGCCCAGCCTGAGCGAGAGGGCCGTGGACCGTTCCGCCTGCTGCTGGAGAAGCACCTGCCTAGCAGGGGGGAGCACAGATCGGGCCACACGCTCCATGCTGTCAGCGATGTTCTCCATTGCTGCCCCCTGCCGTTCGGAATTGGCAGTCATGTCTTGCTCCCACTCAGTATACAGCGGTTGCGCGCGGCGACCGCGTTGCCGGGCTTGACCCCTGCGGGACCCAAGGACCGGGGGTCCTCGCTGTGTTGGCACCGCCTGCGGCTGCACGACTACATGCCCCCGTCGACGTGATGTCCCAGGCACATCAGTGACTGGTTTGGAGGGTGACCCTGCATCCCGATCCACCACGGGCGGAGGAACCAAGACTGTCTGATCCCTCAGTGCAGGTGTCGCAGACAGAGGAGTGTCCACATCAGAATCACTCACCCCTGACACATGGACTTGATGCTCATCCAACTCAACATGGACGTCAGAGTCGTCATCAAGGCTGGACTCATAGGCAGCCAGAGACAGGATGGACTACAGCACTTGGGGGTTTTCGTGGCCTACCACCCCACGACCCCCACTAGTGCCGGGTTGATGTGGTCTTACCAACACTGTGTCTGGCATGACAACACCATCCTCTGCATCCATTGCGTCATCACCTGAAAAATAGAGAGGAAAAGGTCAGTACACATGTCAGAAGCACACGACACACACACACACCGACAGCAAAGGCATCCGGCAGACATGTGACACACAACATATGACCTGGCATGCATGCTGGGTCTACTTTGAATAGCTTCTGTGATCAGACCTGTTGAAAGGTGGCAGTTTCCATGGAAGTGGGTCTATGCAGTGCAGAAAATGTGTACGCCACTCACTACCTACATGTACAAGCACTCCATGGTGTGTGCCAGGAAATGTGAAGGCAGTGCAATGTCAAATTCAGACATCACGTGCATTGTGTATTCAATGTGTACCATGTCTAGAAGCCAAGCACCCCTCCACCCCAGTACCAAAGCAGGGATGCCTAGCATGGTATCAAAAGGCTGACCATACACCTGTGTATTGACAGGCAGTGTTTACTGGCATCAACAGCTTAATGTGATTCAAATTACAACACTGCAAATGATGCTGGGACAGTGGGCAGGACACATGATGGAAGATCCGGAGGCCGGCCACGTGTGAAGAAGACACGACAAGAGTTGGACAGAGTCATTGGCCATTGAACAGGCTGAGGCCTGTGAGCCACACAGATTGTCAGAGCCTAAACATGTGTGCAACGCAGGACTGAGCCACAGTTGACATGGGGAGGCCGATAATATGGCAGGCAATGTATGTAACCAAGGACTCATATTACAGTGATCATCCAGTCAAGGACACATAGGGGCATGCGTGCAATGCACATGGAGCATGAATGGGCACTCATGTCCCTGCGGGACATCTGACCCATGCACAGTACAAGTGGGATACCCTGCATCGAGTACTAAGGCTGTACCACACGGCATATGTCTGGCAGTTTCTACGCTGGAAGTTAGCATCTACACAGGACACATGAACAAGAAACTACACATTGGCAAGAATGAAGCAGACCAGTGCAAAGGTGGAACTGGGGTGCAGAGTGGCGGAGGAGGGGCAAGGGAGCATGCCCACATGGAGTCCTGCATGCAGGCAGAGGAGACATGCATGACGGTAGCATTGCATTACTTACACATCAGAACCATGTACACGTCACATGTAGCAGCAATCATGCACAACACATCCCACAAGTGAAACACACACGTCCTCAACAACTACGCATCAACACTCACTGGACTGGGCATCAAAGTCCAGCATCTCTCCCACTCCTTCGACCAATTCTGGTGGTATGAACTCCGCAACGAGAGCCTCATGCGGAGTGAGTTCTTCCTCCTCTGGTGCAGGCCCACCGCCAGTCACCATAGTCAAGTTGTAATTTGAGGCACGCTTAGCCTTAGTGCTGCGCTTGATGTCATTCCAGCGCTTTTTGCACTCCTGCGCCGTGCGCACCTCATGGCCGAATGAACTGACATGTTCCGCAACATGCTTCCAGTGGGTGTCACGTTGGGCAGCCGTAGTCTGACTATTGGCACCCACTAGCATGTCACGGCTGTGGCCCCGCACGTAGTCCACGAGGAAGTCCAGTTCCTGCTTACAGAAAGGCTTCTTCCTCGACGTGCAGGAGGTCGTGGCTGTGTGTGGGGTCCCAGCCTGTGCTGCAGGTGCAACCTTCCTCCTCTTGGACTGTGGCGCAGACCCTGGCTGGCTAATGCCGCCCTGACCAGTATGGCCAATGGGTTCGGTGGATTGAGCCGAGGGAGTGGCAGGTGGGGGGATGACCAAAGGCCTGACTTGTGTCAGTGGCAGCTGGGTGCCCACTAATGGACCCTGCGCAGCAACATCAGCTGTGCCAGGGTCATTGACCGCAATGGTCCTGGTTGGCAGACTCACAACCGGGGTGCTGTTGGGTGCATCTGCCCCTGCACTTGCCAACACCCGGCTGTTCGGGGCAGCAGATGACATGACTGCCCCAGGGACACGTGTCTTGGTCTGAGCAGCCCGGCCTGCCCCAATGGTTTCCCCCCTGGCCTGTTGGAGATCTACAAAGGGCTCTTCAAGTGCCAACGCAGCCTGCGCTGGCAGACCCTGAGCCTGGGTGGCGGTGTCCACAGCTGCACCTGCAGCTACCGCTACCCTTGGGCCCGTGGCAATCGATGGAACGGACTGCCGGGTCATACGGGTGCCAGTGCCAGATGCAGGAGCTGCATCCCCCGGAACCACAGGGGGTGGTGGCATGGCTGCACCGACACATGGCACAACATTGTGCTCAAGTGGCGCACCCCTGCCTCTTCCCCCTCTGTGGCTGCCCTGGACACCCTGGAGTCCCCCTACTCCCTGGTCACCACGGCCATGTCCCCGACCACGCCCGCCACGAGGAGTACGCCCAGCTGAGGCGCCCCTCACCTTTGGTGGCCTCCCAACCATGGCACAAATGTAATAGTGCTGGCACAGATGGAGTGGTGCCAATGGGAGGTGTACAGCACAATTGACCTGGGCAATTGGGGTGAAGGGGGTGGGAAGCAAGATGTTAACAGCCCCCCTGCACCTGCAAGGCAGTATGTGACCCCGGTGATGTGGTGACGGGTCACGCAACGCTCAGGCACCCCAAAACTGCAGTAAAACCGTGCACGCAACCCTGCAGCCTACGTGCGTGGATTAAACCTCCCGCAGTACGCGGTGGCACCCAGTAACACGAATAACGCGTGCACGTGGGACACGCAGGCTACGATGACATCGAAAATGGGTGCGATACACAGGGGCACCCGCAGTGGGAAAAGGAGCGTTTGCGACTCACCGTCTGACTAGCGCGATGCAGAAAAACACGCGTAGCCAATACCCCCGCCAAAAGAAGAGATACGTCCTTGAGAGCTGTGAAGTAGTGATGGCGCGCGAAACAACATGAAGCAGCAACACACGTCGGTCTCCACGAAAGGCACGTACAGCGAACTGCTGGGCCCGCTCACCTTTAACCCGTGCTGAGGGAAACGCACGCGCGCGTCACGTCACATGCAGATGTGCAGTTTTTCACGCGCGCTTACGCATGGGCCCTTTCCTCGTATTACACGCGGACGTGCAGTTTTTCACGCGCGCTTACACATGGGCCCTTTCCTCGTATTACACACGGACGTGCAGTTTTTCACGCGCGATTACACGCATTACACGCAGAAGTTCATTTTTTCACGCGCGATGTAATGCCCATGCACGTCTGTACGCGTCACGTCACAGGGGCGCTTGCGCTCGAGGGGCCTTCTGTCCAATGAAAATGCGTATGCGTGCAGACGCGCTTACGCGCTAAGGGCCTTTCCTCGAATTACACGCTGACGTGGAGATTTTTCACGTGCCAAATCACTCCGTATCAAGCTGGCCACGCGAAAACACACGGAAGACCACGCTCCTACCCAGAAGGCCGAATCACTGCCCCCCAGTGCCCCGAGCAGCCTCCCACGTGCCATCTGCTGCTGCCTGCCTGCCTGCCTGCTGCCACCGTGCCCTGCCATTTGGTGCCTGCACATCAGACATCTGCAGGGGTCCAGTTGCTGTGTCCACCCCTGCTGGTACAGAAGACTCCCAACTTGAATAACATCGCTCCACAGCCCAGCCCCAGGACCCAGTTGCCCACCCACTCCTGCCCCTGGGGTTGCCATGTCGGGCACATCCACATCTGACACCAGTGGCAACCCCCGGCCAGAGGGGCAGAGGGGCACCAGCTTCACTGCCACCGAAGTTGGTGTCCTGGTGGAGCAAGTCCTGGGGCAGTATGATGCCCTCTTCGGATAGTCCCGCGCCAACAGGGAAGGACGGGAGAGGATATGGGCCGACTGTGTGGTTGCCATCAACGTGGAGGGGGTGGCAACCTGCACCATCCAGAAGGTCAAGAAGCGCTGGGAGGACTTGAGGTCCAGGACTATCATGAAGGCCCGGCGCCTCGTGGAGGGGGGCCAGGGCCGCATGAGTTCCATCCAGTTGAGGGTCCTGGAACGCGCACACCCAGCGCTCCACGCCCAGGTCCTTGAGAGGGAGACCCGTCTGGAGTTGAGCGGTAAGTGGCCAAGCATTGCTGTGTGAGAAAGGGCATGTTGCAGTGTGCTGGTTGTCTGATACTTGCCTGCATGTGTGACATAGGCCATGTACGCATGTATGTGTGCAGGGACATCATGGGAATGCATGTGCGACCTGTAATGTGTGAACCGCACGGTTGTTGCATGTGTTTGAATGCGACATGGGGAGCCCTTTGCAGATTGCACACATGAGAGCATGGCAGTCTCTGTTCCTGGACATGGGTGGGGGCGAGGGATGGGTGCTGATGCCAGATACATGTGTGGTATCCATGTCTGTGTGCCTGACCTGCATGTCTGTGACTTGTGAGTGCCATGGATGCATGACACATGTCTGTGACAATGTACAGATTCACTGATGCAGCCTAGTCATCCTTGTATGCACTGTGATTGGGGTGTACGGGGCCAGATGGATGTGACTGAGGTGAAGTGTGTGCATGTGATAGGCATGACCCATGATGCATGTGAGTCCCATTACATTGTATGATTCGAGAGACCATTGGACATGCATTGAAATGTCCATGGCACGCACCATGACTGTCACTGTGTGTGTTTTGCCTGGACTGACACATGTGTTGTGGTGTGACATGATGGAAGTGTACTTTGACAGTGGCACTCATCTGCTATTGCTTCCTGTCTAGGGGACCATTGTACAGTACCCTGATGCTTGTGTTCTATGTCTCCCTCTACGCAGCGGCTAGTGAAGGAGAGGGCGGAGATGGCGCTGTGGAGCAAGGCGGCGGGGATGCCCCCACGGCTGCAGCGGAAGAGGTGGGTGAGCCCCCACAGGGGCCTGCTACGGCGGTAGACAGCGAGGAGCCATCCAGGTTGGTGGTTTCCACAGAGGAGGAGGAGGCCGCCACTGAGGCGCACATGGGGCCTGGTGGGGGCATCCCTGCTGGTGCAAGTGGTGCAGTCCAGGGGCAGGGGCAGGAGGCAGCACAGGTCACCGTGGAGGGGCATGTGCATGTCGCTGTCCCTGAACCTGTGGGTGCACCACCTTGCACCAGCAGGGATGCCCCGTCCCAGGCCCCTCCGCAGGTAGAGGGGATGTCCATGTCATCTGACGCCCCTCCACCTGCGGACGAGGGGACCCGTGGCCGTGTGGAGAAGGTCCTGATTGGGGTCGCGATGTGCACGGCTGTGATTCGCGATGCCGTGCCTGCTTCCCAGGAGGAGCACGCACCTCATCACAAAGAGCACCGTGCTGACGTGGCCCAATTGGGATCGGCCATGTTCGGGGGTTTCCTGCATGTGTCGGCCAATCTGGCGGCCCTCTCCTCCTCTGTGGAGACTATACGCCGGTCGTTCTCCTTGCCGTCTTCCGGCCCAGATACCACCAGGGCCCCCTGTGGACCTGCCCTGACCAATGCAGCCAGCTCGGTGGGGATCCCATCCCTGCCACAGTCGGGAGTCAGAGGTCCAGCAGGGGTGGACAACACAGCAACTGGACCCCAGCAGATGGAGGATGTGACGGCATCATCGGGCAGGGCACGTGCACGACGGCGTCGGTGGTTTCCATCAGCCTGGATGCCGTCGTGCTGGCAGAGGCAGTGGCGTCGGAGGCAGCAGCAGGCTCGACGTGGGAGGCATCATGGCTCGGGGCCATCAAGATCAGAGGGGCAGGCATCGGCCGGAGGGCAGGAGAACCCTGGGATGGTAGTGTCTTCCGTGTGGGAGCAGTTGGTCCAGCGGATAGGTGCAGAGCGGCAGCGGGCGGAAGAGGAGCGGCTCACCATGGTCAGGGCGGAGTTCTCCATGCGTCGGGCGTTGAGGCGGGCTGAGTGCCTCAAGGAAGCTCGCAGGGAGTTTGAGGTGAACATGGGGTTATCCCTGCGAGACCTCGGGGCCAGGACAGAGTCCCGCCTCCAGGACATCGACATGGAGTTCGATGATGCCCAGGCCGGCAACATCACAGAGTGAGCCGCAGGACTTGCCCGCTGCCATTGTATATAGTTCTTTAGTTAGTTAGTGTTAGGTTTCCTTTTTTTTTTTAGATTTTTTTGGACCGCTCGGACAATGGCCACTTTTCTGTATATAGTTTTTTTATTAGGTAGTAGTAGGTTTCATTTATAGTGTTGGGCTCATGGACCCTGGAATATTCTTGTGTATAGTTGGATTTTTTTAAATACATTTTTTTGATTTATATTTGTGTTCACCATGAGGCAATGGTTTTTCCTTATTTTTTTTCACCATGATTTTGCTTTGGACAACATTAGTTTTTGGATTCCTTTGTTTTTTGGATTTTTACATTAGTTCTCGGACATGGACAATTTATTTTGTTATCCCCATTGTTGTATGTTTGATTAGTTTACTTCATTTTCTTCGAGAATACATGTTTTTATAACTTTCTTTTGTGGTATTTTCTCATTGGTTTCATGCATGTCATGATATGGGTTTTGACATTCACTTGCACCCATTGTGTATGTGTGTGTGACGGACATGTGTTCATTTACATACTTGCCATTGGGGTTGTATCATGTAATTGCATTTGCTATGTGGGTGGATGCAATCCTTGGCTGGGTGTTTGTGCTGGGTATGCTGCCCATTACTGCCATGATTGTGTATCGTCAGGACCTGGGGGCAGGGGGACATGGTTGGGGGCCTGCTGGCAGGTGCCCCACAGTGCTGGGGGGTGGGGGTGCAAGGGGACATGAGTGGGACATGAGTGGGGGCCTGCTGGCAGGTGCCCCACAGTGCTGGGGGGTGGGGGTGGTGGGGAACATGAGTTGGACATGGGTGGGGTCCTGCTGGCAGGTGCACCACAGTGCTGGGGGGTGGGGGTGGTGGGAGACATGAGTTGGACATGGGTGGGGGCCTGCTGGCAGGTGCCCCACAGTGCTGGGGGGTGGGGGTGGTGGGAGACATGAGTTGGACATGGGTGGGGGCCTGCTGGCAGGTGCCCCACAGTGCTGGGGGGTGCGGGTGCTGGGAGACATGGGTGGGGGCCTGGTGGTGGGTGCCCCTGCACTGCTGGGGGGTGGGGGTGGTGTGAGACATGGATGGGGGCCTGGTGGAGGCTGCCCCTGGTGACTGGGGGGGGTGGGGGTGGTGGGAGACATGGATGGGGGCCTGGTGGTGGGTGCCCCTGCACTGCTGGGGGGTGGTGGTGCTGGGAGACATGGGTGGGGGCCTGGTGGAGGCTGCCCCTGGTGACTGGGGGGGGTGGGGGTTGTGTGAGACATGGGTGGGGGCCTGGTGGAGGCTGCCCCTGGTGACTGGGGGGTGGGGGTGCTGGGAGACATGGGTGGGGGCCTGGTGGAGGCTGCCCCTGGTGACTGGGGGGGTGGGGGTGGTGGGAGACATGGGTGGGGGCCTGGTGGAGGCTGCCCCTGGTGACTGGGGGGTGGGGGTGGTGGGAGAAATGGGTGGGGGCCTGGTGATGGGTGCCCCTGCACTGCCTGGGGGTGGGGGTGCTGGGAGACATGGGTGGGGGCCTGGTGGTGGGTGCCCCTGCACTGCTGGGGGGTGGGGGTGCTGGGGGACATGGGTGGGGTCCTGGTGGAGGCTGCCCCTGGTGACTGGGGGGTGGGGGTGGTGTGAGACATGGGTGGGGGCCTGCTGGAAGCTGCCCCTGGTGACTGGGGGCTGGGGGTGCTGGGAGACATGGGTGGGGGCCTGGTGGAGGCTGCCCCTGGTGACTGGGGGGGTGGGGGTGCTCAGAGACATGGGTGGGGGCCTGGTGGAGGCTGCCCCTGGTGACTGGGGGGTGGGGGTGCTGGGAGACATGGGTGGGGGCCTGGTGGAGGCTGCCCCTGGTGACTGGGGGGGTGGGGGTGCTGGGAGACATGGGTGGGGGCCTGGTGGAGGCTGCCCCTGGTGACTGCGGGGGGTGGGGGTGCTGGGAGACATGGGTGGGGGCCTGCTGGCAGGTGTCCCACAGTGCTGGGGGGTGGGGGTGCTGGGAGACATGGGTGGGGGCCTGGTGGTGGGTGCCCCTGCACTGCTGGGGGGTGGGGGTGGTGTGAGACATGGGTGGGGGCCTGGTGGAGGCTGCCCCTGGTGACTGCGGGGGGTGGGGGTGCTGGGAGACATGGGTGGGGGCCTGCTGGCAGGTGTCCCACAGTGCTGGGGGGTGGGGGTGCTGGGAGACATGGGTGGGGGCCTGCTGGCAGGTGTCCCACAGTGCTGGGGGGTGGGGGTGCTGGGAGACATGGGTGGGGGCCTGGTGGTGGGTGCCCCTGCACTGCTGGGGGGTGGGGGTGCTGGGAGACATGGGTGGGGGGCTGGTGGAGGCTGCCCCTGGTGACTGCGGGGGGTGGGGGTGCTGGGAGACATGGGTGGGGGCCTGCTGGCAGGTGTCCCACAGTGCTGGGGGGTGGGGGTGCTGGGAGACATGGGTGGGGGCCTGGTGGTGGGTGCCCCTGCACTGCTGGGGGGTGGGGGTGGTGTGAGACATGGGTGGGGGCCTGGTGGAGGCTGCCCCTGGTGACTGGGGGGGTGGGGGTGGTGGGAGACATGGGTGGGGGCCTGGTGGTGGGTGCCCCTGCACTGCTGGGGGGTGGGGGTGGTGGGAGCCATGGGTGGGGGCCTGGTGGTGGGTGCCCCTGCACTGCTGGGGGGTGGGGGTGCTGGGAGACATGGGTGGGGGCCTGGTGGAGGCTGCCCCTGGTGACTGGGGGGTGGGGGTGGTGTGAGACATGGGTGGGGGCCTGGTGAAGGCTGCCCCTGGTGACTGGGGGGAGGTGGGGGTGCTGGGAGACATGGGTGGGGGCCTGGTGGAGGCTGCCCCTGGTGACTGGGGGGGGGTGGGGGTGCTGGGACACATGGGTGGCGGCCTGGTGGAGGCTGCCCCTGGTGACTGGGGGGGGGGTGGGGGTGCTGGGAGACATGGGTGGGGGCCTGGTGGAGGCTGCCGCTGGTGACTGGGGGGGGTGGGGGTGCTGGGAGACATGGGTGGGGGCCTGGTGGAGGCTGCCCCTGGTGACTGGGGGTTGGGGGTGCTGGGAGACATGGGTGGGGGCCTGGTGGAGGCTGCCCCTGGTGACTGGGAGGTGGGGGTGCTGGGAGACATGGGTGGGGGCCTGCTGGCAGGTGCCCCGCAATGCTGGGGTGGGGGTGCAAGGGGACATGAGTTGGTGATCATTGGTGCAAGGAGACATGTGCCTTTGCTGGGGGGCATGCCCATGTTGGGTGGGTTGCCTGCGGGACATGACCAGGGATGCAGGGTAGTCCCCTGTTCTGTGGGCTGCCTGCAGGGGCCGTGGAGGGTGTACAGGGAACACCTGGGAGGACCCACACTGGCAAATCACATGTAGGACTCCCCGGCACCCCTGAAATACACGTACCCTGCTGAAATCGCGTGTAAAACTTTGTGCGCACCCCTGTAATACCTGCACGCAGCCCAATCGCGTGTAAGACTTCGCGCGCACCCCTTTAATACCCGCACGCAGCCCAATCGCGTGTAAAAATGTGCGTGCACCCCTGTAATAGCGCAGCCCTTTGCGCTGGATTGGGGATTTTGATGGCTTTTCCCTGCGCGGAAGGCGTTCTTGGGGGCGTAACTGGCGCTGCTGCAGGGTCGCTGCGCCACTGTGCGCCACGGCTCGTTTTGGTGGCTGGAATCCATGAATACGCTGTGCGCGGAAATGGGTTTTGGCGCACGCGGCTGGCGCAGACTATCGCACGCGCACACTGTGCGCCAGCCGCGTGCGCCACTTGTGCGCTTAATTCTATGAATTACCCCCATTGACTCCGAAATGTTGCTGTTTCTGCAGGATAGATTCTATATTGCCTGGGACACTCTGAAAGCATTGTTGAGAGGAACAATTATTAGCTTTGTGTCCTACAAGAAGAAAAAGGCTGCAGTGGAGGTTGAGTGGCTGGAAGATGCATACAAGCTGACAGAGGAACGATATAGTAATTCTCCTTCTGAGCGTAGCATGACCGCTATGTTGGATGATAGGCGCTCACTTGATGGGGAGCTTCATTCTAGGACTGAGAGGGACTTCTTCTACACTGGGCAAGCTTTTTGGGAGCGAGGTGAGAAATCGGGTACGCGTTTGGCTGAAAGTGAAAGGGAGGCTGGTGCTTTTTATTACAAACAAGGGTGCAGTGAAAAGAAGATATCTGTGAGTCTTTTTGGTGGTTCTATGCACCTGTGTGCCGAGATGAGGAATCTATAAAGAAGTCTGAAGTGTCTGAATATTTGGACAAGGTTGATTTTCCTAAAATGAATGATCTTGATAGGCTGTTTCTTTTAATTGAAATTAGCCCATCGGGAAGTTGCTGATTCTATGGGAAGGGTGGATATTGGGAAAGTTCTGCCCCAGATGGCTTCCCTATTAACGTGTATAAAACATTTGATCATTCTCTTGCCCCTTTCTTGGCAAGGTTATACATGGAGTTCATTAGCAATTAAGTGATCGCAGACTCCATGCAGACTGCTCTGAGTACCGTAGTTCCAAAACAAGGTCAGGGCTAATCTTTTTATGGTCATTTCTGAATAATATAACTGTTAAATGCAGATGTTAAGCTACTGGCTAAGAATTTTGCCTTGAGGCTTAATTGTTTGTTACCGAAAATGATTCATAAAAATCAGACAGGGTTTGTTCAAGGCAGAAATATTTATGAAAATCTGAGATAATTGCTGGATGTTATTCACCTTAAGAAGAATTCTGTTGATGCTTATGCAGCGGTTAGCATTGATGCCGAAAAGCGTTTGACAGAGTGAGTTGGACATTTCTCTGACAGGTTTTGCCTAAAGTGAAGCATTTCAGTGCTCTGTGTAATGGAACTGCGGCAGCACAAACTGTTAACATTTGTGTGTCTGAGCACTTTCCAATCTAGAGGGGTACACGTCAGGGCTGCCTGTTATCACCTCTGTTGTTTGATCTATTTATAGAACTGTTGGGTAGTATGATCAGGACACATCAAGGCATTGAGGATATTCAGTTTGTCCAGTGTATTTCCAAAGTGCTTTTGTATGCCAAGTGTTCTGGTGTTGCGTATGCACCCTGAATGCTCCTTCATGGAATTGACTTCTGCTTTTCAAGTGTTTGCTAAAGTTTCTGCTTGCAAGGTTAATGCTTCCAAGACATTGATTTTTCCCATCTCAACCTCATGCCATGGGGGACTTTTTGGTGTAGAGAGAGATGTCTGGGCTAATGGTGGGTTTAGATACTTGGTTAATCGAATCACTAGAAATGTGGACTCTCTTCTTGATATAAATGTCAGACTTAAGCTTGTGCGGATTTCAGCGTTGTGTCTCAAGTGGTAGAGGTTAAACTTGACGCTTTGGGGTAAGATTAATGTGATCAAAATTACCTTGATGCCCAAAGTGCTATATGTTTTTAGCATGCTTCCTCTTTTGCTTCCAGGCCAGCTGTTTTTGGACATGAATAAGGTATTCAATAGACTTCTCTGGGGATATAGTGGGAAGCTGAAGATTCCAAAAGACATCATTATGAAGCCTATACAGATGTGTAGTTTTGGATTTCCCAATATAAGGTAATATCACACTACTTTCTCGCTCCTGCATTACAGGCTTATGTCGGATAGTGCAGATTATCCGAACTGGGTTGTCATTGAGAAAGATTATGTTCAATCTACTCCACTTGATTGTTTGCTTTATATGGAGGAAACATCTGGTTAATTCGACCCTGCCGTCTGTTAAGCATGGCATAAGGGAATGAACATGTAAGAGGAGTTGTGACGTCTGTGATGTCAAGTATCAGCGTTGTACTGATTCCTTTTAATAAACTATGGGCCTCATTACGAGGTAGGTGGTAAGGGATTACCGGCACCGGTAAGGACACCGGTGCTGGTAATCCCTTACCACCCTATTCTGAGGTCCCTTAGCGGGTCCCTTCCTTAACGCCTGGTCTTACCAGGCGTTATGGAAGGGACCCGTTAAGGGACTTCAGAGCTAATAACTGTACCGCAAATTGCGGTACCATTATTAGCTCCATCGCCATTCCCATTGAGCCCTATGGTTGGAATGACCGGGTAAGTCCCTATTTTGGGAACCCGGACCTGGAATAGCGCCATGACTACCTCCTACCTCGTAATGAGGCCCCTCCCCACCCCCGACACACTGCAATTTTTTTCTTTTTTTTTTTCTTTCTTTTTTCTTTTTTCTCTCTTGCTTCTTTCCAAATAGGGCAATTGACCTGCTGTTGTTTGTATAATTCTAATACATTTATAGCTGGTTGCCTGTTGTATGTGTTTTACTGTTGTTTGTATATGTTATAAAATCAATAAAAAGATGTACACAAAAACAGAAATCTCTCTTTGCAGAACCCCTTACCTCCCATCACCTGGCATTACCCCACAAAACCTGATTTCATACAGTGGGCCATTGTCTCTCCCCTCAACCTGCTTCCACACAAGTGTCATTGCATCATCTGCAGTCAAGCACCAGAACACATCCATGAAAACTGAAGACACACTCTACCCCAGGCACCTTTATGGGATTGAATACTAATTGGGAAGGACAAACTCACTTCTTTGGTGTACAGGTATGCATTCAGGAACATTGCCTGAAAGCTTGATATTTGTGCAAATGAACTTGATATATATTGGTAAAGTCAACATAGGATGCTTTTGAATCATGTTTTTATTAGTATAATAAAGCCATGAACACATTGCCTTTTGTACATGAATAACACATTTGAATCAATAAAATTAACTCCAAATTGGATTACATTACAAAACATGATATAACAATAAAATAATATGCTTTAATCAAACATAATCAGTATGTAATTTTACAATTTCACACCATACACACATAACAGAGAATTGTGTAACACGCATTACCCTTTGTGATTCTAGCCACACATTATTAAATCAGTAAAGTCAATCTGATTAAAGCACCATCTGCAAAGGTCTGTTTTTAATCCATGCATAGTTGGCACATATTATCAAGTTCATTACTGCAGGCATATGTTTACAGGGCAAATAGTTACGTTATTGTAGTGGAAATGCAAACTGTGCACAGACATGAGGTGCGCACATATCAATTGCAGTAATAGCACACTAAAAGGGCAGGGGGACTCACTGATGGTTAAATAATTTTAGGTATTAGGCTTGAGAATGTCCTAAACAATTGAAGTTTAAGTAGATAGCATTTACACAATACAGATAGGTTACAGGTAATTATGTAGGGTTTACCATTAGATTGCGGTATTGTAAGCATGCCTCAAAGCATACCGCTTTAGTAGAAATCAACTCACACGTTTTAAATTGCTTAGCAACCACAGAAACTGAAAGTACACGTTCCCATGATTGTACAAGAGGGAAGGAACTAACGATTTATGATACTTTTGAGGTCACAGAGCTGAGCTCACGGATGCAGGGGAAAGGCAGTGAACATAACCTCATTTAATAATTCAGCATATTAGTAATGAAACCGGCCTCATGGCAGTTTCAATGCGCCCATGACGGTTTCAAATTGCCCTCTAGCACAACTTAGCCTGGGAAGCAGTTCGAGGTGTTCGTAAATTGCAACATTAGAATGCCAATTTGTCTTTGGTCCAAGGCTCTGCCAGTGTCATGATCGGTAGTATCTTCATGAAAAGAGGATGGGGATGATCGGCGGCAGATGAATAAAGATGTGCTGGTCATCCCAAAAGTTTCAATGCCTTTGCTTCATGATGTGGGAATTGGGGGTTGAACTGTGAGGCCACGGTGGAGGTCTAGGGTGGTGTGATAAGGTTTTTGGGATCCAATCATCGCAGGCTAATGTATGTCCAGATATAGGGGAAATGCACATTTGCCCAATGATTTTCATTCAAAGGATGGAGCAAATGTGTCAATGTGCTTTCATGTTAGTTAGTTTAGATGAATATAACATTTCTGGATTTAGGGGCATTTCTTTGACAGTGCCTTTTAATGCAGTTCTGTTCTGCTTTCTGTTTGAATATTGCTGTCCCAGCTGCGTCTGGGGCCCTGAATAAAACTGTGTTTCCTCTTGCCTGGTGTACACTCCTTGTTGATTACTTTTGTATTTTTTTATTGGTGAGTTCAAAGGCAACCTGCAGTACATAATTGTCAAAGTTGTTTTGTATAGCACAGCTGCCATTTATATGACTTCACAGAACTGTATTGTTGGCCAAGTGTGCCATCCAGGCATATATCACTTATATGACAGGTCAGGTGGGGATCATTTCAGGTTGACTGGTATTCTGGTGATAAATCCGCCAGAATACCGGCAAACTGTATTACTGTTAAAGCCACTCGGTCCGGTGGAATAGTGTCGATCTCGATTCCATGGAGTCCAACCTGATTTCATGAGGAATTCTGACAGTATTACAGTTGCCAGTATTACCACCTCACCAGCAAACTTGTAGTTAATCAGTGGGGTAAGGTGCGGTATACATTAATACTGGCACGTTATTACTGCTATGGCCACAAGTGTCTGGTGTTTAGATGCGTGATGGCTCTGGTGTGGGTTCCCTGTATCTGGTGACTAACTTAAGTGGGGCTGTGCTCTTAACACTGCAGCTAGATTTCACTGGGGTGGGCTAGAAGGTGAGTAGTGCATGTGGTGTGAACAAGAGCAGTATGACCCAAGATTGTGGCAATATTTTTCTCATGCCCCCATTTGAGCACAGCCCAAAGACATTATGGGTGTTACCTAGATTTAGGTCTATCTGCTCGTTGTTTATTGGAAGTAGTGATTCAAAGGATGTCCTCTGCACAAGACAATAGGTACACGTGCTATGCAGTTGAGACATTCCCAGTGCCAGTGCAGCCCATACAGCAAGTCAAAATTAACTAGAGTTACATAAGGTTACCATTCAGTACAAAACTATACCATGTACACTTACTTCTACTTGGTTTTGATAGTCTGACCTCTATGTTAACATTAGGTAACTTCAATTCATCTTTATTCTCCATGGGGGCTGCAATGGCTACCCAGCATCTTTTATCGCTTGCACCCTTTGTCTTGTACAGAATTGACGCCCAATAGACTATCAAAACCAAGTGTAGATTATTGCTTTTTTGTAGGGATGTTACTACACAGTTTTGTGTGTATTAGTGTGTGTGTGCAGTATGAACTATATTTCAAACGGTCTAAAGCTTCACACAACTCTATGTGGTGTGCTGCAGGTTATGCCTATGTAGCTGTTTTGAAAAATTGTGCCTCCTTTTCATAATACGATCTCAGTGAAGTAGGTGGAGTCAAGCTGAGAACTAGCACCGTATTTTAATCAGTTACTGGTATGTCAATCTTGCAAGTTATGGGTTCAAATGTAGACAGGGATTGTTCAGCCCTTTCAATCTGATAAGCAATACTTAATATGTGTGAGGTAAGTCCTGGCATGTATTTTTTAGCACTGACAGTTATTGTCTCAACTTAGTTTGATTATGATGTGATGTTCACACAACAACCAACAATTGTGTGCACAAGCCACCTGTATCTTCATCCTGAGCCAGCTCATGGTGATCCACGTTGTTGCTGTAGTGCTAGTTATTTATTTCCAAAAACATGAGCTGGAAGGTTGGAAGGTTGCAGTGTTGGGCGCCGAAGCCCAACCACCTTTCCAGTGTGTCTGCATAACATTGAAATGACCCCATTACTGAAATAACAGGAATCAGGATGGGTGGCTTGGACATCTGTTGCAGGTATCAATGAGGCAGCCACTCTACCAGAGGCAACTAATTAGTTAATTGGGCAATTGGGTTTGCACACGCATATGTGCCCATGCAGTGATGTGTGGCACGAAGCACTCTGCTGTGTCTCATCAGGTGGCACCAATTAACATTCATAGGCAGTGCCTTGTTCATCTGGGTACTGCCCCTTTCTCTTCTGTTATGCCACATGGAGTGTGCTGATACTGAGGTTCATGCCAGGACGCAGACTCATTGAACCATGAACACATGCTAGCACAGAACTCTAATCACCACTTCACATTTGCCAATGACATTAGTGGGGCAGAGGGGCATCCAGCACATAGAGGACAGTAGCTGGACAGTCACCAGCCACCAGCATCCCACCAGAAGCACAGCCAGAAAAAACTGTCACTGCCTAGGAGGAGTTCTGTTCTGATTGGGACCTATTCCAGATGGCCTGGACAGGCAAGTTAATCAGTTCAGAAATATATATAGTTTTGCAATAGTCTATCAATTAGTTACAGGGAGGAAACACATCTGCTTTATTTTCTATAGATAGATGGTGAACATGTTCCACTTTCCACCTATAAAGTCTGAGGGAATGAGCATCGTTATATTGATTGGTATTTGCAAATGGCATACCTGTACCAGGTAGTTCATCCATCACCCAATCAGCTGTTCAGCATTTAATTTTAAAAACATATGTGTTATTACCTATATAAGCACTGGCACATTGGTCTTTACAAATTAGACACTGCTCATAAGTAGATGATCTTGAAAGATCTAAGGTATTAATGTATTTGTTTTGCTAAACATGCATGTGTTGCCTCGCAGCCAACTTCCCATTGATAATGAAATACAACTTTACAGTATGAATAACTCTATAGAAAGGGAAACATTGCTTTTCCATGTTTACTGTTGTCTAGATCAAAAATGTTGACAGGCACATCCTTTCCAATACACCACATATTAGTTTCTATGAAACAGGTATTGCAAAACAACAAATAAGTTCCCAAATGAGGGAACTCACATCTTCTGCACACTATCTGGGGCTGAATGTGCCACACATTTCAGTATGCGTAGAGAAGACGTATTAAAGAGCGTAAAATGTGTTCAATATTAGTATACGTTACAGAGTTTGTTTACAGAAGAGGTCATATATTGTTGTTTAGCGTAATATTGCAATAAGTTTAATAAAGCATCCAACGAGTTTTAATAATTCATGTCTTCATCAGGGGTACAATTCATTCACATATCTGGAAATTAATGAGACAACACATCTATGAATATGTTTATATAAGACACCTGAAGAACACAGTCAAGTTTAATCAAAGAATTTGTCAAAAGTGTAGCGTGAGTTTGATGATTTATTTCATTAGTTCCATCTGCACCAAAGAATAAAATAAAGCTGGGCAAAGTGTTCAAATGGAAATGACATCACAGCTTTTGTGAAGTAACATGAAATAAATCAAAGTATGTAACAATATGTGAAAACATGACTTTTGCCTGCCTAATTTGGCAAGGATAGAGGTACAAGGTCTCACCTTCTCCTATGTAAGGTCAACATTGAAGACAAACTCCTAAAGTTAGAAAGCCATAGAGTGAAGCACTGCTCCAAATCTTGAAGCCTACGGGTACAGACCACAGAATGAATCGCGGTGTGTCCAGTCCTCAGAATGGTCTAATATCATAAGGAATCAGAGTTCTGTGAGTAACTGAAGCATAGAATTCACCTCACATTAGGTCTACTCAAAGGCAGTAAATAGGCAAGGAAGTCAATATTCTGTAGCCAGCTGTCCCAATCAATTAAATTTATTCATCTGCTTTACAGAAAGATACAAAAAAGAGCGAATCAATTCATCTGTAAGTCCCTGAGACCACCGACCTATAGTTAAGGTGAGTCGGTATCCCATATGAAACCTGAAAACAATTGAATTGCTAATAATTTTTGACTTGTGTCACGGATTTATCTGAAAATCTGAAGACAATTAGCAACGCACAGGCACCACCCCAACCCCAACACATCCCTCCTAGACTGGAAAATCTGGGAACGTTTTTAAGAAACCAAAGAAAAGAAACATAAAGTTGCGGCCTAGTCTCCATTCATTTTCCCATAGTCAAAAAAGGTCAATTTGGTACAGGTCTATAACAACTTGGGCACAAAGCATTGACTGCGATCCATGTGTGGTTTGGGGTTCTTCTGTCCAGTAGTTTTTTAAATATTTCATGGAAAAGGGGGTGTCTCCAACTCCAAAATACCTATATCTCAGGTGAATTGCCAAGAAACCGGGTGCTTATAAATGAAAATATTCATATTTATAAGCTATACCCGAGGATACTGGAAAATGAAATGCAGAAAAAAGCCATTTGCAGCAAAACTGTGACACAATGGTATCAGGCTAGAGGTGGGGGGAGGGGAGGGGTAACAGGAAACAAAATGCAATTTGACAGTTGGAGGGGGTCTAGGGAGTGAGTTTGCAACACAAATCTTTTTTATATCTTTGTTTATTGCCACAAATAACCAACATTTCATAGCAAACTGCGTCATGGAAACAGAGTGTATTGTGAGGGGAATGGGAGAGATCAGGGGCAGTGAAGAGGGCATCATGAGTGTGTGGGAAGCAGGCACAGATGAGGGGGTACTTTGTGAGGGCAGTAGGGGGCAGGAAAGCATTTTCTTCGGCCATCTTTCCAATATTCACAGCTATAATGACTACAGATTTTTTTTTACAGCTACAGTGATGTCAGGTTTGAAAAATGACTGTCCATGTACAGAGGCCATGGCCAGTTCCACTATACTCATCCGGGACTCCCATCCATGCAGTAACCGGGAAGGACCCTTCAAAGCAAGGACGCAGCCGGCCCCCTGAGGCCATGTTTCCTATAAATTAGCACAAGTTACAAGACTACTTACAACAACATGGCCTGAGTGTGCTGGGCCCTTCCATGCTTTGAAGCTAAGCAGTTTCTCCCCGTTACTGCATGGATGTCCACAGTCCCAGATGCTGTGCTTTCTCTGCATTTGCATTTTTTGTTATAACTCTATTACTGTCAGTCCTTGCCAGTATTGCATACTAAAGGTCAAGCTGCCAAGAGGCCCTCATGAAAAGAGCAGGTATCTCTAGGTATGGAATTACACTACATACTATAATATATTTTTGCAGTCTGTGTTCAATTTTATGTATTTTTGTAACTTAAAAGGGCCATTTCGGGTGATGGAAAGAGGGCGATGGAATAGGGGATGAAAACACATAAGAATGAAACATCTAACAAAGGGAATTAAAATAAAATGCAACATATATTTTGAAAGGGGGTGCAAAACTGCCACTTAAAACAAGAAATTAGAATTACAGGTAATTAGATATTCAGCGATTAATTTCTACCATTCCACAAATATAGCACCACTATTGACTACACATTGTGTGGGAGGAAGGGGTAGTTTAGGCCCCCCTCATGCATTCAGTACAATGTGCATCACTTGCTCGACCAACAGTGGGGACGCTTCCATTGTCTTTATGCTAATGATCAGCCATTATGCTGGGGGTAATTCCCCATTCACCAAGGCACTTCCCCATTCCCATTTTTGCCCCCATAGGGCATAATGGGAATGGGAAGGCGCTAATTACGGTACCGCAAATTGCGGTACTGTACTTAGCATCAAGGTCCCTTTGCGGCACCCTTCCCTAACGGCTGGTAAAACCAGCCGTTAAGGTGGAGTCTCGCAAAGGGAACTTGTAGTAAGGCGGTACGGGTTTACCGGTACTGGTGCCTTTACCAGTACCAGTAAACCCTTACCGCCTACCGTGTAATGAGGCCCACTGGCATAGGTGGGGCTGTTGCAGAGACACTTAGCATCCATTTTGTGCACCCTCGACTCCATCTTTGGACCAGTCCTCACTACGATAATACGAAAAGGCTTCTCTCCCCTTCACAGCGGTGCACACACACCGCTCGTGGCCCACACCTTTTCTCTCTGTGTCTGAACGCTTCGCAGCTCCATTCTCATGCCTAAGCCAGAGGTAACTTGCAACAAGACAAATGTTACATCTCGCCCTTTCTCTGAGATCACTGTCCTATGTGTGAACCAGACTGAACCAGTCCCTGTAGCTCATCCATCTCCACAAACCTGCCTGTGCCCTCTTACCCCCTCTGTTGGAAAATTACTGCCAGTGTAACCCTGTGTCCCTGCAAGGTATTGGCCCCCATGATGTAGGGCTATTACAAGAAGTTACGCCAATCAGAATAACATTGAAACCAGGTGCCATACCCCCTAGAGCAGTGGTCTTCAAACCTTTTTTGTCCTGGGCCCCCGTGAGCAAAGTTTGGGCAGGCCGGCCCCCCCCCCCACAAAAGTGCCAGATGGACAGTATGTAGAAATTGCTATGAACTTTTGCATGACGTCACTGCACCCTACTCTCAGTACAGACCCTGGGCTCTCCCCACCCTACTCCCACCACTATCCCAGTGCTCACGCCCATCCTGCTCCCACCACAGTCCCATAACACAAGCATACACACATCCATACTCATTGAAATAAAAAATAAATTGCCATAAATGTACCTTCTGCAGGGGCCTGCGCATGGTTGCTAAAATGCCCCGCTCCAGGTTGCTCTGCTCGTATGTGCGAGGAGGCGCAGGAGCTGCCCCTCGCACATACATACATGCAGTGCCCCAGCCAGCATTTCCAATGAGCTATGCAAGGCTGACAAAGCAAAACACCCCCAGCGTTGCATGGCTCAGTGATCATGTGCGGCTGGGGAAATGAACTGTCAAAGGCAAACAGTGTTTGCCTTTGACAGTTCAGCCAGCCCAGGAGCACTCCCTCAGCTGTTTTTTCCAGCTGAGGGAGTGCTCAGTGTTTCACTGGGCTGGCTCCTTGGCTCCTCCATAATGGGTGAGGTGGCCAGTGGGGGGACGCCCCCTAACCCATTATGGAGGAGCTGGCAGGCTTGGACTGGCCTATAGGGCAATAGGGCGATGAACGTACTAAAAATGCAAAATGCTAGTGTAGGCCAGTCAAAATGGGTCACTTTTTTGGCCAATGTGGGCCAGTTTGAGGAGTTAATTCATTATGCAGCTAGTAGTTTTGACCATTGTTGCTGAATAACTATTCTTTAAATATCGCCATTTGTTTACATTTGAACAAAAACCAACCCCTTGGGTACTAGTCAAACAGTCTGTGACTAAAGGACTGAATATCCATTTGCAACTGCTGTCCATTTTTTTCATTGGTGCCTAAGATCGTTTTATGGTCCAGTCTGACCATGTGAGCTACTCCTTCCATTTCATCCAATCTAAAAAATAAAAATAAAAATAGTGTTTTTTTTTTTACACATTTCATGCTGGGCTCTGGCGCCCCCCCCTAGGGGGGGCGCGCCCCACAGTTTGAAGACCTCTGCCCTAGAGTGAAACAATATCCACTATCGAGGGAAGTGGAGGAAGAAGTAAGAGAAACAATAAATGCACTGCTAGAACAAGGAATAATAGTGCCATCAAATTCACTGTGTAACACAGCGATTTTTCCGATCAAAAAAGCGAAGGGAGTGGCTTGGAGGATGATCCAGGACCTACACCCACTTAATGACATCATACAGAAAGAGTTCCCAATAGTACCTAATCCAGCATCAATATTGTGTAATATACCAAAAGAGGCCACGTGCTTTCCCTTAGTGGATTTGAAAAATGCTTTCTTCTGAATACCACTTGACACAGGCTCCCGGTACCTCACAGCGTTTACGCTGGGGGGGGAACAGATATGAACATTGTAGGTTACCGCAGGGATATTGTGAAAGCCCCAACTAACATCAAACCTCTGTCTCAGTATATTGCACCTTAGAACTAACAAATGTCAGCATGTCCCCTAGTTTCTTTGATGCGCTCAGACCCACCCCACGATTGATGTTATCACACGTGCCAAGACCCATAAACCCAGCATTCCATATAAGTCTTAATGAGTGATGGTGTAATCAAGTGTATACAGTTTATAGATGTATGATGATTTGCTCAAAGGGACTGTATTGACTATTATTTAGTGCATGTGTAATGGTAGTATCTCATGTTAGCTTAGTTAGTGGCCACCATGCTCCACAGCAACCTGACCCTCACACCACCTGGACACAGACAAACGGACCTTGTGACTCGCACCCTCCCGCCAACCGAACAGCCAATCCGGAGGGAGCAACACCTTTTAGCCAATCCTATGTCTGGCAGTCCCTTATATCATGATGTCACTGATGACAATTTTTGCCTTGATAAAGTAATGACATTGTAATATTTGCCAGAGCGCTCTCGGGCAGCAGCGTTCTCTGGATGCCAATTTTACATAAAAGACAACTAACTCTCTCAGCTTGTTCTCTTAGTCTCATTCCCCGTTGGGGTGTGTCTTATTTTTTTGCATTGCACGTTTAAAATGGGGATGGGCCTTCACAACATTCAAGACATTGGGCTTCATTACAAGTTTGCCAGTCCAGAAACAAGGGTGCTGGTAAGCTCACCGGCACCCTTGATTCTGGACCAGCAAACTATGAGTCTGCCTGCCGGCACTGCTGTGTCTGACAGGTCTTACCCTACTGGGTGCTGCGGCCATGGTAGGCAGACTGGTGACAGAAGCGCTGGCCCTATTGGTAATGGTGCCGGTGTCAACCCTCCCATAGAGTCCCATAAAGTCCTATCGGACTCGCTCGCAGACCTTGACGGATGCACCGACACTGTAAATGGGGAATAATTTTTCCAAGGAGGGCAATGGGGAATTTCCGGGTCCGACGGGGCTGTAATATCCCCGGTAATTCCCCATTACCGGGCTGACCATGTTTACCGGCATGGCTACCGCCGGGGTCATAATGAGGCCCAATGTCACAAAAAATTAAGTTGCCTCTCTGAACTTCTCTACCATTTCTACTAACTCTTCAAATAGAGTTCTCCAAATGACAAAACAAAGAAAAAAAGTATAGGGGAAAAGTGAGTAAAAACCAAACCAAAAGTGTGTTTGTGGTGATTATTCACACCTACAGACTTCGACACCGCAGATTGGACGGTTTTAAATGCACAGATGTCATGATATGGTCCCGTCAATATATCCGAATGTGCGTTTGCACTATCCATACACGCAGTTGGACTACGCCATAAAAATTGAAGCCACCTCTATGAATCACTCTACCATTTCTAATGACTCTTCAAATACAATACACCAGTGCTACCAGCGTTTGACAACTCTGGCTGTTGCTAGCAACACATTTAATGGGTGGAGATTCTTTATGCACAACCGCTAACAACTACAATAAACATATCAGACCACAAATAATCAAAAAAAGACTGCAGCCAGTATGATCCAGACCATCTCATGCAATGTCCAATACACATCATCCCAAGAGACTCGCACCAAATGTTTTATCATAATTGATGTTCCCAAGCTTCTTCCCAATTTTTCTTTTTTCTTTTCTCAGTTCTGAAATGCTGGTGTGTCTTCAACCAAATAAATTCAGTATTAGTACCGCGGAATGAAGTGGATGAAAACTTCCAACAGATGCATGGCATCAGAAAGAAAATATCCTAGGAAGACCTCTTGCTCATCCAATGGAACTACTGCAGATAGGAGCACCACATCTAAAAACACTTAATAAAAAGCCTCCTCTCTGAACCTCTCTAGCATTTTTAATAACTCTTAAGTTGAGTATTGCAATGCTGCCAGTGTTTGAAGACCCTGCCTATTGCTTTAATGGGGGGAGGATTATTCTGCACAACATTGGTCACAGCTGCAGTAAAGATTTAACACCAAATATAATCCAAAAAAGACTGCCCTCCAATATGGGCCAGCCCATCTCGTGCAATTTCCAATGCATATCATCCACATCATCCCAGGACACTCTCCCCAAATGATTTATCATGATTGATGTTCCCAAGCTTTCTGACAAAACATTAGAAGGGCAACGTATAATATTGGCCAGACCATCTTGTCCATTTTCTGATATGTATCATCCACATTATTCAAGAAGACTTTCACCAAATTACTCATCATGATTAATGTCCCCAAGCTTTGAGACAGAAAATGTGAAGTCCCACGGCGTAGAGCTTTGTTGCTGAAAGTGCAAGTTCCTCCTCTGCCATGTTAATGCAACAGTGTTTTTTAACTTTATAGAAGCACCATCTCTCAGCCGTGCTATTCAGGTGAGTCCCCTTCTTCCTCAATAGCAATGAATTCAGAAACGAAATTACAACATCATCACTGCTAGTACTCTCGTGATCGGACACGTCGGAAATGTCCGACCGGGAAGAAATATGTAAAACAATAAAAATGACAACATTAAAAAGACAATGGGTCTCATTACAACTCCAGCGGTAGCCGTGTCGGTAAAACCAGCAGGCTGCTGATGAAGTTGTAATTGTTTCTGGAGCCTGACTTCACAGAATCATTGTGGCATTACACCCCCTGTGGTCTGTGAATTCAGGTGCCGGAAAATGTTACTCCCCATTCCCATTGAGTCCTCTCGGACTCTGTGGGAATGGGGATGACGAAAGAACCGGCAACATGTGCAATAGTGCCAGTGCTTCCGTCAAAGTCTGTGAGCGGATGCCGTCCCAACCGACAGGTCTGACCTGGCGCATGGGACGGCAGACACACACAGAACTCGGAGTGTGCCGGTCCGGTAACAATGGTGCCGGTATGCTTACCGGCACTGTTGTTACCGGACTGGTACACTCATAATTAGGGCCAATGAAATATTAGAATGGCTACAACTTACTATTTTCTTGCACAATGTTAGGCATATTCAAATGTCCAACTGGTGACAAAAATATAAAATAACAAAAATGACAACTCTAAAAAGACAATGGGGTTCATTACCAGTTTGGCGGTCTGGAAACAACGGTACCATCGGCTTGCCAGTACCGTTGTTTCCGGACTGGTAAACTACGAGTTCCCCCGGCTGGAGTTGAGCTATTTTCTCCCTGAGGGATGTCTCCTGGGCATTCCTTACTCTTTTATTTTGGGCACCCATTTTGATAAGGAGGCCCCTTAGAGTTGCCTTGAAGGCGTCCCATAGGGTGTGCGGACCTACCTCCCCATTGTCATTAAATTCGAAAAACTCCGTTATGGCCTCTAGCACCTCCTGAGCGCGGACCTCATCCTTCAACAGGGAGTTTTTGCATTTCCATCTACCTCTGCGGTCGCTTAGCCAGCCCCTTGCAATGGTGGTTCGGACCAAATCGTGGTCTGACCAGGGGACGGGGTCGACCCTGTGGCCAGTAACGAATGGGTGCAGGGTCTCGTCCACTAAGATGTAATCTATTCTGGAAAAAGAAGAGTGGATGGTGGAATAATATGTGAAGGAGGGGGCTCCCATCCTAGGGGTCGGGATCGTGTCCACCAGTCCCAGCTCTGAGTTAACCCTTTGGAAGATCCAGACCATGATCTCATCCGTTGACCTGGGTAACTGAGGGCCAACGCGATTCCTGTCCTGGGTTGGGTCCATGACCATGTTGAAATCTCCCCCCACCACCAACCCATCCCGGACAAAGAGCTTGAGTTTCTCCCCCACCTCCTCCCAGAACTGGGCTTGGCCCTCATTTGGACCGTGTATCACTGCCAGGGTGAGTGGGGCTCCCTGCAGGGTCCCTCGTACCAACAAGTACCGGCCTTCAGGGTCTTTCAGTATTTCGGCTTTTTCGAAGCCAACATTCCTCGCCAGGAGGATGGCCACCCCTCTATTTTTGGCCTTGTGGGACACATAACCCCCCCCCAATTCCTCCCCCCCTGCATCTTGGGTTCTTTCCCTCGTGCCCAGTGAGTCTCTTGTAAGAAAAGGAGGTCAAGGCTGGCACTCCTGAATTCCCTACAGACCAGGGACCTCTTTGTGGGGGTGTTTAGGCCCCGTACATTGAGAGAGCCCACTCCCAGGGCCTGCAGACTTTCAGCCATTTTCTAGAATCGCTTCTCTCCTTGTCAACATACCTTCACCACCCTTTTCTGCGTGCTCCTGTGGTTGTAACTGGTGCCCCCCCCACCCCCCTGGGTGGGCCTGAAACTATTCCCCAACTGTCCCCCAATCCCTGTCCAAAACTGAACAACCCCAACATTCGTGTGTCCCCCCTCCCCCCTCCCCGGCATCCAGCCAATTAGTTCTGCCATCGCTGGCTATGGCCGAACCACCAGCCTGCTCACCTCGGCAAGGCCATCTGTGTAAAGCTCATCACCTTGAGCACCCCTTCCCCCCTGTCACATTGCCCCCCCCCCGGCCCCCTTATACTTGCTGTTCATGGGGACGCTGTGAGTGGTAGAACTTCCGAGACACCACTACACCATTCCAGATCCTGACGGGTCGCCCCCGTCCTTAGTCCTCAGAGTTGTCCCGCTCCCCATCTTTCGCTGGCGACAGTGTATTCAATTTCCTAAATTTTCTTGCGCTCGTTTTCCTTCTCCTGTCTCCCGATGGGCCGGGGCCACTTGGTCTGCCCGTCTCCAGACCCGATGGGCCCCTCCCGGGGTTCGAGTCCGCTATGTAGTCTTGGATAGCTCCTCTTATGTCGTCTTCCGTAATCAGAGTCGACCTCTGGCCCATATATTCAAAGGCCAGGGAGAAGGGGTAGCCCCATCTGTATCGCACCCCATTCTCTTTAAGCAGTTGCGTTAGGGGGCGGCACATTCTATGTTTGGCCAACATGTAAGCCGAGAGATCCTGGTAAATCAAGATCTGGGCATTATTGTAAGTGATCTCCCAGGCTTTTCTGGCCTCCTACAGCACTTTTGTTTTTCTAATAACTCTTCTAATAGAGAGTGTCAGTGTCGCAAATGTTTGAAAACTCTAGCTGTGGCTAGCCGCACCTTTAATAGGTGCAGGTTGATTAAACACAACCACAGCTCACTGCTACAGTAAAGCTACAAGACCACATATAAATCATAAAAGACTGCAGCCCACTATTGGCCAGACCATCTTGTCCAATTTTCAATAATCATCATCCACATCATTCAAGAAGACTCGCACCAACAGATTTATAAAGATTAATGTCCGCAAGCTGTGAGACGGAACATTTAAAGTCCCATGGCGTAGAGGTTTGTTGCAGAATGTGCAAGTTCATCCAACTCTCAGTCCTGCTATTCAGGTGAGTCCCCTTCCTCCTCAATAACAATGAATTCAGAAACGCAATTACAACATCATCACTGCTAGTACTCTCGTGATCAGACATGTGGGAAATGTCCGACCAGGAAGAAATATGTAAAACAATAAAAATGACAACATTAAAAAGACAATGGGTTACAACTCTGGCGGTAGCCGTGTCGGTAAAACCAGCTGTCTGCCGCCGCAGTTGTAATTTTTTGCAGGTGCCTGAATCACTGTTAAATTCAGGTGCTGGAAAATGTTACTCCCCATTCCCATTGAGTCCTATGGGACTCAATGGTAATGGGGAGGACGGAAGCACTGGCACCATGTGCAACCGTGCCAGTGCTTCCGTCAAAGTCTATGAGCAGATGCTGTCCCACCCGCCAGGTCTGACCTGGCGGCTGGGACGGCAGCCGCTCACAGAACTCGGAGTGTGCCGGTCAATTAACAACGGTGCCGGTATGCTTACTGTCACTGTTGTTACAGACTGGTAACTCATAATTAGACCCAATTTCTCAAACATAAAAAAATTAAATATTATAATGGCTACATCTTACTGTTTTCTTGCACAATGTTAGGCATATTCAAATGTCCAACTGGTGACAAAAATATAAAATAACAAAAATGACAACTCTAAGAAGACAATGGGGATCATTACCAGTTTGTCAGTCTGGAAACAACGGTACCGTAAGCTTGCTAGTACCGTTGTTTCCGGACTGGAAAACTACGAGTTCTGCAAGCGGGTACCTTTCAGCCCACCATGTCTGACCTGGAGGGCAGAACGGAACCTGCTCGCAGAACTCAACGGATGCACCAGCTCCATTCATGAATGGCGCCAGGGCATCCGTACTCCCCATTCCCATTAAGTCCAATGGGACTCAACTGGGAATGGGGAGTAATATTTTCTGCCACCCGGCAATGAGGAATTACCGGTACCTGACGTGCTGTAATGCCCTTGTAAGAACCCATTGCTGGATGCCCGAAATAAATTACTCTGGCAGCAGCCGTGCAGGTATTTACCGGCATGGTTACTGCAAGAGTCATAATGAGGCCCAATGTCACAAAACATGACGCCTCCTCTTTGAACCTCTCTAGCATTTATAATGACGCTACAATTAGAGTGCGCAAGTGCTACCAGTGTTTGAAAACTCTGGCTGTTGCTAGCAGCACCATTAATGGGTGGTGGTTGATTATGCACAACCACCACTCACAGCTACAATAAACATATAAGACCACATATACGCCAAAAGATACTGTAGCCCAGTATGGTCCAGACCATCTCATGCAATTCCCAATACACATCATCCCAAGAGACTCACACCAAATGCTTTATTGTAATTGATGTTCGCAAGCTTCTTCCCATATCTTTTTTTTTCTTTTCTCAGTTCTGAAATGCTGGTGTGTCTTCAACCACATAAATACACTATTGTAACCTCGCAATGAAGGGGATGAAAACTTCCAACAGATGCATGGCATCAGAAATAAAAGATTCTAGGAAGACCTATGGCTTATCGAAGAGCTACTACTACAGATAGGAGCACCACATCAGACAATAGAGTGTTTGAGTGCTGCCAGTGTTTGAAGACCCTGCCTTTTGCTGGCAGCATGGGGGAGATTGATTCTGAACAAGCACTGGTCACAGATACAGCAAAGATGTAACACCACATATAAGCCAGAAAAGACAGCCCTCCAGTATGGGCCAGACCATCTCAGCAATTTCCAATACACATCATCCACATCATCCCAGGCCACTCGCCCCACATGATTTATTATGATTGATGTTCCCAGGCTTTCTGACAAAACATTAGAATGGCCTCATTTTAGTGTTTTCATGATCAATTCTACACATATTTAAATGTCCAACTAGTGACGAAAATATAAAATAACAAAAATTACAACTCTAAAAAGACAATGCCACAAAAAATTAAGTCACTTCTCTAGAATTTCTAATAACTCTTTAAATAGAGTGTGTCAGTGTTGCAAATGTTTGAAAACCCTGGCTGTTGCTACCAGCACCTTTTAATATGTGGAGGTTGATTGTGCACAACCACAGCTCACAGGTACAGTAAAATATAAGACCACCTATAAGTCAAAAAAGACTGCAGCCCAGTATGGGCCAGACCTTCTTGTCCAATTACCAATACACATCATCCACGTCATCCCAGAACACTTGGACCAGATAATGCATCATAATTCATGTTTGCAATTTTTGTTACAGAATATTAAATAAGCCACATCTTCATGTTTTCTAACTCAATGTGATTTTTACTGTCCATACATTCTCTTACATTTTCAATATCCTTTTGAATTGATTGTACCTTTCCAATATTTATTGATAGTCAATGTTATTGTTTTATATTAATCCAGGATTAATTTTGTGAGTAGTTTTTGTACTGCTTCTTCTTTCATTCTTTGTGTTACTACAATAACTTCTTCACCTGTTTGAACATATTTCAACTGTTTTGAATCAATTGAAGATACAATACACTTTAAACATAATTGTGTTGGTTGTATAAAACAATTATAGTAGACAGACTATCTATATGTGCTTGGTGACTAATATTTCATTCTTAAAATATCATTGTTAGTCTCATTTTACATATACATAAGAGTGATGTGTAGTTTTAGGAGATAGTGCTATTGTTAGGGTACATGTATTCCTCCACTTCCGCCACCTCACGTGCCATACTTGCCTCTTCACTATTGGTCTCGTCCAGTGCTGCTTCAGAGGAGGTAATGATGTTTTCTAGATCTGGGGTAGCTGAAAGGTTAGAGGATAGCAAGTTATCGGACTCTAAGTCTCCGGGCATCATAGAGTTCCTTTTAGCCACTTTAAATAATTTGAGAATGGACGCATTATTATCTATGGAGATGATAGAGTCTTGCTACGTTGTACAAGGACGAGATTCAAAAAAATCTGGAGCATCTTCTACAGCCTTTTTCATGAAAACGGAGTGTATCTTTTGTTGTGGGGTGAACATTGGTAATGAGCCAATACAGACCACCTTTTTTTTCCGGGCGGCTATTTTTGCCCCTGCTTTATTCGTATTGTGGCTTCTGCCCCTTTTTGCTCCTGTGTTTTCATGTTTCGGGGGTTAAGATATTAGTAAACTGTCTTTGTTAGGAGGAAGGCCTCAGGCCGCTTGTAAAATACACAGCTGTTTCATCCACTGCCATGTGTGTGAGCACACAAACTGAATTAAGATAAGAAGCCACACGTGTCTACATAGCCTTTCTTACTGCTTTAAGGCAATCAGCAAATCTGTGCCATTAGAATTGAGAGGTGACTACCCTACAGTATCCAGGGAGCAAGTGTGTTCGCTGAAGTCATGACCAATTATATGAAGCAATACCTCTCCCTAATATGTGTTATTCCACACTGTTAGGGAGAATTCACACTTATGGCAAATTTCCCTTACCTATAGAGTCCTCCAGCAGCTTTGCTGGATTTGAAGTGTTTATTTCTTTTTACCTGCTAAGTGTGAGACTATTTTTCCCACTGTTAGGTATCTGCTATGCGTGTTCTAGGCTATTTTTGTGTTTGATGCCTATGGGATCTTTTCTCTCACCGATAGGAGCCATCTTTATGCACATGTGTTACACAGCACCCTCCGTGCATTGACACAGGGGTGTCGTAGTGACCCCCAAACATAGACTCCATTCCCTGGGTCTGACTACTGTCTCCCAAGGCATGTAAAGTCTCCATTGACTTTACTAGTCAATCTCTATGAACTAAATCAGTACACCCCATCTTAATAAGGAAGTACTGGAAGGGGTTAATAGTGTTTTCCCCCATGTTTATTTTCGAGAGGGTACCTTAAAGACCCCCTCTACAAAGTTTCTGGCTGGTGGCAGTGGTTACTACCTTTTATATTCGACCGCAAATATTTTCCTAAGGGATTTTTCCATTATTCAAGGCTAATACTTTTACTGACAGCCTCTAACATTTTCCGGTTTATTTTATAATTAACTTTACTCCGGTAGGTTTTATTTGCCAGAACTTTGATAAAACTTCTTTCTCAAGTCTTACTCTATTTTCCTAACCCAGGTCGGGGATCCTTTGTTCGCTCTTTTGGCGGGTTCTGCTCAGAAGCCCTCCTTTCGGCGCCTCTGAGTCTGGGGTGGGTCTGTTGTTTGGGAGGGGGAGTAGAACCACTGGACAGAGTTGCCACAGCAACTCAGGTCGCACTCTAACCTGTTAGGCTGGAGGGTCTCCCGCCAAGATGACCACTCCACTGTGTGAGTGACAGATAAGCTGTATGAATGGGTCTCTTTCTGCATAAAAGCAGGGTCCTGAGGACTGGAAGAGCAAGCCATTGCCACTCGAACTACAGAACCGAAGGGGAGAGAAGCCAGAGACATCTTCAGCATCTACACCACCGGTGAAGCCCTGCCAGATCGTCTCACCACTTTTCTTCCACACGACGAGAGGAGATCTTCAGCGAAAGAGCCTCCTTCCCTTGAGCTGGTGGCGTCAACCAGTTCACTAATCGCTTCCTCGGACCTGACTTGGAGACCGGATAGCAACGCAGCTATCGACCCGGACCGCAAATAAAAGGAGCGTACCATTTAAACTTTGTTTGGCAGCACCGCGGCTGGTTTCATCCCTGCGTAGTGCAGTGACTCGAACCTTCCTCCACGACGAGAGCCTCTCTTCCTCTGTTGATCCCTCGACCTGCAGGAACTACCAGGAACAACCGCCACCGCAGGAGCCACTTCTTCATGTTCAAGGTACATTGTTCCGCCAGGCTGCCCTTTTTCTGTGGTAGCCCTAAAGGTGTTTTAAATCCTTTAACTACTTGTGGGGTTGGCCGCCCTCTCTCTTAACGTTGTCTTTCGCCTCGCATCTACCTCTTCAACAATTTTCTACTGAAGACTTGACTGCAGCTACAAGAACATTTTTTGCTCCTAAGCTCCTGGTCCTGCACCACTGACTTTGGCTCAGACCTATTGACTCTGGCTGATTTGTTAGACAAAACAGGTATGCCTGAGGCAGACCGAGAGAATTAATTACCCCTCACTACTTGAATCTTGTAAAAGAGTTCGAAATAGCCTAAGGTCACATACACATGGGTTAAGATAACACCATTAACACCGGGGAAGAACAACAGAAGAGCAAATCAAGGGAGTAGCCTACTAGATAAGCATATTAAAAAACAATTTTTAATAATGTGTACAAAAGAGCAAAAGAACAAAATCCATGAATGTATCTAAAAACAAGGCTGTTAAGGTCAGCCACATAACAAATAAAGCTAAAGACAAAAAACGCATCAAAATACAGAAGAAAAACTAGATGAATTAATATATCCTGTAATTCTCAACACAAATTTGCACAAACGCCTAGTGTTAGACATTTGTCGAGATTTGGGATGTCGACATGTTTCGGCCAAAGATTAGATGGGGCATTTTCTCACAGTGCCCGTACAGAAATCAGTTTCACGGCCATCTTCAGGACAGATGATTTCTTCATGGGAAGCCTTTATAGATGAAATTCAATTGACATGATGGATCTACAAATATATATATATGTGTTTTAGTTACCACATGTAATTAAAAAACACAAACAAAAATGTACACAACTATGTGCATATCAATCTAAATAGAACGACATATTTTTTGGATTTAAACATTTCTTTTACTAAAAGAAGGGGGGCTGTTCTAAAATCAAACAAGTCCCTTCATCTTCCCTAAGATACAGTATAGATCAATCTCAGAAAAACAGAAAAAACAGATGACTAACATTGGAACAATGTGACCTATGGGGAACATGCAAACTCTTACTTGTCATCACAGAATCCAGTGTGATATCAAAACAGGTTCAGTAGTAACTTGTCTTGGCTCAACACGACAACCATTTTTTTGAGAGAGGAGCTTAGGGTGAAGTACATCTAAATTTCTTCATCCATTGAAATGACAAAATCACTCTAGAAACAAATATGAAAGAACAGCAATGTAACAGATGACTTTAAAAACACTGCTCGTCGTGGTCATCTAAATGGGCCGTGGTGCATATTTCATTAGACGCCTGAAGGGGACGGTATCTCACCCCGTATGTCATTGTAGACACTTAGAATCTTGTGCAATTGGGGCCAAGATCGAAAAAAATGTGAGGAATACGCCGTCATAACCCCTCCAGATTTACAATGGGGCAAATTTAATGGGGTGTATATAAATAATATCGTAATATCCCTCTACATAAGGGCAAGTGCTTCATCTTGCGTCTTATATTTTTCAAAACATAATTGATGTCTATTGTTTGTCATGTCCCAAGGAAACAAATGCTAATTTTGGGAATCATTCTGGACATGGTAATTTATTAGAAAAGTATGTATACCTTGTCTAAACAGCATAACAAATGAACGGAACGTGCATGCGTGTCCCTTGCTAAAGTGCTGGACGTCAGCTTCAAAGACAGATTAGAGAGACCTCGGCTCATAAAATCTGCAGCGCGCTCTGAAAACATTTTAAAAAAGAAGGGCGGGCATATCGTTAACGTTACGAGTCTACAGAATGTTAGCAGCATTTCAAATGCATGGCAGGCGATGCCGACCATGTAAGGAAAGGAAACTCACCGGCAATATTTGCTGAATATTTACGAATAGACGGGTCCCAGTACAACCGTCTTCCAGCAGAACGATCAATGGCGTTGATTGCAAGAAAAATGTCCTAGCGGGTTCCGATTTAAATACACGTCGGCAGAATGACGTGGCATGCGTCTCGTGATCACATGGAGGGACAAAACTCCGCCTTGTTCTTAAAGGCAAAGGAGTGTGAGATCAATGTACGGTAGAACAAACTAATTTAAAAGACCCGAGTCCTAGTTTACTACAATTATACAGTTATATTGGCGGAAATTGCCATATAACTGTGAAAGACACCTTGATCGTGTCTTCGAGTTAAACAGAAATACAAAATACGTGTATGTCTAGTCGTGTGGAAAGTGTCCATTATTAGTTCTAAAGATCTTCATATAAATGCCTAATGTCAAAATTGCCACAAAAAAAGGAGAAATTGTTGCAAATGCAACAATACCACAACGTCCAAAGGTAACTACCGGGATCAGTCAAAATGTCAGGACACAGTGTAGTAGATACAAAAATGCAGACGGAGAAGATAAGTACCGTCTAACAAGATAGATGTTAGAAAGGTTTCATTGAAGACCCGGAACGCCATAGGGTGGACGAGTATGTATAGGTGTCAAGTTATGTGGTCAAAGTGTTCCACTCGACCGAAGAATTTAAACCATTATTAACTGTATTAAGATTATAAATCCATCTTTGTTCTGTAATGCTCAAGGATAATTCTCTATTACCTCCTCTTGGGGATGCTGGTATTTGTTGGATAACAAACCAGCAAAATTCAGTGTGTTTGTGGTTCATGGATGTAAAATGAGCCAGGAGGGGCTTGTTCTCAGTTTTGTTTTTTAAGCAGGATCTATGTTCCCCTATTCTTAGACGTATCGCGCGGCTGGTTTTGCCAACATATAACAGATTTGTTAGACCTGCTCTCACTAGATTGGTTTTCAATGAGAAATGTGTGGATGCACCTAAATCTTCTAAACCCCTCTTCCTTCCTCCTGTTTTAACTTGTGGAGTGCCATTTTGCTCAGTTTTCATTCACTTATCTTTTGGTGTTACTGTGCATTACTTGTTCACAAAACTTCAGGGAAGTGTTGCTAAGGGGTGTCTGAAGGTATTTCCGTTTAACTTGTGCTTTCCCTCCCTTTCGGTACATTGTTAGAGTGCCATTTGTAGTTGGTTTTCACTGTGCCATTTTGCTCAGTTTTCACTCTACTGCAAACGTATCTATCATTGAATAGGGAGTTGTATATGCTTTTCTTTTGACTAAACTTAACTTACTTTATTACTGTGATCTATGTGTTGACTGAGAAGTGTATAAAATAAATATATATTCTTTTTTTAATACAAAGCTTTGGTCAGTGTTTCCTTGCTCCATAGTACAGTACTGCCTATTGTGGCAACCCTGAATACTGCTCATCTCCCTCTTGAGATAACTCTGACTGCCCAGCCACAGCTACCAACTGAATCGTTGTGGTACACACTGATACCAAAGGGGATTTATTGCTCTCACCAGTAGTCCTAATCTGGGGTAGTGCTCCCTAAGGGAACTGCACTGGATTCTGCCTAACACACACCATACACTTCATACAAAGCATTTGACTTTAGGGAATAAGTCACAGGAAATACAACCAGCCGTGTGTGTTACCTGTGTTACCTACGTGATGGCCTTACTTGGATCCACTCAAGAGCCACGCACCTCTCCTGGGCTGGAGCTGAGTATCATGGGACCAAGAGGCTCCCCTCTTTTGAATCGGGTCGAGCCAACAATGACCTCAACGGAAATGGCAAGGCAAGGCGATGCTCCGATTGCAGCAAGGCTCCGGCAGGAAAGGACCACAAAGGACATAGGTTCGCACATGAGTCAAGCCGCACCAATGCTACAGAGGCCGCTTCCAACTCTTCCGCTTCCTAAGCAAATGATCTCACAAAACGTCATTACAGCCACGCAAGAGCGAGAGGGGAGCAAGAGCACAGCCTTGTGTTAATCCAGGATTTGTGGCTATGCTCTCGCTAAGATCAGCCTCCTATTTTGTATGTAATTTAACTTCTGTGTCAGTTTACAATTCTTTTAGTAATTGGAGGGTTGCTGGGTTAAGACCCCAACTCTACAGTTTCCACCACAGAAGTGTTCTGATTACCGTACCAAACACAACTCTGTAGTCCACAAAGCAGACATAGAGAGAGCTGCCACAATTCATTTTGGTCCTCCTTTCCTAATATTTCAGTGTCCACAAATTCAATAGAGTACCAAAGCCTCTTCTGAAGCCAGTGTGTTGTTTTCTGAATATTAGCTGTTGCTTTATCCACTGATGTATGCTTTCCATGAGTATTTGTGCAAATATCTTGAAACAAGTGTCCACCAAGGCTAATAAACTGTAATTCGAGGGGTCAGCTCTATTACCTTTCTTAAATATTGGGATCATGATTGATTTCTTCAAATTGTGTGCTACAGCTCCTGAATAAAATTTTGTCTTCTAGTGATTATATACAATGTTTGCCAATAGATCTGTGTGTGCTTTTATTACTATATTTGATATCCCGTCTGGTACAGAAACTTAAGATGTTTTAAGTTTTAGTATTAAGTGTTTGATGTTATCAATCGAGCAGTCAAAATTGGTAGTGTCTATATTTGCCCAGCTGGCTTCAGAAAGTGCCTCAACCTCAGTTACAGAATTGTAGAGTGCAGTTATATACTCAATCCAACTAGAGGCCAAGAAAGAATTGATTAATTTCCTATGATCAGTCATTTTCACCCAAGAATTGTACAATAACCAAAAACAACAGGAAGAACTCTAAAACGATGAAACCATTGGCTAGTTGCTAATGACGATATGTGTTCTTTAAACATGTTTTGATATTGCATATGCATTCTTTTTAGAGTTTTCATCTCAGTTTCTGAATCCAACTTCTGCAAATGTATTCTGGGTATTTCTTTCTTATATCGTTTTTTTATTTCTAGCTATAGTCAGATCGTGGGTCAGATGTTTTCCTTCCTTCCGCACATGCCTTATTTTTTCCTAAGAGCCTGCATGTATTCAAATGCATTATTCATTGCTACTTGTATGTGTTTATCCTTCTCTTGATTAAATGTATTATTTTTAATAAGTAGAGAACACAGATGGGAGTTATAACATTTTATATTCTTAGGTGACCAACTGATTTTGTTTCCTGTCCTATTGGTCTTAATATTCCCTTGTAATCTAATGTTCTAAAACATTATCATTACACGCCATATGAATCAATACTAACTCAGTGACCTTTAAAAATGTTGGCCAAGGTACCGGGAAATAGTCCAGCCACGAAAACGATTGCCAATTTGTCCAGGTATATGCAATGTTATCAGTCTCACTCTAAGCATTATAAAGTTGATATAAGCTTTGTGACTGAATTAATTCCAATGGTCGAAATTAACTACGTTTTTAGTATCGTCAGGGATAACCGCCTCAACACTAAATATGTATGTATATATATTGTACGCATCTGAGAGGGAGGGTCTTTGATAATTCAAATCCCCCGTGACAATCCAGGAGGATACCTCAGCGGCAACGTGCTCGCCTTGGAAACAAGACGACAGGAAGTGGCTCAGGTTCGATCCCCTGGTCAGGCTTAGAATTCTCTGGGTATTAAGCGCCTTATAAATACGCAACTAAGACATATTCAAGTAACAGCGTCCCAATAAATGTGTGAACCCTCTTTATGATCTTGCAGTCAATAATTTATTATATTATATTATCAATAGCCTCAATGTTTTCAATCGTGGCTACATTGCCTGGAAGATTTAAAATTGTTATTAGAAGCAGCTGGACATCTGCATCAAACACGTTCATTTTAACAATCCCAGACAGAATGTGAGGGTTTGATATATCGGACCATTCTTTCAAACATAAATCATTTCTTGCCCCTATAATCAAACCCCCATAAGGTCTACCTAATACATTACATCTGGCCGGTCATTGTATGATGTGATAAGCAGGAATGGTTGTTTTTTCTCTTATCCATGTTTCTTGTAAGGAACACCGTTCAGTATTGAGTAGCTGCTTTAGGCCCTCCCCCTCCATCAGTAATGAATTATAACCCCTGGTATTCAAACAAAGCAATCGCAAGTTATTTCACAATGGTCAATCAACTTCATCCAGATCCACTTCCCATTGATTATCGTAATCCTCAGAATTGGGATTAGTGGTAACTTCATTTATTACGCCTGCCACCCTGATGGTGATTCTTTCTATGTCTATATCTGTAAGCTTGGTAACGTTAGCCTCATTTTTAAAAATTTCTTTGTGATTTATTTTTGATCACCTGGGTTTCCACAAATCTCTTAAACTCATAAATAAGTAAAGAAAAATATGTTGCATAATACATAATCAGTTCAAAGATAATCAGTGAAGCTATGTGGATCCATGTTCAATTAGCTTCCCCTGCAGTCACAGGTCTTTCAACCAACACAAGCTCACTGGAGGTGACAGCACTAAATTGTGGTAGGTGATGGATATGTTCAATCAGATTTGCCCGATTTAAAAAAGGGATGTTGCTTGTTGCATTCTGATCCACAACTTTAATCTTCCTTAAGTTGCAAGAACTCATGCCTTCTAGTCTTTGTCTCCTTAGGCCTCCAATGTTCCTGAAGACCCGAAGCTCCAAATAACATGGGATCAGACTTATGAGAAGTCTTCTGCCTATTCTTTGTTCTTGTTTCAAATACCCTATGTTTTCTAAGGGTGGTCTAATATCCTGTTGGTTACTTATCCATTTGTCCATAGGTCCAACAGTATTCCGAGCCCATATCTTTCCAAGAGACCCCTGGTTGCCGCACTGTAACTAACTCAAACCCATTTTTCGTCTCTTCACATCTCACATCTCAAATCTTCAGCCGCTATTTTCGCTACTGACTGTCTCACATTTACAGATTTTATTTTTGTGATATTTGTCGTCAATACTCCCTTGTTTTTTGTGCACATTCCTGTGATTTCTTTAACCTTTTTTTCTTTTTATTTTTTAGGGCATTCTTTGAATAATATCTTTGAGGCACATCGTGAGCAGCCACATCTATGCCACTTATATGGTATGCTATCTTGTAGTGCCTGCGTATCTGCATTACATATCAAAAACATCACGAGCCATCACTACATCCCCAAATGTGAGCAACCCTTCTTTTATTATCTGTTGTTCTCGACCCATTTTCACACATATTGTGTATAGGGCTTTGAACACCGTGTCGTGGTCTGGTTCTCTTTGTTCCTCCTCATCCGCGGAGTACGAAGATGTGAAGGACTCATCACATCTAGACCGTGGAGAAACAAACGTGGCCACCGCTTGCATTCCAAATCCGGTGAAAGGGATATATTATTAGAGGAGCAAGTTAGAATGTCTGCTGGAGCCATTCGCTCTGGATTCATCTCGTTATCAGGCACCATCTCAAAAGGAGCAAAGGCTTCACCTTGCAGGCTGAGTACTATATTTAAATATTGTTCATAGGAGGTAAGTCTGATGCGTTCTCAATATCTTGTGTTTGTGATTCCTCCATTAGGTCAGGTGGAGTGCCAGGAGCTATACAGCATTTAGCGAATTGGTTTATGTAATTTAGTAATTTTCCCCTGTGTTGTGTTAGTGTTACCTTGCTGGCTACCAAGACTATCAATCAGGCCAACTGATTCCACCTTCATTCTAAGATATTTTGCAATTCTTTTGTTTTGTTAATTGATTGCTGTTTGGCATTTATTAGTAACATGCTCACTGCTACGCAGGTGATATCTCTTAGTGCAAGCTGGCATATCAATCAAACAACACAAAGGTACTTTAAAACATCTTACCTGTATGTTGATAGCTTTAGTTCACTCTTCACACCCAACATCCCCAAAGCAGTGCTACACCAATTATTCCTCCACTTCCCCTCGCCGCCGTGCTCTGCATGTGAATGGCATTTTTATGTGTTGGCACACACTGGCCCAGGAGGTATCTCCTCCCTTCCAATAAGCAGTGTTAAAAGACTTTGGGCACCACTCCTAAACCATTTATTCCTCCACTTCTCCTCCTATGGCTTGTGGTGTGGTAGTGTTCTAAAATATGATATATGATATCATATATGATATATGATATAATATGTCATGTATAACACACCGGTACACAGGTGTTTATATAGTGGGAATGTCTGAAGGCTGTGACTATTTATTTATGTTATTTATTTATAGAATGTATTTATTATTTATTTATTTGTAATGCGCTGAGAATGCATTAAATGTTCGGGAAGAAATGTCTCAGGGGGAGAAATAGCAGCTCAAACGATGGAAATATCAATGTTGTCTGCACTATTTTCCCCAAATGTTGCATGTTTGGTATTAGTCCTAAGGTCATGCCTGTTATACATGTATTTTTGAACAATCTTCTCTCTGCACAATTTTTGAACCGCGAGGAGCAGGGAGAGCTCCAGGTGGAGTGTCATAGTTCAATCTATAAGAGATCGTGGTTCACTTGTAAACCATACCTGACGGTCCACTGTACATCAGCCGCGAAATGCGAAGGAAAAAACAAAAGGGAACCAGTACATAATAAAGCCAATGTGCCTGTCGACACGGCTAGCCATGTGTAAAAGAAGGACTCAATGCCTACACAAGGGATTTACCCTTATAATGCAAAGCGTACCAGACAAAAGATAGTCAGGCCGATTCATGGAATAAATGTGCGCCGAAAATCCCGGCGCAGAGGGGCCAATACGTGCGCTGCGCCGAAACTTATCGAAAAGCGCAGGGAAACCAGCGCACGTCGATTCATGGAAGTCCGTGCGCAAGAAAAGCAGAGGACGTGCGCTGAAAAAGCGTGCGGCGCAGGCCGGCGCACAGGTCAACCAATGGCGTGCGCCACGGCCACTGCGCTATCACTCCGAGCGCAGCGCACAGCTCTAAAATAGGCGGAACACAGGGCGGGACACTCGGAATGGGGAATAAAATGGGGCACAACACTCGGAATGGGGAAGAATGTGGGCGGCACGGGAAAGTGTAGGAGGCAAGTGCGCGGAACGCCCACACGCTCGCATACAACACGTATTCATGGAATAGAATAGGCCAAAAAAGCGCACGCTCAAAGCAGCGCACAGGCACAAACAGGCACAAACACGACCGCCACAAGAAAGCAGGCGGTAGCGTCTCTGCGCCTGCAAGAAATGTGCGCCAACAAATAGCACCTATATACAGACATGACCAATGTCCAATACTGTGGCCCTCCAGGACAAATGACGTACAAAGGGGTACCCACAAACACAGACACGCGCTGAGAGAAAAAATAAACGTGTGCGTGTATACCGGGGTGCGCGGGAAGTTCCACACGCGATATGGCCGGGTACGTGGATTTCAGGGGTGCGCGGGAAGTTCCACACGCGATATGGCCGGGTACGTGGATTTCAGGGGTGCGCGGGAAGTTCCACACGCGACATGGCCGGGTACGTGGATTTCAGGGGTGCGCGGGAAGTTCCACACGCGATATGGCCGGGTACGTGGATTTCAGGGGTGCGCGGGAAGTTCCACACGCGATATGGCCGGGTACGTGGATTTCAGGGGTGCGCGGGAAGTTCCACACGCGATATGGCCGGGTACGTGGATTTCAGGGGTGCGCGGGAAGTTGCACACGCGACATGGCCGGGTACGTGGATTTCAGGGGTGCGCGGGAAGTTCCACACGCGACATGGCCGGGTACGTGGATTTCAGGGGTGCGCGGGAAGTTGCACACGCGATATGGCCGGGTACGTGGATTTCAGGGGTGCGCGGGAAGTTCCACATGCGATATGGCCGGGTACGTGGATTTCAGGGGTGCGCGGGAAGTTGCACACGCGATATGGCCGGGTACGTGGATTTCAGGGGTGCGCGGGAAGTTCCACACGCGACATGGCCGGGTACGTGGATTTCAGGGGTGCGCGGGAAGTTCCACACGTGACATGGCCGGGTACGTGGATTTCAGGGGTGCGCGGGAAGTTGCACACGCGATATGGCCGGGTACGTGGATTTCAGGGGTGCGCGGGAAGTTTCACACGCGATATGGCCGGGTACGTGGATTTCAGGGGTGCGCGGGAAGTTCCACACGCGATATGGCCGGGTACGTGGATTTAAGGGGTGCGCGGGAAGTTCCACACGCGATATGGCCAGGTACGTGGATTTCAGGGGTGGGCGGGAAGTTCCACACGCGATATGGCCGGGTACGTGGATTTCAGGGGTGGGCGGGAAGTTCCACACGTGATATGGCCGGGTACGTGGATTTCAGGGGTGCGCGGGAAGTTCCACACGCGATATGGCCAGGTACGTGGATTTCAGGGGTGGGCGGGAAGTTCCACACGCGATATGGCCGGGTACGTGGATTTCAGGGGTGCGCGGGAAGTTCCACACGCGATATGGCCGGGTACGTGGATTTCAGGGGTGCGCGGGAAGTTCCACATGCGATATGGCCGGGTACGTGGATTTCAGGGGTGCGCGGGAAGTTCCACACGCGAATTGGCTGTGTGCTCCCAGGCATTACCTGTACACCCTCCACGGCCCCTGCAGGCAGCACATACCACAGGGAACTACCCTGCACACCTGCTCATGTCTCCCACCACCCCCACCCCCCATCCACCAGGGGCACCCTCCAGCAGGCCCCCACCCATGTCTCCCACCACCCCCAACCCCCAGACACCAGGGGCACCCTCCACCAGGCCCCCACCCATGTCTCACACCACCCCCAACCCCCAGACACCAGGGGCACCCTCCACCAGGCCCCCACCCATGTCTCACACCACCCCCACACCCCAGCAGTGCAGGGGCAGCCTCCAGCAGGCCCCCACCCATGTCTCACACCACCCCCACACCCCAGACACCAGGGGCACCCTCCACCAGGCCCCCACCCATGTCTCCCACCACCCCCACCCCCCAGACACCAGGGGCACCCTCCACCAGGCCCCCACCCATGTCTCCCACCACCCCCAACCCCCAGACACCAGGGGCACCCTCCACCAGGCCCCCACCCATGTCTCACACCACCCCCACACCCCAGACACCAGGGGCACCCTCCACCAGGCCCCCACCCATGTCTCCCACCACCCCCAACCCCCAGACACCAGGGGCACCCTCCACCAGGCCCCCACCCATGTCTCACACCACCCCCAACCCCCAGACACCAGGGGCACCCTCCACCAGGCCCCCACCCATGTCTCACACCACCCCCAACCCCCAGACACCAGGGGCACCCTCCACCAGGCCCCCACCCATGTCTCACACCACCCCCACACCCCAGCAGTGCAGGGGCAGCCTCCAGCAGGCCACCACCCATGTCTCACACCACCCCCACACCCCAGACACCAGGGGCACCCTCCACCAGGCCCCCACCCATGTCTCCCACCACCCCCACCCCCCAGACACCAGGGGCACCCTCCACCAGGCCCCCACCCATGTCTCCCACCACCCCCAACCCCCAGACACCAGGGGCACCCTCCACCAGGCCCCCACCCATGTCTCACACCACCCCCACACCCCAGACACCAGGGGCACCCTCCACCAGGCCCCCACCCATGTCTCCCACCACCCCCAACCCCCAGACACCAGGGGCACCCTCCACCAGGCCCCCACCCATGTCTCACACCACCCCCAACCCCCAGACACCAGGGGCACCCTCCACCAGGCCCCCACCCATGTCTCACACCACCCCCACACCCCAGCAGTGCAGGGGCAGCCTCCAGCAGGCCCCCACCCATGTCTCACACCACCCCCACACCCCAGACACCAGGGGCACCCTCCACCAGGCCCCCACCCATGTCTCCCACCACCCCCACCCCCCAGACACCAGGGGCACCCTCCACCAGGCCCCCACCCATGTCTCCCACCACCCCCAACCCCCAGACACCAGGGGCACCCTCCACCAGGCCCCCACCCATGTCTCACACCACCCCCACACCCCAGACACCAGGGGCACTCTCCACCAGGCCCCCACCCATGTCTCCCACCACCCCCAACCCCCAGACACCAGGGGCACCCTCCACCAGGCCCCCACCCATGTCTCACACCACCCCCAACCCCCAGACACCAGGGGCACCCTCCACCAGGCCCCCACCCATGTCTCACACCACCCCCACACCCCAGCAGTGCAGGGGCACCCTACCCCAGGCCCCCACCCATGTCCCCCTGGCCCCATGGCCAGCATACCCAGCACAAACACCCAGGCAAGGATTGCATGCACCCACATAGTGAATACCATCACATGACACAACCCCAATGGCAAGTATGCAAAAGAACACATGTCCGTCACACACACACACACAATGGGTGCAAGTGAATGGCAAAACCCATATCATGAAATGTAAGAAACCAATGAGAAAATAACACAAGTGTAAGAAAATATAAAAATGTATTAAAAACAAAAAATAATTAAACTTTTAAAACATACAACTATGTAGAAAAGTAAATTAAAGGTCCATGTCCAAGAACAAAATTGAGAAACCAAAAAACAAAGGATCCATAAATAAATAGAAAATGTCCAAAGAAAAACCATGTATCAGGAAATCAAAGAAAAACCATTACGTCATGGTGTGAACAAAAATAAAATAAAAATATGCATCTTCCAATAAATAACTATATACACATGAATGTTCCAGGGTCCATGAGCCCAACACCACAAATGAAACCTAATACTAACTAATGAAAAAAATATGTACAAAAAAGTGGCCATTGTCCAAGCGGTCCAAAATAAAAAAAATAAATAAAGGAAACCTACCACTAACTAACTACAAAACTATATACAAAGGCAGCGGGCAAGTCCTGCGGCTCACTTGGTGATGCTGGCCAGGGCATCCTCGAACTCCATGTCAATGTCCTGGAGGCGGGACTCTGTCCTGGCCCCGAGGTCTCGCAGGGACAACCCCATGTGCTCACCAAAATCCCTGCGAGCCTCCTCGAGGCACTCAGCCCGCCTCAATGCCCGATGCATGGAGATCTCCGCCCTGGCCATGGCGAGCCGCTCCTCTTCCGCCCGCTGCCGCTCCGCACCTATCCGCTGGCCAAACTCCTCCCACACGGAACACACCGCCATGCCAGGGTTGGCCTGCCCTCCGGCCGATGCCTGCCCCTCTGATGTTGATGGCCCTGAGCCATGATGCCTCCCACGTCGAGCCCGCTGCTGCCTCCGACGCCACTGCCTCTGCCAGCACGACGGCATCAAGGCTGATGGTAACCACCGACGCCGTCGTGCACGTGCCCTGCCCGATGATGCTGGTACATCTTCCATCTGCTGGGGTCCACTTGCTGGGTTGTCCACCCCTGCTGGACCTCCGACTCCCAACTGTGGCAGGGATGGGATCCCCACCGAGCTGGCTGCATTGGTCGGGGCAGGTCCACAGGGGGCCATGGTGGCATCGGGGCCGGAAGACGGCAAGGAGAACGACCGGTGGATAGCCTGCACAGAGGAGGAGAGGGCCGTCAGATTGGCCAACACATGCAGGAACCCCCGAACATGGCCGATCCCAATTGGGCCACGTCGGCACGGTGCACTTCGTGATGACGTGCGTGCTCCTCCCGGGAAGCACGCACGGCATCACGAATCACAGCCGTGCGCATCGCGACCCCAATCAGGACCTGCTCCACGCGGCCAGGGGTTCCCACGTCCGCAGGTGGAGGGGAGTCAGTTGACATGGACATCCCCTCTACCTGCGGACGGGCCTGGGACGGGGCATCCCTGCTGGTGCATGGTGGTGCACTCACAGGGTCAGGGTCAGGGTCAGGGACAGCGACATGCACACGACCTCCACGGTGACCTGTGCTGCCTCCTGCCCCTGGCCCTGGACTGCACCACTTGCACCAGCAGGGATGCTCCCACCAGGCCCCATGTGTGCACCAGTGTCGGCCTCCTCCTCCTCTGTGCAGACCACCAACCTGGATGGCTCCTCACCGTCTCCCGCCGTAGCAGGCCCCTGTGGGGGCTCACCCACCCCTTCCGCTGCAGCCGTGGGGGCATCCCCGCCGCCTTGCTCCACAGCGCCGTCTCCGCCCTCTTCTTCACTAGCCGCTGCGTAGAGGGAGACAAAGGACACAAGCATCAGGCTACTGTACAATGGTCCCCTAGACAGGAAGCAATAGCAGATGAGCACCACTGTCAAAGTACACTTCCATCATGTCCCTCCACAACACATGGGTCAGTCCAGGCAAAACACACACAGTAACAGGCATGGTGCATGCCATGCACATTTCCATGCATGTCCAATTGACTCTTGAAACATTCAATGATATGTAACTCACATGCATCATGGCTCATGCATATCACATGCACACACTTCACCTCAGTCACATCCATCTGGCCCCAAACACGGCGAAACAAGGGTAAGTTGGGAGCGTCACTGATTCTGTGCATTGTCACACACATGTGTCATGCATCCATGGCATGCACAAGTCACAGACACGCAGGTCAGGCACACAGACATGGCTACCATATATGTACCTGGCATCAGCACCCATCCTTCACCCCCATCCATGTCCAGGTACAGAGACTGGCATGCTCTCATGTCCTAAATCTGCATAGGGCTCCCCATGCCGCATTTCAACACATGCACCAACCATGTGGGGAACACATCACTGGTCGCACATGCATTACCATGATGTCCCTGCACACATACATGCATACATGGCCCATAGCACACATACAGGCAAGTATCATAGAACCAGCACACCGCAACATGCCCTGTCTCACACAGTAATGCTTGCACACTTACCGCTCAACTCCAGACGGGCCTCCCTCTCAAGGACCTGGGCGTGGAGCGCTGGGCGTACGCGTTCCAGGACCCTCTTCTGGATGGAACTCAGGCGGCCCCGGCCCCCCTCCACGAGGCGCCGGGCCTTCACAAGGGTCCTGGACCTCAAGTCCTCCCAGCGCTTCTTGATCTTCTGGACGTTGCGGGTTGCCACCCCCTCCGCGTTGATGGCAACCACACAGTCGGCCCAGATCCTCTCCCGTCCTTCCTTGCTGGCGCGGGACGATCCAAAGAGGGCATCATACTGCCCCAGGACATGCTCCACCAGGACACCAACTTCGGTGGCAGTGAAGCTGGTGCCCCTCTGCCCCTCTGGCCTGGGGTTGCCACTGGTGCCAGATGTTGAAGTGCCCGACATGGCAACCCCAGAGGCAGGTGTGGGTGGGCAACTGGGTCCTGGGGCTGGGCTGTGGAGCGATGTTATCCCAGTTGGGAGTCTTCAGTTCCAGCAGGGGTGGACACAGCAACTGGACCCCTGCAGATGGCTGATGTGCAGGCACCAAATGGCAGGGCACGGTGGCAGCAGGCAGGCAGGCAGGCAGGCAGCAGCAGATAGCACGTGGGAGGCTGCTCAGGGCACTGGGGGGCAGTAACTCAGCCTTCTGGGCAGGAGCGTGGTGTTCCGTGTGTTTTCGGGTGGCCAGCTTGATACGGAGTGATTTGGCACGTGAAAATCCTGCACGTCAGCGTGAAATCCGAGGAAAGGCCCTTAGCGCGTAAGTGCGTCAGCACGCATACGCAATTCTATTGGACCAGAGTCCCTCAGCGTGTAAGCGCGTATGACGTGATCCGCACGGGCGTTCCCCAGTGACGGAGCACACGTGGAAATACTGCACGTCAGAGTGTCATCGCGTGTAATTGGCCAAAAGTGCGCGTACACGCGATTGGTCTATGTACGTGTATTTCATCGCGTGTAATTGGCCAAAAGTGCGCGTACACGCGATTGGTCTATGTACGTGTATTTCATCGCGTGTAATTGGCCAAAAGTGCGCGTACACGCGATTGGTCTATGTACGTGTATTTCATCGCGTGTAATTGGCCAAAAGTGCGCGTACACGCGATTGGTCTATGTACGTGTATCTCAGGGGTGCGCGGGCACTTACACACGCAAGTACGTCAGCGCACCTGTATGCCTGCTGCGTGGGATTTTCCACACGCTATTGAAGTGGGAGCTAGATTCCAAGGGTGCGAGGGTGACACGCTCGCCTAGAACACGCGCAACGCATAAATTTGCGCACTTTTCAATAAACAAGCCAGATGCCAGGATGAACATACCGTTCCTAGCAGCAGTGGCAGTGGGCTACCAAAGGAGGAGGAGGAGGAGAGTCAGGGCCAGAATATTCACACCCAGAACCAGCCTATTCGGGATGCCTGATGACCAGGTGTATGGGAGGTACAGGTTTCCAGCACACATCATACTGGACCTGGTCAGTGAGTGGGAGGATGACCTCACATCACCCACCCTGTGCTCCCAAGCACTCAGCCCCCTGCAGAAGGTCCTGAATGTACTGCACTTCTTGGCCACTGGATCCTTTCAGCGGACAAGTGCCATAGTGGGTGGTGTGTCACAGGCCACGCAGTCACGCTGCCTACACCAGGTCTTGAACATCATCACAGCAGGGCCATCAGTCCGCAGGCACATATATCTCCCCAGGACTCATGCAGAAAGGCAGACGTGCATCCAGGAATTCTATGGTGTGGCTCAATTCCCCAAAGTGCTTGGTGCAATTGACTGCACACATGTGGCTCTACGTCCACCCAGGGCAACAGAGCACATCTATAGAAACCACAAGCACTGGCATTCCATCAACGTGCAAGTTGTATGCAATGCCAAGGGAATAATCACATCAGTATATGCCAACTATCCCGGGTCCACCCACGACAGCTTCATCTACAGAATGTCTACCCTATTCCGGGACCTAGAGGCTGGCCAGCATGGAGATACATGGCTGCTTGGTGAGCATGAATGCCACTGCACATGCATGCATGTCAGATACTGGGTCATTACACAACACCACTAATGATACCCATCACCACCTCCGCAGGGGACAGTGTCTACCCTATCAGCCCCCACATGATGACCCCAATCCGGAACCCCACCACGCCACCCGAGGTAAGGTACAACACAGCCCACATTGCAACACGGGGCATAGTGGAGCGCACATTCGGAGTGCTGAAGTCATGCTTTCGCTCCCTTGACCGTTCTGGCGGGCAGCTGTTATATGCTCCCCGAATAGTGTGCAGGATCATAGTGGCAGCATGTGTCCTGCACAACGTTGCAACACGCCGGGGCCTGCCCGTGGACATGGTGGTGCCCCCACATCCACAACCACATGCACGCCCGCTGCGCATGGGAGGGGAAAGGGCACGGGGGGAGGCAGCCCGTACGCAACTGGTGGCCAACTTCTTCACCTAGGAATCACAGTGCTGGCTAGTGCACACTGCTCTGGCACATACCATCTGACAATCAATGATGACACTACCTGACAATGTCACAAAATTACTTGACAATGAACTGTCAGATACACATCAGCCTGAGATTGTTAACATGGAAGTGTCACTATGTGTGCACCCCTACCTACACATACACCAGCAATGCATCACAACGAAAAGACACAACTCCATCAATCAAATATGCATTGCCACAGTCGATTCACTACATGACAACATTGCCATGTCACCCATTCCCTTCACAGTCCCGCCACTGAGGACACCATGTCATGGTATGTGAGAGCAAGCAAACTGGCCATCACAACATGACACCGGTGTCACAAATAGCAGTGCCCCAAATGGAACATAGCCGCACTTGAACAGCTAACCGTGCTGGAGCCACTACTACACACCTGTGTAACAGTAATTTAAATCAAATTACACACCAACCCACCCTGAAGCCCACCCAAACAAGACACAATGCATGTAATCAATGGTAGTCTCAATACCTGATCCTGCTGGTATGTCCACACCGTCCAGATGTACAGTGATGACGCCACGCAAAAGTGCCAGTGCACATCTACCGACATGTAGTCTGACTCCAGAGAGTATGCCCGTGTGAAGAACTGTGTGAAATACCTGCAAAACATGAGCAACATAAGTAAGTAGAGGCACATATCAAACCATCATGCATAGTTAGGTGCAACAACAATGTACACTATGAATGTCTACACAGTATTGACTATGGACTGGCCAACAGCTCATGGGAGTCCAATGTCACCGTGTAATTTGCTGTCACTTGGGCACACCCTTTGCAAGCCCATGGAAACGGAAGCAGGAGGGGTGTGGATGACTGGTACCCAAGCATCGAAACCAAACTCAGGACAAGCCTGCATGTGCCCAGCCACAATACAGTGTATGCCCAGGTACCCACACAAGGCAACACTCTAGAAAATGAAAAAAAAAAAGAGAAAAAATGGCCATGAAAGGGCCGGCGGGGGGGGGGGGGGGCACCTATGAGGTCCGAGGACAGGATGCACGCCACAATCCACCTGTGTGGATCATGGGAAAATAAAACACCCCATAGGCTCGTGGCCCACACGGCTACTCTGTTGTGGGAGATGAGTCGCTATCGCTCTGGCCAGACCCTGCAGCTGACTCAGGAGGTGGGGGAGCTGCCTCAGAAGATGGTGTGACAATGGGAGGCAGCCCACGCAAAGCACGAGTTTGCTCCTCCATGGCTGCAAGCAGGCGGGTCTGGTAGTTCTGGTTCTGGGTTATAATCATGCGGAGGTCCCCATGCAGTAACTTCCGGGATGACCTGACCTCCGCACGAGTTGCCTGCATCTCGGCCGAGAGCGTCCGTGTCAGACGCTCCAGCTGCTCCTCTGTCCTTCTATGGGATGAAGCCTCAAGCTCTAACAGGGTCGACCTGAGGTGATGGAATTCTTCCCTCAGGCCTTCCCTGTGGCGCTGGGACTCCATGGAAAGTGATTCCCGCAGAGTCGCCAGTGCCGCCCGCCTGTCCATGTTGGACGCCAACATGTCCTCCCTGTGTGCCTGGCAGATGGACTCTGTAGCCTGCTCCAGTCGCTCCATCAGCCTTTCTGGGGGGACAATGGAAGTGGCCACCCTATCCATGGCCTGTGCAATCATCTCGGATGATGCTGCCTGTTGGGTGGCCATACCGTAGATGGATTGCTCCCAAGCGGTATTGCCAGGTGGCATACGGCCACCACGTTGGCGGGCACCACACCTGCCTGGGGCAAGGCGGACTGCGCCTTGCTGTGCCGGCAAGGCCTCAGGCTGCAGGACTGCATTCCCTCTCTGATCTGCAGCCCCAGGAACAGGATCAGAGATTGTGTGGTGTGGCCCTGCATCCGTAACCACCGGAGGCTGCGCTGCCGACACTGACATCCCCATTGAGGGCAATGGCCCGGCTGCAGGTGGGTCGGACAGAGGAGATTCTCTCCCAAGAACACTCACCTGCGACTGCACGTAGGTGTCATCCTCCGAGTCTACACCTGAATACTGCTCGGGGGAGGAACCCCCAGAGACACCCCTCGACAGCACGACCTGCAGCACTTGTGGGTTTTCCCCCACAAACACACCACGTCCCTCACTTGTGGAAGGTCGGCCCGGGTTGCCCTCCTGGGACGGCTCAACCACCACATCCCCAGCATCAACAAGTGCTTCGTCCCCTGCAAAGACATGAAAGAGACAAATGGAAACAGGCATTAGCACCATGGCATACAACAAGGGCTGATGAACAACAGAGGCAGTAGTTCTACGACACATGTCCCACATGACTTGGAGACCTCCTATGCATTCACCATCACTGGGTCTGTAGGGGAGGCTCAGGGCATACAATGTACAGATTGGAGAGCAACGCCTGCCCACCATGGTGCCTAGCACTGCCATCACACATTGGCCGGTGAATGCCATGTCAAAGGCACATGCCATCACACACATGGCATGTGACATAGCCACCAAGTGAAGAGGGAGAGGAGGGCAACTTATTTGGATTTCTACCACTCTGGTGCTGACATTGCATCATCACATCAATAAGTTAACATGTTGTACATGGATCTGCTAGTCCCAATTGGCCACGATGCACAGTGCCTTGTCTACATCAACAAAATGCAGTAAACAATGAGATTCCACCTCCCCATCACCTGTAAAGGATTCATATTGCATTCGTGAAGCACCGGTCCAGAAATGTATGAAGGTACAGCGGAGCACTGAGGGGTGGTGGGGCAGAAGGGGATGCCAGTCAACAATCCTACTGGTGCTGGTGTCATTCATGTCACGCAAGTGCAGGGGTGGGTGGCACAATGAAGTGCAAGGGGAAGTGGCGGCTGGAAGTGCTGTACAAGGTAAGTAGGACTTAACGTCAAGGGCAGATGGTGTTAGGCTTAGACAAGTGCTGGGGGGGGTGGCCTATAGGGCTACAGAGACAATCATGCAGTGCTGTGGGCTCGGAGGGGACAGGGGAGGTACACACTGCATCTGGCTGGGCAAGGTCCTTGCAGATTTCTATGTGTCCTGCAGAGTTGTCACATGCCGCAGATATGTGCCCTTGGATTGGGGATCTCATCTTGGTGAAAAGGGTGAGGCGCTATTGCCTTTGGAGCATGTGGCAGGCCAGTTTGACAGAGGATGAGCATGATGCAGGACTTTCCCTCTCTGCTACCCGGCACCTGTGGTTTGGGTTCACAAGATCCGAGTCATGCCAGGACTCTGCATTGGCATTGGGCTTCAGGCAGTTGGTCATGACCGTGGCAAAGACATCCAGTGTACCTGACATAGAGTGGAGCATGGAGTGGGCCCTGTCAGGATGGGAGTGAGCCTAAGGGGGAGCTGGATGGGGGGGAGATTTTGGCAGCATAAGCCTCGACTGACACACACTTCATGGGTTGGAATACCAAGAAAGTGTGTGACAGTGGTGAGGGTGGCTTTGCCTGTGGGGTGGTGAGGGTGAGGTGGGAGGAGAGGAGAATGTGATCACTCCAGGAGAGAGGAGTGCAGAGATGGACGGAGAGGGGAAAGTCAGATGAGATCAGAGCATCAAGAGTGTGCCCTGCAGAATGAGTAGGGACAGACGGGAGTCTAGAGGGTGAGAGGGAGTTGCTGAGGTCACAGAAAGGTCACGTGGGGGGGTCAACAAGCATGCAGGTGGATGCGTACAGCACCAAGGAAGAGGATTTCTGTGTCTGGGGACATGAGTGAGGAGGAGAGGTGAGGACACTCAGAAAGGAAGTAGTACATTTGACCAGTTTTCCCAGACACAGTACGCACAGTTTGTGAATGTCAAGGTGTGGTTGAGAGAGACGTCACACAAGCCATTCCAGAGTGGAGTAGGTCTGAGTAGGAGTGACAGTGGCAGGAATACCCTCAGGGAAGCCAAGGGCACACACCCCCCCTGCACAGTAGTGGCGGGCCAAGGAGAGGATCTCCTGTACATCAGGTAGGAGTGTGTGAAGGATGCAGACAGAGCTGGCCGTCAGACATGTTCCCATGAGACCAAGGTTGTCAAGGTGCATTACCTCATGTAAGTGACAGATATCGGAGGAATGCCTGATGCAGCCGCAGTGAAAGGAGTGTAATTGTGGAGGAGGTTGACAGCCTTGTAGGACTTACGGGGAGTGCTAGAGATCAGAGGTGCAGCATGTGTAGGAGTTGGAGTGGGAGGCGGAGAATGATCATGGGAGGGTGCAGGGAGGCAGTGCAGGATTGTAGAGGAGAGAGGAGGGGGGACAGCAGGAGAGGAAAGGAAGTTGATGAGTTCGGGGTAGCATTTCTCAAGGAGAATGAGGTTGGCCTAAGGGCCTTGGACTGAGATGCTCCCATTACCATACACATCAATTGTGGCCTCTGAGGATTGGAAGGAGCCCAGGAGTACACCCCAACGGGTCCCACCATTGATGGTGGAAGAGGAGCAAGGAGAGAGGACAGGGACCATGTGAAGGGTCTATGGGACAGGCAAAGGCATGTATGAGCAGATGTCAGTGAGAGTTAGCTTTGAGTGGGCTCAGATGCACTTGTCAGCAATAGGGTGGGTCGCATTGGAGGGCAGGGTGCCCTCATTTGACTGTTAGCAAGCAGGTGTCGTGAGTAGGGCACGATGGTCTGAACTGTAGAAGTCAGGGAAGATAGAACTTGAAGAGCAGCATGGAGTGTGAGGGAATGGGGCTCCAAACCAGACGGTACCAAAGCACACAGGTAGGAGGTGGATGTGAAGGCAACATCCACAGTATGACAGCATGTTGGTTGGCATGTATATACAGAGGACGCATTAGCATGTGGTATCATTGCATGTCAGGCATGTGAAGATGAAACTTGAATGGCTGGGATAAAGTATAGGAATGGTATGTAAGACATCAGATGAATAGACAGGGGAGTATGGGCAACAATGTAGTGACAAAATGACAGTCCAAGGGCTACTTCCATGGTGTAGGTCCATATGTGCACTGTTGCCAGTAGGGATAGTGCTGTGGGCAGATGGTGTTGCACTGAACATACTGGATGAGGCACATGGGTGCCACTATCAACTCTGCCACACACCCCCTTGACAGGCACCCAACATGAATGCTTCACACACACACCATGCACATGGATAATACACACATGCATGTGCACTCACCGGATGATGCCTCGTAATCAGGGAGATCTCCCACACCTTGGAGTTGTCCCTCGGTGACGTAGGATCCAGCTACGGACTCGTGTGGTGTGAGTTCTATTTCCTGTGCTGGGGACCCACCTCCAGTCACCAAGGTTGCGGCATGACTTGAGGCCAGCTTATCCTTTGCCCTGCGCTTAAGGTCATTCCAGCGCTTCTGGCAATCACTAGCTGTGCGCCTCACTACTCCAAGGGCACTTATTCTGTCAGCAATGGTCTGCCAGTGTGCCTGGCGTCTGGCATGTGTGGTCTTGGACCCTGCTACGATGACCATTTCCCTATCATGATCTGACACATACTGAACAAGTGCATTCAGTTCGGCGTCTGTGAAGCTTGGCTTCCTTGATGGGCCGGACTGTGCAGCCGTGCCTGGGGCATCAGCCTGTGCCGGACGTGCACTCTTCCTCTTGCGCTTGGAAGGGGGTGGGGATCCAGAGTGTCCTACGCCGCTGTGGACACTAGGGGCAGGAGCCGTGGTGGACTCAGTACTGGGTGTGTGGGATTGCACACTCAGCATGGGAGTAGGTGCAGGCATTGGGGGTAGAGGGATGGGGTCAGGCCTGATCTGAGGTGCATGAACTAGGACCGACACAGTCTTGGCAGGGTGTATGAGAGGTGGGGTGGATGGAGCCACACCCTGGCTACGGGGGCCAGCAGATGACCTATCTGGCATAGATGCGCGTGCCCTGATGACACCAATGTGCACCGGTGCACGTGCAGTGGACCTGCTGACCTGGATGTCAGCGATGGGATCACCCTCGGACAGGTCTGGTGCCACAATGGGCTGGTGCGACAAGGGCTGATCAGGGTTGCTATCAGCCACATGACCCTCAACCTGGGGGGGGGGGGGGGGGGGGAGCATGGGTGTCCCTGACTGGTCCTCCAGACTGGGGGGGACAGGGGCACCCTGCAAGTCACAACCACGTCCCCTGGTGGATCCTCCACGGCCACCACGTGTGGCTCGGCCACCTTTGCCACCCTTACGGCTTGCACGCCTCCCAACCATGGCACTGATGTTATTGTGCGTATGGGAGTCGGTGTGCACAATTGTCCTGGGCAATTGGGTGTCAAAGGGGTTGGGTACCAGATGGTATTCGTACCCTAGTGCAGTGGCAAGGCTATATGTCACCCCTGGGGAAAGATGACGGGTCACGCAACGCACAGGCACCCCAAAAAAGTTAAGGAACGTGCACAATACCCCTCCTAGACCACGTGTGCTGATGGAAAACCCTGCCCTACGCTGTGGCACCCAGTAACACAAAAATGAACGTATGCGTGTCACACGCAGCCTAGAATGACCTCTGAAGGGGTAGGCTACACACGGGGCAAGCACAGAAGTTAGATACGTGCGTGACTCACCGTCTGCCAGGAAAAAGAGCGTGAAAAATGAGCGCGTTTGGTTGGCAACACCCCCACCAAAAGAAGATGTGTACGCTGTCTGAGGAGACAGGACAACAGTAGAAGGGGACACTGTTTGAGGGAACAGGCCCAGGAAAACCAGTACAAGAGGAAAAAAGAGAAAAAGCTGTCAGAGGTAACAGGGAGTACGAACTGGAAACGCCGTGAAGTAAATCGCGTGTGAAACGACAGGAAGTACCAAAGTCACCCACTCGCTCTCCACGAAAAGCACGTACAAGGAAATGGTGTTCTACACTACCTTATATACAGGCCCACACGTACAGCATCACTTACGGCGTGTACGTGCTTGGCCCATGTTCACCAATCACACGCTTTGTCACTTCTGCGTGTGGATCCTTTTTCTCCAATCACACGCTTTGTCACTCCTGCGTGTAGATCCATTTTCACCAATCACACGCTTTGTCACTCCTGCGTGTAGATCCATTTTCACCAATCACACGCTTTGTCACTCCTGCGTGTAGATCCATTTTCACCAATCACACGCTTTGACACTCCTGCGTGTAGATCCATTTTCACCAATCACACGCTTTGACACTGCACGTGCAGGTAACTATAGACGCACATATGCTGGTGACGGGTTTTCGCGCGATTTGCTGAGTGTGGGATTTTCACGTGCAAAATCTCTCCCTATCAGGCGTTCATACACGAAAGACCACGCTCCTGGCCAGGAGGCCAAATTACAGTCCCCCAGAGCCCTGAGCACGCTCACACCTGCCATCTGCTGCTGCCTGACTGCCTGCTGGCCACGTGCCCCACAGTGCTGGTGGGTGGGGGTGGTGGGAGACATGGGTGGGGGCCTGGTGGCAGGTGCCCCTGGTGACTGGGGGGTGGGGGTGGTGGGAGACATGGGTGGGGGCCTGGTGGCAGGTGCCCCTGCACTGCTGGGGGCGTGGGGGTGGTGGGAGACATGGGTGGGGGCCTGGTGGCAGGTGCCCCTGGTGACTGGGGGCGTGGGGGTGGTGGGAGACATGGGTGGGGGCCTGCTGGAGGGTGCCCCTGGTGACTGGGGGGTGGGGGTGGTGGGAGACATGGGTGGGGGCCTGGTGGCAGGTGCCCCTGGTGACTGGGGGGTGGGGGTGGTGGGAGACATGGGTGGGGGCCTGGTGGCAGGTGCCCCTGGTGACTGGGGGGTGGGGGTGGTGGGAGACATGGGTGGGGGCCTGCTGGAGGGTGCCCCTGGTGACTGGGGGCATGGGGGTGGTGGGAGACATGGGTGGGGGCCTGGTGGCAGGTGCCCCTGGTGACTGGGGGGTGGGGGTGGTGGGAGACATGGGTGGGGGCCTGGTGGCAGGTGCCCCTGCACTGCTGGGGGCGTGGGGGTGGTGGGAGACATGGGTGGGGGCCTGGTGGCAGGTGCCCCTGGTGACTGGGGGCGTGGGGGTGGTGGGAGACATGGGTGGGGGCCTGCTGGAGGGTGCCCCTGGTGACTGGGGGGTGGGGGTGGTGGGAGACATGGGTGGGGGCCTGGTGGCAGGTGCCCCTGGTGACTGGGGGGTGGGGGTGGTGGGAGACATGGGTGGGGGCCTGGTGGCAGGTGCCCCTGCACTGCTGGGGGGTGGGGGTGGTGGGAGACATGGGTGGGGGCCTGGTGGCAGGTGCCCCTGGTGACTGGGGGGTGGGGGTGGTGGGAGACATGGGTGGGGGCCTGGTGGCAGGTGCCCCTGCACTGCTGGGGGGTGGGGGTGGTGGGAGACATGGGTGGGGGCCTGCTGGAGGGTGCCCCTGGTGACTGGGGGCGTGGGGGTGGTGGGAGACATGGGTGGGGGCCTGGTGGCAGGTGCCCCTGGTGACTGGGGGGTGGGGGTGGTGGGAGACATGGGTGGGGGCCTGGTGGCAGGTGCCCCTGCACTGCTGGGGGCGTGGGGGTGGTGGGAGACATGGGTGGGGGCCTGGTGGCAGGTGCCCCTGGTGACTGGGGGCGTGGGGGTGGTGGGAGACATGGGTGGGGGCCTGCTGGAGGGTGCCCCTGGTGACTGGGGGGTGGGGGTGGTGGGAGACATGGGTGGGGGCCTGGTGGCAGGTGCCCCTGGTGACTGGGGGCGTGGGGGTGGTGGGAGACATGGGTGGGGGCCTGGTGGCAGGTGCCCCTGGTGACTGGGGGGTGGGGGTGGTGGGAGACATGGGTGGGGGTCTGGTGGCAGGTGCCCCTGCACTGCTGGGGGGTGGGGGTGGTGGGAGACATGGGTGGGGGCCTGCTGGAGGGTGCCCCTGGTGACTGGGGGCGTGGGGGTGGTGGGAGACATGGGTGGGGGCCTGGTGGCAGGTGCCCCTGGTGACTGGGGGGTGGGGGTGGTGGGAGACATGGGTGGGGGCCTGGTGGCAGGTGCCCCTGCACTGCTGGGGGCGTGGGGGTGGTGGGAGACATGGGTGGGGGCCTGGTGGCAGGTGCCCCTGGTGACTGGGGGCGTGGGGGTGGTGGGAGACATGGGTGGGGGCCTGCTGGAGGGTGCCCCTGGTGACTGGGGGGTGGGGGTGGTGGGAGACATGGGTGGGGGCCTGGTGGCAGGTGCCCCTGGTGACTGGGGGCGTGGGGGTGGTGGGAGACATGGGTGGGGGCCTGCTGGAGGGTGCCCCTGGTGACTGGGGGGTGGGGGTGGTGGGAGACATGGGTGGGGGCCTGGTGGCAGGTGCCCCTGGTGACTGGGGGCGTGGGGGTGGTGGGAGACATGGGTGGGGGCCTGGTGGCAGGTGCCCCTGGTGACTGGGGGGTGGGGGTGGTGGGAGACATGGGTGGGGGCCTGGTGGCAGGTGCCCCTGCACTGCTGGGGGGTGGGGGTGGTGGGAGACATGGGTGGGGGCCTGCTGGAGGGTGCCCCTGGTGACTGGGGGCGTGGGGGTGGTGGGAGACATGGGTGGGGGCCTGGTGGCAGGTGCCCCTGGTGACTGGGGGGTGGGGGTGGTGGGAGACATGGGTGGGGGCCTGGTGGCAGGTGCCCCTGCACTGCTGGGGGCGTGGGGGTGGTGGGAGACATGGGTGGGGGCCTGGTGGCAGGTGCCCCTGGTGACTGGGGGCGTGGGGGTGGTGGGAGACATGGGTGGGGGCCTGCTGGAGGGTGCCCCTGGTGACTGGGGGTGGGGGTGGTGGGAGACATGGGTGGGGGCCTGGTGGCAGGTGCCCCTGGTGACTGGGGGCGTGGGGGTGGTGGGAGACATGGGTGGGGGCCTGCTGGAGGGTGCCCCTGGTGACTGGGGGGTGGGGGTGGTGGGAGACATGGGTGGGGGCCTGGTGGCAGGTGCCCCTGGTGACTGGGGGGTGGGGGTGGTGGGAGACATGGGTGGGGGCCTGGTGGCAGGTGCCCCTGGTGACTGGGGGGTGGGGGTGGTGGGAGACATGGGTGGGGGCCTGGTGGCAGGTGCCCCTGCACTGCTGGGGGGTGGGGGTGGTGGGAGACATGGGTGGGGGCCTGCTGGAGGGTGCCCCTGGTGACTGGGGGCGTGGGGGTGGTGGGAGACATGGGTGGGGGCCTGGTGGCAGGTGCCCCTGGTGACTGGGGGGTGGGGGTGGTGGGAGACATGGGTGGGGGCCTGGTGGCAGGTGCCCCTGCACTGCTGGGGGCGTGGGGGTGGTGGGAGACATGGGTGGGGGCCTGGTGGCAGGTGCCCCTGGTGACTGGGGGCGTGGGGGTGGTGGGAGACATGGGTGGGGGCCTGCTGGAGGGTGCCCCTGGTGACTGGGGGCGTGGGGGTGGTGGGAGACATGGGTGGGGGCCTGGTGGCAGGTGCCCCTGGTGACTGGGGGGTGGGGGTGGTGGGAGACATGGGTGGGGGCCTGGTGGCAGGTGCCCCTGCACTGCTGGGGGCGTGGGGGTGGTGGGAGACATGGGTGGGGGCCTGGTGGCAGGTGCCCCTGCACTGCTGGGGGCGTGGGGGTGGTGGGAGACATGGGTGGGGGCCTGGTGGCAGGTGCCCCTGGTGACTGGGGGGTGGGGGTGGTGGGAGACATGGGTGGGGGCCTGCTGGAGGGTGCCCCTGGTGACTGGGGGGTGGGGGTGGTGGGAGACATGGGTGGGGGCCTGGTGGCAGGTGCCCCTGGTGACTGGGGGGTGGGGGTGGTGGGAGACATGGGTGGGGGCCTGCTGGAGGGTGACCCTGGTGACTGGGGGGTGGGGGTGCAAGGGGACATGTGGCTTGGCTGGGGGGCATGGCCATGGTGGATGGGCTGCCTGCGGGACATGACATGGGGTGCAGGGTAGTCCCCTGTGGTGTGGGATGCCTGCAGAGGTCGTGGAGGGGGTAGAGGGGACACCTGGGAGGACCCACACTGCCAAATCACGTCTTGAACTTCCCGCACACCCACGTAATGCACTACCCCACTCGCACAGGCCCTTTCGCGTGTGGAACCACCCGCGAGCCCCTGAAATCCACGTACCCAGGCCATTCGCGTGTAGACTTTCTCGCGCACCCCTAAAATCCACGTACCCAGCACGATCGCGTGTAGACTTTCTCGCGCACCCCTAAAATCCACGTACCCAGCACGATCGCGTGTGAGACTTCACGTGAGCCCCTGTAATTCACGTACCCAGGCCAATCGCGTGTATAATTTCTCGTGCACCCCTTGAATCCACTTACCCAGCACGATCGCGTGTGGAACTTCACGCGCGCCCCTGATATCCACGCAGCCCGCTCCCCCAGGCACGATCGCGTGTGAAACTTCACGCGCGCCCCTGAAATCCACGCAGCCCGCTCCCCCAGGCCCGATCGCATGTGAATCTTCACGCGAGCCCCTGAAATCCACGCAGCCCGCTCCCCCAGGCCCGATCGCATGTGAATCTTCACGCGAGCCCCTGATATCCACGCAGCCCGCTCCCCCAGGCCCGATCGCATGTGAATCTTCACGCGAGCCCCTGAAATCCACGTAGCCAGGCCAATCGCGTGTGATGACACCCGCACAGCCCTGGAATACACGCTTCCCGCTCTGCGTTTGCTGCTGCCCTTTGCGCTGGATTGGGGATTTTGATGGCTTTTCCCTGCGCGAGGGCCGTTCTTGGGGGCGTTACTGGCGCTGCTGCAGGGTCGCTGCGCCACTGTGCGCCACGGCTGGTTTTGGTGGCTGGAATCCATGAATACGCTGTGCGCCGATATGGATTTTAGCGCACGCGGCTGGCGCAGACTATCGCACGCGCACGCTGTGCGCCAGCCGCGTGCGCTACTTGTGCGCTGAATTCTATGAATTACCCTGAGTATATCGTGACAGACTTGGCGGGTACGGCGCAGACCGGCGAAGACTGGTTTGGTTTTGAAGCTCTGGTGCTGAAGCGCCTGACGTTTCTCAATATGGAACACAAAGGAACCTGGGAAATGTAGTTCAAATTGAGCATTCAGTCCGAAACATGTGAATCGAATAATGAGAGTGCTTTATCTCTGCGCACCACAACAAACAGCAGTCGGTGCAAAAGCTAGTAACAAGACATAGACAAGACTCTGCAATGATACAATTTAGAAACTAACAAAGCACGCTGTTAAATATAGCTAAAAGCAGCATGCACGCTCAGTTATGAAGTCGTAAGTCGTATGGTTGATAGCCATGGGCATTGGCATAGAAAAAACCTATGGAATAACAAAATCCTTGACATTCAAGGAATACATTTTAGTTGCAGGGTTATTAGGGTGAGCAATACATTGTTAGAAATCCCTTGAAATTCAAAGAAAAAACTTAAGTTGCAAGGTTGTTATGGTGAAATTCAGGTAAAACCACCTTAACTTCACACCGCCTGATGGGCAGCCTATGCCCACAATGATGACATCACAGATGACACCCCTGATAACGTCACTGATGACATCACTAATTACATCATATATGACATCACGGATTAAGGGGCCACTAGCCATGTCCTTCCGCTTTGCCCACTGTAAATTTGACAACAGTATCTGGACACCAATCATGACCTTTGGCCATGCCCACTGTAAATATTACCACATTAAGAGGCCATTAGCCATGACTTTCATCCATGGCCAGTGGATACAGCATTCGGCTGTGCCCAATGTATATTTCATAAAACCATGGTCACCCCCTGCATATTATAACACATTAAGGTGCAATATGGGCTTCAGCTAGTGTCCATGGACTTCGGGCATGCTCATTGTATATTTTCAAACACTAATGGATCTCTAGTCATGGCTTTTAGACATGTCCAGTGGCCACAGCTTTCAGCCATGCCCACTGTATATTTTATAACACTCACCAGCCACTTGCCATGGCCTTCGGCCATAGTCAGTGGTCTCGGCCTTCGACTGTGCCCACTGTGCATTGTAACACATTAAGGATCCGCTATGTGTTGCTTTTGACCACAGCCACTAGCTACGGCCTTCAGCCGTGCCCACTGTATATTGTACGACACTAACCATCCACTTTGCGGTGCCCACAGCCTTAGCCATGGCAAAGGTCACAGACTAAATTGTTATTTAGTTAATACAAGTTTTTATTAGCTATGCCATAAATGATATTGGGCCTCATTACGACCCAGGCGGTAAGTTACCGCCTGGGTCGTACCTTTACCACCATGGCGTAAACTATGTTTACGCCATGGTGGTTGGCAGAGTTACCGCCCCATTCCGAGGTTGGCGGGGCGGTAAGTCCCCAATCCCCATTTACCCTTCCCCATTCCCATTTTTGCCCCATAGGGCATAATGGAAGTGGGGAAGGCGTTAATTACGCCACCGTAAATTACGGTGGCGTAATTAACAACAAGGTCCCTTAGCGCCATGGATTTTAACACCTGCTAAAAGCAGGTGTTAACTCCTCCATGGCGCTAAGGGACCTTGGAATCAGGCGGTAAGGGTCGGTGCTGTTTACGCCGCCGTAAACCCCTTACCGCCTGACTCGTAATGAGGCCCATTATCTCTGATGCCACACAGATATGATATGATAGGTTATTTATAATGTGCTTAATTTCCAGAGGTTTCTAAATGCAAACCCGGGGATCGAACCTGTGGTGCTCCGTGTCGTCTTGCTTCCAAGGCGAGCATGTTGCTGCTGAGCTATCCTCCCGAGATGTAAACAGTGGTGTGGTATATGATGTAAAGAGGGATGTCACTTATTATACTACTAGTAATGTCACTGATGTCAGAAGTGATGAGATAGATTTGTCTCGGGAGGATAGCTCAGGAGCAATGTTCTTGCCTTGGAGGCAAGACGACACGGAACAACGCAAGTTCGATCCCCGTAGAAACCTTGGGGATTTAGCACGTTATAAATAACCTATCATATCATATCATAGATTATGTGAAAAAGTGTCTTCTTTTTGCCAAGGGCAATGTTTTCCATAGTGCCTGTAAAATGCAAAACTGCACTTGTCATGGGACAATGTTTTTCTAGTATGTCCCAGCGTTTTTAGAAATAGGGCAAGCTTTGCCCTAGTGCTAACACTGTGCACCAGTGCAAAGTTACTGTAATCTGTCCTCCTGGTCTGGTAATTGAAAAAAGTGCAATGAAGCAAAAATGCAGTGCTGCAATAGATATAACTACCTGGCAAATAGTATGTAAGATTTCCGCCCTGATTTGTACATTTTCAAAAGGTTTCAACTGTTTGCTTATTTGTTTTTCAATGTGTGCAAATCAATATTATAATAGTTGACAGTGTTGTAGGTTATAGGAAAAGAAGTTGAATGGCAAACTGGTATGGACCCCAAACAATACGTTTAGGCTGAGGCAAATACATTTGACTAAACCAGTTTCTATGATTCGCTGAAGTTCTAACTTTCAATTTTCAGCAAAGCTCATTTGGGATAATTTATCAGGCTGATAAATGCCCCTGCTTCTGCTGCGTCTTAGAAGTTTTTGAGACGTTTGCCTAAAGGGAGAATGGCACTGGCTGTTCTTGTCTTTGAGCTTTTTTTGCTCAGAATATGGATATGCTGTTAAGATATGGAGACATTATTTCAGGAGCTTATTTTATTTACAAGAGAAACGGCAGAGCAATTGTTCATTTAGTAGCAAAGATAGAGACAAAAGAAACGATTATTTAAAAAAAAAAACAGACTGTTAACTAGATTTCGCAGAGAGGCAGTCTAGTGCCTGGGGAGCTCTGTACGTCTTTGCATATTCAGACACATTTTAGTTCTCCAAATGGAACGATTCCCATCATTTGTTTGCGAATGTACTTCATGTGTCACACCATGGGTTATACATTACAGAGATCCTTCCATCCCACTAATGTGGAGTTACGTTGGACTTTTTGAGAGGTGGTGGGAGTTTGAGGTGCTGGAGTGCTGTATTTGTGCGTGATGTAAAACAGCCTTCTGGAGTACATTGTGTGCCAGGCATGTGCTTAAACAAACACGATGACAAGAGAGCAGTCCAGATGTAGCTTGCACCTGCTGTAGCACACTACTATCATGCAGTGATACATTTTGTGTTTGGTGGTGGTGATGGGAAACACTGGACCTGGCAGATTGTTCTATATGTGATGTACAGCACTGCATGGCTACCATGTGGCCACACATAGTTGATTGAATAGAAAACGCCATACTAGATGCCACTCGAGTTATTGCTCACACTTGGTTTGGTCAGTCCATTTGTTTCTCTGTTGTGTTGTGTAGGTGGTGATAGGCAGTGAAACTGGCAGTTTGTTTAGACGTTTGACAGTTGCTTTCGCACTGTGACTTGCTTGAGAATTGTTAGCCATGTGCTGAACACAAGCTAGCGTGACAACTTCCATTTTTTCAATATTAGAGGTCTTGTGAAACCATGCATTGTTACCTTTGGTAAACCAACCCTGCAAGACTGTGTTGCACGTGGAAAAACGGTACATTATGTGAACTTCCCTGAACAATCCAGCATGGGAGGCAGAGAGGATTGTGTGAATATGCTATATAAATGGCTGACTCTGATTCCAATGCCGATACACGGGTTGTGCGCTGCTAGCAAGTAAACAGAATTAGCACGTTGTTCATTGTGTTAACCACATCGACCATTCAAATTGCTGTTGCAGCCAGTCCTAAAACATGGCCTGTCATCACTTTTCTCTAGACCACCCAATGCCAGGCTGCCTTAGTGTCAGGGTCTGTAGAACAAGACCAGGGTACCCAGTAAAGGGACAGGAGAGCAGGGGAAATCACCTAATACTGCACAAATAATCAAAAACGAATATATGAATGTATGCATTTAAATTACAGTGACATGATTGTATCACCCCTATCTCTAGATCCTTGCCTCCACCCCCAATGAGGGGTGTCCATGCAACAGAGGTGAGAGCAGGCAACAACCCCTGCAGTAAGTGGCTGCTCACAATTATATTTATGTATTTATTTATTTATGTATTTATTTATTTAGGTATTTATTCATTTTATTTATTGCATTTGTTTTATGCCCAAACCCTTAGTTATCATGGCGTAGGTGTCACAAGTTTCTCTCCTTCTCACCTGTTTCTCTTTGCTTGTGACCTTATTGGAAGTGACTTCCTTCTTTCTCACTGTCTGAGACTTGTATAAGCCTGGACGCGGGTCTTTGGATTCCAGCGTGAGATAGCCGCTCTCCTTCGCCGGTTAGCGTTCAGTATCCAGGATGTGAAGCCAGGAAGGGGGTAGAGTTCCAGGCTCGGAGAGTGTCCTAAACACCGTAGGACCAAGCACAGGACTAATCCAGGAAAAGGCACGAGCAAGAGGTAAGAAGGGATATGGACGGGACCCAGGAATAAAGAAGAAAGGAAAAAGGGAATTGGAAAAGAACACAGAAGCGGACATGACAACACACGTCTAACTACTCCAAGCAGTAGCGTTGAGACGCGCAGAGCCGCGGGGGCGTGAATGTTTTCTAGGAAGTTGAACATTACGCGCAATGGCTGGAGCACAGCGTTTCAGGCCCGTCGGCCATGGTGGAAGGATCACTGAGTACATACCGCGGTGCATGGTTCATGACAGTATGCCTCCTCCTAAACCCTGCACCCCCGGGTTTGCCTGGGTGGACTCGATGAAATCTTTGTATTAAACGGTGGGCATTTATTTTTGAGACAGGTGCGCTCGCTGGGAGGATATCCTTTCCATTCTACCAGATACTGGAGCTGACCCCGTGTGTATCTGGAATCACATATCCTGGAGACTTAAAATTCAAGTTGATCATTGATGATTACAGGATTAGGTCTAGGAGCAGTTCTGGTGGATTGTACATATGGCTTTAACAAGGAACTGTGGAAGACCGAGTGAATCCTTCTCCATGATTCCAGAAGTTGGAGTCGGAAGGCCACTGGATTCATTATTTTCTTTATGGAGAAGGGTCCATAATACGTGGGAGCCAGTTTATTTGGTCGCAGATGTCGAGGAAGAAGTTCCAAAGATAGCCAAACTTTATCTCTCACTGCATAAGAAGGGTGAGGTCTCCGATTGGTATCTGCATATTGTTTGACTTCTATTCTGGCTCTTTCCAGTCGTTCCTTAGCATCTCTGTGTACGTTGACCAGTGTTTCAATCCAGGAATCGACTGCAGGAACTGGGGTAGGATGTGGTAGAACAGATAGTAGAACTGAAGGATGAAATCCTTTGCTGCAAAAGATGGACTTGTCTTGATAGCTGAATGATCAGAATTGTTGTAAGCAAATTCAGCTACAGGAATCAAAAGTGACCAGTCATCTGGACCTTGGTTGCAAAACAGCGGAGGTACTGTTCTAGGTTCTGGTTGACTCGTTCTTTTGCTCCATTAGTCTGTAGATGGTATCCTGAAGACAGCGCACGCTGGATACCCAATATTTGGCATAGTTGTTTCCAGAACTGGGATATGTATTGGGGTCCTCTGTCGGAGATGATCTTGGAAGGTAGTCCATGAAGTCTAAATATGTGTCCTAGGAAAATTCTGGCCAATTCAGATGAGGATGGTAGTTTGAACAAGGGTGTAAAGGGAGCCATATGTGTAAACAAATCAATGGTAACCATTATGGTTGTGTATCCTCTGGATGGGGGTAATTCCATGATAAAATCTGTGGTGATGATTTCCCAGGTCGTGTTGGCATTGCGGGTTGATGTAAGAGACCTGCTGGTTTTCTGTTATCATGTTTATTCTGGTTGCACACTGCACAGGATTGGATGTAGGTTCTTATGTCGTCTATCATCTTTGGCCACCAGAATTGCCTCTGTGTAAAATGGAGGGTTGTAGTGATGCCTTGATGTCCTGAATGGAGGGTATCATGGCAGAGATTCATAATCTTGTGTCTCAGTTTTTGTGTGGGTATTGCCAGCCGTGTTTTCTTGAAGAGATATCCGTCTTTCATCATAAGATTCCTTTGATTATTCTTTTTATATTCCTTCCAGAGTTTGGAAGAAGATGTTTTTGCATGGATGTCTTCCAGGAGAGAAATGGCTTGAGCCACAAACACGGTGTCAGGGAACATCTTAGGAAAGGTCCGGACTTCGACTGGCTCATAATCAGGATGCCTGGATAAGGCGTCTGCAATGATGTTATGTGTTCCAGGAAGGTTAAGAATTTGAAATTGACACTGGGCAAAAAAGAAGGCCCAACAGGCTTGATGGCTGTTTCTGCACTCCAGGGACTGTAGGACTTGTACATTTCAATAATCATTTCATACTTGCATTGGGTGTTTGGCACCCAAAAGTAGGTGGCGCCAGTTGGTGAAGGCTTGTCGGATGGCTAACAGCTCCTTCTCCAGGACGGAATAATGACTCTCACTGGGAGTCAAAGTGCGGGATAGGTATGCAATAGGAAGCTCCATCTTGTCCTCAAACTCTTGTTTCAAGGCCCCACTAATGGCATAGTCAGATGCATCTGTTTCCACCAAAAATGGCTGATCTATATCAGGTTGGGCTAAGATTGGAGCTTGAGTGAATTCTCGTTTCAGTTGTTGGAAGGCCATCTCTTGAGCTGTAGACCATTGAAACGGAGTGTCCTTATTTAAGAGTGTTACAAATGGATGCACTATGTCAGAAAACGCAGGTATGAATTTTCGGTAAAAATGTGCAAGTCCCAGGAAGTATTGAATCTGCTTTACAGTAGTGGGGGCTGGCCAAGAAAGGATGGAGTCGACCATGGAAGGATCCATTCCGATACCTTTGGAACTGAGTACAAATCCAAGATAATGAATGGTTATAGCATGGAAGATACATTTCTCTGGCTTGGCCAGGAGTTTGTGTTCACGTAAGCGTTGTAAGACTGCCTTTACATGTTCTTGATGGATATGAGGTTCATTGGAGTAAATTAGTACATCATCCAGATACACAATGACAAAAAGGAACAGCATATCAGAAAAAACTCGATCCATGAAACGTTGAAAAACTGCAGATACTCAAAGTGGCCGAAGGGAGTTCTGAAGGTTGTCTTCCACTTATCGCCTTCTCTTATGCGAATGAGATGGTAAGCACCCCTAAAATCGAGTTGAGTGAAAATGACAGCACCCATTACTGCCTCCAGGATGTCAGAAATAAGTGGTAGTGGATAGCGGTCCTTGAGGGTGCATTGGTTGAGACCACGATAATCCAGACGATAATCCAGACAAGGCCGAAGTTCCTTAGTGTCTTTTTTAGGAACCAAGAAGAGTGAAGCACCGGCTGGGGATTTTGAAGGTCGCATAGTACCATTTGCCAAATTGGTATCCAAGTATTCTCGAGGGGTTTCTTTCCTGGTGTGGATAAAATAAACATTCTTCCGAATGGAATCACTGCAGAAGCGTCTGTATCAATGGCACAATCCTCTAGCCTATGAGGTGGTAGCGCTTGAACAATGGCTGTCAAAAACACATCTGAATATATTGGTAAAGCTCGGGAACTTGGATAATATTGGATACACTTATGGATGATTGCTTGTGGTCCTGGGAGGTCACTGGAGGATCTTGCAATATGTCTAGAGACAAACATTGGGACATGTAATATTCGGAACCGAGAAACAAGGACCCTGCTGTCCAGTTGATGTAAGGATTGTGCTTCTGAAGCCAGGGCATGCCTAGTACCATGGGGTAGTGGGCAAATTTTATGATGTCAAATCTAAGTATTTCCTGATGGTTGTTTATTGAAAGTAGTAATTCCTTGGTTTGGTGAGTTATGGGTCCAGAGACAAAGGTCTACCATCAATAGCTTCAACAGGTTGTATTATCTCTTTGGTTTCTCGAGGAATGTGATGGCTGACAACCCAATCATGATCTATGAAAATACCCATGGCACCGCAGTCCACTAGGGCCAGGATGGGGTAGGATTCTTTTTTGGTAGCTGACACCAACGTCTGTAGAATCACTAAGGTGTTCTGTGCTGGATATTTCAAGGAAGGAATGGATAAGGAGCAGGCATCTTTCTCCCAAAGCTGTGCTCAGTTTAGGATCGGGAGCTGGCGTTTCCCGAACGCTGGTGTGGCGCTATAGGACATTCTCTCACAAGGTGTTTATCAGAGGCACAATACATGCAGCGTCCAGTATTAATCCAATGGGTCCTTTCTTGGGGAGAAATTGGTCCTCGGAAGGCGCCTAATTGCATGGGTTCTGGATCTGAGACATGCGGAGCAGCTGTTTCTTTTGAACAAGGGTAGTCTGCAGCTGCTCTTGGGGATGTTGTCTTAATCTTCCTTTTCTCTGCCTTTCTTTCCTGGATTCGGAAATCAATCTTATGGGAGAGATCCATGAGAGCCTGGAAGGAACTCGGACGAGCTACTCTAGCTAGTTCGTCCTTTATCTCATCATTTAAACCTCTTCGGAAGAGAGTGAAGCTGGCTTCTTGAGACCAATATGCTTCTTTGACTAGCTGTTTAATGCATGTCACATAAGTAAGCATATCCAGAGTCCCTTGTTGGAATTCGAGTAGTCTTTCTTGTGCACTATAAACAAGTTCTGGACGATCAAACATGGCTTCAAGGGCTTCCACAATTCCATCATGATCATGCAGGAGAGGATCTCCCGCATTGACTAATGAAGTTGCCCAGGTTAAGGCATTGCCCGTGAGGTGAGATATCATTAATCCGACCTTTGCTCGTGGTGTGGAAAAATAGTACGGCTTGAAAGTGAAATGTACTAAATAGGAATCAAGGAAGGCACGCAGGGATTTAGATGATCTGTTATATTTGTCCACTAGTCCCGCCACCAGGGCACTTTCTTTGACTGCAGAATCTCGGGTTAAGACTAGCTGCTTTAATGCTGTAATCTCAGCTTTGAGGTTTTGAAGCTCAGTGATTAATTCTTGCATACCTCTCATGGGGTCTTGAACTGCGGCTTCCATATCTGTTTCTGTATCAGGTTTGAGGCATCCCAACCTGTCACAAGTTTCTCTCCTTCTCACCTGTTTCTCTTTGCTTGTGACCTTCTTGGAAGTGACTTCGTTCTTTCTCACTGTCTGAGACTTGTGTAGGCCTGGGCGCGGGTCTTCGGATTCCAGCTTGAGATAGCCGGCTCTCCTTCGCCGGGTAGCGTTCAGTATGCAGGACGTGAAGCCAGGAAGGGGGTAGAGTTCCAGGCTCGGAGAGTGACCTAAACACCGTAGGACCAAGCACAGGACTAATCCACGAAAAGGCACGGGCAAGAGGTAAGAAGGGATACAGACGTGCTCCAGGAACAAAGACAACAGGAAAAAGGGAATTGGAAAAGAACAAGGAAGCAGACTCGACAACACACGTCTAACTACTCCAAGCAGTAGCGTTGAGACGCGCAGAGCCGCGGGGGCATGACTGTTTTCTAGGAAGTCGAACATTACGCGCAAGGGCTGGAGCACGGCGTTTCAGGCCCGTCGGCCATGTTGGAAGGATCACTGAGTTCATACCGCAGTGTATCATGGACCATGAAGTCCAGAATGGACGAAATCGGTGGTTCATGACAGTAGGTTACAGTAAGTTTAGTTTCTCTGGTTACAGTGTGTGAAAAGTACAGACATGAGAACGAGGAGAAAAGAGATAACTGACCCTTGGGTCTCACGGCACAGGTTACTGGAATTTTAGTTTCTCTGGTTACAATGTGCGAGAGATACAATCATGAAAAACAAGAAAAAACCTAACTAGTCATTACATATGGACAGCATGAGTGGGTGGCAACTAGGAGGGACGGGGAGCTGGTGACGTGGCATGGGTATAGGAAGGCTGATTTTTTGGTGGCAATGCTAGGTCATTTGTCTTAGTATTCGTTGAAAAGCCAGGTCTTTGGGAGTTTTTTTGAATTTAGGGTATGAGGGTTCATTTCTCAATGGATCTGGGATGGAGTTCCAAGTTTTTGGAGCTAGGACCAGAAAACTACTACCACCAGCCCTCGTGAGTTTGAAGAGTGTGACCCAGAGTAGGGACTTGTTATTGGATCTCTGGCTCTTGTCGAAGAGTTGTATGTTACTGTGTTGTTGAGGTACACAGGGGCCTTGTTTTCTAGGCATTTGTGTGTGATACCGAGAATTTTGCATAGTATTCTGGCTTTGATGGGCAACCAGTGCGCCTCTCTTATGATGGAGATGTGGTCTGACTTTTTGATGCCAAGAGCTGCTCTTAACACTTTGTTTTGTAGGAGTTGTAGTTTGGCTAAGTTTGAATTTGAGGACCCTTGGAGTAGTACATTACAATAGTGTAGTCTAGACAAAATGAGTGCGTGGCGAGGGTGATGCAGTTGTGTGATGACAAGAATTGATGGCTTAGTGCTATGAGTTTCTAGGTGTAGGCTATGGAAGAAGAGAGGGTGTTAATGTGCTTGGTCATACTGAGGTTAGAGTCCAAGTAGACACCCAAAGTTTTGGATTGGTTGAGTGTTGGGATGGGTGTGCCATCGATGATGAAGAAGGTGTAGTCTGGGTGGAGAGATTTGATTTTAGATGGGGCATCCACAATGAGGATCTCCGTCTTTTCATCATTGAGGCAGAGACTGTTGGTTGCCATCCTGTTCTGTATTATGGCATAGATTTAATTTATAAGGATTGTGTCTTGCTCGTAGTTCCCTGTGATGGGAATTAGGATCTGGGTGTCATCTGCAAAAATTGGTCTAGATGACACCCATATCATCCAGAGCGGCAAAGAGAAGATTAGTATGGGCATTGTAGAATGTAGGCAACACATATGCGCCCTGTGGAACACCGATGGTTACAGGCATAGGATCTGCAGCTTCCTTGCCTATGGTGACTCTGGAGTTTCGGTCGGCTAAGAAAGTGGCTGATAAGTCTAGAAGCAGTAATATGCAGAGGTTGCCTCAGTCCCTGTTACTGTCCATTGGATTTTTAAGTCCAATAGAGCTGTTTCTGTGCTATGGCTGGGCCTAAAGTGGATTGTCTTGTTCCAAGTAGGTGGTTCAATTCCAGGTGACGTTGAATTTGGGAATAGTATATTTTGTCTATTATTTTCAGGAGGAAGGGGATGGTGGTGATTGGGTGGTATTTAGTGGGTATGGTAGGGTCCAGAGAAGGTTTTTTAAGAAGAGGTGTGACCCAAGCTTATTAATGGTGGGGACTTTCTTTGTTCTGAAGGAAGCATTAACGAAGTTGGCAATGATTGGAGCGACCGCGGGGACACATAATTTGATAAGTTGGGGTGGGAAGCAATCTCCTTTATAGTTTGAAGGTTTAAGTCTTGCAATTATATCTTGCACTTGAGTGAGATTAACCTGAGTGAAGCTGAACTGCTGGCCTGTTTTGTCGAAAGCTACGTCTTTAGGTGTCAGGGGTGGTTGTTTGTTGGCAAGCAGTTTTTGGTTGATTTGGATTTTATCTTGGAGCTTTACTATTTTTGCAGATAGGGCATTCTGGATTGTTGTGCACCAGTCTTTACCAGCTATCATTGGGGATGTTATAGGGACAGGATGTTCTAATCCTCGTACTATGGTGAAAAACTCTTTTGAGTTTGAGGCAGTGTTGTTGATGCAATTGCCAAACCAGGAAAGGTTTACCAATGTTACATATTTATAATGATAGTCCATTACTCACACCACCCATTAAACCTTGGTGTGTATTAAAAAGACATGTATCTTGTATAACATCAATACACAGTAGTTTGAATAGATGCCCCACACCAATATTCATGTTAAAAGTCATCCGATATAACTCAGTAATCAACACTCAATGAATGTGTCTTATACTCTCATGTAAAAAAAAACATCCTTTTAATTATGAGAAATGTGTAATAATGTTAAAGGTATTTGTATCACACACTGTCACTACCAGAGTGATCCCCAGGCGCTCTGGTGGATCTGAAAAGGAGAGAGTGGAAAAAAAGGGGGAGTGTGGGCATTAGTAGGGTGTAGTTGGAAAAGGAAAGTGAGAGTTGTGATTTCCTGTTGGCAGCTTCAGTTCGGTTTGCACTTTTCGTTGAGCTTAATTGCTGATATTGGATCGGTGTGACTTCCCATGAGCTGTTGTGAGGGTTTATGTGTTGTTAGTCTGTTGTTCCAGTGTGGTGAAGTATGTGCGTATTGCTGTGCAGAGATGTGGTTATGTGAGTTTCTGTATGGGATGTGTATGTGGAAAGTTGAGGTTTCAGAGTTGGGGTAGCAGATTTTCCTTACCTTCTTGACTTTGCGTTTCTCTGCTCAACATCTATGATTATCCTGTGTGTTTAGTATTGTAGTTTGTCTGCTTAATTGGCAAGCGTGTTCAGAAGTGGTTGATTGGGATAGAGGCTTCTGGTCACTCCCTACCTGACCTTTTGTGGGTCCTTACCTACCTAGGTTTCCTATGTGGGCGTGGGTTCTTAGGCTGTCCTACCCCGCCTTCCAGTTAGGGGAGATTAACTTAGGGTCACGGTTTACACTTTTTTGTGTCCATTTTGTCTTCTGCAGGAATTCTGTGGATTCTCTGCCCAAACTTCAGAGTGTCTGTGAAGGCTGGAAGCAAGGGAGGAGTCCGAAACTCTGCAGTCCTTTGTCTTCCAGCCTAACTGCGAGAATCCAGTTCAAACTGGGAGGCTGGCTGTCCTGAAAGGACTGCCAACCCCCAAGTTAGAATGTTGCATGCATGTTTGACTGGCTGGGTTCCTGCATACAAGTACAAGTAGTGTAACAAGCATTTTAAAAAGATACGTTCTGTCTTTTCCTGCAACCGCGCTGTTGCTAGGCACACTAGCTTGCTGCGAACTACACCTCCCAGATTTATTGCCATTTGCGTGCATATTTATTGACATGTCAGGCACGTAAGCGCTGGCGTGTAGGGGCTGGTTAACTCTGGGTGTGCTCTGCTCTGCCATTCCTCTTTTCATCGTCTCCTACTCCCCCAGGTAACGGCCACTTTTATTGTGATTAGCAGCATTGAGTGGGATAGCATGCTGCCTGTGCCAACTGGAGAGATGAAGGGGTTGTTGAAGAGGGGTGGAGGCATTGGGAATCCCACAATATACAACATAGAAGCAGAAGTGCCGCCTACGCCTTCTGAATCCTGTATTAGCCTGAAAGTGGGCTTGTCAAATACACACTTTATGGTTAAACATGCAATCAATATTAACGAACTAAATCTCGAGAAAAAAATTAGATATTTTTTGTGTGACAGAAACATGGCTTAAAGACCCTATAGGGCCTACATGTGATTTAGTAGTACCCGAGGGTTACATTATCTATAATGTCAACAGAGAGGAAGGTCTGGGTGGTGGGGTGGCAATCATAGCCAAGGAAAACCTTAAACTCTTTAAGGTTAATTTCAGTTGCAATGGTTGTGAATCCATCCAAATGAAGTTGGTATTCTCTCCAAATAACTGCTTCAATCTTATTGTACTATACAGACCGCCGTCACTGGTCTCAGATTTCCCAAATTAACTTTGTTCTCAAGTGGCTAGCTTGAGATCCACTAATGTGTCCACCCTGGTGGTTGGGGATTTCAACTACTGGCGTGGAAACGAGAAAGATAAAGAAGCAATCTTGCTAGAAAAAGCATTAAACAATCTTGACTTCCATGTTTTAAACAAGGAGCCTGCAACCCCACAAGGGAATCAATTGGATTGGTTGCTCTCTTATAATCTATTGACCCAGGACTGCAATACTGCACCTTGCATCTGGAGCGATCACCACCTACTTTCTCTGGACCTAGAACTGCAAACACAACCCCCATGTGAAGGTGGACTGCAGAAACTTAAAAAATTTGAACAACGCCCAACTTCAGCCATGTCTTGATAAAATTCTACTCTCCTTTCAGGAGCAAGACAGCTGTGTAACTTTGTTAGAGAAATATACCACACATATTCAAGAGCTAGTGGAGAAAGTGGCGCCACTTAAAACCATGCTAGTTAGGAAAGATAACAAAAAATGGTTTACTGCTGAGCTACGGATTATCAAAATTGAAAAAAGGGCCCTTGAAAGAAAGTGAAGACAAGAAAAGTCAGCTGAAAACAAGGCAAAATGGAAGAATAAGAAGTATAAAGAAATAATAAAAACAGTTAAGGCCAACTTTTTTAATGCTGAAATTGAAAGTGCTGCCAATAGGACCAGATACCTCTTTCACATCTTAAAGAGTATAGAGAAACCTAAGAATCTCACTCCACCGTTTCTTCCTACTAAGGCAGACTGTGATATCGTACAAAATGCTTTCACAGCTAAAATCGATAAAGCCAGGCAAAATATTATCAAAGCCAGACTAAAATCGAATCAGATAATAGTGCCCGAAGCAGGCCATTTCTGTCCTGGACAAGAGAATTTCACGTTTGACCCCATAACTGAAGCAGAACTGTTAGAGGTGAGGGGGCACATGAAACCAACATCCTGTGCAGAAATTGTGCTATCCTCTAACATTATTCTCCAACATAAGGAACTCTTTGCTCCCATTTTACTGAAAATAGTCAACGCCTCCTTTAAGGAGGGTTTGGTTCCTAAGGAGCTCAAGAAGTCACTATCACTTTGCTGGTCAAAAAAGCAGAATTACACCCTAAGGACCCGACCAATCTCCGCCCCATCACTAATTCCAACTTTGTCCTTAAAATCTTGGATAGAATAGTCACACAGCAACTGCAGAATTATGTGGAAAAACATTCGACCCTACATCAACAACAGTCTGGTTTCAGAGCCTCACACAGCACGGAGATGGCTATGTTGGACCTCCAGAATCACATTTCGAGTCTGGTGGATAAGGTTAAAGTAGGGATTTTAATGCTTCTAGATTTAAGTACGGCTTTCGACTTGGTTGATCACCAACTCTTAATCAAAGCATTGAGAGATAACGTGTGCTGCTCCGATACGGCAATTAAGTGCTGGTCTCATTTCTATCTGGCCGCCAAGCCAGAGTACACTTGGGTAACAGCTTTTCCGACCCTTGCTCCATCATGTTTGGCGTACCCCAGGGTGCTAGTCTGTCGCCCATGCACTTCAACATCTACATACGTACTTTGTGCAATATTTTGGTTGAAACTGGAGTGGTTTTTACAAACTACGCAGATGATACACAGTTCATTTTAGAACTTGAGGGCAGTCACAGGCAGACAGTATCAAGATCCAAAAAGTTTATAGTGTGATCAATGAATAGATGCAGTCTATCAGGATGTGTCGTAATGACACCAAATCCGAAGTGATGCTGTTCGGTTCCAGTCGCCTACTAACTAAGCGTGGGGCGGATTATGAGTCCTTTCAGATTAAGGAAGTCATAATCCAAGTATCTTCTCAGGTTAAAACTCTTGGTGTGATGGCGAACTCTGCTGTCAATTCCAAAGCTCAGATGAACTACCTACAAAAAAACACAGCTTATTACCTACGGCTCATGAAGGCCATCAGACCTTTTCTGAATGATGTAATATGGCCACCATTGCTAGAGCCAATGTGCTATCGAGGCATGATTATGGTAACACCCTTCTGATTGGGGCTTCTGCTAAGAACTTGGCTATATGCCAAGTCTTACAGAATGATGCAGTCGGGCTTGTAAAAAGTCTCAGGCGAAGAGACCACATAAACAAGGAAAGAATATCTCTTCACTGGCTCAGAGTGGAGGAGAGAATTAAGTTCAAATCTCTGTCATTGGTGCATAAATGCCTTCATGATAAAGCCCCCAGCTACCTGAAGAATAGCCTGGTTCTTTATACTCTGCAAAGACAGCTTCGCTCTGAAGGTAAGAGCCTTCTGACTATCCCCAAATATAAACTCAAGTCCGACATGGGAAGATCGTTTGTGGTGTTGGCAGCCCAGTTGTGGAACACTTCACCAGCGACTTTGAGAATGGAAAATAGCCACTCTGTGTTTAGAAAACGTCTGAAGCCCCATCTATTTAGATAAGCAAGGAGCCTTCAGTCACCCCCTGCAGCTTATTTAGTTATGATGTTTGATGCCCACTCTGTTCAGTTAATAAGTGTTTGTCTTATCCGAACGCCGTGATGCCTGCGGGCTCCCGGCACTATATAAGATGAAGCCATCAAACGTCATGTTGTGACCTTGTGGGGCTGCAATGCCCCAATACTCTGGGAACTCAAGCCATTGTGCGGTGCATTGTCTTCTGAATTCCAAATCTTACTGAATCTTTGAGGGCATCCTGCTGGACCTCTAGAAACGTGAATTTAGTCCAACAATTCCCCTCACCAGAGTACTGAATATTGCAAATGATGAGAATCTGACCAGCGATATTCAGTCTCCTTCTGGCTTCTGAAAAGGACTCCAAAACCAAATAAGTGCATCCAACTATGATCAAACTCTTGCCTGGAGCCTTCTGCATTGATCCTTGCTGAAAAAGCCTATCCAGGGTCCCGTCTTCTGTCTTCATGATAAGGAATACAGTGCCTGAGTTTTTGGCTGCAGATCCTGAAGTCCCCCTGCTGCAAACTCATCTTCTGTGCTCAGTTACTGTGTTGACTTGGGTGTTACTTACCTTAAGTCTCTTGTGATTCCTGTGTAGTTTTGGGTTGTTTTCTGTAATTCGTCCAGTTCACCCAGGCCCCTGCTTGAATCCTCCTACGGTGTCTTCAATGAAGTTCCTGGACCCTCAACTAACTTTGAAAATAGAAAACTTACTTGATTTAACAGTCTTCCTCAGGAACGCTGACTTTGCCTGCAAATGACCCGCATCTCACCCTGCCCACAGTTGGCTCCTAGACCACTAGGTCCCTCCTCTGTCTCTGCGAGAACTCATTTAATAGAATTGGCGGGTCTGCCTTGAAAAGTAAACAAGTGTTGAAAAGTTGACTTACTTAGAAAATAATTAGTTGGTGTCTGCCCTCTAAAAGGGAGCAGTCACAAAAGTCCTTATTTACCTTGAAAGTGTTCTGTCAATTATTAACATACATGTAAGGTTATTTTACTTACCTTGGAAATGTTAAGCTACTTTGAAAAGTATCTGCAAAGTTATGACTTACCTTAGATATGTTCTGCCATTATGAAAAGTATAATAAAGAAACATCATCATCAACATCATCACTATACACAACATACTTTAAAATGAAATAAACCATGAATAGAAAGATGAACCATTGTCATTTGCATCTATGTTAAATCAAGACTAAGACTGATCAACCTTCTCCAAGAAAGCACAGCCACCTTAGAAATCAATTACCTGCCTCACCAGATCATGATAGGCAACCTCACAAAATATGCTAGGCAACCTACCACTGCCTTACCAAATCATGATAGGCTATCACATAGAGGTCTATGCCGCACTCAATAACTCAATAACTTTCTCAATGTGATTTCAAATGCAGGGAAAAAGAGGCCCCTTATACTCACTAAATAGAAGGAAGGGAGTTGGCAAGGACTGGAAGAAGCTGATGCCTGGAAAGGAATCCACAATTCAAAATACAAATTAAAAATGTATAATTTGAAAATGTTGAAAAATTCCAAAAGACACTGATTAATGTACAATCGTATTTTTATGAAAAAGCATTACATGAGGATAGAATGCATACAATAATTAAATGTCCATTGGGCTTACTGGTACTTATCATGTAGCCAATCCAGAATTAGGTGTCTTTTCATAGGTCCTTAGGCTATGAGCTGGATAATGGGTCTGGGGAAAAATAAAATTCTCTCCCCAAGCAGCTGAAAAGAAATCAAACTAGAAAGAACCCATGTAGGGAATTCACAAATCAAAAATAGGTTCAACACCCCTTCCATCTGGGAAGCCTGATTTCTTTTATCTTCTTCCAGCCATCTGTATCTTTCCCGTCTTCTGCCAGCTCTGTTGGCCCGAACAGCGGTACTCAGTGGTTGAACTCACACACTTATAGACCCCTTGGGCTCCTTATTTACAAGCCTTTCCGTGCCTACTCTCCCAATCCTTCAGTGGCAACTAGGAATTTCGCCAAGCAATGGGTTTTTAGCTGACTGCATTGTCCATGTGTGCACTATGGCAAAAGACATGGCTTCTGTCTTTCAGTGACAACTAGGAATTTTGACAATATTTTTTTTTTAGCTTATATTTTTTTATTGGTTCTCAGGTTAGTCAAGGACAATTATCTCTCCTTCAGTGGCATTTAGGGATTTTGCCAATGATTGCATTTCTAACTGTCTGCCTATACTAGCACACTTGACCAACCAAGGATAATTCTCTGTCCTTCAATGGCATTTAGGGTTTTTGCCAGAAAATGTATGTGTAGCTGTCCATACTAGTGCACTTGACCAGGACATGACCCTGGGCCTCATTACGACCTCGGCGGAGGTCCATGGTGCAATTAGCACCATGGACCTGGCGGAAATGCGAAAATACCGCCATGGGGGTTGGCGGACTTACCGCCCCATTCCGACCTTGGCGGGGCGGTAAGTCCCCAATCCCCATTTACCCTTCCCCATTCCCATTTTTGCCCCATAGGGCATAATGGGAGTGGGGAAGGCGTTAATTACGCCCCCGTAAATTACGGTGGCGTAATTAACAACAGGTCCCGTAGCGCCATGGATTTCTCCGCCTGCAAAAAGCAGCCGTAAAAATCATCCATGGCGCTACGGGAACTCGTAGTCTGGCGGAGAGGTACGCCATGCACTACGCCGGCGTAAAACCCTCTCCGCCAGGGTCGTAATGAGGCCCCCTGTCATTTAACGGAATTTAGTGAATGTTCATGAACTTGCCAGCAAATAGTTTTGTGTTCAATACTACATTAGAGAACTACAATCCGTAGTTCAGTGTTTGCTTAATCTATGTTTTGTATTTTGGGATTAAATGGGCTTCCTTACCGAAGTGGCAGCCAATGCAGAATACACTGCACCCATACCAACGTCACTAGCGCACAATTGGAAAACAAATCTAATGTACTTCATTGCACTCGTTTTACATGGAAAAGCAGGTCTGCAGTTTAATGTGATTCCATCGCACAGTGCATTTCAGCAAAAAGGCATGCTTAACTAAATGCAAATGTGTTTTCATTGAAACATGAAAAAGCAAATCTTGCGGCCTGCATTTAAATGCGTTTCCATCGCACTGTGCATTTTAGCAAAAACGAATGCTTAACTAAATATGAAAATGTTTTCATTGCAACATGAAAAAGCAACTCTTGGCTTGTATTTGAACATGTTTTCATCGCACTGTGTATTTCAGTAAACATGAAAGGTGTGTTTGCGGCTTAGATGCTTGGCTAATAGGGTCAAACCTAGAAAACATATGTGAATAGTGTAACCACATATATCGTAAAAGTACATGAAGCAGAGGACACGTGATTTCCAACTGATCAGAACCAACAGAAAATTTAACAAGGCATAAAGCAAACATAAAAAAGTTATTTAAAAAATAATAACAAAAAAAAGATTACCACAAATATATACTTTCGTAAAAATGCAGTATGGAAACACATCAAATCAACATTACATATAATGTATGCAATAGTCAGCATATACATAAATATATACAACAGAAATGGCCACATATAAGACAAAAATGATGTGTGCTAAACAATGCATAATGGTAACTTAAAATGCACCTGAGTGTGTGTTTTCAAGGTAGACTTGCCTGACACCTATAGACCAGACCTCTGAGTCAGTACACATCTATGCGTCCAACTAGATGCCTCAACCAGTGCACAAACTAAAACGATATGATGTGGCCTCACATATTAACAGGTCCACTGGGCACAAATGATCAGAACATGCTCCTTGTTTTGACTCTAAAAAAGTCTTCCTCAGGCCAAACATGCTGGAAATATTCATCAATTGGTGGGGGACCACTGTTCAACCTTGAACCATGATGTCTGCCAAACAAAAATAACTGAAACAAACACAAACACAAAAATCTAAACATCCTTGTAATCTATGCAGATTAAAAGCAGCACACCTAAGTGTGACCATCACCACACCCAATTGGTGAACAACACCACCATTCAAAATCCGAAAATGGTCTCACACATTGAGCAGTACCCTATGTGACCAATTACACAAAACCATTCCCAAAAACGTTATTTTGTAAGAAATTAAATTTGAACAAACAATGGTCAAAACCACCCATGGCTACCTGTTAGATAATCCATTTGCATCCAATGCACAGCAGACCATTCTTCATGAAAAAAGGGGGGACTCAATCTCCCACAACCCTTACTGTTGCATATGGAAAGCCTGTCAAAAAGAAGAACCAAAGAAACACAACTTTGATGTCAGACTGACGGAACTCTGTAAAGCACAACACAGTGCATTACTCGTACCTAAATATTACCGCACCTCCAATTATATAAGCAAGCTGCAAGCCCATCACTCAGAATTTGCATAACAATGATCTTAAATCATTATGTGTCCTTTATAAAACCAGAATAGTCGGCGTATGTGCAAAGATTCACAGTCCAGCACTGTAAAATACACAAGCACACAAATAGGCCCAAGTTAAAATGAAGTGCCATTGCATGTCAGACACAGACTTAACAACAAAAATATAGTAATAGCATGAGTTACACTTTGGGGAGTTTCGGAGCACGTACAAAGTCCAAAGCTACAATGCCCTGCTGGATTCTGTCTATGCAGGTCAATGATCTGATAAAGGGCATGTCAATGCTTAGAGGATTGATCATGCGGCCACCAGACATATGCTGACATAACAGAAGAGGTTATGAAAGAAATATAGTTGCAGGCAAAAGTCCCAATGCGTGTGCTCTGCCCGTCCCAAAGGTGTGGCGTATGGAGTTGTGCTGCGCTGCTATGGTCAATGCTGTGTATGCCTACTATTACACAGTAAAGGTAAAACAGTAAATAGAAATGACCCGCAATTCGCGCTTCTCCTGATGAATACGGTAACTTAATGTTATTTTGTCTGAAGAATGTATATATATCTATAAGAAACATTCAAAAAAGTCAATTTTTTAATATGATTTATTAACACTTTGTATCAGCCGACACGTGTTTCGACTAAGCGTTGTTTTCAAGGCTGACAATTTTATAACAAACAATAATATAAATCATATTATTGTAATCATGTTTTGGTGAATGATAAAAGCAAAATGAAAAATGAAGATATAGTATATAATGCGTACACATGAAATCAAGAAAAACATCAATGTTGTTACACATTACAAATATAATGGTACATAAATGAATAATATGGTTGACATACCCAATTTGTGGAGATCAATATGTTCAAAGTAGCGAAGGAGCAAAGAGAGAAGGAGGCATAACAATATGTTATTATATTCATTGTTGATTTAGTATAAATAATTGTTGAAATATTTGGTTTAACACATTGATCATGCATTGTTCATGCACGTGCAGCACCCCAGACCAGCACCGATTTTATCTCTCTCTTCCACCCTGATGTAGTGTGTATATTAGTAACATATGCGTTTAGTTGTTCCACTATTGAAAAATACGGATTGCCGATACTTTGACATTATTGCTACGAGAAAGTCTCACCGTTGTTTTAGTAAATAATCTGTCAGCACAGAGATAAGCAAGCTGTAATTGATATTATAAATGCATTTTCAGTGCTCCCTCTTGTTCTTGCACGTGCATGAACAATGCATGATCAATGTGTTAAAACAAATATTTGAACAATTATTTATACTTAGTCGAAACACGTGTCAGCTGATACAAAGTGTTAATAAATCATATTAACACATGGACTTTTTTGAATGTTTCTTATATATATACATTCTTTAGACAAAATAACATTAAGTTACAGTATTCATCAGGAGAAGCGCGAATCGCGGGTCATTTCTATTTACCATAACAGAAGAGGGACTACTCCAAAGGCCATAGAGGCAAATACAAAAACAAGGCAGCCATCTTCATTTTGATCACGACAGCGAACAAAACATTCAGTAGGTTCCCTCTTTCCACATAAAAGGACATTGTGACACAACTACTGTTACAGAGTCCAACACAACTGAGCACTATTTGTGACATTGGAGGTATTGATGTAGGAAGAAACCGACCCTGAAACAACACCCATCCCCACCACAATACCGAAATGAGTTCACAATGTAGAAGACATGGTAGTTATGCTTCGCAGATTGCATAGCATGCATTGAAGATAACATGATCACTCTCTTTCTGTCCAACAGTCAATCACATCTGTTTGGGTGTATGAGGGGTGAGGGGTGCATACTGGGTGAGGAGGCGTCAACCTACCTCAAGCCTCGCCCATCATGGACTAGCCGCACCAGCCCAGTGGAAACCCTGATCGTTGCAGATGAGGAAGTGCTCATGGGCTGACTTAAGCTTTCAAAGGGAAATTAATTGTGATCATTTAATGTGTGTGCATTAGTTAGTGCATGAGGTATGGGTGCACCTGTGAATGTGTATGTGAATGCTATTGGTGAGTGAACGAGTGAATGTTGTGTGAATTTGTGTGCATTTGTGTTTTGTGTGTGGCATGGTGGGCATTGCAATAGCAGCAGGTTTTACTGGCCATCTATAACAGATGCCCAGTAAAAAATGCAGTGGATTTTTAAACAACATTGGTATGTAATATGTATTACATAGCTGGACTGGCATTTTGGGGCATCCAGTGAAGCCATTTCCTACTGTAGCATGACATTCTTTGGCAGAATCTATGATAAAGTGGGCATGTTGTGGGTTATTACATGGCTAGACTGGAATTTCAGTGCTACCAGTTTTGACATTTCTTACTGTGGCATGACATTTTTGACTGGGCATCAATAATAAAACAAACATGAAATGAAATCGTACTTGGTGAGAATGGAATTTCGGTCCCGACAGTCTAGCTATTTCTTACTATCGCATAGCATTCTTTACTCAGCTTTAAGGGTAAAGAAAGGTATTGTTGCATGTCTATACTGCCCTATATTGTGCAGCCAGTTTGGAAATGTTTTGTTTTTGTGGCATACGCAAAAGAAAAGAGGTGATGGCAGCAAGGCTTAGAATTAATCCTAACCTCTGGCATTGCTCTGTGCAACCCTCCAGACCATCGTTCTTTGCCTGCCAAGCCATTACAAAAAGGGAAATACCAAATGCAAATCAATTGTTCCCACCCCAAAAGGGGCAGTCCAGCCCAAACTGCTTGGTCACATCCCTTCTGCAGGAGACCACAATCATCCCCAAACATAGTTCAGCCCTGTTGGGCCTCATCAGTGAGGAGAATCTTGGGTCTCCTAAACCCAGTAGGCACTGGACCCTTGTCTGGGCATACCCGTCTCACTCGGGGTGACTTACAGAAAACAAAAGAGGTGATGGCTGGAAGGTTTAGAATTAATTCTAACCTCTGGCATTGCTCTGGGAAACCCTCCAGACCATTGGTATTCGCTTGCCAAACTATCACAAAAGGAGAAAGGCCATATGCAAATCAGGCTTGGTCCCACCCCAAAAGGCACAGTCCAGCACAAACTGCTTGGTCACATCCCTTCTGCACGAGGCCACAAGCATACACAAACATGTTTCGGCCTTGTTGGACATCATCAGTGAGAGGTAGCTTGGGTCTTTAGGCCCAGCATAGACTGGCCCACATCTGGGCATACCCATCTCACTCAGGGTGACTTACACAAAATGCAAGAAGTGATGAATGGAAGGTTTAGAATTAATCCTAACCTCTTTCATTGCACTGGACAACCTTCCAGACCATCGTTCTTAGCCTCCCAAACCATTACAAAATGGGAAAGACCATATGCCGATCAGGCTTGGTCACACCCCAAAAGGGACAGTCAAACCAGAACTGCTTTATCACATTATTTCTGCACGAGACCACAAGCATCCCCAAACATGTTTCAGCTTTGTTGGGCCTCATCAGTGAGGAGTAGCTTGGGTCTCTCGCCCCAGAAGGTACAGGACCCACGTCTGAGCATACATGTCCCAATCGTAGTGATTTACCAAAACAAAAGAGGTGATGGCTGGAAGGTTTAGAATTAATCCTAACCTCTAGCATTGCTCTGTGCAACCCTCCAGACCATTGTTCTTTGCCTGCCAAGCCATTACAAAAGGGGAAAGACCATATGCAAATCAGGCTTGATCATACCCAGAAAAGAGGCAGTGCAGCCCGAACTGCTTAGTCAGATCCCTTTTCCACGAAACCACAAGCATTCCCAAACATGATTCGGCCTTGTTGGGCCTCATCAGTGAGGAGAAGCTTGGGTCTCTCAGGTCTGCAGTCACGGGAACCACGGCTGGACATACCCGTTCCACTCTGGGTGACTTAATAAAAACAAAAGTGTGATGCTGGAAGGTCTAGAATGAATCCTGAACTCTGGTATTGCTCTGGGTAACCCTCCAGACCATCATTCTTCGCTTGCCAAGCCTTTACAAAAGGGGAAAGACCATATGCAAATCAGGTGTGGTCCAATCCCAAAAGGGGTTGTCCAGTGAGAACTCGCTATTTAGCGAAGCACTTGACACACAGACAGTTGATGCCAGAAGAAAATAAAGATCTAGAGGGAGAGTATTTAGTGAGGGCAAGTAGTAGATAGTGTAGACAGCCCTATGGACGATGCAGAGGGATTCGAATTTGATCTTTGCAGCAACCCAGGAGCGAGTGGAGTGCTTTTAGTGCTGGAGAGATGCGGCCCCTGGGCTTGAGGCCAAGGATCATTTTTGCAGCCCTATTCTTGATTAGCTGGTGGGGCTGTAAAAACGAAGAAGAGGATATATAAAAGACAATGCTATTGCAGTAGTCTAGCCTAAAAAGAACCAGAGCTCTACACTATTTGAGCTTCTCAGGAATTGAGGAAAGAAAGAATTCCTTTGAGAAGGTGTAGTTGAAAGTGGGATTTCTTGGCAAGGTCCTGGATGTGAGTGAGGAAGGAAAGAGAGGTGTCAAAGGTAACTGCAAGGTTTCTGATTTAGGAGACAGGGTGACAGCGACAGAGACAAAGGAAACCCATTGAAGATGGACAGTGAGGAGAAGAAGGAGGGAGCAGTAGTCCCAAATGGAAGGCAGAGATCATTGGAAGTACACCTGGACTGGATGGCAGATACTCACTAAGGAATGATGGAGGAAGTAAGGAGATGGTCAGGGGGATGTTTGAAGAAAGAATTTGTGTCATCTGCATAACACTGGAAGTTAGAGGTGTGCAAGCAGAGCCAGATAGGTGTTGATGAGCCTTGGAGAAGGGTTGTATCCTTGGGGAAGTACGCAGGTTGAAATAGTAGTGGGGAAGAGAAAGAGCCCAGATGGGTCTAGGTCAAGTGGCCTAAGCCCCGCCCACCTGTCAATCACTTTAAACTGTTGGTGCCTTCATGTTTTACTGCCTACTTAAGCAGCCTCTTTTCCTTTGCAGTTGGTGAGTAGGTGCAAGTGTATCTAGGTCACGTGGACTTAAGTCCCACCCTCTTTTCACTGCCCATTCCTTTCAGCCCTGTGAAAAAAGTGAAGGGCAGACAAAAAAAAGGGCAATTCCTGTTTGGGAATGTTTGGACTGAAGGACCCATGGCCCAAACTGCTGCTCAGACAACTGGTTAGCACGCACCAACATTTGTTTTCTCCCTCTGTTTCTATAGGCCATCCCGACCATCACCAGGCAATGCCAATGACATCACCCTTCCTCTAAGCCATGGACTCCGCAATCCAGGAACCTCACCCACATCAGCCCCAAGCCCATCAGAACCTCCTCACCATCCACAACACAGAAGATGATTCTTGCCAACGTCCGTTCAGCTATCACCTATGCAGCAGACATCCGCGACCTCATAACTACACATGACCTTGATGCAATCTTCACCATTGAGCACAATTTGCTAGCAGATAAACACCAGCTCTGCATTCACAGAGCCACCTCACGTCCCTCCTCACAAAATCTCCACACCTTTGACAATATTCAAGACGCTCTCGAATGAGGACCAGGTTGAAACACTGGCCAATCTCAAAGGCACATTGTATACAGATGGCATCTTCCCAGCATCCATCCTCAAGACCCTCCCCGCAGAAATTCTCCTTCCTTACCTGGAGATCATCAATAGCTCCCTAATTCAAGGTACCTTTCCATCAACCCAAAAACAGGACACATCCTCCTTCTACTAAAGAAATGCACTGTGTTTCCCAACAACCTAGTTAACTATTTCCTGATCACCCATGTTCCAGCCTAGGTAAGATCATAGAGAAAGTGAAGCAACACAACTGCAGCAACACATCAACGCCAACAATCTCCTCCAAACGTACCAATACAGATTTAGACCCAGATGCAGCATAGAGACAGCAACCACACAGGTGGTCAACAACACCCGCAATATCCTTGCCAACAGCGACCGCTGTCTCCAGGTTCTACTAGATCTCTTGGCTGCTTTCAATACAGTAGACCATCAAGCAGTTACAGGCACCCTACATTGGCAAGTGGGGATCAGCAAACTATTCCTATGCTGGTTCAAGTCCTACCTCACAGCAGTTTGTTCAGAGGGGCTCCTTTAGATCGCCAATGCAACCGTTCACTTTTGAAGTCCTGCAGGGTTTAATACTCTCCACAGTCATCTTCAATCTGTATATGGAGCCACTGGAAGCCCTCATAGCCACACACAACATCCACACACACCAATACGCTGACAAGACACAGCTACACCTCAAGATTGACTCCAAGTACATCCATAGGCTCAAAATCTTCCTCTCGCTGATCGATTCCTGGATTGCCAGTGCATACTTCAAGCCCAATGCCTCCAAGACTGAATTCCTACTACTCACCAACAACACTGAACATCCAGACATACAAACCTGGCTATCCACCATGAACTCTGAGGGCTTCACACCCAAGCTCACCTACTGTGCTAAGTCCAAATGGATTCCACATCAACAAACACCTCTCCTTCAGGACACACATAGATAAGAAAACTCAGAGAACGTGGAATCATCTCTCCCTCCTGTCAAAATTCAAGCCCTTCCTCCCTCGGGACAGCTTTAGACACACCGTTTAAGCACGGGTCCTATCCCACCTGGATGGCAGCAATGTACTCCTTGAAGGCCTTCCGTTGTCCTCCCTTGTGCCCGTGAGAAGTGTCCTTCATGTGGCTTCATGCCTCATCAAGGGCGTGCGCTGATACGACCACATCACCCCTTCCTTCATCAACCTTAACTGGCTCCCACTGCATGCACAAATCATCATTAAGTCTTGCTGCATCATCTCTATGGCAGTCACACTGCAGTCACCCAGCTACCTTGCAGAGAAACTCACCATCTCTGGTGGACCGCACACCTCAAGAATCCAGGGCATGTGCAGAATTGAAATATGTGGCTGCAAAAAGGAAAGGACTAGAAAAAAAGCCTTCTCTGCCTAAGCCACTAGACTATGGAACCTCCTCCAATGCAGCATCAGGCTTGCCTCCATATCCTGCAATTCAGAAAAGAACTCATAACCCATCTCTTCAAGGAGTCTCTCCTCCTGAACATTTGGGCTATCACGTTGCCCCTCGCGCCACCTGACTCGCTAGACACTGCCTGCCCCTCTCCTCTCTCCCTCCCAGTACAACTGCACCCCTCCTCTATGCTCCTCTGTATCCTACCCCTGCTGTAAATCGGTTCTGTTGTTACCTCTTGTAAGCACTCCGTTATGCACTTGTAATGTTTATACCTCTGCAAAGTGTTCAATTATGTATCTGTACTGTTGTATACCTCTGTAAAGTGGTCAGTTTTTCTCAAAGCTAGGTCTGTGCTCATGTTACATTAATTTCAGCAGACATCCCCATCAAAATCTACAAGGAACTTGCCTATTCTACTGCAGTCTCCAATTCTCCTCTTCCATTTGTGATCCTCTGCACTGAACTGACCTCTCACTTTATAACCAAAATGCAGAAAACCCCTGCTACACCCCTCCCTTCTCCCTCACCACTCTCAGGGCTCCCTTGGCACTCCAGTCACCAAGTTGTCTCGATCAAAGTCTCTTCCAAACAGGTGGTCCCCTACTCCCCCAGAACTACCAAGGACAACAGTGCCTTTATTGCTCCAGTAATCACTCCTTTGCTGCTGGCTTAATCCCACGATTTCTCAAGCACTCCATTCTGCACCCTCTCCTAAAAAAGCCTTCTGCTGGTTCCTCCTGCCCTGATAACTACCTCCCATCTCCATCACCACCTTCCTGGGCAAACCCTTGGAGAAGCTTGTCATCTCCCAGCTGATCCACCACACTGGATCTGTTGGTTGTCTACACAACTACTAGTCTGGCTTTAGAGCAACCAGAGGCACTGAAACTGCATTCTGAACATGTGTGAAGATTTGCTCTCTGATCTTGATTCCAACTCTCCTTCCATTCTCATCCTTCTTGACTTTTCCCCTGCCTTTGATAAGTCAATCATGCCACCCTTATAAACCGGCTCTTTGATGCCACCAGCAACACTGACCTGGCACTCGACTGGTTGACCGCCTTCCTCTCCAACCAACCATCCCAGATTCAACTGGGTCCTTTTCTCTCCTGCATCATACTCTACACCTATGGTGTCCCTCAGTGCTCTATCCTCTCACTGTTGCTCTTCAACATCTACCTTGCCTCTCCAGCCCATTTGATCTCCACCTTCTCTCCCCACTTACAGTGTTATGCAGACACCATGCAGATCTACTTCAAGCTTCCCTCCAATGCCTCCTCTTCTTCCTCTCTCATTCCCGACTGTCTGAGTGCTATTCTAGCATGGTGTGCTGCTAACGACCTCTGCCTTAATGCTGTAAGACTGAGATTCTTCTCATTGTGTACCCAGCTCCCTCCTTAACTCCTACTCTCTAGCCACCGTCCATAGACCCCCTCCCCTCAACCTCTTGTGAGGCAAAAAACATTGGTGTCATCTTCAACTCCTCTCTCTTCTTCTCACTTCACATCACAGACGTTGCAAAAAGGCCCACTTCCAGCTGCTCCTCTGCAGAGGTATTCTCCCTTTCCTCACCTTCCCCCATAGACTCACTGTCTTCAAAGCTCTGGTCCTCTCTAGCCAGGACTTCTGCAACAGCATCTTCCTCAATCTGCCAAAATCCTCCCTTTGTCCCGATCAACTAATCCAGAATAGGACTGAGAGACTTATCCTTGACATCAAGCCTAGTGACAGCATTTTTCCAGCCCTACAATCTCTCCACTGGCTCCCAGTTGTTGCAAGGATCAAGTTCAAGGACCTCCACATCATCGACATGGTTTTCTGGGACCTGTGACCCCACTATATCCAACTCTCTCTCCATAGATACCTCCCTGCTAGAGCTGTTTGATCATCCAGCTCCAATTCCCTGTGGATCAGACACTTCTCTCTGCAGTGAATGGGGTGTGGATCTCTCTTTTCTGCAGGTACCTCCCTCTGGAATGTATCCCTGCCTGTCTCAGACTTGAGCCGCATCTCCTCACGTTCCGGTAGCTACTCAATACCCTCCTTTGTCATCCTCCTTCCATCTCCCCATCCCCTGCTAATGTCCCCTCTGCCTCAGTGACTCGATGTTTGGTTCCTTCTGATGTCTGGAGGGCACCAGGCCATCCTGCCCAGGCCACCACAGCACTTGGTCGCTCCTTACCGGGTTCCCTCCCCCTGCACTAGCCTGGCTGGGCCAGCACCCCTTTGAGCCTATCCAGCCCTGTCCTTGCACTTAGAATGTGGACCTTCTTTCCCCTGCACTCTTTGCATTCTCTGGGCACTTGTCCACATAGGCTCCCCTTAACACTCAGACCAGGGGTCCTCTCCCCGACCCCACCTGCAATTGCACGCTCGCCACTCCAACTTGCACTTCCTTCCCTACTTAGCACTAGCGCACTCCGCTCTGACGGGCACTTTCCATCCTTCTCACTCCCCTGCAATTCTTATTACTGCACTTGCACGATCCGAATGACACAGGGCCTAGTAGGACCATTTGTATTTCTGCTTCCCTGCTCCCCCCATTTGCCTTGTTGTGCCTTGAAACACCACTAGATGTATAAGCACCTCATAAATACCCAATAAATAAATACATACATAATAAAAATGTATTGCATGGGTCAGTAGGGCTAGTCCATATGGGTCTGAATTATCCTGGTTTACCAACTTGGTGTTCTGAATAGGGATTAAGTCCAGGTATATGATTTTTTTGTGATGGCTGCAGTGTAATACATTTTGTGTGGTCCACCTATTTTGGTAGCATTTCAGTGTTGGTTCCGCTGAGTGGTTCCGTGGTGTGTCTTTAAGTCTTAGCCATGGTCAGCTGTTTCTATTGGTTTGGTCTTTGAAAGGCAATGTCTTAGTTTGTTTGTTGCAGTCTTGCAAACAACAAGGTTTTGCAATATTTCCCAAAGCCAAGGTCATCTTCCTCCCTGTGATGTATCCTGAGAATTGAATTTAATAATTGTTTTTAAAGGGAAAAGAACAATATCATTCTCTGTCCTTCAGATTGAAGCATGGCACTGCTATTGATAACTTTCTGGAGTGAAGAGGGGTAACCAGTTTGAAGAGAATTAATTTCTACTTGGTGGATTCTAGGCCATTCCTGTGGAAGACGTGTTGGATGAGACATGATTTTGAATTGTATCCTGCATTTGATCAGGAACATTGGAGTGTGCAGGTTAGAGTTGCTTAAAGAATGGTATGAAGAGGTAGAAGTGACAAACTGCATGTATGGCAGAGTAAATGTAGATGAGATAAAGACATAAAAACGTTTCTAGCATATATTTTGGTTTAGAAAATAGTGTTATCTTTTTGCTACATTCCACTTTAAAGAGGCTGTGCAGCTTCTTCTCCGGGTTAGGATGCCTTCTTAACTCTTGTGAAAATGTTATTTTGCAGTGATCTTTGGTGAATCGGGGAGAGATGGGATTTTGGTGTTACTTTGATTCTATCTGGTAGAAACCATGTGGAATTTGCTTCATGAGTGTGGACTGCTAATATCATTTTGTGTGCAAAACAGCAGGTAGATGTACAGCACCAGAGATGATGGATGAATATTTGAATGTCATAGGTCAACCAAAATGATTGATGATTGTTAGGGAGAATTCTCAAGAATGTGCTAATTTCCCTTACCTTTTGAGACCCCCAGCAAATTTGCTGGATTTCTAGGATTTTAATTTTTACCTGGAAAGAGTGTGAGCCTTTTTCCCCACTCTTTCATATATTTTGATGTGTGTTTGACTTTTGTGTTCTTTGGATATGGAGCTTTAAAATAACTCCATAGACATCATCTTTGTTCTTGTGTGTGACACAGCACCTTCACTCCAGTGGCACAGGCATGTCTGTCAGACTTCCCAAGGTTTAAACACCTTCTCTGGGACTGACTACCATCTCGCAGAGCATGTAAAGTTGAATTGACTTTACTAGTCTTTTTAAATGTACAGACCCAGCACACACTATTTTCCTATTGAGTTCTGGAGGGGTTGCATAGCATCCCCTGAGACTAAACACTCATGTAACAGTCAAATGTTACACTTTCCCTCTTTAAATGGCTGTTGGCAGTGGTTTAGAACAAACTACCATGATTTTTACCGACAGCAAACACTGGTAGCTAAAAATCGGGGCAGCTATGTTTTTCAATATGGCGCCCAAGACCTATCTGTAAAAACAGTCTCCGGTCAACTTTTTTCGATGTTTCTTTTAGGAAAGGTCCTTCTAGTGTTTGTCTCTGTACGCCACACCAGGGTGGTCCCTTTGTTCGTTGGCCTTTGGCGGGCTTCAGTGCACCTGAGTCTCTGGGGTGGACAGGAAGTGAGGGAGGTGCCCAAAACTCCATGTGCTTAGTCTCCTAGGAGACCTGAATGCACTCTGGCATGATTGGCTGGCTGGCTGTCTGGCAAGGCCAGCCACCCTGCGGGGTGAGTGACAGCTAGGCTTGAATGAATGGGGGAAAACGGTTTAAAAGCAGGGCTCTGGGACTTGGAAAGCAGAGTCGACCACTGGAACAAAATAACCTAAGACAAGCTGAAGGAAGACGACTGCTGGAACTCCTGAACCACCGGTGAAGCCCTGTTGCAGGTCCAAATTGCTTGAAACTTCATCGACAGAGAAGCACTTCAAGGTTAACTTATTCCCTTGAGTTTGGTGGGAACAACCAACTCTCAAGTCACCTGGACACTGTCGCTATACTGGCCGAATTTTCTTCAGAGTGCAGTTGAAAACCGGATAGCCAGTGAGAAGGATATCAGTTTGTGGTCTTTACGGCACTCACACCTTGAACCGATGTTTTGCCAAGCTTGTGGCCTCTTCCCTGGGCAGTGTAGGAACCTCCTGACATCCTCCTTCTTGTCCCCACGACTGAAGCTCAGGAACAGCGAGATCTGCAGGAACTGCCAGGAACAACTGCCTCAGCTACAGCTCTTCTTCATTTCAAAGGTACTGTGCTAGTGTGGTCAAGAAATCCTTTCTGCCAGTTTGAAGGTTTGTGAAACTTTCACATCTTTGAAGGCTTGTCCTTCCCAAAACTCACATGTAACTTTTCGTCCGACCAACTACTTCTAAAAACCGTGGCAAAGACTTAACCGTTTACTACCAGAACTGTGCTATCCTATCCAAGGCTGCAAACCATTGACTTTGGCCCAGGCTTATTGAATTGAATTGCTGGTTGTTGTGAACTGAAACTATTTGCCCCACCTCTCAAAGTATTTGTGCTTTGATTCATTTGACCTTGTCTTTTTACCCCTTTTTAAAGTAACTGAAGTGCCGTTTTGCTCCCACTTCAGGGGAGCTGAACTTGTTCCGAAACTGATTGGGTGTGCATTGTAGTATATTAGATTTTGATATTGAGCTGCTCTTACTAGTGGAATGCTTTCCAACTGACTGTGTACATACATGTATATTCTTTTGAGTAAGTGTGTGTTTGAACCACTGTGATTGCTGTCCCTTTGTGTAACCTCTTGTACTGCTCACTTTACTCTTGAGATAAGTCTGGCTGCTCAGCCACTGCTACCACATTACTGTGTGGTACAGGCTTGTACCAAACGTGAAATTGTACTTAAACTTGTGGTCTTACTTGTGTGTAGTGTTCCCAAAAGGTACTGCATGTGATTCTGCCTAACAATGATAGACAGCTGTACTCATTCTCCAAGCAGCATGTGTGGCCAGCAGCACTAATCTCAGGAGTCATCTGCAATGTAACCTCTATCTGCTAGTAGATCAGCTAGAAGATGTTTTACTGTTTTTTGGTAAATCACAGGAGAGGTCTATCAATGGCTAAGGTAAAACACCGTTTTTGCTTCAAAAACAATAAAGACCATATCGATATCACAGCCGACTGTAGCACAGCAGGAGGGCTTGCACAGACATACGGCAATAGGATCCTGAGAGTCAGTTCAAGTTGGACATAGAGCATCACCTCCTTCTGAAGAGAAAGCAGTAAAGCCAGAATAGTGGCACACAGTGGCTGCCAGTTGGCCTTTCCACAGATATTAATTGCTGTAGCATTGAATGCTAACTTATACTAAAGTGGTGGGCAGGCAATTACAATGTTTGCTGATTTCCCTGAATCTTCTCATTGCATGGTTCAATTATCAAATAGATGCAGAATACATTCATTTTGCATGCGCCACTGTGTCCAGTTGCCCCTACCCTCACCACAGGTGAGAGGGTTACAATCACGTAATTCAATCCACACCTCTATAGATGGTAGGGGAGAGGAACAACAATTTATGAAGAAACTCCCTTATGAATTAACAGGAAAAATACATCAGTGTTAGTTTCACCATCATTAGGGACAGGGCATGCATAACCACAATATTTAGCAGTGCCTCTTTACACCATTTCCCATATATTTCTCATGGGACCGAGTTCTCCATTTCTTCATCCACTCAAAAGTCAACGCTGAGTAACTTTACATTCTGGAACATAATGAAAAATACTGTTAACACATCTCATTGTGGTATGCTCCACACTCTTGTCACATGGCCAAATGCAACAACACTGCCGCTTGGCAATCTAGCAGCTGATATGTTGTCCAGGAAACGTGCAAACTGTGCTTGATTGATGATCAATATTGTCATTGCCCTTTCTCCAAGGAGAATTTGCTTGTCATTGGAATGTATTGTTGGGTGTTTGCATGGCACCATCACTCCATCAGCAGAACCTGGAGCCATCAGTTTTGTGGTCACACTGCTTCCATCTGATTACGACCTCCCCATTTTTGTTTTACTTTTCACCAATCTGTGGTGATGTGAGGGATGACGGTTGTAAACAGGTCCCAGGCATGATTTGCCATATGGTCAAGAATGGCTGTAGGACACAGTCTCTAGACAAGGCTACTGTTTCATGATGGCCATCAATCTGACTTGTCATTTTAGACACTATTGTTTTTTTTTCACTGCTTGGTTCTCGAAATATTCAGATGTATAAGAGAATGATATGATGTGGGATTCAAAGTTGTGTTCACTTTACTGAGCCAACAAGGGATATGCATTATGTAGGGTCCGTAATCCCCAATTCACATGTGGCCAGACAGTTAACCTCTGTTCTGTGATATCTGTCAGTGTCTGCTTTGATTCATAGTGCCCTTTGCTCTCCTTGACCAAACAGAGCACTCTGCCCTTTGATGGAAAGGTGCTTCCTTGTTGAGTGCTGTCTAGCTGGAAGAGAAACAGCTGTTTCTCAGAATCACTATTCAGAGGTAGGATTAGATTAGCGCAATGCAAAAAGGTGAGGGCTTCCGAATGAAGATTGGTCAAGTTTGTGAGGAGAAATCAGTTTCTGTGCCACTGTGCTTTTTTGCACACTAGATAGCGTGGGGCTTCCAGGAGGGCTGGATTCAGCCTTGAAAAGAACGCGCCGTTTCTTGGGAGTCTTAACGCTGAGTAACCTTGCACAATGGAACATGTATGGCTCTCAATGTGGCGTGAATTACAGTTTAAAGAGAAAGTGTTAGTCTTCAAGTTTAAACCCTCGATTTAATGAACACCACAGACAAGACTAAACATATATCTACACAGTTTGTACTTCATTTTTTGTGTTCATTATTTTGAATTTGTTTTGCCATTTTATTTTTAAGAGAAGAGCTAAACATTCGTTTTATCATCCAAATTAGAATCTACTGGCCCTTTACAGAATGCAGCCAAAGCCATTGTCAGTTGCTCATTCTGCCACAGCAGAATCCCTAGCATTTCTATATGTAGTCAGGTTGGCACTGCACAAGGTCATGTATCGGCCAGCCATGCTATTCCAACAGTTCCTCCTTTCAGATGGTGTGGCTAACAGCTAAGCATATCATCCCACGCATATGCGCAATGTTGCTAATTCCCCTTCTCTCTGGGAGCCTCCTTCTCAATCTCGCAGAACAAGGATGTGTCATATTGCTTGTTTAGACCTGTGCATAGCATAGCAGGGAAGCTGCATAAGCATGGCTTGATCAAAGCAAGGCGTTTTAGAGTCTAAGAATTCATCTTTAATTACAGGCATAACACCAGAGACCAGTTTGTAAGCACAGGCCGGGATACACACCTGCGTTGCTCTGCATTGACTTGCTTCCTAGACAAACGCATTTTCCCTGAGTTATTCTTCAGGCCAATAGCGTTAATGTCATATTATTATGATTCTATCAGCAACATACTCCTGAACCTCAATGCTATCATCCCAAGAAAAGTGTTTGTCCAGTTGGAAAGTGCTGCATATCTCATTATGTCAAAGCTGCAGGTGGCTTGGAGTGCTGTAGGCCTCATTGATAGGTGGCAGAAAGCTTCAACCCTTGACTGACACTTGTCAGCCTCTGTTGTGGAAAATCCCTCAGACTCTTTGGACTAATGTAGAAGGTGTTGGTGAAGAGAACACCATTGTTTCTCTAGAGGTGTATTGTGCGGAGAACCATAAAGCACCTTCCATCCTCTTGCATCATATTTGTGGAATTCTGGAAGGTGGAAGCTCTAGATTCCAGCCGGGTGCAGCACCATGGTGACACATGCCTTGCTTTAGAGTGCCACAGCGTGGGGTACCCCCGCCGCCACCCACTGTGAACAATTGGGGGTGAGTGGGTTTCCTGCAAACCTAAGAACTACAGCTACCAGAATTCATTTCAGCATAATTGACATTGATGAACGACACCTGCAATGGCTGTGAGCTGCAAGCATAGACTGCCTCCCTGAGGATGTGATGAGCTGAGAAACTGGTAGCAGGCTGAGAGTTGTATTGTGCAGGGGACCAGAGTGATCCCCTTCCATCCTTTTCTGTCTTAATTATTTATTTATGGATGTATTTGTTTCACTTATTAATATGTGTATTTATTTATTAGTAACCTGCAATGAATCGCTTTGTAGTATCATAAGGCGTAATGTGAGTTGGGACGGGAATGAAGAGGGGGTTTTAATAATTCCCAATCTTGGAACACACAAAATGAGTTAGGAGCTAGGGGAGTGGTCCGATAACAGTGCTGATGCATAGAGTTATGAGGTGCATGGAGGAGTTGTTTACCAGGAATATTGATCGAAGAGAACACAATGCAATATTAAGGTTAAGTGCAAACTAATGAAGACGATCTTAAAATACATGTGACCATATCAGGATGTTGGTTTCGAGCAGCTGCTTCACAAGCAGGGTTTTCTGTTTGGTGGGAAAGAAGTTCAAGAGTCATTTCTTTTTTAAACATAAATGTCTTCAACCTTTTCGTGAAGTGTAGGTAATTGCCTACAGGTAGGAAGTTGGTTCCATAAGATGTTCCGTTAGAGTTCATCCTGCAAATGTATTTTTTCTTCACAGGTGTGCGGGTAGGTCGAACCCGCAATGCTCCGAGGATGATGCGTTGGATTCAATGGAGCGCATTTAGGGAGAGAATTGTGTGGTCCCTGGGACTCAGCCCTATTATCAACCATGATGCTTAGCTTTATAGTGACACTTGGATCTGGTGGATGAGGCCTCAGTAAAAGATCAGCCTGTTGCCCAACTATGAGAATTCTAAGGCTGTCATCTCCTCTTTGTGTGGCATACTCAGGAGCATCTGTAGGTGGGAGTGTGATTTCTCAATATGGTCTTGAATGTGGGAAGCAAAGGAATAGAAATAATGATATGTGATACCCATGATTTTTGCAGAAGTGGCGGGTTTCCCATGATGGCTGAACATGAAAAAGGAACATGAGATCATGGAACTTATCTCCACATTGGAAGGTTTCAGATACAAACAGTTAATGATAATAAGCATATTGATTATGGAATGGAGGGACAGGATATGCTGCTGGTCAGTAGAATAAGATTCAGACCTGATAACAAACTTGATTGTCATTTGATTAAGGGTTGAACAGTGAATAAAAGAGATGAGATGAAGACAGAAAGAGGCTTCACATGGGCTTTGAAGAGTCAAGGGGAGAGAAAAAGGAACAGACCGGATCAGATTTGCAATTATCTGTCTTGGAAAACAAACGAGGCAAAGGCAAGAACCTGGCCATTGATACCAACTTATTGGTACAGATGATTCTGAAGGGACATTTGATTCACAGTTGCAATTGCAGATAACAGATTTAGGAAGATCAAGATCGCAAGAGTGTCTATGTGATTATTGACTTCTTAGAATGCTGAACATCAGAAAGGTGATCATTGATCAAGTTGTGGGGCTGACTGTAGGTCTGTAATTGTTGAGTGGCCTTTATTTCAGATTTGAACCCAAACAAATGTTTGCTTTATTTGAGTATTTGAATATAATGTTACTGTCAGGCAGTGGGATGTTCGGGAATGGTGTGTGCAGGTATGTTTAGGTAATTCTGGAATAAACCAGTGTAAATAACACTTGGGCCCATCTGGAAACATTTCTAGTCTGGGGTTACTATGATCCCATCTCATCCCTGCTGTAGCTCTTCCTGAACTTTCTTAATCCCTGTGAGTGCCTGGATTAGGATTCCACTGCACAGAATGAAAGGGAATTATTAACTTGGAAAAATATAAAACGGTCTCCATCTAGGCAAAATGGCAACTTGATGCTGGATTCTTTATGGCAAAAAATATTCCAAGACTCCTGTAAGAGGATTCAATTCAGCACTACAGCTAAGTCGACGCCTAGTCTAGAATACTGAATGAAAACCCTTATTGATATACCTTTATGTCCAGTTCATGCGTTCTGGATGACTACCCCTATATAACACCCCTCTCTTGGAATCCTCCTGACCCCACTGAGCCAAGAAGTAGTTCTGTTTGCAAGTTAAAAGGTTTATTTGATAATTTAAACAATGTATATATATCACACTTATAATAAATTAATAATTGAATATCACACTTAATCTGATATGATAAAGATTAACAACGGAGAATCTGGCACTAGCACACTTCTTTATAATCACTAAGGAGTTGAGATGAAATGGATAAGGTAGCACACTGGTAAATAGGTACAGAAGTATAATGTGGTAGAGAATGCTTTATAGGGTTCATGGAAATGCAAGGTTGAATGAATGAAATGCAGTATAGAAAATACTCAATATGATTTCAACAAAACAATGTAATCACTTTTCTCTGGCAATCCACCCCCCCCTTTTATGCAATGCAAGGAAATGGAAGGAAGGCACACAGTTCTCAGAAATGCAATCAACTGTAATTCAGTTCACCCCAGCAACTTAGACAACAGAAGTTTAAAACACAGCCCAAAATGCTTCTATATGTGCTGGCAATGGAGTGAAAAATATGCTAAAATGCTTTTAATTCCCTCTGGAGGTTTAGGGTGAGTGGTATCTAGTTAATATTAGTCCAGGCTCACACTAGCAATGATTCAGGGATGATTAGCAGGTTAAACGAATTTCTGGCAAATGGAAGGCAAGCAGCAGCAGATTTTTACACGTGAAGAAATTTGCAAATCGCGGCAAAATTCGCGAATGCGTGTTCCGCGATTGCAGTAAAAGTATAAGGGGTAGGAATGTGGTTCTTGATGCGATTAACAGCTAAGATTCTAAGCTTTCAGAAGAAAGTTACGGCTAGTCTCTAGCCCAAACAGTTACAGAGTTATGACCGATTTAGTAGAGGTCGTTTTTGGTTTTGCAAATTTTAAACGCAACACTTTTTCAGCTTTAAAAATGATGGCAGAATAACACAATTGCTAAACTGCAGTTCTACTTAGATTAAAAATGGATTGAATTATATGATTTTAACTAAGAGATGTGTTCTACACAGTTCTGCTAGGTACTCACACTATATTCTTGAATTAAATGGGCCTCGTCACGGATCTGGTCAGGTTTTAGACTGGACTCTGGTCTCTCTCTGGGTACAGCACTGCTTCTGGATTCTGGAGATTGATGGAGGTAGAGTATGGATTTTTCCAGCAGAGCTTCCAGCTGCAGATGGAAATGAAGGTCTCTACCTAAGTTTCAGTGGTCCATTTATATGTTCTGCAAGTGGGTGTGTGTGTTGGTCATAACTAAACTTGCCCCTCTCACTTGTCATTGGTCCAGCTTTCATTTCTCCCCTGATTGGGGGAGCTAAGTTGTGTCAGAGTGATGTCATTTTATGGCTTGCAGAGAGGACACTCCCCTGTCAAATGGCACACAATCTATATTTGATAAAAAGAGACATATTTGCACAGGTACACATTTGTTTAAACTGACATACACACATGAGGCATTACTGATGTTAGCCCCTGTTCTGACTCTGGCGTTTCTAGGAGCTTGCATCCAGAAATAGCAATATTTTGGGCTTTTTAGTGGTTTTGCAACATCATATTTTTCTCCAGATTTGTACACATGTACACGGCCTGACCATACATACTCCAGCAAATTTTCGTTTGTCTAACTTAAACACAGTGTCTGTAATATTAACAATTAGCGGGGTTTTGCCCCAGAACATCACACAAATTGGAGTTTGGGCTTGAATTGAAGGTACATTTTTTAAATGAAGGCTCTCAAGGTTATACATTTCTGCCATTTGATTACAAAGAGTTATCAGTGTTTTTGTAAAATATATATTTTGCTTTCAAGTCAGTTCTTAGAGTGTTGAAGTCCGCCTCCAAGACTTGGGTGGGTCAGTCACAGGTGTCCTCTGGGCAGGCAGGCCTTTGTTGACAGGAAACAGTAAAAATCAACATATTCCTTTCAGAGGAGAGGGGCCATTGTGTGGTCTCTGGGAAGCTGAATCAGGAGGCCAGGGAGCCACTTTGCATTTAATTAACAGAACCCTGTGATTTCCTGGCTTCTTGTGTTGAGTTCTGAAGTGTCAAGAGTTCTCAGGACAGGCAACCCCTTTGAACCTTTGATGAAATAAGACCCCTTTCTTTGCACTAGACAGTTTTGCAAGACAGCTCTCCTGTCAGAGTTTAGACCGCCAGCGCCACCCTCAGGATTTTGCGGTTACTGCATCCATCCTTGGGATTTTTTTTTAGATTGATTCATTTCAGCAAGTGATATTACATGGAGTATATTGTCCATGTTCAGGACATGGCATTGGTGTGTTTCTGCAGTAAAGTAATTCTGTGTCCATGATTTTGCCATATTTGACATTCAAGAAAAATGAATTCCCAACAGTTATGGGTTTGCTTTTGGCAATCAGCATTGCCTCTCTGAGCTCACAATATAGGCGAAATGGGATTTCCCTGTGCATTTTCTGTGGAGCTCTGGCCATTATGATGTTTTCAATGCCAGTAATGCACAGTTTTTGTGGTAGGGCTTGGATGCATGGCTAAAAACATCCCACACTCCTAAAATCTGCAATATCCTGCAGATGGCTAAAAATGATTCACAGTAGAAAGAAAGAAAGAAAGAAAGAAAGAAAGAAAGAAAGAAAGAAAGAAAGAAAGAAAGAAAGAAAGAAAGAAAGAAAGAAAGAAAGAAAAAGAAACAATTTCCGGGTTGCAGCATGAATTTCTCTAATAGCCCTGCATCTGGTCCCTCATGGCAATAGGATGGCTCTCTTTCCACAGACTAGATACCTCAGCACCCTCTGAAACCCCTATTTTAGAAAATCGAATGCATGACCTAACTGTGGACCCCACATGTAGGGCAATCTTAACAGTTTCTGGGGCCCGGGGTGCAGACATCCTTGCCCCCCCTCCCCACACCGAAACCCATGCCCTTTTCCCACCCCCACCCCCATTTGAAATTAATGCAACCCCCTTTCCCCCAAAACACATGCCCCCTCCCTATCTGCAAAATGAAGGGATTGCATACCTGGAATCAAAATCAACAGAAACTTGTCTAGGCTTTGAATCAATTATCTTGTTAATAAAATTTAAACATTACGCATCCCTGTGACTTGATATTAAAAACAGGTGCATGTTGTTTTTTAAATAATATACTAATTTTTAAAGAAAATAAAGGAACATTATATTAAATCAGTACCTATTTAATAAAATGATAACCTAACAGTTCAATCTGACCATGTCTTTCTGTATGAATGTGTCCAAAGTGCATGCTCTTAGAAAACATTAGATGTCTAGACAACAGAGAAAACAAAAAAGGATGTAACAAACATAAACATTCTCTTAGCATTTCATTTAATGGCCACAGAGCTGCCAAATGCAAGTATTCATGGAAGGATTAAATAAGCATCAGTGAGTATATGCTTTCAACAACCCAAGGCTGAGGTGCCTGAAACACTGCCAAGATTAAACTGATATTTCCATCTGTGGAGGATTTTTATCCACGCCACTGTGCCACACTGCACCCATTTGACAATGGGGAAAGAAAACTGCCAAAAACTGAGGCAATAACCCCTGTGCGTGCCAAATCTGAAAAATTGTGCAGAGTTCATAAACCACCAAAAGAGCTCCAAGCCCTGCCACATACACATGCAAAGTGGTGTAAAAGCAGGAATCACTGCTATCATCTGTCATCTGTCATCTGTCAACTGAAATAAGGCCACAGAAGGGCCTAAATTGCAAATGCCCTTAAACATTCTGTCATTTTCCCAGAGAATTATGGAAAGGAGAGTGCGCTGAAATCATGGTTTCTCCGGGCAGTCAGAGGAATCCAGGCATCACTGCCTGACAGCTACCCAAAGATATTGGCTGTCAAACCCAGTTTAAACGTATTTACTTTTTCCTGAAAAATTGCAAAATTCACTATTTCAAGCATGTTTGTGAAGGGCTAATTCTTTTAAAATGTTTAAATCCTTTATAAACTGTGCTTATATTTTATATTTGAAATGAAACGACTTTAATGTCAAGGAGCCCAGTCTGGGGCCAGTCCACTATTTAATTCTGATCTGACAGTCTGGCCTGGGAAATCTGACATCTCCGCTTGACACTCCCTTGAGAACAGGAAGGCTAATGGCTGTTAATGGGTCCCGCATAATGCCAGCACACACACAATGGGGCCACATTAGACATTTGTCTGCTGGAAAACTGGAGCTTTAAGAAAGGGTGTGGAAAGAAAGAAAGAAAGAAAGAAAGAAAGAAAGAAAGAAAGAAAGAAAGAAAGAAAGAAAGAAAGAAAGAAAGAAAGAAAGAAAGAAAGAAAGAAAGAAAGAATTGACTAGCTAAATAAATGCCTCATTTATATATATGAAGGAATACAAAATACCCATAGTTACATTTGTGTTTTACATTAACTCAACCCAAAAATCATCACAAAACAATTTATTCAGAAACAATTTCCGGGTTGCAGCACGACTTTCTCTAATAGCCCTGCATCTGGTTCCTCATGGCAATAGGATGGCTCTCTTTCCATAGACTAGCTACCTCAGCACCCTCTGAAACCCCTATTTTAGAAAATTGAATGCATGACCTAACTGGGGGACCCCACACGCAGGGCAATCGTAACAGTTTCTGGGGACCAGGGTGCAGACATCCTTGCCCCCCTCCCCACACCGAAACCCATGCCCTCTTCCCACCCCCATTTGAAATTCTTGTTAATACAATATAAACATTACGCATCCCTGTGACCTGACATTAAAGACATGTGCATGTTGTTTTTTTAAATAATATACTAATTGTGAAAGAAAATAAAGGAACATTGTTTTAAATCAGTACCTATTTAATAAAATGATAATATAACAGTTCAATCTGACCATGTCTTTCTGTATGAATGTGTCCAAAGTGCATGCTCTTAGAAAACATTAGATGTCTAGACAACATTAACATTCTCTTAGCATTTCATAGCATTTCAGTTAATTGCCACACAGCTGCCAAATGCAAGTATTCATGGAAAGAATGAAATAAAAAGCATCAGTGAGTATACGCTTTCAACAGCACAAGGCCAATGTGCCTGAAACACTGCCAAGATTAAACTAATATTTCAATCTGCGAAGTATTTTTTATCCACGCCACTGTGCCACACTGCAACCCTTTGCCAATGGAGAAAGAAAACTGCCAAAAATGGAGGCCTGTGCGTGCCAACTCTGAAAAATTGTGCAGAGTTCATAAACCACAAAAAGAGCTGCAGCCCTGCCACATACACAGGCAAAGTGGTGCAAAAGCAGGCATCGCTGCTGTTATCTGTCATCTGTCATCTGTCACCTGAAACAAAGCCACAGAAGGGCCTAATCTGAAAATGCCCTTAAAAATTCTGTCATTTTCCCAGAGAATTATAGAAAGGGGAGTGTGCTGAAATCATGGTTTCTCCAGACAATCAGAGGACTCCAGGCATCACTGCCTGACAGCTGCCTAAGGAAATTGGCGGTCAAGCCCAGTTTAAACGCGTTTTCTTTTTCCTGGAAAATTGCAAAATTCACTATTTCAAGTATGTTTGTGAAGGGCTAATTCTTTTAAAACGTTTCAATCCTTTATTATTTTAATTTATTATTAACTTGTTTTCAGTTCATAAAACTTTACAACTTACATACATTCATACCAATCACATATTAACCAATTATGCAGGAATATACTTAAAAAACTCAGAATAAATATATTCAAAACTGACTCATTCATACTACAGTGCAGAATTACAATATGAAAATACAAAATTACAAATACTACACATTAATGTGTTCATTACAAGAGGGATGATGGTATTTTTCTTGAATCATTATAACATGTTCTTACCAATTTGTCATTAGTACTTTCATTATGTCTGGACGGGAAAGTTTTCCATTCTCTATATAAAGCTATATAGACTGCCTCAGATTGCACATTCAAGCACCATCTCCAAAATTCCTCGGACTTTATATAATTCATGTTACAAACAAAACGTCCATAATTCAGCATATAATAATTACGTCTTTCAGGACATGAAGTTAGAACGTGCCTAACAGTCTCAATTTCATCTACATCCAGACACATTTGACAGTATCTTTCTTTTTCGGAGATTTTCCACTAAGAACTAAAAGTTGACTTCACCGGAAGTTGGTTAGTACGTATTAAAGTTCCGTACCAATGGACAACGTATTAAATATCTTTCAGGCATATAATACTCATGCACGATCCACTTAATATATTTAAAAATATTCAATTCATACATACGAGTAACATTCATTTCCCAAACAACTCTTTTTGCTTTAGCTTTGAATGCTTTTTTAATAACAGGAAATAATCCACATTGGGTCATTTAAGGATCCCACTGTAATTCTTGATAATATTTACAACAGCTAAATAAATGTGTGTTCCTAGAAATAGGAACATCTATTTGAGCTGCTTTTGTACCAATAATTTGTAGCAGTTCGCTCCCTGGATGACTCACTGCTTTCAGATTAAGGAGGCCGCGTTGTTTACGTGCAATAGATCCCAGGGACTGAAGGCCGAGCTCTACCCTAATATATTGAAGTGGGCATGAACGGGGAACCCCCAAAATGGAGCGCCAGAATAGGCCTTCAATCCTGTCAAGAAAGGAGAGATCGGGAATAGTAATAGCTTCTAAACCATACACCAATACCTGGGTAAACCATTGGAGATATAACATAAGTACACCTTTGATTGAATAGCCAGCATATTCCTTGTCAAACTTATGCATCATCATAGTGATTTGCTTGGCCCTCCTAATTTTATTTTCAATAAGATACTTATATCCAATTTTACAACATGGCCTTAGGTTTTTGCAAATTGATTGTAAAACCATGTTCTTTTACAAAACAACCAAGTTCTTCCAACATTGCTTTCATACCAGCTACGAAGTGATCAATTAACAGCAGGTCGTCAGCATATAACATAGCAGATATCAACGCTTTTTCAAATTTAGCAGGGTATTTTGCTTGTACGACTAAGCATCTGATAAGGTCAGCTAAATAGAGATTGAATAGTAGGGCAGCCAATAAACAGCCTTGTTTAACACCTCTGTTTACCTTGATCGGCTGTGTTAGGCTGCCCTCATTATCTTAACGAATCTGCACAGTGTTGTTTTCATGAAGATTAAAAAGTATATCGATGAGCCAACTGGGGCAGGCAAGATTCAACAAGATTTCCCACAGTTTGGCTCGATCAACACTGTCAAACGCTGACCTAAAAATCATCAAAAGTTACATAAACTGACGGCCCTTTGCTTAATTTAGCATTAGATGTTATGGCATCCAGGATGCAAATATTATAAATAGTACTGCAGCCACGACGAAACCCAGTTTGAAAAGGATGAAGTAAATGGTTAGTATGGACCCAGGCATTCAAGTGTTCTAATACAATAGCAGAAAACACTTTACCGGTGGAGTTTAATATTGACAACAACCGGTAATTTTCAGGTAGAGATCTATTGCCTGCTTTAAACACCGGGATAAGAATGGCATTCTTCCGTGAATCTGGAATACAACGATCTCGGCAGACATTGGTGAACAACCTGAACAATACTTTGCTCCATATAACAGGATCATATTTCAATACTACAGAGGCTAAACCATTAGGTCATAGGGCTCGAGATTTGTTCAAATTAAGAATAATGGACTCAATCATTTTGATAGAGAAAGTAAGAGGCCATACTCTACAGTTAGGTCTTAGAAATTTCTTATCTAATCTCTTATACATGGTGTTATCTATGTGGGTAGTCCACCTTTTCTCTTCTATCGAGTTCAGAATGCAAGCTTTATTCACACTTCTAACATTATTAAATATTTTCCAAACAGCACTAGATTCATCCCTTTGAAGAGTCTTAAACATGGTCTGCCATTTGGAGTTTAATTTAGACCATTTTCTTCATTTACACCAATTGGTAAAACCGCTTTTTCTCTAAACTGAACTCAATAGGGCTAATATTAGATTTAGTCAAATGATAGAGAGAGCGACAGTATTTGCGTTTAACCACCAACAATTCCCCATCAAATGATCGATGAATCCTATTTCCAAAATTGGTTTTAGGCCTTCCCTTCACAGAGCCAACAACATTCGTAATTGCTTTTATCATATACTCAATCTCGTTACCACTAAGAGAGCAGGCATAGTTATAATCCGATTCAAAGAGGCCATGAAATTTGTGAGACATTATCTTGCATTTGTTTGTATTCCACTTAATACTTGTACCCTTTTGATTAATGTAAATATTACCCGTGGCACTCATTATCCTAGTATCCATGCCTAATTCCAATTTCGCACACAACATTGCATGGTCACTGTATTTATTCTCCATTATTTCAAAGTCGCACACAGTGTTAAGCATTTCATTATGACCTCATATATAATCAATCGTGGAAGACTTCTTACCACACGTCCACGTATATTTCCCTGGGGTATCCCCAACTGTTCTACCATTAAGGAAACTGAATCCCCATTCATTCATATAATATTTCCATAATCTTCCTTGTGCATTGGTCTTAGAACACATCAACTTGTTATTAGCGGCCATATTGTGGTATTTGGCTTTCATGACCATTGTTCCACATTTTGCATTCATGTCTCCTCCTATCAGGATCATAGAGTTTTTATCATCAGATAGCCAGCTGGTAATAATTTTATCGATATTATCGAAGATGGCCATAGTTTTACTCCCTCCTGGGGGACCATATACATTAATGATCAAAATGTTAGCAACATGTGATTTTTGTTTTAAACCAATAACAACTGCAAGGACATTTTCGTTTGTTTCTACAGGAGTAAAATGTTCAGAATCAAATTCATGGCCGACACCAACAATTAGCCCACCAAATGGTCTTCCCTTGGTTCCCTTTTTCGCATAATTGAGAAAGAGGACGTGAGTATTTACTAAAAAATTATTCAACAGCCAAGTCTCCTGTAAAAGAAATATTTGATTATTAAGGATATTATTCAAAGAGTGCCCAGGTTTAATGAAATGGGCATGTCCCCAAGTGTTCCACGATACAATCTTACATACTCATGGACAGGATTTTTTCATTATGCCCACAAGTTGTTGTAACCAACGTATTCCTACCTGATTATCAAATTCCCCTTTGGGAGCAATATTTTTTTCCTGTTCTTCCATGTTCCCAGGCTTACAGTTTAGACATACTTGCAGCAGGTCTTCATCAGCGATCTCTAAATCCAAATCGTATCCAAGGAAGTCAAGAGATTCACTCTGTGCTCTTATCACCTTAGCTGTTGCAGGCAGAACACAGTGCACTCTGGATATTGCCCCAAATTGTCTCCTGATTGGTTCAACAAATTCAAAGTCACATGATCTGAACATTCTCAGTTCAGGGATTTTAGCAAATAGAGTTAGTAGATAAGCTCTGTTAATGGGGTTTTTTGTTCTCTTATCTGTTTTCTCACGTATTACAACAATTTGAGGGTCAAACTCTTTTTTCTCCTTTTCTCCAAGGGGGGCATACTTGTTCTCCACACAGATCTTCACCCCTTTACCAATACGTTTCCTTTTTGTGTCAGAGTACATAGACACAGAACTGATAGAAGACCCTTCCAATTCATTTTCTAAGTCAGAACTTTCATCTTCTTTTGGTAATTCTTTTTTGCCATTGTCCTTATTATTTTGAAGTAACCATCTTTTGCCGCGGGAGACTCAGCTGCTCTGCTTCGTGCTCTGCTTACCATTTGGATTCCTACAAACGAAAAGGATTTACTCCTCACTACAATAACCAGAAGGCTTCACTTCAATCAGAGGAGGAGGGACTACATAAGGGAGGCTGCGCGCGCACTGCGCACGCGCACCCAGCAAGTCCCAGAAGTCCCGCTTTGCCGCGGGAGACTCTGGTGCTCTGCTTCGTGCTCTGCTTACCATTTGGATTCCTACAAACGAAAAGGATTTACTCCTCACTACAATAACCAGAAGGTGAAGGATAACACAGACTTTATTTATAGTACTTTCAATACTTTGTTGAACTTGGTATTGACATATATTTCCCCTTTCTTTAGGCTTCACTTCAATCAGAGGAGGAGGGACTACATAAAGGAGGCTGCGCGCGCACCCAGCAAGTCCCAGAAGTCCTGCTTTGCCGCTTCACCACGTTCGTTGCGGCTAAGCGGTAAAGGTCTGTTCTGCCTCTGTTATTATTGGCACTAGTCCTCCCTTTCAGCCACTAATTTGTTTTTCAATACCTTGCGAAAAATGAAACGAGGTATAAATTCTTTGAAAACCGGAATGCCGGTTGTAACTTCAGCACACAACACCAACGGTGCGAGTTTCTCTCACATTTCATCTCATGAAGGTCCCAAAAAAAAACCTTGCTTAAGCTCGACTCCCCGTGGATGTGCTATCAGATCCACAAAGAGCAGAGCTGAGCAACTATTGGGTATGGACATTCGTTCCTTTTGCAGGGACTCTAGCTGTGGGAATAACATCCCATGCACAACGGTTACCCCTTCCATGGGCACAAAGGATTCTTCGCAAGGACTTGCCACGGACAAAATCGCCATTGGGGAAGGTTCAAATGGACAAATAATGCCCGCGAACAGCTTGGTAAAGAACCTTGATGGTGAGAATGTAAAATCTGTAACAGCTCTAGGCCCCACAGTTACTTTTGCAAAAGAGAATGTTTCTCTTACTGATAACATTTTTCTAACAAATGTTCTAACTAGCGTTGTCGCCCCCTCTAGCGAAGTAGCCAATATGTCTGTCTTAAAAGTTAGCATGTCATCTAGTGCTAAAACATCATCTAGTCCTGTTTCTAAGGACATACCTATAATTGATATGGATGTAAATGTTTGGGCTTTCTCACCACATACTGGCTCTGACAACTTATCCAAGTCACCTACGCTTTTTACAAATATAAGCGCCTCCAATTCTGTGGATAATCTGTCATTTAGTGCTCCAACCCCAAGAAAACTGGCCGAAAAAGGCTCTTTTGTTGCTGGTTACGGCGACACTCAGAACGTAAGCACAGGTATTGCACTTAGGTCTATGAATAATGCCATTTTAGCTTTGGCAAAGTTGTTCGAAGTGCTTGGCTGAAGTCCACTCAAACCAGCTTAACCAGTTACTTGCCGAGCCGCTCATAATTTCAAACAGTTTAGAGAAACTGAGCCACTTGGAAAAAGTAACAGTCATCAAAAAGTCTGTAATGTCCCAGACCTCCACTGATGTTGTTCCTTCTGTGCAAATATATCAGCCCATTCCCTTTATCCTTGACCCTATAATTGACCTTACAGAAAATATGCAAGAGACAATAACTCAACATAAAAAAAAAAACATCTTACTCACTCTTTGGGGCTCAAACCACTGTTTCTGATACAGTGAAATTTTGCCCCAAAAAGAATCCCATAACAAAAGAAAAAAAGAAAACTAAGAATATAAAATCTGTTTCCAATTGCACCTCCCAAACCAAAGCTTTCATTAACAAACTGTCAACCCCAACTTCATCCACGGTTTCGGCCTCCAAAGCCATAACAAAAAATAACAAAAAGATATTTCCAACAAATGCAGGCTAAAAAGGCAAAGTTACTGCCCGCGCCTACTGATCCTGTCATGGCATATAGCCCCCTAAGCAAATTGATAAGTGTGGCTGACCAGATGTCCCAAAAAGCTGTCAAAAAACCAACATCAAGCATCCTCCCCTTTTTGTTCCCAACACCTCTAATTTACCAGCAAGTGGCGTTACCTTCAACGCCCCGATGGTCCTGAAAACAGTGAATGGAGAAAACCTAGTCTTTGGGCATAGCACATCTACTACTCCCCAGGTTCCATCTCTAGCAGGGGCTTCGAACTCTTTAAAAACAGGAACGACTTCTTTATTTAATGCAGGGCCTTTGGCTCCTCCTTATAAAGGAGAGATTGCCGACGTCCCTAATTTTGTGACTGTTAGTGACATGGAAAGACTGGTTCAGACCACTCTGACCAAGTTCTTAGAGACGTCTACTGCCCCTCAACCTCCCATAGTGTGTAATGGCTCTCACTCAATTCCCATTAATCTGCCTATGCCGTTAAACAGAAACCCAACTCTGTGTGCTTTAAACATCCTGCAGTGCACTCACTGACCCTTAGCTGTCAACCGCTGCCTATCAAACAATACAATCTTAATCGGGCCTCAGTGTTGTCCATTTTCCGAGAGATTCCAGAGTTAGATGACATTGGCTCCATCGACATTGAACTTGTTGAATTTCCAGATCCAGTAAAACGGTCCTCTGTAAATCTCTGGATTAACTCGAGGGTTGTGGTGAATGCTATCTGGGCGGTGAAGTCCCAATTTCTAGACCTTGGCTTCACCCTTTTGCCAACGCCTGATGCCTCAGTAAACACACCCATACATCAGCAGGACATACAACTGAGGCAAAAAATTAAGAAATCTCAAATTCAAACTGTAAACTCCTGTAACTGTCAGTGCCAGAGTGATCAACGTTAGCAATGCAATTCCCTTAATACTGAATATTTCCTTTGTCAGCTGGAATTCCAGAGGGAATTGGCACCTTTTGAATAATGACACTTCAAAACTGCTGGGACATGATTTAATTTTACTTCAGGAATCTTGGTTAACTAGCACACCGTCATGGAACAATTATGATGTTTGCTTAGTTCCAGCTGTAAAGCGCCCTTTAGGGCGTCTAACCTCTGGCTTATTAACCGCTGTCAAGCAGTCATCTTGTTTAAAAATTGAAGCGTGGTTCTGCCCGAATGATTTCGTACAGATGTCGAGAATTGTGGGAGAAAGCTTCACATGTGCTGCAATTAACATCTATTGGAACCCAATGGGCATTTCTGATGACTGCTTTATGGATGCGGTAAATAAGGCTGTCGATATTGTTAGTCTAGATGTGCACACAGATCTAATTTATTTAACAAGTGACCTACGTTTACATTGCTTGGGCCCTCGATGTCAATCAGAACAAAAACACCTTAAAATGTGGTCAACTTTTACAGATTCCTGCAATCTTTATATGCTAAATGGCGCTTTTCCACAAGACATTCCACCTAGACCAACTTGGCACCGTGCACATAGCAAGGGGATCATTGATTTCACCTATGCCAATGCTCACATGCTAAATCAGGTCACCTCGTTTCAAATTATTCAATCTGAAGCGAATGACCACAATATTTTGCACACTACATGATGCCTGAATTTGATCAAATCTAACATGAAACCTACATACTTGAAGGGATCTTGTAAGGTAAACCCAGCTAGGAATCACCTAACATGGTCTGAAACCTCCTTGAAAGCTTTTAAGACATCCTATCACGCAGAACTAAAGATTAATGCTGAGAGCGATTATCCATCAGATGTTGTGTACTCTAATTTAATGCAGCTCTTCCAGCCGAGCTCAAGAGCCCATAAACAAAAGCAAACTCTGCATCTACATTGCACTGATCATGAAATCAGACTTGAGAAAGCTTTGGTACGGGCCAAAAAGAGGAAAGTCCTAAAACTTCCCTTACACTCTCGTTTGGTTGTCCTATCCCGTATAAAAACAAAATATAGAAATTGGGTAAGAAGTAGGAAGGCTAAACTCTACCAAACTGACGGCAGCAATATGTTGGCATCCCTGGCATCAAAAAACACTGCCCAGTCTTGGAATATTATAAACCAATCAACAGCAGGCCACCAGGTTGCTGTACAAGCAAATGAAGTGTCAGAGGACAAGTGGATACGCCATTATTCCGAGCTATTCGCTCTTCCTCTGTCTCCCCTTTTTGTACCTGTGGTGGATACTGAGCTTCCCTTCCAACTCCGCTTTGACAGGGATGACATACTATATTTTATAAAAAAAGAAAGCAATTCCAGGGCGCCCGGCCCGGATGGCCTATCGAACGTACAATTGAAGCAATTCCCAGAAATTTGGGCAGACATATTATATCTTATATTTAACAATATCAACACCTCACAAAAAATTCCAAGCTCATGGAAACAATCAATTGTCGTTCCGATTTACAAGAAGGGTAATCGAGCCAACCCGATTAGCTACAGACCGATCTCTTTGCTTGATGTTTCGGGCAAGATTTTTTGCCGCATTATTCTTAGAGAACTTAATAATTGGACAAAAAATCATTTAAAAAGAGATCCTCTTCAATCTGGGTTTATCACTGGGCTTGGCACGATCCCTAATATTATTACCATCAAGATGCTCAAGTCACAATACGCATCTAGGAAGCAAACTCTATATTTTGCGTTCATTGACTTCCAATCTGCCTTTGACTCCATAAATCGTGACCTACTATTCTTTAAGCTAAAAACATTGGGTTGTCCATCCTCACTCTTGGCCCTAATTATCCAACTACACTCGAACACCACTATGAGAGTTAGGCTAACGCTCGAAGGCCTCCTGTCTGCCTCCTTTTCCACCTTTGTGGGCTTAAAACAGGGATGCATTCTGGCGTCAATTTTGTTCAACCTTTTTATTTTTGACATGGGTGTCTCCTTTCTTGGAATTACAGCAGATGCCCCGGAGCTGGGTGGCCAGTGCATCCCCTGGATGCTTTATGCTGACGACCTCGTTTTAATATCACAGACTCCTAGAGGCCTTTAGAACTTGCTGTCTGCTCTATCAGATTATGCAGAGTCAACCTACCTAACTGTAAATCTGTCCAAATCTAAGATCATGGTCTGCAGACCCCTTGGTAAACACAACACTTTTAAGGGGGTTTGGTGTTTCCATCAGGAAATAATTGAAACAGTGTCCGAATATAAATATCTGGGCATTTACATTCAAAACACCGACAGTGATGGTACATTTTTGTACACCTTACCGTCAAAATTAATGTCTCTGATATCGCAGGGCAAAATTCTTGTACATAAGTTTGGGAAATTCACGTTAAAACATCTCATCATGTTTTATGAGCAAAAGGTGGTTCCCGTTTTACTTTATGGTATCGAAACAAATCTATACTCAAATGATAGCCTATGGAACAAATTGGAGGCCACCTTTTGGAAAAAGGTCTTGCTACTCCCAAATTGTTCACCCTTGCCCATTTTGCGGTTGAACTGGGGCTGAACTCCTTATGTAGTAGAGTTAAATGGAAAATGTGTTCTTTTTTTCGCAAATGTTACTTGGAGTGACTGATAACAATATTTTGAGCACGGTAGCTCGCCATCTGTCTGTCTCCACTTCTGACTTTCCCTTAAAATGGCGAAATCATGTTATGGACATCCTGGTCGAGGCCAACATCTCGCTTCAATCTCTCATTGAAAATCTGATCCGAGCGAAGAAAAAGTACTATCAATGGGATTGGATCAAAAACTATGAATCATGTGTAAAATATAGAGACTTTGATGTAAATTGTTTTGGGACAAAATGCGTAGGTCAACCGGCGGTTACATTTTGAAATGTCCATCTGCAAACATCTGCAATAAGTTACTGCGGTTGAGATTAAACTTGTGGTTAACGGGTGAAGTGTTGGTGAGGCGAAAAATTATTCCTGCCAATCTAAATTTCTGTTGCTTTTGTGAGAACCAATGTGCAAAAGAAACCTTGCCTCATATAATTGTCTACTGCCCTTCTTTGCAGGCACTGCGACAGAAACATTTTAACAATTTGTTGAATTTGTACATAGAAAGAGACGAAAGTGAGATATGGAGCGTTTTATTTAAGAGTGTCCGATTTTCGATTATGAAGGCCTTGGTGCACTTTCTGGAAGCTGTGCTAAATGCTGAAATATGCTTTTAGTATAGATACAATTTTTAACATACTTTGCAGCTCCGTTGCCAATTGTAAAAGCACCATAAGCACTTTCTCCTTAGATTTTCTTATAAATTATTTTAGTTTCTCATTTAACTGTGCTTTTATATCTCCTTTTGTCTGTTTTAATTTGTAATTCCTTAATTTGTAATTCCTTGTTTTGCATATTCCTGATCTTATCATGTTCTGTCACTATGTTAAAAGGAAATTGTTATTTTACATGTTAACATTTTTGGAAAGTTGATTAATTCAGCTACATCAAAAAAAATAAAAAAAAATAAAAAAATTAAAAAAAAGTAACCAACTAGTTAACATACCAGATTTCCCTTCTTGTCTTCTTCTTTTCCGATTAGCGCACTTACGTGCACACCTATTCTTAGTTTTCTGATCTTTACAAGAGGTTGTGGTAGAGTTGAGGGGGTGACAAGATACAAGGTCAACTCCTTATTACTTTCAACCTTTTTAGTATCACCCTGTTGGTTTTTCCTATGTTGTTCAATTATCTTTGGCTTTTTTTTGGGAACATTAGGACCAGGTCTACCATCGGAGCAATTCAATCCTCTTACATAATCGGTCATCACTACAGAGTTTCTAGTTTCATCGATTTCAATTACATCCTGACCTTTGTGGGATGTTTTTACCCATGCATCCGAACCCTACCTCAAAAACTGTGCAGTACTGGCATTGAAAACATCATGATGGCCAGAGCTTCCCAGAAAATGCCCAGGGAAAGGCATGAAGAATAGGCTGCCACCCATTTTTGCCGATGTTATGGGCACAGAAGGGCACTGCCTAAAGACCCCATTGGACTACCCACACAGTAGCCTGAAACCATTGGGAATGGCAATGCTGATTGCCAAAAGCAACCTAGAATTGTGGGGAATTCATTTTCTTAAATCCCAAAAATGGGTGCATTACCAGTACTCACCACTATCAGAAAGCTGGCGTTTTAAAACAACACCAGACTTCTTTTGTGTAAAACTGAATAAATGAACCCAAAGCAGGCCAAAGAAAGACTTACTGAGAGGTGGATACAATGTAAAGTTATATTCTGAAGTGACTTGAAGGTTTATAACAAGACTGGCTGAGCTGTGGATTTCAGCAGTTTAAGTAAATTTGGACTGAAAGACACTAAAAATCTAAATGTTTAAAAGAAATGAGTGACCTACTTTGAGTGTCACATAGGTTGCAATTGTTTAAATGTCATAGTTTTAAACTTAGAATCAGCATTCTAGCTGCATATGTAAAAATTGTTAGTTTTATTTGAATGCAGAAAACTGGGTAACTAAAAGTGACATTAGCTGGGGCCTGGCTTAAGGAAATGGGTTCTGCTTGACAACTTCCCCCCAATTGGAGTGAAACTGGATCCACAGCAGTTCCCAGTCCTAGCTGCCTTTTGCTGTTCCCACCAAAAGGGATATGACACTTCTCTGATTGAATTACCTGGGCTCTGCAGGAAATTGAACAAAGCCCTGTCCTGACTCAGGCAAATGTTTTATTGGTGGGAGTCGTAAATGTGGCTTCCTCCTGGAAGGAAAGGGGAGGAGCACTGCCTGTGAGAGCAAGCTGGCTTGGCAGAACTGGAAAAACTAGAAATTCAACCTTGTGCTGGGGGGAAACCACACCCCTTTGGGGTCAGAACATAACTCTAGAAAGATGGATCATTCATAGAGCGGACTTGTGAAAATTATTTAAATGATACCATAATTCTTGTGATTTTTCTGCCCACATTTTAAGAGGTTTTTAGAACCGGTGGTATGATCTGGGGGCAAGCTAGCAGTTAAGAGGGTATTACTTAAAATGTATGCATGTTAAAAATCTGACACTTCATCAATTAATGTCCATACTCCTTGCGCACATGTGTGTAAATTTGGGTTAATGTCTGAAATTGCAAAACCCGTTAAAAAGTGCAAATGTTGCCATTTCTGAATGCAAGCCCCCGGGAAGAGCAGATTTGGACAGGGTATACCTCCTGTGATATGTGATGGGTGCATGTAATTTTAAACAAATGTGTACCTGTGCAAATATGTCTTTTTGATCAAATATAGATTGTGTGCAATTTGACAGGGGAGTGTCCTCTCTGCAAGCCATTAAATGACATCATTCTGACACACAATCCTGCTCTCCAGTGAGAACGCAAAGAATTCTCCAACCTATCAGAACTCTGAAGGGGCTGGGCCTAGAAAGCTAGCCTCTCCACCCACTTTCAAAACACATAAAAGCAGACAGTCAGGACAGATAGGGACATTCAATTCCATTTGCTGCAACGCGCTCTGCCAGACCACACAACACCCAGAAGATACTAGAGTCAACACTTAGACTTTAAAACTCCAAAGAACTTGATTCAGAACTCAAAGCAAGGGCCTAAACCCACAAACTGAGAACTCTTCTCAGTGGGCCTCAGCATCCAGCAAACCTAACAGCGATAGCAGCCTCCAGGAGCCGTGCAGATCAGCGCTGGGTCAGAGAAAGCTGTGCAGAAAGATCCAGAAGCAGTGCTGTACCCAGAGAAAGCAGAGCAGTATCCAGAACCAGAGGCAGAGCAGAGCTGACCCAGACCGCTGTTCGCAGAACTAGAGAGCTGACCCAGACGCTGTGCGCAGAGACCGTCCGTGGCGAGTGAAGAAAACCTGACCAGATCCGTGGCGAGGCCCATTCTATTTCTAAATATATTGTGAGTACCTAGCAGAACTGTGCAGAACCAATCTCTTAGTTAAAATAATATAATTCAATCTATTTTAATCTAACCAGAACTGCCTCCTAACTGTCACCTGTCATTTTGCAAAGCTGTCACCTGTCATTTCTAGCTGCTAGCTGTAACTTGTCACTTTGAACTTTTAAAATTTCAAATCTGAAAAACGACCTTTACCATATCGCTCATATCTCCGTGACCGTTTGTCTTAGAGACTTGCAGTAACTTTCCTCTGAATCTTGGCTTTTCAACGAACCTAGAACCGCATTCCTACTCCCTATACTTTTGCCGCAATCGCGAAAAACGCACTCGCAAATTTGCCGCGATTTGCAAATTTCTCCACGTGTGTATTACATTGTGATTGTATACCTGAACTGTGTGCTCTTCCTTCCATCTCCTTACATTGTATAGGGGGGTGAATTGCCACAAAGGGAAAGTGATTACCTTGTCTTTTGTGAAACCATATCAGTTTATCTTCTATACTGCATTTCATTCATTCAACCTTGTATTTCCTTGAACCCTATAAAGCATTCTCTACCACATTATTCTTCTGTCCCTTTTTACCAGTGTGCTACCTTATCCATTTCATGTCAACTCCTTAGTGATTATAAAGAAGTGGGCTAGTGCCAGATTCTCCGTTGTTAATCTTTATCATATCAGATTAAGTGTGATATTCAATTATTAATTTATTATAAAGTGTGATATATATATATATATTGTTTAAATTCTCAAATAAACCTTTTAACTTGCAAAACAGAACTACTTCTTGGCTCAGTGGGGTCAGGGGGATTAAAAAAGAGAGGGGTGTTATATAGGGGTAGTCATCCAGAGCGCATGAACTGGACATAAAGATATATCAATAAGGGTTTCCATTCAGTATCCCAGACTAGGCATTGACTTAGCTGTAGTGTTGAATTGAATCCTCTTACAAATTGGGGGCTCGTAGCCGGGGATTCCGGATTAGATCTATCACTTGTGCAGATTAATACAGTGTGCCAGCTGACCAGATACACATATCCGGTCGGATCACCACGCTGTGTTACGCTGTAAAGCACTCCTCAAAGGAACGCTCTAAGGAAAAGGTCTGTTTTGCAAAAATAAAATACAAACTTCTGTAAGTCAGGAAGGAACTCAAATTCCAGAATGACGACCTTGGTAGATATGAAAATAGCCAGAGAGCACTTCTTACATAAGCTATGTGTGAGAGGTGAGTGGACTCATCAGGACCAGATGGTCTGGTTGCAAGCAATCGCACTCCAGATCACGGAAACAGGGTCAGATATATGGAGAGACCAGGGTCCCTTACATGTGGCCCTGAGTGAACTATATATGTCCTCTAAGGCCAAGGATGAGCACAACAAGATTGCCAGGGTAGCGGCATATTTATACTTACATATGGGAGCCATGCAGGACAAATGTGCTGAAGGCCAAGATCTGGCGAGTAGGCAACTGCTGGCATTACAGAGGCCCAATCTGATCTGGACTCTTCTGAGCAGAGGCTGCAGAGGAGCCAGGTGTCAGAAAATGATAGTAGGCAGTATATCATTAAAATAAAAGAGGACATGGATATACTGCAACAGGAAAAGGCTGACCAGGATACTAGATTTCTGGCCCTGCAGAAGGAGCACCAAAACAGTTTGGACTCCTTACTGCAGAGCCAGAAAAAGCTGGAGCAACAATTAGACTTTAACAGGGCATGCACGGAGCAGGTAGCCACCCTGCAAAGTCATCTAGATAGAGTGAAGGCAGAGAGCAACAAGCTGATTTTGAAAGACCTGGATACCCAGGCAGAGTTTGATGAAGAACGCCAGAAAGCTGGTGCCTTTCAAAGGCAGAGGGACGACCTGGCGGCACAAATGCAGGCTCTTAGTCAGGAAAGAGACGCCTTAGGCCAGGAAGTCTGCCATTTAAAAAGAAAAACAGAAGAAAATCACTTGGCCCTCCAGGGGCTGGGTAACCTCCAAAAAGAACACCAGAACTTGTTAGAACACACCAGGAGGGTGGAGGATGCTCTGGCAAGAAAGGAGCAGGCCAATAGGGACACAGCTCAGGAGGTAACCCTCCTGCAGCAAAGACTGGCCCAGTGCTCCAGGACCAATCAGGAGGCACAGAGAGAGAATGAGGCTCTCTGCCAGCACAGTGATAGACTCCAACAACAGGTAGCGATGCAGGAGAGACTGATAGAGTCTAGTAAGGCCTTAACTGAGGAACTGAAGGCGCAGGCTCTTGCATTGCAACAGGGAGCAGGGGCGGATAGAGATGAGGTTCGCTGGGAAAGAGAAAATCCTGAGCATAACCCCAGGAGCCCTAGTACCAGAGGCCTTTATCTCTCTCAGTCCCTGGACTCTGCCACCCCCATGTCCCCTGGCGAACATGAGCACAGGGCCACAGGGATGGCAGATTACTATCCAGCCAGAAGCATGGGGCTCATAGGCCAGTACCACCCAGGAATGGAGGGGCGGGCATCCGGGTATGGGCACCCAAGCACAGTGCAATTTAGTGGGGAACCCCAGGAGAATAGGCCCATTAAGGGCATCCTGAAAACTTCTGCCCAGTTAGGTCAGTGGGGGGGGTACCCATCAAATCCTGGCAGCAAGGAGGAATCTGAAGGCTCTTCTGAACGGCGCAGGACACAGGAGACCAGGTCCCCACATTCTGCCAGCCACTCCCAGGCTCGCAGAATCCGGGAAAACATGGAAGAGCAGACAGGAACCTCTGGGAGCAGTGCCTCTGAGTCAGAGGATGAATGGACCAGGGTTACCCGAACCAAAAAGGCCAATAAGGCAAAAAAGGCCTTGCTTAAGGACCCATTGAAACAGATTAAGGCAATCAGGAGTGTCATCACGCCTTATCATAAGAACGCCAAGTACTCTGTTTGGGAACACTTGGAGCTCTATGAGCAAATGATGGAGACTTTTCATTTGAAGGACAGCCAAAGCTGTATTCAATATGTAAAGTGGACCTTCTCCCCGGAATACTCCAGTTTCTTTGCGGGGCTGGAGGACCAAAATCATTTAAGATGGTCCACCTATAAGGCGGCCATCTTGAAACATTTTTCTACTCATAGAAATCCTCAAGAGGCTCGCAAGGCAGCCTACAATTTACAATGTGGGGAGGATCAGGCCCCACAAGAGTTTGTGCAGGAGTTAAAGCGTGCTTTTGCACAGACCACAAGAAGGGTACGCACGGATAGCAGAGAATTTATTAATACGTTTTTCCATGCCTTGCCCAAATACATAATGACCCAGCTCGTGAGGGATTTTCACGAGAAAAGATCTTTAGACTGGGTCATTGAACAGGCGACCCGGATCTATGAGGTGCAGAAGCCAATAGAAAATAAAAATAATGCGCCCAAAAACCCCAAAGCCAACAACACCCCTGCTGCTGCCAAGGTGGCAGAGGTAAAGGTCACCCCCGTTTTAGATTTGGAGATGGGGGGCCTAAAAACCTACCTGCACCTAATAATGCTAGGCCCAGAAGGTCCTCGGGCCAGTCACAGACAGGGAGCCAGGGAGGCAGCCCCACAAATGGGGTCCCTCGCTCTCCTTATTATGTAAGCCCCCGTTACAAGGGAAACAGACCCATGCTGGGTTATGTGTGGACTCCTCCAGCCCAAGGGGGGGGGGGATCCAGCCAAGCACCTAACCCAGAGAACTCCCCTCCCAACTTCTCACAGGAGGGCAGAAACTCACCAAACCCTGGGCAGAACTTCTTCCCCAGGTATCCACCCAACTTCCAGCCCCAAAATCCTCCACCCTTCTTTCCCCAATTCCCTGAGCCCAGACAACCGAATACAGGAGAGGGGAGGCCAAGGGTGGAGGGGTATCCAAATCTTCCCAACCAGGGGTACTACCAAAGAAGGGATAGCTACCCTTCCCGGGATCAGCCAAGGGGAGAAAACAGGGCCCCGTATCAGCCTGAGCGGGTTTCCCAGTTAGAGCGCCAGTTTCAAAACATGGCGCGGGATCTGGGTCACATACTGAGGGCTAAGCAGAACCCTCAGATCGGCATGCCGGCGCAGAACGCACCCAACTCTGGACCTGGTGCTCCAGAACAATGACGGGGGCAGCACCCCGATAACACACCGGTTCCCAGGGAGGAGGCACAAGGGGAAGGGGGGTGTAAAGCCTTGGAGGAAGCTTCCTTCCCAACTTGTAAACAGCCCCTGGAAACCCAGGAACCGGAAACAAAATCTCTTCCCCCTGAAAGTCTGCCTCCTAAGGAGCAGAGGGGGGGTAGGAGAAACAAAAGACCCAAACAGACTCAGTTTGAGGAGGAGGTACAGATCTTCCAATTTGAGGGAGAGGGATCCTCAGAGGATCCTGGGAAAAGGATCTTCTCCTTCAGAGAGGGGGGAACTCCTCCCAAAGAAAAATGGGTCCCTAGGGATGCAAATCCAGACTGGGGAGATGGGGAGACTGAGCTACCGCCGCCCACCATCTCATCCCAGAACCAACAGCAAGAAAATCCCCTGGTTCAAACCCATCCTGGTGACTGCCTCCAAAAAGGGGGGGGCGGCCCAGAACCGGAGCCAGGGGAACCCACAATGGCTCTGATCTCCAGTTGCCAACTTTTTCTTTCAGATTCCCAAGGCTCTCCACAGAATTCTGCCCAAATCTCTTCGCTAGCGATGTCCAAAACCAGAAAGTTAGCCCACCAGTTGTCCAAAAATGTGCATTATCTGTGCCCCCTTGAGGAGAAGGAGGGAAGATACTATGCCCCGGTACAAGTACAGGGGCAGGGTACAATTTTGGCACTGGTGGACACTGGATCTCAAGCTACCCTTCTGTCCAGAAGGGCCTTTGACGAACTGAATGCAGGAAGGGGAGAGAATTACCAAATTCCTCTCACCTCTCTTGCTGGACAACTGCAGAACTTTGACGGGAAGGAAATTCCCGTTGAGGGGACTGCAGACTTGGACATTAAGATCGGGCGACACAAGGTGAAACACCCGGTCATAGTAGTGACTCCAGAGGGCACCCTTGTTTACTGGGGAATGACCTCCTGAGGAGGTTGTCACCCTTAATAGATTGTGTAAACAAGGTCCTCTGGACCCAGACTAGCCGACCAATAAAATTAAAACAGAGTGTCAACCATGTTAGTTTAAACGGCACCTGCCACATGGTTGAACAAAAATCTGACCAAATAGAATTTCACTTCCAGAATAACCAAATTACAGACGTGACAGTAATAGCAGTAGGACAACAGACTGGTGATGGGGGGTCCTCTCTATTTCTGAAAATCAACCTTCCTTCCAGTCTAAAGTGGCATTCCACACTGGAAGGAAACACTCTGAAATTCTATACTAATCCACAATCAGAAACTCCCACTCCTATAGTCCAGAAAGATGTGAAATCAGCTCAGAGCCTGGCTGATATTCAGCAAATTGGAGAGCAGTTGTTCATCCCTGTTCAGTTAAATGATGGGAAGGACTCTGTTCTCGCCCAAGTGTGTGTGAGTAACGGTAAGAGCTTCATCAGCGAAGCATTGTTCCGCCAACTCCCAAAAGATCCAGCCATTCCCACATTCAAACTGATAGACAAATGGGAAATGGACCTGGAAGCGCCTAATTCCAAACATCTCCTGCCAAGCAGGTGTATGCTCAAAATCTCCATTGGCAACAAGAGCATAGTCCACAATTGTTGGGTCGTGCGAGACGTCCCTGCCGCCTTTTACTTAGGCAGTGACATTCTCAATCGCTTTGCCATTAGTTTGGACCTAATAAACTTCAAAGCTTGGTCCCGATTAGCGGATAATCCCATGGGCTTTGATGATCCAGAAAAAGCATTTAGGTCAGCTCAATTGCTACCTTATGCAGTTGAAATTCAGATCAAAGAGCAGGTCACCATCCCAGAAAGGACCCGACAATTCTCCCTGGAAGTGAAAGCTAAAAGAGGACAATATTTGCAAAACCCTGATGCTTACATACATCTAAATGCTTCCCTCCAACAGCAAGGGTTAGGGGTAAGCCCAACATCATTAGTCAACATAGAACATGACACCATTCTAATAGAGGTGGATAACAGCGACTTAAAGAGTATTACTCTAGCCGCAGGCACCATTATTGGAATGGCGGTTGATGACCGACATTTTTCCATTGATTTAGGTAATGAACTGTTAGGGCCAATCCCCAAGGACTGCTTTGACAGTGACAGTGAGGACAATACAACACCAGACAGGATTTTTACCCGGCATGGGGGGAACCTGGTGTACACTTCCTGCCCCTATGGTAAGGAAGATGTGACTTGTGACTTCAGGAGGGATGAGGTGATTTTCCAGGTCCATGAGAGCTGCCTTTCCCACCTGAAGCCTCCGGTCCAAATCAGCACTCTGACCAGGGACTTCTCCACCCAGCTGGAGGAGGCCGCAGAGATAGCCAAACCAGAAGTCTTTCCAGGCTTCAGGCAGATGGTGGAAGAGAGAGTCAACCTAGCTGATGCCTGTGTGACTCTGGAACAAAAGCAAAAGTTGAAACAAGTTTTCTTGGATTTCCAAGATCTCTTTGCGGTAGACTCATATGACTGTGGTCGCACTGACATCCACACAACAACAATCCCCACGGACCCTGGCATGACTCCTGTGTTTGTGAAGCAATATCGCTTGCCTCTCGCATCAATGGAGTCCCTTACTGAAATAATTAAGAACCTTGAGTCCCGGGGAATAATCCGTCCAGTCCACAGCACCTTCAATAATCCGGTGCTGGGAATATTGAAGCCAAACGGCCAGTGGAGACTCTGCGCCGACCTCAGGGAGCTCAACAAACGGGTCCATACTTCCCGATGGCCTCTTCCCTACATTGACCAAGGGCTGGCCCAGATTCAGGGGTCACAGGTATTCACTGCAATAGACCTGACCAATGGATACTGGACTGTGCCTGTCAGTAGGGAGGACCAGTACAAGCTGGCTTTTACCTTTGGGGGCCAGCAGTACACATGGACCCGGACTCCCTTCGGATACCTTAACTCCGGTAATGAGTTCAATATTTTCCTACATAAGGCCATGCCCGACCTGGGTCCGAGGGGTAAGCTGGCTTATGTAGATGATGTCCTCATCAAAAGCTCAACTGTTGAGGAACACCTAGCGGAGATCCGTTATGTTCAGACACAGTGAGGGCCGCCGGAGCAAAACATTCCTTTCAAAAAGCACAGTGGTGCAGAACCCATGTTAATTTCTTGGGGCATGAGATTACTCCTCAGGGTCTCTGTCCCCAGGAAAAGAAAGTGGAAGCACTTCAGAAACTGAAAGACCCCACAACTCTGCGGGAACTAAGGAGCCTCCTTGGACTGACTAATTACAGCAGAAAGTTCATTGAGGGCTACGCAGAGATCACCAGACCCCTGATTCATCTCCTGAAGGGGGGGGTCAAGTGGGAATGGGGTCCAGAACAAGCCGAGGCAGTAAAACAACCTAAAAGAAGCCTCTCAAAAGCGCCTTGCCTAGCTTACCCTGTCAGAAACAAGGAGTTCTTCCTGGACACGGGGTTCTCTAATACGTGCTTGACGGCAGTATTATACCAAAAGCATGACAAGGTCAATAAAGTAATCTCCTATGCGAGCAAAACTTTATCCTCTGTGGAGGAAAAATTCAACGATTGTGAGAAGGCACTCCTGGCAACGGTGTGGGCATTGAAGAATTACCGCCCGTTTATCCAGGGGGAACACATCATAGTGGAGACTCCACACCAGCCTCTGCAATATCTCCAAAGTGACAGAATCCGGGCCGGAAATGTGAGTAATTCCCGAATTACTTCCTGGATTCTGTCAATGCAAGGCTTTCCTGTGGAGGTCAGATATGGCCAAAACAAGAAGAGTCCCCTCGCGCAAGGTCTGGCTGACTTGCATGATTGTGCCAGAGAAAACTGTCTCGAGGACGAAAGTCTAAAAATAAAGGACAACATGGAGGCATACCTTAATTCCCCCCAGAAAGTCTTTGAAGAAGACAAGTGTGAGGGAATTCCCACTGTGTATGTGGATGGATGCTCTTACCATGTTGACAACGACGGGGAGAAAGAACTGGTGGCCGGCGTAGGGAATGCATGTGTGAATGAGTCCCCAGAACCCTCCGCTGGATACAAAATTGGTCCCTGAAGTAGTCAGGTGGCAGAATTGATGGCTGTGCATCAGGCCATCCTCGCTGCTGTCCAGCATCAACTCCACGAACTGGTCATAATCACAGATTCGGATTATGTACGGAACGGGTTCGTGGAGCACCTGGTTAATTGGAAAACCAGAGGCATGTTATGTGCTAACAACAAACCCTTGAAACATGGGAAGTTGATCCAAAACATTGATGATCTGGTCACCTCGAAGGGAATGACCATCTATTGGAAGAAGATCAAGGGTCATTCCAAAGTAGAGGCACCAGACAAAACTGGAAATGACTTAGCTGATCAGCTGGCCAAAACCGGGGCCATCCAAGGGAATCTAATTGAGATTGAGTCCCTGTTGGGGGAAATCCAGGTCACTGCTATCACTAGGTCCCAGACAAATGCTCACAACGACCTTTCAATTGCACAATGGAGTAAGGAGACCCCTGATGCTGATTTGATTGCCGCTCAGAAGGGGGATCCAATTATTGGTAAGTTTTACCAACACCTTGAGGACCCTGAGAACTTTCCCCTGACGGATACCGATTATATTGGGAAAGAGGACCTAAGAGTGTTGATGAAATGTCCAAAAATGTTCCGGATCCAAGACGGTTTGTTGGTAAGGAAATCCAAAGCTGGCCACGATCAGTGGGTGGTTCCTACCTCATTCCGAAGCCTGATGTTAAGTCACGCCCATGATGCGGCCACCGCCGGTCATAGAGGGTTTCACACAACATTGGAAATCTTAAGAGAGGTTGCATACTGGCCACCCATGGGGCAGGACCTTGACCAATACTTGAAGGGGTGTCTTGTGTGTGCGCAATTTCAGCCGACGTCCCTCACACACCGCGCGCCTCTCCAAAAGCGGGGGATGACCCTGCCATGGTCAGATTTGCAAATCGACTTTGTAGGCCCTGTGATTCGCTCGTCTAGAGGAAACAAGTACATGTTGACTGTGACATGCTTGTTTACCAAGTGGGTGGAATGTCTCCCAGCCCCAAATTGCAAGGCAGAAACCGCAGCTGCCCTGATGATTAACCACATCTTTTCCCGTTTCGGTCTTCCTCAAAGGATTGAGTCAGACAGGGGTAGCCACTTCACCAGTGAAGTAATGACAAAGATGTGGGAGATACTGGGGGTCAAAAGGAAGTTGCATATTGCTTACCGGCCAGCTTCTTCTGGGGCAGTAGAGAGATATAACCAAACCATTGTGAGCATATTAAAGAAGTTTGTGGCAGATTCTGGGCCAAGTTGGGATATCCGATTACCTCTGGTCCTAATGGCCATCAGATCTACCCCTTCATCTGCAACCAAAATATCACCATTTGAGTTGATGACTGGGCGCAAGATGGTGCTTCCTCTGCATTTGCTCTACAGGACCAAGAGCAGACACTGATAAATGCCTCCACAACTCATGAGTATGTGGAGAATTTAAGGAAACACCTTCAACATGCTTTTGCTTATGCTCAGCGGAATCTAGAAAGATCAGCTGATAGCATGAAGACCCACTATGACCTGAAAACTTCCAGGAAGGAATATCAGGTGGGGGACCGGGTCTATCTATACAACTTCCAAAGAAACCAGGCAAAACAGCGAAAATTCTTGCCTACATGGAAGGGACCCTTTGAGATTATAGACAAGATCTCCCCTGTGGCCTACAAGATCCGCATCCCCAAAGGCGGTTTGGCAGAGGGGGAAGACAAGTGGGTCCACATTAACCAGTTGAAGTGTTGCCATCCCAGGCACACTCTGCAACAACTGGAGGAATCCTCTGGAATCCTAGAGGGTGCTGTCTCAGATTAATTCAGTTCTAATTTAAAAGATCCTACATATCGCCTATCAAATTCTGAGTTTCTCAATGTGGGTGTTTTTGTTTTTGAATGCAAAAAGAAATGTGCAAGTTCGTATGTTTTGACTATAAATTTATATGCCTCCCCACTATATCAATGGTGTGGGAAAAATGTCTATGAATAGGTATTGCTGCTCTTCCTTTGTCGTCCTAGGAGAAGGAAAACCTGTAGGCTGGCCAAGGAGGACAATCCGGAGACCGGTAGCAGAGACGCAAGGGGCCCAGTGTACCGCCCAATATTCCCATCAGGACCGGCGAGGAGAACCGATCGATCAGTACCGGATGGAGGAAAAGATGCTGAACTGTGCCATCTATTAGAAGAAGATGAGGAAACATCCCAGGTCTTGCGAGTCCCATCAGTGAAACAGAATGGCCATCGCAAGAGGGGGGCTTGTGGGATGTTTTTACCCATGCATCCGAGCCCTACCTCAAAAACTGTGCAGTACTGGCATTGAAAACATCATGATGGCCAGAGCTTCCCAGAAAATGCCCAGGGAAAGGCATGAAGAATAGGCTGCCACCCATTTTTGCCGATGTTATGGGCACAGAAGGGCACTGCCTAAAGACCCCATTGGACTACCCACACAGTAGCCTGAAACCATTGGGAATGGCAATGCTGATTGCCAAAAGCAACCTAGAATTGTGGGGAATTCATTTTCTTAAATCCCAAAAATGGGTGCATTACCAGTACTCACCACTATCAGAAAGCCGGCGTTTTAAAACAACACCAGACTTTTTTTGTGTAAAACTGAATAAATGAAGCCAAAGCAGGCCAAAGAAAGACTTTCTGAGAGGTGGATACAATGTAAAGTTATATTCTGAAGTGACTTGAAGGTTTATTACAAGACTGGCTGAGCTGTGGATTTCAGCAGTTTAAGTAAATTTGGACTGAAAGACACTAAAAATCTAAATGTTTAAAAGAAATGAGTGACCTACTTTGAGTGTCACATAGGTTGCAATTGTTTAAATGTCATAGTTTTAAACTTAGAATCAGCATTCTAGCTGCATATGTAAAAATTGTTAGTTTTATTTGAATGCAGAAAACTGGGTAACTAAAAGTGACATTAGCTGGGGCCTGGCTTAAGGAACTGGATTCTGCTTGACAACTTCCTCCCAATAGGAGTGAAACTGGATCCACAGCAGTTCCCAGGCCTAGCTGCCTTTTGCTGTTCCCACCAAAAGGGATATGACACTTCTCTGATTGAATTACCTGGGCTCTGCAGGAAATTGAACAAAGCCCTGTCCTGACTCAGGCAAATGTTTTATTGGTGGGAGTCGTAAATGTGGCTTCCTCCTGGAAGGAAAGGGGAGGAGCACTGCCTGTGAGAGCAAGCTGGCATGGCAGAACTGGAAAAACCAGAAATTCAACCTCGTGAAACCACACCCCTTTGGGGTCAGAACATAATTCTAGAAAGATGGATCATTCATAGAGCGGACTTGTGAAAATTATTTAAATGATACCATAATTCTTGTGATTTTTCTGCCCACATTTTAAGAGGTTTTTAGAACCTGTGGTATGATCTGGGGGCAAGCTAGTAGTTAAGAGGGTATTACTTAAAATGTATGCATGTTAAAAATCTGACACTTCATCAATTAATGTCCATACTCCTTGCGCACATGTGTGTAAATTTGGGTTAATGTCCGAAATTGCAAAACCAGTTAAAAAGTGCAAATGTTGCCATTTCTGAATGCAAGCCCCCGGGAAGAGCAGATTTGGACAGGGTATACCTACTGTGATATGTGATGGGTGCATGTAATTTTAAACAAATGTGTACCTGTGCAAATATGTCTTTTTGATCAAATATAGATTGTGTGCAATTTGACAGGGGAGTGTCCTCTCTGCAAGCCATTAAATGACATCATTCTGACACACAATCCTGCTCTCCAGTGAGAACGCAAAGAATTCTCCAACCTATCAGAACTCTGAAGGGGTTGGGCCTAGAAAGCTAGCCTCTCCACCCACTTTCAAAACACATAAAAGCAGACAGTCAGGACAGATAGGGACATTCAATTCCATTTGCTGCAACGCGCTCTGCCGGACCACACAACATCCAGAAGATACTAGAGTCAACACTTAGACTTTAAAACTCCAAAGAACTTGATTCAGAACTCAAAGCAAGGGCCTAAACCCACAAACTGAGAACTCTTCTCAGTGGGCCTCAGCATCCAGCAAACCTAACAGCGATAGCAGCCTCCAGGAGCCATGCAGATCAGCGCTGGGTCAGAGAAAGCTGTGCAGAAAGATCCAGAAGCAGTGCTGTACCCAGAGAAAGCAGAGCAGTATCCAGAACCAGAGGCAGAGCAGAGCTGACCCAGACCGCTGTTCGCAGAACTAGAGAGCTGACCCAGACGCTGTGCGCAGAGACCATCCGTGGCGAGTGAAGAAAGCCTGACCAGATCCGTGGCGAGGCCCATTCTATTTCTAAATATATTGTGAGTACCTAGCAGAACTGTGCAGAACCAATCTCTTAGTTAAAATAATATAATTCAATCTATTTTGATCTAACCATAACTGCCTCCTGTCACCTGTCATTTTGCAAAGCTGTCACCTGTCATTTCTAGCTGCTAGCTGTAACTTGTCACTTTGAACTTTTAAAATTTCAAATCTGAAAAACGACCTTTACCATATCGCTCATATCTCCGTGACCGTTTGTCTTAGGGACTTGCAGTAACTTTCCTCTGAAAGCTGGGAATCTTGGCTTTTCAACGGACCTAGAACCGCATTCCTACTCCCTATACTTTTGCCGCAATCGCGAAAAACACACTCGCGAAATTTGCCGCAATTTGCACATTTCTCCACGTGTGAAAACAGCAGCTTCCTTGCTTTCATTTGCCAAAAATTCGTTTAACCTGCCAATCATTCCTAGAACATTGCTAAAGTAAGCCTGAACTAATTTAAACCAACTAATCCTCAACTTGAACCTCCAGAGGGAATTAAAATCATTTTAGCACATTTTCTAATATATTGCTATCACATTTTAAAGCATTTTGAGCCTGTGTAAAACTCATATCTATTCTCCTCTAAGCTTGCTGGGAAACTGGAACTCTGTATTACATTGTGATTGTATACCTGAACTGTGTGCTCTTCCTTCCATCTCCTTACATTGTATAGGGGGGGTGAATTGCCACAAAGGGAAAGTGATTACCTTGTCTTTTGTGAAATCATATCAGTTTATCTTCTATACTGCATTTCATTCATTCAACCTTGTATTTCCTTGAACCCTATAAAGCATTCTCTACCACATTATTCTTCTGTCCCTATTTACCAGTGTGCTACCTTATCCATTTCATGTCAACTCCTTAGTGATTATAAAGAAGTGGGCTAGTGCCAGATTCTCCGTTGTTAATCTTTATCATATCAGATTAAGTGTGATATTCAATGATTAATTTATTATAAAGTGTGATATATATATATATATATTGTTTAAATTCTCAAATAAACCTTTTAACTTGCAAAACAGAACTACTTCTTGGCTCAGTGGGGTCAGGGGGATTCCAAGAGAGGGGTGTTATTTAGGGGTAGTCATCCAGAGCTCATGAACTGGACATAAAGATATATCAATAAGGGTTTCCATTCAGTATCCCAGACTAGGCATTGATTTAGCTGTAGTGTTGAATTGAATCCTCTTACACCTTCATTGTCAATAACTATATCCTGATGCGTGGTCTTCTCATTTTTCCTCAGGATATTCAAGTATTGACTATGCAACTGAGTCTGGGAATAGATGTTATCACATAATTTGATCAAAATTCTAAGGGCAAAATGCAATAAATTAAGCAATGGAGTGGAAATACTAATTGTGGGGACATTTATATTGTCAGATTCACTAATTTCTCTAGCGGACCCTTCATGATTCAACATGTTATTTACAGCCTCTTCATCTCTTCCTGAGTTTGGTTTCATTTCAAGTATATTAGTAAGGGGAAACATAGATGGCGTACTGGATAATCTATCAGTATCTTGTTGGATACTCTGTTCTTACCCAGGACCATCATTATTAATATCACGTGCAACTTGACACAAATTGTTGTTACGTTGCTCAACAGCAGGTTGATTGGAACCACATAGACGATAACACAATTCTAACAGAGAGTTATCGTCTATTGGCCCCAATGATGGGACCGATCCCACACTCAGGTTACCAGAACCAGCCTTAACATATACCTGTGCATTCGTTTTTTGACAGTTTTTAACATTCTTAACATTATCGGGTTTAAAATAGTCAGTAATTTGAATCAGAGATCTTCCAGGTAATATAGTTGATTTCTTAGGACCATTATTACTCTCACCATTATTTCCATTAATTGGAGAGTCCCTGCACTGTGAAGCAGTATTGGATTTAGATGTTTTCCCATAAGGTTTATTTTTACGTAAATTATAATGTTTGCTCCTCCCTTGCGCTTTTCCAGGCATAATAAAAAAGGGGAAAGCTCCACTAAATGCAAAAACAAGGCCGTCTTATATCAGGCGTCACATGAAGCAACCAGGATAGCCAAACAACAGCAGTATCTCTCAAACCTCATCAAGCATTCAACAACTCACTCTGCAACACATACTACGTGAGCGGCTGAGGTGAAGTAGAGTAGTAAAAAATGAACGGCACTACTGTTAATAACACAGACAAACTCCACTGTCCTCTTAGCACCATCTAACTCTCACAAATATGGATGTATAAAAAAAAGTTTTTTAAAATTGATATTGTTTTATAAAATGCATAGCAAGTTATATTGTTTACCTTACCCCAGCGACCAGGGGGTACAGCAGCTATAACAGCAGCATATTCCAATGGAGCTTAAAAGCTCTCTTAGGGGCTCAGAGGTCGATAAACACTGCACAGCAACCTCTGTCTGCTCCTTTCCCTGCGCTTCCAACGCCGCGCACTTCACCCAAACACAAAGGGGTCGCGGGACCCATGCAACAGGCGGGCTACAGGAAGGCAACACGAGACAAGCAGAATCGGTACCAGCACGGTCCTGCACAGCTCGACACAGCCCGGTACAGCTTCCACGCGACACGCTGCTCGCGCTGGTCACTTCACACAGTGTAGGGAGGCGGCCAAGAGGAGCGGGAGGACTAGAGGAAAGAACCTCTCTGCTCAGGCAACACTACAGGAACCCAGACTGTCAAGCCGCACCGTATTCTCTCTGACACTCTCTAGCACTCAGTCAAACGGCCGCTTCCGACAATCTGCTTCACCACCTGTGCTTTATAAACTGTGCTTATATTTTATATTTGAAATGAAAAAACTTTAATGTCAAGGAGCCCAGTCTGGGGCCAATCCACTATTTAATTCTGATCTGACAGCCTGGCCTGGGAAATCTGACATCTCCGCTTGACACTCCCTTGAGAACAGGAAGGCTAATGGCTGTTAATGGTTCCTGCATAATTCCAGCAAGCACACAATGGTGCTGCATTCAACATTTGTCTGCTGGCTAACCAGAAAACAAAGGATAGGCTGAGATTGACCTCTGTAAGGAGGGGCAGGATGTGCAGGAGGTTTCTCAGTGAACTTCAAAGGATTGGAAAGCTGCTGCCTGAAAAGGGGAGGTTTCGCAGGAGGACTTTGATATGAAATCCTTATTTTGGATTATAGTTTAAAACTCTTTAACTAAGCAACCTTTAGAGGGATACATCTGTAACTTGGTAGACATTAAACTAATTTCAGCCTTGTGATTTGAAGACATTGAGGAAACTCGTACCATTTAAGGAAACAAAGTTATGAAACATGTCTGATTGTGGCAAAACTATTAATGTTGCAAACTTACAATTGTATGTACACGATCTACTGATAAGCGCCCAGAGATTTATCAAATTAGAAATGATTAATCCAAAGTGTTATGGGTAAAATTGATAACAATCCATAGAATGACCAATACAGCTCTCACAAAGAGGGGAAGTGAATATAAATGTAGACAATCGAATATCAAGTATATGTGTCCAATTTTATGAGGGTACATAATTGTAGAAATGTACATTTGTGCAAAAGTATGTTTTGGGTAAAAATCCAGGTGGGAGTTTTTAAATCCTATCATAAGGTGACAGCTCTGTTCAGGCTGCCAACCAAAACAAAGTACATGCCTGTAGCCACTTACAACCATGGGGGTGTGTTTTGAAGTTCTGCCCAGGCCATAAACTTGGTAATGGATACATATAGGAGTTTCACTACACAGACACACACTGCTTCCAGAAGACAGCTTCCAGAACCCACCCAGATGTCCTCGCAGCACCTTATTGCAGAACTCCTCATCGTGTAGCTGACTCCAGAATTCTTTGAAAGATCCTGATTTCTTTGCAGAATCCAGACTCTAGCATTGCAAAATTATTGCTAGCCTGACCCAATTGCAAGCATCCCAAACTTGAAGGGATTTAATTCTGATTCACCTTGGCTTGCTACCATTAAGGCTTGCCCACTGAAAATGTGCATCCTGCTATCTAACGTGTCCAGTAACCAGAAGGGACCCTTCCAAATCCAGTCTGAGGTGCAGTCCAGATTGACCAGAACCGCCTTGCTGTTCCAATCCCGCTAGAGGTACCCTGCTGCCTGTAGACCAGAACCAATTAATTGACCAGAGCTGACGGTCCAATGTAATGACTTCTTCTGTTAGTATTAACAGGAAGAACATTGACCCATAGTAGATCTGCATTGTATTATCCCTATCTCAACCCATCCCATCTTTAATTCAGAACTCCAGTATTGTTAGAATCCTTCTTGCTCTGATTGTCTCATCTATGTTCCAAAACCATAACTCCCTAGTGATTCTGAATATCTAAAGTAAATCCCGTGAAGAAGTAGAGTATCCACAATGTGATGACGGGTTACGCTGATCACGTGACTGTAAGATCCATATGTGGCATTCTCTTTTTCATAGTCATAATATAGAGTAATCAAACCCATTTGTCATTTTCAAAAGCACATTTCTGTTTTCATTTTCACGCCTATTTTGCAACAATGCCTCTCACTAAAACCTCTATAACTCCTTCAGTTTTAAAGATAGAAACTAAATTTCAACTCTCACTGATAACTAACTTCCTCTGCTACATCCACATTACGGAACAGTGAATTTGACCCATTTGTCTTCAATACCGCATAGTAAAAGTTTACACTTGTTATTTCCCCATTTTAAAGTGTATTTTTTTTCCCATCCCATCCTGATGTCCTGTGTATTGTTGTTTATATTATAGCTCATGTATGTTAGGACCTGATTAGTGTTGCTTTCTTTAGAATTTCTATCCATTTAAGCATTTTTGCACCCTATTGCAGTATTTCACAAAGCCATTTTCACCTGTCATTTTCAAAGTGTCATTTGTCCAAATAAGGTTTTCGCTCTTGTTTGGAAGGGAGGATTGCCTATAACTTTAGACCTTGTCTTGTACTCCTGAATACCTGCTGATTACTCACATTGGTGTAGGATTGCTCCTTTGTATTTAAACAACATTTTGCAGGGGGAAATAGTAACCTTTGGGTGATTGCTTGCGTAAACTTGTGTGTGATTTGAATGTTAAAATAACTAAATACATCTTTACCTTTACAAACCAGCCTGATTCCTGATTCCTGGTTCCTGGTTCCTGGTTCAGTGTGACCTGGGGGTTATTTTGAGAAGGATGTGATATGAGTGGTATATCATTCAGAATATTGAATTTATAGACACAAAATAAATAATGGTCTCATTGCACACTACATTGCCTGATTGAAATCCCTAACACATCTAGATTTGCTTATTGCAAACCCATTAATTATGTCAGAAAATTATATCTCTTGAACCATTCCAGATTCAATACCTAATAGAGCCAAATAATTCAATATTGCTTCAGTCACAAAGATAGAATAGGGACAGTTAACAGATATCCTCCTTTGCCTTTTGTGGTAACATGAACCCAGGGAAGGCTATTCCCTTAAGAGGGGTGTGAAGGTGATGCAGTAATGACCCAAAAAACACAGGATGACAGTCCAAAAAAATGGGACTGTCTGATCAAGGTTCTATGAAAATATATATACTTTAATTAAGCACATCACCTGTAATAGAACCAATAGAAAATACTTTACAAAAACCCACCCCAACGGAAAGAACAGAGAAGAAACTAGCACTCTGATTTTGGTCCTATGGGTGGTATGAGAATAACTAACCACAAAAAGGATATGTCAAAGCTGAAAAGAGGTGTGATTGTTACCTAACCAAGCTCTAGGGGCCAAGTGGACCGAGGGGGCAGTTTAGGGTCAACAGTACCTGGATTCAGTTCTTGGTGGGTGCACGGTCAGGCAAATTTGATCACCCTGTGCAGCTAGAGGAGTGCACTCAATGATGCATGTCAGAGCAGTCACAGGGTTGCTTCACAGTTGAGCCAGGCCGAGTCAGGCTTTAGCTGCTGGTAGGGGCTTGATGAATGATGCTCCAGGTGTTTTAGTCAGGGGGCAGTGGTTGTTGGAGACTTTCATGGTATCCATAAGCAGGTCAATGAGGCTGCCATTTAAGGACTAGCTGGGCTGAGCCATGGTTGGATTCTCTGGCCAGAGTTGGTGTGTGACTCACCAATGATTTCGTCTGGGTCCCGGCATCGAGCAGTCGATTCAGGACAAAAAGGTGATGGGCTTAGCTAGGGCACGAGGCAGAATCAAGCTGATTTGAATTGAAAGCAATAGTTTGGCTTAGTGGAGGAGCGCAAAAGCCAGTGCTGGTTCATTCCCTCTTGTTCATGGTGCAATAAACACAGAGTGACTGGTTCAGTAGAACAGAGAGTTTCAACTGGTGTGGCACTCCAGCTGCTGGAAAGCACACTAAGGGGGACTTGAGGACCACATAGTGCTGTTCAAGGTCTGCTCTCCCAGCTTCAGAAGAATCGTGTGCAAAGTGGTAAATCCTGGTCCACAGCAAAGGTCACTGCCTACGGCATGGGATTGGGAAGGGGGCAGACTGTCCTTCCCCCTTAGATGGCTTTCTTCACCTTAGGCTGAGGGATTTGGAAAGCACAACTTTCCCAAAGGAAGTCCAGTGAGTTATTCTGAGGTGAATATTCAGAGGATTCAAGAGGATCTCATGAAATCTAAAGACAGAGTGGGATACCCATTATTTTAAAGACACAAGTGTCCAGAGGTTTAGACTAACGCTAGACTGACTTAGTGGTCCAATCCCTGTTCTTGAAAGAAGTGGGCTTTGCCCGTCTGATGTCACAACCAAAGTGACTTGATCCAGCGAGATGGGAAGGGACAGGAAAGAGACAGTGAGACAGAGAGAATCAAGATGGAAGAAGTCTCATTACATTGACCAGGGCTTCCTGCATACTCTAGCATGCCCCCTTCCCTTCCCACAAATAAAGGCCATTAGAGATGCAGCACCCTGGTGGGAGGATACTCCTTTTGAATGGGTGTGCTGCTTTGATGCCCGGGCTTTGGATAGCTACCTCTGGCAGAGGGTGTTACCTGCCCTCCCAAAGAAGATTCCCAGTCCTCCAGGTCACTGTTCTGCCATTTGGATGTCTCCACTCTCCTGGCCAGAATATGCATTACCTTCCTCACAGAGCTGATGTGCAGGAGCTGACACACATGTGTTATCAATTGCAACATGGTGGCCATGATCATAGGTAGTACCATGAACCATGCCTAAACTCAGGTGTAGATTTATTAAGAGTTTACCCTGCCACCAGCATTGGTTAATCATGATCATCATTGTCTTGGTACAGGGGGCATACTATAACTGACACCATTGCATGGCAGAAACATGGCTGTCGATGCAGCTGTCGTGCGTGCATCATGTGACCTTTGAATTTGCTCTATTCCAAGAACAGAGCAGGTGCTGCAGATCACGATACTGAGGCAGCAAGTCACAAGTACGCTATACTTTTGGTATGGAGTTTTCGAAAAAGGGGAAACTGGTTGGTAATTACCTTTTTGGAGATGGAATTACCTGCATCATTTCATGTATTAACAAAAAAAAAAAAAAGCCAGGGCTTTGAATCCTTGCCAGATGGCAATTCTTCACACTTTGTTAACAGGTCTTGCTAAGGAATTGAATACACAAAAACTGGAAATGTATCAAAGTGGACACATAATATGAAAGATACATCTAAAAAACGCTCACATTAAACTAAAGAAGAGATGAAGAGGGCAATTATAAGGGGGATTTGTGAAATTATTACATCGCTTACCATTGCACATTTTGCATAAACTAGCGAGTGGCACTGGGAAATGTAGCAGCTATCATGTATCTTACAATGGTGATCTTGCTATAAAAAATATGAGTATGATTAAAGACATGCACCATCACTAACTAGATTAGCACCAAAATTAAGCTATTTTAGTTTACACACCTAGCTCTTTGTATAGCTGGTATGTTGTTTTGTAGCGCAGTAAGTGCTCCTATCAACAGCACTTATATACACAAATTTGGACCTCAGCATACTAACACAGGTCCCTGCAACAAGTGCTTAACTCACTGAGCTAAATTATTCCGCATGTTGAAACTCAAACTTATCAATATTAATTTCAACTTTGATTATTGCATTGTATTAACATATTCCCCACAGCAATATGGAATTACCAAACAGGTTGTGCTATAGTGAATGCACAAACTGGCCATTTAGAGGTTCAGTTGATCTTATCTGTACTTACCTCATCAGCACACTATGCATTATCATGAAGTGTTTAAGTCTTTAAAAACGTGTAACAACTTCTCTGCCTGTTAGTACAAAATCTCAGTGTATGCAGACAAATATATCACATTTGCCCTGCCGGTCATCACTCTCCTTTTGTTGTCAGCCATCAGTTTAATGATTTACAAGGTGCTAATGGCTAGGGTGTGGATGCCAACCCTGTACCAAAGATGAACTGTTACAGGCATGCTGCAAAGCGCACGCAGGCTGAGAAGTAAGCATGTCAGTGTTTTTGTTTTTCAAAATGATGGCCAACATTGAGCGGCAGGGCCTAAGGCAAGATTTCTGTTTATACTAATTTGTACAGCTCCTCCTACAACAGTTCGATATGCACATAATTACCAGAGAAAATATTCTCAATATAATCCTTCACACACAAAGCATATTTATTGTGCATTGAGTCAACATAATTTCCATTATTATTACTTTCCCGTTACATCTGGGGAAGAGGCATATCTGTAATCTGCTTTTGATTTTTCTCAGAGACACAGGCTCCAGGGAGGTTACCTGAGCCAATAACGACTGCAAATCAAGTATGGCATGGCTTAGATGTGGCCCGGTTTATGACTGAGATAGACATTTCCCAGCCTATGTGTGGTACAAGGCACTATACAAACAATTAAAAGACAAAGACATGATTTAGCTGTTGCAACATGCTGTGCAATGTAGACTTTGACGACGAGTATGATGTTTTTTGAGGGCATGCTCAGTCAATGGGCAGGAATGTAAGGTAATAGACTCACCCTTGGGGGAATATGAGGGAGAAGGGGGGACAATAACAGGGCGATGAGGTTGTGGATGCCAAAAACAATAAGTAAGAATATGGTGGGCGAAATACTGTCGATCGATCGATTGATTGAAGGGCGAATGCAGTAAAGGGTGAACATTCTGCATTGCCAAGGCGGCGCACCTATCAGTTGCATGAGTGATGGAAAGGGGAAGAGGCATCACTAGAGGGGGGACATCATTGACAGCTGCAAAGTGTAACTTATGCTCCGTGTGTGCAGGTGAAGCCAGAGAGTCAGGGGTAAGAGTGGGGATGGGGCAACCAGGGGGCCATGTGGTCGGCAGGGTACTGGGGCAAAGGGTAGCAGTGGTAGTGCAGTTTAATATAAACCACAGAACTGCCATTGTGTGTCATAGGTAAGTAAACCACTTGTGTTTTCGCACTTGCAGGCCCTGTGTATTGATCAGACATGAATTTCTCGAGCATTCAAGCCATAGCAGTGTGCTGGAGAAATGTTGCAAGCTGACCATTCCCAGGATACCGTAGTCACTGGGAAATGGATCCAGCCAATACTTTTGAGATCAGCGAGCCAGGCACCTGGGTGCTAGTGTTGGGGGAGAGGTGGCCATTTTCGCACCCCCTCACCATTCCTAAAGTAAAGAGACCACATGTGAGTTAAAGAAAGAAATTCCCCGACCCCCATAATGATCATCCACATCTACTAATATTAGTAAACAAACAAATAACCAAGCCTCTATCGAGGCCTAGCCACTCCATTTTCTGCTACACCAGATGCCATCTTTTACTAGGCCCGAGAATGATCTCTCAGTAATCACGGCTCTCCCTTCCCCAGCGCCTCACACAGACAGCCCAAGCCACCTCCACCTCCTGCCAACACCACATGAGACTTGTTCTCACAGAAATCCAGCCATTCATTTTTTCAGTGCTCTCGGGCAGCATACTTCTTTGCTTGCTATTTATCTTATATAAATTTGTTTTACTTGAAATTCATCTCCTGGTCCCATTCCCTTGCGGGGTGTGTCCATTATTTGGGTTAGGATATTAAATGATTTTGTTGGGTCTGAGCCTTCATTTAGTGACCCCTCTTGCGTGATATTCCTCGAGACCCTCGTAATTGCGGTGAGATCCAGGGCTTCATTGGAAGGGCTACCCCCACCAACGGCTGACCCAAAAAAATGCATATGCAGAAGAGAAGGTTTTTTTTGGATTCCGGCTTTGCGAACATGCCTCTGCTCGCCTGTGCCGGGTGCGGTCACACGGGGGAGGCCCATGCGTTGCAAATAGACTGCGAACGGAGGCTATAGGAAGCACACGGTCACATGAGTATTAATTGCAAGGAAAAACAAATGAGAGAAAGTGGGAAGATTCTTTTTTTAGCACAATCAGTGAGATGAACAAGCATGATCTAGATACGAATGAGTAGGATGAGTGTGTGCAAATAAGCGCTTTCTTTTTTATGGCCATTGTTTTTTATATAAAGATGGACAAGTTGAAAAATAGAAGAGAAACAGGAACCTAGCTCTGGAAGGGGTTAGAAGGCGGCACCGCAGTGCACTGTCCCGACCAGTGAGGATATAAGTGAAAAAAGGATAAAAGTAGGAGCCTCATACAATTAGTGGGCTCAGAAATAAGTAGTAATTATTATTATAATTTATTGTTTTAGCTTGTTATTTTTGTGTTTTTATTTGTGGAGGTAGACCTAGTGGGGACATAGGTGATCTGAGTGTTGAGTGAGTGAGGAAGGGGTTATGCTCTAAACAGGGGAGAGGCTCGCGGTATAAGAGAAGATATTAAGATTTATGTTTCTTGTTCTGTGTTGTTGGCCTATTTGTTGGTTTGTCTTGTTGAAATGTTCAATGGTGTATGTTTCATGTGTCTCTTCTGAAAACATACAAGTAATGCTTTGAAGTGAAGAACACTAGGTTGTTATTTATCACCATAGATTAAGATCTGAGCGTTGACAGAGGGAAAGGGAAAAAAATATATCTTTTTGAAACTGTGGGGATGGATACTCCACTATGAGATATTTGTAAGCACCTCCCCTTGCCCAATGACAAAAATGTACCACAGTCAGTGGGTAGCGGAAACAAAAGGGGAGGCATCACCCCATGCCTGGCCAGAAGAATGGTCTTTTGAAAAGGGAATATTAGACCGTGCAGCAACCTACTTAATGGCAAAATACAAGGGAAAGCAGCTCCAGAACAGACTAGAGTTGTAGAGAATGTTCAAGGAGACACCCGTTACTCATAATAGGGGAAAAGAAGGCTGTTAATCACGGAAGTAAAGGAAAGTGAGGAGAAAGTAGGAAAAGGGAACGAACAACCCAAGAAAATATACCTGTTTCTCACTAACCCTGCAGAGGGATACTCAGACCCAGCCTATGTACCGGGGAAGCACGCCAACAACACCTGGCACAGCACCTCCATCTCCTTATGTCCCTCCCATAATCACACCCACCCCCCTGGGACCATCCACTCGAGATCTAGAAGTAGCATTAACAGCAACTCAAACAGAATTGGCCAGACTAAGAGCAATATTCGAAACAACCCAGCCAACGTGGGGAGAGCCCACACCACCACCGCCCTTAAAAAGTTCCTCTCTCCTACCAGAAGATGAATGGAAATTGCAGGACTTTTTCTTTAGAGTAAATAGTGCTCCCATACGGGCTGTGCGAATTGAAAGAGATGGAGAGATAGAAAGTGTAGGGTACAATACAGTAGCTTCATTGAGGGACGAAGAGTGTTGGAGTGATTTTGACTAATCTGATGAGGGGGCTGTAGCGGGAATACAGCACATGCAATGGACCTCCCCATGATTAACAGAGGGAGAAGAGGGATGGGAACATAGACTCCGGAACAGAGTAGGGAGAATAGCATTAGCACAAAAGAAGGGAACAAGGGTATATCATGGAAGGGTAAGATCAAAATTACAAATGCCCCTTATTCACAAGGGAGCAGGGTGACCCCATTATGTGCGATGGGCACTGATGGATAAAAACAAACTCCTCAAATCCCTTTCCCCACTCACAGCGGGTGCAGGGAAATGGATCTACACATTTGAAAAGAATACCGCAGGGGTGCCTCTGGCCTTAGGGGTTATGAAAAGTCTTCTAGTTTCAGCAGTGGGAGACCAAGCAGACTCAGTGTGGGTGGGTGAAAGCTGGCTACCCCAGAGAAATGATACACATGATGTGGCATCATTTAACAACATTTGTGCACAAGTTTGGGATGCCCTGCAGAGGACTTTCTCAGATACACCCGATTTACACTCTATAATGCAATGCACAATGAGGGATGATGAAGATGCTGAGCAGTTCATTCTTCGGTTGCAGGAGATGTGGCACACAGAGACAGGCACAGCGTGGGACCAGCTGTCATGATGCCTACCTCCAAGGTGCCAGACAAGACCCAGCTACCCCAGAGGCAGACATCATGTCTTCAAGGGAAGTCACAACAGCCTCAAGTAGGGGCTCTTTGGACTCAGTCCTGGCGCCTTTGGCGCCAGGCTCATATCGTTTCACAGTCCTGGCGCCATAGGCGCCAGGCTCATAAAAGGGGACTTTTTGCTAAAGGTGCTTAGTGTTAACTTACCTGATGCAGACCATGCTGCAACATCCAGGCCTTCTGAGGCCTGAATGGGACTACTTTATCTTTGGAACTACTTAACCACACGGGTGTGGTCAGGGGAGGAATACATACCTGAGAGGAAGGATACATACCTGGAACTACTTTGAAGGCTATTTAAGCCACGCCCAAGCAGCAACTCACGCTTTGCATTGTTCTGCATCTAGCAGCTGGACGCTCACCGTGTTTGCTCCTGCATTCTGTCTTCTGCCACTCCTGCCAGCATCCTGGAACACCTGCAAAGAGAGAAGAGAAGAGAAAAGGGTAAAGAAGAGTCCTTACCTGCTAAACCGCATTCCGGAGACATCTCGCCGACGGTCCTGAA